>NC_044318.1:16826605-17426605 GCF_007474595.2 Lynx canadensis
AAGGACATTTGTGGAAAAATTGATGAACTGCAAATAAAGTCTGTAGTGTAGTTAATAGTTTAGTATCAGTTTCAATTTTCTCATTTTGATCATTGTGCCTTGGTTATGTAAGATGTTAACTTTAAAGGAAGCTAGGTGAAGGGATATGTGACTCAACATAGTCCTTTAGCAATTTTTTTGCAAGCCTGAAATTATTTTAAAATAAAAGGCTAACAATTGTATTTAGTATTCCTTAGCTCAACGCCTTGCTGATTGATCATAGTTACCATACTCCTGCATTTTAGCACTGACAGAGGAAAAAGTTAGGGCTCTGAAATCAGACATGTCTGTGTTCATGTCCCCAGTTTTTAGTAGTAGAGTGTCTTTCAACACTCCTGATAGGACTCATGGCTATAGATCTGGGAAGGCAAGATACTAGGGCACTCAGCGCTGGGGACAATGAGTCCATTTCTCATGCGATGCCTTTTTTCCTGGAGGAGATACAACACAAGGACAGGAAATAGGGCTTGGGAAAATATGCAAAATTTGCAACTAATGATGCAAATATATAGCATTGTATGTAGTTAGTGTGCTTTTGAAATTGCCTGTAATTTTAATTTCAGAAAAATCACATAATATTTAGCCAAAGAAAGTCTCCACTCAACTGTTCACCATATTACATTTTTTTAATCTGTTCCTATAATGCCTTTGGAAGCAACGAGCTGAGAAAATGTACATGTAACAGAAGTTCTGGGAAGATCCATCTTGAGCCTGAATTATGAGATATTGTGAGATACTGAAAAAGAAATGTCATCCAGGAAGAAGTTCTCCAAATGGACACATGCTTTGTCATTTCCCACAGAATTCAATGAAATTTTATTTATATGAGATGGTTACAGGGAACTTCTCTAGGACCTTTAAACAAATAGTTCTATGATTTAGGTACTTCTCATGTCCTGGAGAAGTTCCCTAGTTTTGTAGCTGATGTGATCAGTTCTCTTGACCGTGTAACTATGTATTTTGTGAAATCAGATTTTTATAAGTTTTCTTAACACAGGAAAATCTCCGGTCTTATTTTTTGCAGAATCTTTTTTTTCTCAGATACATTCACATGTATCATGTAAATTCATTTCCCTCCAGGATATCCTAGTTAGGTAAAGAGAGACAGAGATTTTTATCCTCATTGTGTGGACGAGAAACCTAACACAAGAAAAGATGGGCTAATTTGCACAAAAACATCCAGGAAATCAATCTAAGATTAATGTTAAAGCCCCCAAACATGGATTCTTTCCGCTAAATTCTACTATCTCCACTCCAAAGGCTTGTTTGTTCTAGACTAAAATGCCAGTCTCGTTGTGACTCATGGACGGGGCAGGAATAGAAGGGATGGGGAAGAGGAAGAAATATCCCGCATATACCCCACCTTCAAGAATCATCGTAACACGTACCAAGCAGAGAGGAGTACAGTCTCATCATTGAGGAAGCAAGGTGGATGGGAGAAGTTTGGACCACAAATTTACACTGAAGGTGAATAAACTCCAGGCAGGGCTGGACAAGCCACATGAACATATCATTGACCTGCAAGTAGAAATGAAATTTGAAGATGTTACCAAAAAATGAGTTTAAGACTAAGGGTTTGGTACACTTCTGGAAGGCCAGGGATGCTGGTAAAGTTGCTGATTATTTTTGAATGTAGGTGTATTGGGGAAAGGACCAAAGGTACCCAGGGCCCTGACGTAAACTTCCTACTCAATGGACAGGCAGCCCACAGACCATCCCTACTCCTCCCATTTTACTACCCAGAGCTGGATACTCAGAGGCTTGGAGCTACTGTGGGTCAGCTACAAGATGCATAAAGTAGTTTTAGGACCCAAACTGGGCAACTGACTTGTTTGTATAAAATCATTAGGAACCCTAAACAAGATTTTCAAATGACTTTAGGCTGGACTCCTGTATAAAGTGGCCATAGGAAGTGCAGAGCTAAGTTCAGGGCTGATTTTCAGTAATTATCTGTATGTATGTATGTATATATATGTACTTATTTGTAGGTATAATGATTCTCGTCTCTGCTTTTCACCCCAGTTACTCTTTCCAAAAAATTTTTCCTTTATCCTCTTATTTAGGATATTTTTTCATTTTTGTTAAAATATTTGTGGTTGTCACTGTAAATTATCTTAAGTCATTTTTTGGGAAGTAGATAGGTCATCACTAAATAAATACATGTGTATATATATATACACACATATATATATATACATATATTGATATATATCTGTATATAAATATATAGATGCATTTATATGTATATATGAATACATACACATGAACATATATATGAATACGTACACATGTGTACATGAATATGTGGTATATTCATCCAGCCAACAAATATTTATTGAGTATCTAGTAATTACAGTGTTGTAGGTGCTGAGGATAAACAACTCACAAGATAGACAAGACTCCTGCCCTCTCAGAAATTACTGAAGGGTAGGGGAGACAAAAAATAAATAACTAAACAAGCAAGGAAATAAATAAAATACTTACAAATCATGGAAAGTACTAGCAGGAAACAAATAAAGATGCTACAATGGGGAATAATGGGAAGGGCTTAGTAGGGTGGTCAGGGAAGGCTTCTTAGAGGAGGAGGCCTTTATGTTGAGATGATGAAGGTGAATCATCCCTCAGAAGATAAAATGGGACAACATTTCCAGGAAGAGGAAGAAAAGGTGTGAAAGTCTTGAGGTGATGAAACCTGGGGTCTTCTAGGAATGGAAACAAAATACAAGGGCTGCAGGGTAATAAGTTGAAGAAGAGGGTAGTGATGAGTTCAGAAAGGCGACAGGGTCAGATTGAGGTTTCAGAGGCCCTGATAAGAAGTTAGACTTTGTGCTAAGGACACTGAGGAGTCGCACTGAAGGCTTCCTGTGCACCTGTATAGATTGGTCTCTTGATGTGCATGTGGGCATGTATCTGTATAAGTATGTGATTATATACATGGTACATGCATATAAATGTGACAGGAATGGGGCCATCCTACATAGCTCATCAGAGTATTTCCACAGTAGGAAGAGAGCCCAACTATACCTTTCTTGGCTTCTTCGGTGAGAAACTTGCCTAGAATTTTATTAATGCAGGGAAAGACAAAAGTCACCAAAAGCTTGGGTTCTCCCTTCCTGATTCCCTAAGCTGAGAGTGTGCTCATGTACCCATTAACCTGAATGTTCACACCTCTTTTAGAAAGGGAAGAAGGGGACATATACTCTTAGTACCTGCAATACAAGCTTTTCTAAGCTGGCTCCAGCTCCCTAGATATGAGAGGTATGAAGTCGAGGTCACCAGGATGGGGAGTGGCAGTAAAGAGAGAAACACAGCTCTTCCTAATCTGGCCTATCTCTAGAGCAACTTCTAGAGATATTTCTGCTAGTGGAGCAATGGGAAAAGGAGTGACATTCCAGCCACCTTATAGAATGTTCTCAAGCATCAGAATTCTCCACTGGGGAGATGGGGAGTGATGGAGAAGGTAGAAGAAAAGTAGAAATTGACCATATCCTATCCTCTCCACATGGAGAACAAAGTTGGAAAAATGGCAGGCAGCCAGGAAAGAAGACAACTAGAGGCAAGCAGGGAAGCCACTGCCTGTTCTTGCATCCTGGAATTAGAAGGTAAAGATGTGTCTAGAAGGCCTTAGAAATGAGGAGCAGGGAGACAGGGAGGGAGGGGAAGTAAAGGAGTCTGATGGTCTCACCAATTCCTTGTGCTCCTCAGTGAGACTGGTGGGCAGGGTGTCCATATAAGAGTCCTTCAAGGGCTTCCAGCCTAGTTGATGGGGCTCCATGTAGATCATCCCACACCTGGCAAGCACAAAGAGAGAACCAGCCTGGCCCACATCTAGGCTCCCAAGCACACAGGGGCGAGGTAAATGTAGGCAGTCATGGCAAGGTAAGGGGCTGTAGCTTGGGGTGGAGCACAGACCCTTGCCTGCTCTAGGCCAAAAGGAAGGTGCCTAGATTTTGTCAGCAAAGGATGGGGACCAGTGATAACAGCTTGGTCTTGGGAATAAGAGAGACCTGGGTTCAAATCCCAGCCCCAGATTCTACTATCTGAGTGGCCTTGGGCAAGCTTTCTTTACTATCTCTGAAATTCTTCATCCTTGTCTATAAATCAAGAAACAAAAAATACATAGTTCATATGGCTGTTATAGTGGTTAAATAAGAAAATGCCAACAAATAATTCAGTGCCATTTCCAGGATATAGAAAACTCGTAATCAATGGAAACTATTATCATTAGCATTAATAAGTACTGATATTTTATGTAGTACATGTTTTTTTTCCCCCATTAAAATATGGCTGCCATTTATTGAGCATCTACTGCATGTCAGGCACTATGCTATGTCCTAATGACC
This sequence comes from Lynx canadensis, assembly GCF_007474595.2. Classification (NCBI taxonomy): domain Eukaryota; kingdom Metazoa; phylum Chordata; class Mammalia; order Carnivora; family Felidae; genus Lynx; species Lynx canadensis. Next base: position 16,830,988 of record NC_044318.1, read on the forward strand.
TTTATCTTTAAGGATATCTTTATGGTCATGTTTTAAGACATGAGGAAACTGGCTCAGAGAGGCTAAGTGACTTGGAAGAGGCCACACAGCTAGATATTGACATGGCCAGGGTGGAAGACCAAGTTGGTCTAATTTGCCATTGCTCTTTCTACTCCCTGACATTGCCTTTGGGAATGTGGGCTGACTTTATTTTTGTATGAACCTCAGGTGCACAGGATTGGATTCATTGTCATCCTTGGCACACTATCAGTAGCCCATGCAGGGCCTTTCTTATTTCTTAGTTAAGGGTTTTCAATAATTTAATGAGTATCCATGAACCCACCACCCAGACAGAAGCTAGGATCTTGACAATAACTTTCATCTAACCCTTTTGGTCTCCCTTATCCTATACCCATGGCTTTCTCCACCTGATGTAACTCATTATCTTGAATTTCATGGTCACCTGTCTCTTGATTTCTTTCTTTCTTATATAGTTTTATAGTATTTCTATATGTTCCTATAATGTAAATTTATTTAAGTTAGTTGTTTTTAGCAGTTTAAATGGAGACACTGCACTATATATACTATTGTGTGCTTATTTTTATACATAACATTGCTAAGATTTTATAGTTAATAAGATTTATCCATAGAGTTCTAGGTCAGTATAATTTATTTATTTTGAGTGATATATAAATATTACAGTTTGTTACAAAAACACTAATTCAAAGGGATACATGCACCCCTATGCATATTGCACCATTATTTACAATAGCCATATTGTGGAAGCAATTCATAGATGAATGGATAAAGAAGATGGGTATATACATACAATTCCCTCAGGGTGCCAGTATGAGGCTGACTGACCTGCTTACAGTGGCTGGCGAGGCCTGCTCCAGATCCGCTGGCTCGAAGATCAGACTCATCTTGGGGCTCATTTGGATAATCTCTCCACTCATTAAACACAGCTGAAAGGGCAAAGCAGAGGAGTGGAGGGCAGGCAAAGGGGTTAAATTCTATCTGCAAGTGAAAGGCTTCAGTGGAGACAGAGATGGTTTAAATTCATTCAGTACTTCTTGAGCACTAACTATATGCATCAGGCACTGTTCTAGATATGTAGAATAAAACAGACAAAAATCCCTGTGCTCTTGGGATTTACATTCTGCTGGGAGGAAACAGATGATAAAATACATAGCATATAACATGATGAAAGTGCTTTGGAAAATAATTAAGTAGAAGAGGAGGCTGGAAAATGCTCAGCCAGGGCCAGGTGATTTTAAACAGTGAGGTCAGAGAGTCAATGAATTGCAGCCTTAGATGAAGGATCAAGAAGTTATCAGACTACATCAAGTTTCTTTTTTTTTTTTTTTAATTTTTTTTTTAACGTTTATTTATTTCTGAGACAGAGAGAGACAGAGCATGAACGGGGGAGGGGCAGAGAGAGAGAGGGAGACACAGAATCGGAAACAGGCTCCAGGCTCTGAGCCATCAGCACAGAGCCCGACGCGGGGCTCGAACTCACGGACCGCGAGATCGTGACCTGAGCCGAAGTCAGACGCTTAACCGACTGAGCCACCCAGGCGCCCCCAGACTACATCAAGTTTCATGGTTCCTTCCTTAGCATTTAATATAGATGTAACTGCACACCTTTCTCCTGTTTTATTTGCTCAAGTTTCCCATGAAGGACTCCTTTTGGGATCTCCCATGGACTGGTGTAAGTCTACAGGGACAAGAACATCTCCACAAATCCTTTCTGGAATGGAAGGAAAGACCATTGGAAATCCTAGTGTTTAGAGGATATGTCCCTGTAGAAAGTAGTTCAAACACACAGGGGAGACTCAGTGTACGTACAAAGAAGTGGTACTTCCTATTTGCCAACATGGGTTCAAGTGAGATCTTTAAGTCACAAGATTGCCTGAGGCTTCGGTCTCTCAGTGGCAAAGAGGAAACCCCATTACTCCCTCCTGTTCATTCAAAGTTGTGCTTAAAAAGTTCTTTGTACATTACCTGGCCCACACCTGGAAACAGGTCACTAGAATCAGGTCACTACATGCATCCCAAGAAGGTCAATAGCCATTATGGGGCTGACACCACCAGCAGTATCATCCCTGAATATCAAGAAAAGTAAAAGAGACCCATACCTCTGACGGTAGTTTGATTTACACCCAGTGACAGGAAGAGCCATCAGGAATTCATGGTTTATAACTCTTTATACTTCTTATCTCAAAACCAACAAATACATTTGTACAATTAGTTTATATCACACAGCCTATATAATATAATAAAACATTTCAATTTTTATATGTTATGTAATCAAAATTATGCACATATTATAATTAGCGTATGTGTGTAATTTGGATAATTAGGCCTTCCATTGAGCATGACTCACTCATAGTTTTGTGAAATTTAAATGTAGTAGGAAAGTATATTTTGATTCCATAATCATATATTCAGTATAGAAACTTCCTTAAAATGGTGATAAATTTCATTTCATTTTTCATCACCACTAAACCAGCCCTACAAGAGATCCTAAGGGGGATCCTGTGAGACAAAGTACCAGAGACATCGCTACAAGCATGAAACCTACAGACATCACAATGACTCTAAACCCATATCTTTCTATAATAACACTGAATGTAAATGGACTAAATGCTGCAGCCAAAAGACATAGGGTATCAGGATGGATAAAAAAACAAGACCCATATATTTGCTGTCTACAAGAGACTCATTTTAGACCTTAGGACACCTTCAGATTGAAAGTGAGGGTATGAAGAACTATCTATCATGCTACTGGAAGTCAAAAGAAAGCTGGAGTATCCATACTTATATCAGACAAACTAGACTTTAAAGGCTGTTACAAGAGATGAAGAAGGGCATTATATAATAATTACAGGGTCTATCCATGAAGAAGAACTAACAATTATAAATGTCTATGCGCCGAATACAGGAGCCCCCAAATATATAAAGCAATTACTCACAAACATAAGCAACCTTATTGACAAGAATGTGGTAATTGCAGGGGACTTTAATACCCCACTTACAACAATGGATAGATCATCTAGACACACGGTCAATAAAGAAACAAGGGCCCTGAATGATACATTGGATCAGATGGACTTGACAGATACATTTAGAACTCTGCATCCCAAAGCAACAGAATATACTTTCTTCTCGAGTGCACATGGAACATTCTCCAAGACAGATCACATACTGGGTCACAAAAGAGCCCTTCATAAGTATACAAGAATTGAGATCATACCATGCATACTTTCAGACCACAATGCGATGAAGCTTGAAATCAACCACAGGAAAAAGTCTGGAAAACCTTGAAAAGCATGGAGGTTAAAGAACACCCTACTAAAGAAGGAATGGGTCAACCAGGCAATTAGAGAAGACATTAAAAAAATATATGGAAATAAATGAAAATGAAAATACAACAATCCAAACGCTTTGGGATGGATGCAGCAAAGGCAGTCCTGAGAGGAAAATACATTGCAATCCAGGCCTATCTCAAGAAACAAGAAAAATCCCAAATACAAAATCTAACAGCACACCTAAAGGAAATAAAAGCAGGGCAGCAAAGACACCCCAAACCCAGCAGAAGAAGAGAAATAATAAAGATCAGAGCAGAAATAAACAATATTGAATCTAAAAAAACTGTAGAGCATATCAATGAAACCAAGAGTTGGTTTTTTGAAAAAATTAACAAAATTGACAAACCTCTAGCCAGACTTCTCAAAAAGAAAAGGGAGATGACCCAAATAGATAAAATCATGAATGAAAATGGCATTATTACAACCAATCCCTCAGAAATACAAGCAATTATCAGGGAATACTAGGAAAAATTATATTCCAACAAACTGGACAACCTGGAAGAAATGGACAAATTCCTAAACACACACATGCTTCCAAAACTCAATCAGGAGGAAATAGAAAGCTTGAACAGATCCATAACCAGCAAAGAAATTGAATCAGTCCTCAAAAATCTCCCAACAAATAAGAGTCCAGGACCAGATGGCTTCCCAGGGGAGTTCTACCAGACATTTAAAGCAGAGATAATACCTATCCTTCTCAAGCTATACCAAAAAAACAAAAAGGGAAGGAAAACTTCCAGACTCATTCTATGAAGCCAGTATTACTTTGATTCCTAAACCACAGAGAGACCCAGTAAAAAAAGAGAACTACAGGCCAATATCCCTGATGAATATGGATGCAAAAATTCTCAATAAGATACTAGCAAATCGAATTCAACAGCATATAAAAAGAATTATTCACCACGATCAAAGGGGATTCATTCCTGGGATGCAGGGCTGGTTCAGCATTTGCAAATCAATCAACCTGATACATCACATTAATAAAAGAAAAGATAAGAACCATATGATCCTGTCAATCGATGCAGAAAAGGCATTTGACAAAATTCAGCATCCTTTCTTAATAAAAAGCCTTGAGAAAGTCAGGATAGAAGGGACATACTTAAAGATCATAAAAACCATTTATGAAAAGCCCACAGCTAACATCATCCTCAATGAGGAAAAACTGAGAGCTTTTTCCCTGAGATCAGGAACACGACAGGGATGTCCACTCTCACCGCTGTTGTTTAGCATAGTGTTGGACGTGCTAGCATCAGCAATCAGACAACAAAAGGAAATCAAAGGCATCAAAATTGGCAAAGATGAAGTCAAGCTTTCACTTTTTGCAGATGACATGATATTATACATGGAAAACCCGATAGACTCCACCAAAAGTCTGCTAGAACTGATACATGAAATCAGCAAAGTTGCAGGATACAAAATCAATGTACAGAAATCAGTTGCGTTCTTATACACTAATAATGAAGCAACAGAAAGACAAATAAAGAAACTGATCCCATTCACAATTGCACCAAGAAGCATAAAATACCTAGGAATAAATCTAACCAAAGATGTAAAAGATCTGTATGCTGAAAACTATAGAAAGCTTATGAAGGAAATTGAAGAAGATATAAAGAAATGGAAAAACATTCCGTGCTTGTGGGTTGGAAGAATAAATATTATTAAAATGTCAATAGTACCCAAAGCTATCTACACATTCAATGCAATCCCAATCAAAATTGCACCAGCATTCTTCTCAAAACTAGAACAAGCAATCCTAAAATTTGTATGGAACCACAAAAGGCCCCGAATAGCCAAAGTAATTTTGAAGAAGACCAAAGCGGGAGGCATCACAATCCCAGACTTTAGCCTCTACTACAAAGCTGTCATCATCAAGACAGCATGGTATGGGCACAAAAACAGACACATAGACCAATGGAATAGAATAGAAACCCCAGAACTAGACCCACAAACGTATGGCCAACGCATCTTTGACAAAGCAGGAAAGAATATCCAATGGAAAAAAAGACAGTCTCTTTAACAAATGGTGCTGGGAGAACTGGACAGCAACATGCAGAAGAATGAAACTAGACCACTCTCTTACGCCATTCACAAAAACAAACTCAAAATGGATAAAGGACCTGAATGTGAGACAGGAAACCATCAAAACCCTAGAGGAGAAAGCAGGGAAAAACCTCTCTGACCTCAGCCGCAGCAATTTCTTACTTGACACATCCCCAAAGGCAAGGGAATTAAAAGCAAAAATGAACTATTGGGACTTCATGAAGATAAAAAGCTCCTGCACAGCAAAGGAAACAATCAACAAAACTAAAAGGCAACCAACAGAATGGGAAAAGATATTTGCAAATGACATATCAGACAAAGGGCTAGTATCCAAAATCTATAAAGAACTCACCAAACTCCACACCCGAAAAACAAATAATCCAGTGAAGAAATGGGCAGAAAACATGAATAGACACTTCTCTAAAGAAGACATCCAGATGGCTAACAGGCACATGAAAAGATGCTCAACGTCGCTCCTCATCAGGGAAATACAAGTCAAAACCACACTCAGATATCACCTCACGCCAGTCAGAGTGGTCAAAATGAACTATAAATGCTGGTGAAGATGTGGAGAAACGGGAACCCTCTTGCACTGTTGGTGGGAATGCAAACTGGTGCAGCCACTCTGGAAAACAGTGCAGAGGTTCCTCAAAAAATTAAAAATAGACCTATCCTATGACCCAGCAGTAGCACTGCTAGGAATTTACCCAAGGGATACAGGAGTACTGATGCATAGGGGCACTTGTACCCCAATGTTTATAGCAGCACTCTCAACAATAGCCAAATTGTGGCAAGAGCCTAAATGTCCATCAACTGATGAATGGATAAAGAAATTGTGGTTTATATACACAATGGAGTACTACGTGGCAATGAGAAAGAATGAAATAATGGCCCTTTGTAGCAACGTGGATGGAACTGGAGAGTGTGATGCTAAGTGAAATAAGCCATACAGAGAAAGACAGATACCATATGTTTTCACTTTTATGTGGATCCTGAGAAACTTAACAGAAAGCCATGGGGGGAGGGGAAGGAAAAAAAAAGAGGTTAGAGTGGGAGAGAGCCAAAGCATAAGAGACTCTTAAAAACTGAGAACAAACTGAGGATTGATGGGGGGTGGGAGGGAGGGGAGGGTAGGTGATGGGTATTGAAGAGGGCATCTTTTGGGATGAGCACTAGGTGTTGTATGGAAACCAATTTGACAATAAATTTCATATATTAAAAAAAACATAATTTGAAAGTGATTCAAATACAAAAAAATAAATAAATCCATTTAGCTATATTAAAAAATTTTTATTTCATTTTAACATATAGTAAAATAGCACTTATTATATGCTAGGTGCTATCAGAAGCATTTTGAAAATATTAACTTATCTAATCTTCCTAATTAACAGTCCCCTTTTACAGATGATACAGCTGAGACACAGAGAGACTAAATAGCTTGCCTGAGTTTATACAACTGGTAAGCGGCTATGCAGGATTTGAACACAGCCTGTCTGGCTCCAGAGTCCAAGTCTTTAGCCAATACGCTAACTGTGGCAGAATATATTTTCCAAAGACTGCTGTAGCAGTAGCTTCCATCACATGAATGCTGTTGCAATGTGACCTTGCCCTGCTCCATCAAGAAGTGGAGTCTTTTTCTCCACTCCCTTGAATCTGAGTAGGCCCAGTGACTTCTTCAACTGCTAGAATTCAGAGAAAGTGATGCTATGCCAGTTCCAAGCACAGCTCTTAATTTCCTGGAAACTTTCACTTCCTGCCTTTTGGAAAATTAACCACCATGTAAGAACTATCACTACCCAAGACCACTAAGTGAGACACCTGACACATGTGGAGATGCTTGGAGGATGAGATGTCATCTGAAGAGAAAGAAAGACAGAGAGAGACAGGCCAAGGAGGAATGAGCCCCAGACACTGAGTGAGGAAGCCACCTTGGTTGTGGATCCTCCATCCATGGCTGCCCTAGCTGACATCACAATGATTAGCTGAGCCCAGCCGACCCCTTCCAAAATTTCTAATCCACAATATCATGAGCAAAGTAAATGGCTATTTTAAGTCTTTTTTTTTTTTATTTATTTTTTTTTTTTAAATTTTTTTTTTTCAACGTTTATTTATTTTGGGACAGAGAGAGACAGAGCATGAACGGGGGAGGGGCAGAGAGAGAGGGAGACACAGAATCGGAAACAGGCTCCAGGCTCTGAGCAGTCAGCACAGAGCCTGATGCGGGGCTCGAACTCCCGGACCGCGAGATCGTGACCTGGCTGAAGTCGGACGCTTAACCGACTGCGCCACCCAGGCGCCCCTATTTTAAGTCTTTAAATACACCGTAATGGATAACCAAATACATTCCATATATCAGTGACTTTGTGCATGCTATCTTATTTAATTGTCAATATCCCTATTTTATTACTACCTTTTTACAAATGTGGAAATTGAGATTCAGAGAAGTTATGTGACTTGCCCAGTACAAAAGCTCAGTTGTAGAGCTAGTGGTCCAATATGATGCCAACACCAATGCTTTTAACCATGATGCAACATTATCCCTAAACAGACAGAGCTTACCCACAAGTACAAATAAAAGCATAATTCATAAACTTAAATTTCTTGTGGGGCATTTATTCTTCATGTAACAAATGTATGTATAATATAGTTTGGGTCAATTACTCACTTGAAAAAGAGAATTTATAACCTACCTATATAAAAGAGATATGAGACTCAGTAGGTACCTTTTTATTGTCATCCAGAACTGTGTTCATATTTTCAATCCAAACAGCATCTACTGGCCCATCAAATATAATCCATTTGCGTTCATCAGACATTGAAGATGCTTGCTCCCGGAAAACATTGGCTAGGACACCATCTGTCCATTCATGGCTCACTTGGTCAAAGCACCCATAGAGCTGCCCCATGGTGATGGCCTTGGGGTTGATGATCAAATACTCCACAGCAAATTCTTCCATCTCTTTGGCTGAGCAAGAAGGTTCAACATGAGTTACAAAGGCTCTGGAGAGACCAGAACATTAGACAAGAGACAATGCCACCTCAAAGGCCAACCAACCTTTATGATTATGTCATCCATGCAGAGTCCTTATAAAATTTGTACTCAGTTCTTATAAAGGTTAGGATATCTGGATGGGCAATGACTTAAATTATTAGGTTATTATGCCCACTAGTTTCTCACCAAATTTTCTTCTGAGTCTCATTTCAAACAGGGCAAATGTTCTGGTCAGATCTAAAGAAATCTGTCTGGGTCTAAATGAACTCAAGCAGTAAGGGAGAGAGGTCCATGTTATCAAGTGTCTTTATGTACCTGACTCTCACAGCTACCCTAAGAACCTTGGCTTTGACTTGAAATGAAGGAATAGCAGACATGTAAATGATTCTGGAAAATATTGACTACTTTTCTTTTCTCTATCTGAAGGACTAGTTTAGCCCTGACACCTCTTCTTTAGCTGCTCAGCAAGTATCTGCTGAGAAATTCACACCACGAGAGTACAAGGACCCAACCGGAATACACAGGCTGATAGATGGCACATCAGATGCATTCAATAACAGAAAATAATCACACTTTTATATGATCCTTCAAAGTAAGGAAAAGTTGGAATGCTTGAACCATGAGCTAAATAAAGAAACGTTTCTGCAGAATCCCAAGGCAAAAACGATGGGATAGCCTCTTTTCTCATTTAGTTTCCTAAACTGTATTCAAATGTTGAAAATAGTAAGTTTGAAATGCTTAGTTACTAGGCCCTAATTAGTTACTAGGGCCAAGTTAGTCCCCAAAACAAAAGCCTCAAAAATCCAACAGCAACTCAATCATCAAAAATTATTAGAAAAAAATATGTCAGTCAGTTAAGCAGCCAACTCTTGATTTCAGCTCGGGTCATGATCTCATGGTTTGTGGGATTGAGCCCCATGTCAGGCTCTGTGCTGACAGCGTGGAGCCTGCTTGGGATTCCCTCTCTCCCTCTCCCCAGTTCATTCTCTCATTCTCTATCTCTCTCTCTCTCTCAAAAATAAACATAAAAATGTTACAAAAAGAAAAAATATGTTGAAGTACTGGAAGGGATTGTATAAATACAAGGCATTGTTTTTCAAAACCATAGGCTTACGTTTTATAAAAGAAAAAAACCCCAAAACTCTTTCTCTGGCAATAAACACAGCTTCCATTTGTTGATCAGAAACTGTGCTGGATTACTTTCCTGCATAATCTCACTTAATTTGCGCAACAATCCCATTTCACAGCTGAAAAAGTAGAGGCTGAGAGAGGTTTAATCACCGGTCCAAGGTCTGGGTCTGACTCAAAAGTCTGAGGTCTTATGTTCTACATTAAATAGAAGTAAGGAAGGGGAAGAGGGAAAGGAAAGAAGGAGGGAAAGAAGGTAGGGAGGAGAAAAAAAGGGAAAAAAAGGGAAAGGGAAGCAAAGGAAAGAGAAGGGGAAAAGGGATAAAAGGAAAAAAGGAAAAAAGGAGAAGAAAAGAAACCATGCAATAATCAGCTTTTAAAATAATTTGTTTAGGACACTGATAGGAGTTTCTCTCTCTCATTGGGAAACCTTTGGAGAAGCCCCTATTCAGCATTTGAGAAATCTGAGAAAATTCCTGCACTTAATGACAGGCATATAAAATTCCTGTTAGAAGCTCCCACCCCACCCCCCTTTATTTTCTGCCTGCAGACATCTGTGTGCCATGTGCTATTTCTGGCTCTGATGTCACAATCCAGGGATGGCAAAACTAATAGCCTGGCATTATCTCCATGGAGCCAGCCAACTGACTGGCGAGTTCTGTGCTCCCAGGAAGCCAGGGATGTGAGCTTTACCTGCGTATAAATCACCCAGAGCTGCAGCCAACACTTTATAAGCACAGGTCTTGCCACCCATGGGGTCTCCAACAATCATATAGCCATGTCTCACCAGCATCATCTCGTAGATCTAGGAGGAGACATATAAACAGTTAATCATTGCAAACCTTCCAGAGCTACAAGTCAGTCAGATGTCAGTGAGGAACGAGGGACTAAAAGGGGATTTCCATAGTCCCTTCAACCCCTGGTGAACTGTGGTCCTTTTTATGATTTGTAGTTTAAATACCTTTGGGGTAAATAAATACACATGTATGTCTCATATATTTAAGGAATGGGACCTTCTATTTGCTCTGCACCTACCCATGGGTTAAGCATCAAGTGACTTACATGAATTATTTCATTTAATGCACTCAGGTATCATGAACTACCTTCTAGTGGTAGGAATGCTGAGCCCCAGAGAGGTTACGTAACTTGCCTACACTCATCAGTGGTGAAGCCATGATTTGCACACGTGACTGTCTAAGTTTAATGCCTCAATTTTTTTCATTAGGCCATTTCTATTTGCTTCTATTTTTCATTTTTTTAATGTTTATTTATTTATTTTAAGAGAAAGGGAGGGGCACCTGGGTGACTCAGTCAGTTAAGCATCCAACTTCGGCTCAGGTCATAATCTCAAGCTCGTGAGTTTGAGCCCCGTGTTGGGCTCTGTGTGGACAGCTCTGAGCCTGGAGCCTGTTTCAGATTCTGTGTCCCTCTCTCTCTCTCTGCCCCTCCCCTACTCATGCTCTGTCTCTCTCTCTCTTTCAAGAATAAACACTTTTAAAAACTTAAAAAAAAAGAGAGAAAAGAGTGTGTTTGTGTGTGAGCTGGGGAGGGGCAGAGAGACACAGAGAGAGAGAGAGGGAGGGAGAGGGAGAGGGAGAGGGAAAGAGAATTCCAAGCAGATTCTTCACTGTCAGTGCAGAACCTTACTTGGGGCTTGATCTCATGAATCAAACCATGAGATCATGGCCTGGGATGAAATCAAGAATCTGACCCTCAACAAACTGAGCTACCCAGGCACCCCTCTATTTGCTTTTAAAGGGGAAAGGGAAACAGCAGTCATCTTAGCACCCTGCACTTCAATTGGAAACTTCCTTTTTTGAGGCCTAAATGCAGTTCTGACTTGATTAGAACTCTCAACAGATAAAAGGTATTTTCCAAGCCAGGCCCATGCTGCAAAATATAAATGATCTTCCTTGTAAGTGATTCCAGGGTGGTTTTGTGACTTTACCAGCACAATTCAAAGTTAATCCTGAGACCTTTACTGAAGCCATTTGGAGAGCAATGCTCTTTTTCCTTCTGGGCTTGAACCTGGGACGATCTAAGTCTGAGGCTGCTGGAAACCCAACTAAGAATGAAGTTTTAACTCAGAGACAGAGCCCCGAAATGAAGAGAAAGTTTCCTGGATCCTGCTGTTCCTAAGGCCAACACACATCTGGGTTTTTCAAGTTAGGTAAGTGAACAGACTCCCTTTTGTTGACTAAGGCAGTTTGAGTTGGGTTTCTGTCACTGGAAACTGATAAAGTCCTGACTAGTTCAAGCCCAGTGCCCCCAAAGGTTTTGTTTCATCCCCAAATTTAAAAAAAGGAACCCCAAAGAAGATGGTCAGAGGAAAAACATTGGTTTTTAACTTCAATTCCTGGAAATGAGACCTGAAGGCACTTCCATTTCTATTTTGGCTCCTGTGGTTGCCATCACTCTGCTCCAATCAACCACAATTCTAATTCCTGACTTCAGCGAATAGAAAAACACGTGCATTCTCATATAGATACAGGGAACCAACCTGGATAATTTTCCCAATAAACCAAGGTACCGGCTGGAGTTTCATCTTTTTGATGTTCTCATTCAGCACTTCCATAAAAACTTCATAGTCTGGCTTTGGAAGAACAACTCCAGGAAACAAATCTGATATAATTCCCTGTTAACAAGAATTCGAGAGAAGATGGAAAGGGTGAATTGTCAGGGGGGTATGACCTCGACATTTTCTGAAAATGAGATTCACAGACAGCAGAAGTCTTTGTAAAATTCCAAACCTCATTTTTCTATGCCAAAACTCATCCACAATTGCAAATTCCAACACAATCTGTAAAATATGATTTCCCTCCCAAATAATTTAAAAAACCCTCAAATATTTAATATGTCTGTATTATCTTCTAGTTATTGTACTAGGAATGAATTAGATAGTCATAATTTCTGTCTCTATGGATCTCACAGCCTGATAAGGAAGAGAGGAATTAGAATAATTACAAAGGAAAACTACATTTGGTTAAAAAAAAAACCTACCCCAAACCAATGGCAGATATTATTCTATCAGTGAAATCATTTTTATTAAAATCAGGAACTAGGGGAGCCTGGGTGGCTCAGACAGTTGGGCATCCGACTTGGGCTAAGGTCATGATCTCACGGTTCATGATTTGAGCCCCATGTCGGGCTCTGGGCTGCCAGCTCTGAGCCTGGAGCCCGCTTGGGATTCTGTGTCTTCCTCACTCTCTAACCCTCCCACCCCTTCACAAAAATAAATAATAAAAACATTTAAAAATTTTTAAACCAGGAACTAGACAGGGATAGTGCTATCACATTATCTAACTTTTGGGGGAGGGTATCTGGTGGTGGGAGTGCTGGCTGGAGATGGAGAGGGTGCCAGAGAAATAGTTCATCTTGAAAAACTGAGTCCCAGCACTTGGCCAAGGTCCCAAAGCACTGCATACCTGAAACAGAGGGACATCTTGAGCCAAGAACTTGGCCAGGTTGACATCAAGCAAGGCCCGGAGCAACAGGACACTCTCATCCTCCTCGGGATACTTGAGCTTCAGGTTGCCAGCAGCAGTGAGCACAGACTTGACTGCGCGCATGCCATAGTCATAGTGATGCTGTGAGGACAGCTGCTCCGAGCACAGACGGTAGGTTGCGACAATTTTCTGGGCGAGACTGGGAGGGCAGAGACATGTCTGCAGACCGCCAGAGAGGACCAGCTCCTGCTCATCAGACATTCCCAACATCCCTGTATCCTGTCCCTTCAGAAACCAGACCTATTCATGGACTTGATGGAGAAGCCCCATCATCTGAAGTCCTTTTAACAGTTACCAGGATGAGCTAAGGAAGAGTTATCTTTCAAAGTTTGGAGGAAAAAGAGTAAGCATACACACATGTGTATACAACCTACTATACAAGAAATTGTATGGGTATATACTTTTATGTGTATATGTGAATATATGAGCACACACACACATGCACAAACACACATTTTGGAAGAAACATCAAACTATCAACAATATTAACCCCTGGAGAATGGAACTCAGGGTCACTGAGAAGAAACTTGCTTTTTTCACTTCTATAACCTAACAATTTTTTCCCATATCCATTAAAGTCAATAAACGGGGGAGCCTGGGTGGCTCAGTCAGTTAAGTGCCTGACTTCGGCTCAGGTCACGATCTCACAGTTCGTGGGTTCGAGCCCCGCATTGGCCTCTGTGCTGACAGCTCAGAGCCTGGAGTCTTCAGGCTTCAGATACTGTGTCTCCCTCCCTCTCTGCCCCTTCCCTGCTCACACTCTGCGTCTCTCTCTCAAAAATAAAATAAACATTAAAAAACATTTAAAGTCAATAAATGTTATGCTGTTGACAATGTTAATTCTAAATCATATTAAAAATTTCCTCTTTAATCTTGGAATAATTTCATGTTTTAAAGTCTTGCCTTAAGCTGTGTGTGTGTGTGCGTGTGTGTGTGTGTGTGTACACAGGGTTGGGATAAAGAGAAGATGAGTGGCCGATTTCTTTAGCAGAAGTCCACGTATATATAAAGAGAGAGGAGGCTCTTTCTTGGGAATTTGGACCATTTCCTGGTCAGGACCAAAGCCAGGGCTAAGTTGCTGTCACATCAATGAGGGAGCCAAAGTCCATTTCTTGTTTCTTTTTTTCTTCCAATGGGCAACCTAACTTGAATCCACCACACAAAAGGCACTCTTTCAGGACCTTTAGAACCTACTGGAAAGCCAATATCACATACCTTCTGGAGTCCAGAAACCCCATGGAATAGAGGGAAATTTCCCCAATGAGGGCATAATCTGGCACCATCATGGCAACTGTCCGGAATAAGGCCTAGAAAACAAATGGCCAGAAAAGAAAAGAAAAGAAAAGGCCACTGAGAACCTGAACACATACAGTAAACTCTGGGAGAAGGTGTATTTACAGATACAAAGAGAAGCAGGAAAGTCATTCACACCATTCCAGTGAAATCAAGGAAAGAAAAGCAGGAGGACAAGTCAACGCCAAGAGACCGTCTTTGTTGGGCAGATCCACTGCCCAGCTAACCTCCCCACTGGCCCTGTCTATGTACATGTTGCCACAATGGGTCCCTCAGTGGTTACGTGGAAGGCCTTAGGTGCTGGTATTCTTTTTAAAATTTTTTTTTTTCAACGTTTATTTATTTTTGGGACAGAGAGAGACAGAGCATGAACGGGGGAGGGGCAGAGAGAGAGGGAGACACAGAATCAGAAACAGGCTCCAGGCTCTGAGCCATCAGCCCAGAGCCTGATGCGGGGCTCGAACTCCCGGACCGCGAGATCGTGACCTGGCTGAAGTCGGACGCTTAACCGACTGCGCCACCCAGGCGCCCCAGGTGCTGGTATTCTAATAACACTTCATTTCCCTATGCCAAATGAGTACCGTTCAACTATCAGACCTTTCCTTTGTTCATTAAGGACAGAGGAAGTCATTTAGGAATGCAGGACCAATATATATCTGAAGAATCTTGAAGTCAGACAGATACTGATCTGAGTACTTGTACTGCTGCCTATTGGCTGTGGGCAAGTAATTTCCCTCTAGTTATTTCACCTCAAAATGGGCCAACAACTGTATTGTTCTCATGAGAACAAATGATATCATATGAGTGAAGTGCTTAGAACAGTATGTGGCACATAAGTGAGTGTTCAATAAGCATCAGCTATTGTTATTACCTTAGATCTTACAGAAGTCCAAACAGTCAGTTACAGGTAGAGCCAGGACTAGAACCCAGGCTTCCTGACACCACCCCCTGGTGATTTCTGCTATACCACACTATCTCACGAAAGCTGCTTATACAGACTTGACAGGGTTGCTGGCTGGGAGGGGTGTGGCAGGGGGTGGGGGGGATTACAACCGTTGGGTGGTAAAAATGAGAAATGTGAGTCCAAATTGCACTTTGGTGCTCATTGGCCTATCCTGGCCTAGACGGGAGGAGTCATTACTAAGGATCTCCCTGACTCTTTTCCATTTGGGGGGCAGTGAGAAGAAGTGTCTGAATAAGATCGCAGAGCACTAATCAGACATGTTTCTGGCACATGAAGTACTCATATGGATTTGTCTGGGTCTCTCTTGTGTCTTCCACTCTTGTGTCTTATGAATTCCACTCATGGAATTAATAACGTAGAAGAAAATCCATAAAGAAGCAGGCCTAGAAGTCTCTCTCTGGTCCCTCTTTTCATGCAGTTGGGGTGCTAGGCTCTCCTCGTACAGGAGATCCAGCCATTTTGTACTTTGGGTTTTTTCCTTCCATCAGAGCACAATCTACAGCCTATTCCCTTGAAGATGGCCTGGTTGACTTTCCCTTCAGAGGCACCTTCCTTCTCTACTAGCAGCAGGACCAGTAGCTGTTACCATGGCTGCAACTCAGGCCAGCTCAGCAGTAGGCACTGGGGACATACATACTTCCTTGTCCTCTCTGCAGCTGGTTGGAACAGCCTGTTTTGATATGCACACCACTTCAGCTTAAGCAGGCTGGTAATGAAGAGGACCTCCATGTGGTTCTGCCTAGGTTTCCCAGAGTTCTCTGTGACTACCTTTGATGCTGTCTTATGAGATGTTTTTGTTTGGCCTACAGTGTTTTTTTTTTTTTTTTTTTTTTTTTTTTGCATTTAGCCAGGATCACAACAATCAGATTACATGTAAAAATCCAAATGTCTGGCTTTTCCTGAAAAATGAGAAGATGTGACAATTCCTGCTTGGCAACAGTAGGCTGGCGGCTAAGTAAGGGCTGCTCCCTCTAGAGGGGGCATTTGTCAGAGTCCCTACCAAGCCCAGCTGGTTCCTCTCATTGACCTCCTGTAGACAACAGAAATAGTGACTCTTGTTCTAGTGTTCATTGTCTTCTAATTGCCATTGTTCATTATGGATATATGCCCCTCCCCCACGAGACATTGTTGGGGCAACAGTTAGGTTCTGGGGACTAACTTACTACCATTGTTGCTCCACTATTAATTCTCACAGCTGAAAAATGTCACCCATTATTTGCCTTCTCTGTGAGATCTTCTGTTACCTCCAGAGGTTTCTACACCATAAAATACACGCAGAATTTATACACACTCACGTTTACCTTGAGGTTATCTGGCAGCTCAGCCCTGCCAGCATATCCAGGGTTCATGGTGATGAAGACAGCGCAGGTTGGGTTCAGAAGCAGCTCAGTGCCTTCAAAGATGAATGTCTTTAGCTTCCGGATAATGGCTTGTTGAATGCTGAGAATCTGCTGAGCCACCACAGATAGCACTTCTACCTGGAGTGAGAATAGTGGGCAGATGTGAGCTCTTGCTCTGACAGCCACCACCCAACTCTGCCAGAGTCTCCTTCACTTAGCAATGAAAAAACCCAATCACCTAAAAACCAGACCTTCACCTTCAAAATTACAAGAATGATTTGGGGTTTTGGTAAAGAAAAAGAAAATTGATGTGTGTGTGTGTGTGTGTGTGTGTGTGTGTGTGTGTGTATGTGTTACTAGTTTCCATAGTATTTTATCTCTGTTCCAGCACCTAGCATAATGCTTGACCCATAGTATGTACTCAGTGTTTATTGGTTCCCATTGCATGTTTACATTTCCTGACCTAAATTCCCTACCCAAATAGAATTAATCACCCCCTCTCTTTTGTGATGCCTCTTTTGTACCACTACCATAGACTTCTATCATATTCTATGTGCTTCACTTACTTTTCATTTCCCTTTGCTAAATTCTAACACTCAGAGGGCAAAATCATTTCTTACTTATCTTTGTGTCATGAACAATTGCGGAGTATCTGACATATACTAGCTACTCAATAAATTTTTGAATGAGGGAGCGAAGGAATGAATATACTGAGGATCCATATGTATATAAAATATGCACTTTGTCTCCTTGGGACTGTTTTTGTTTAGTTCTTTGAGTACTTACTCTGTGCAACAGTCTTAGAGGAGACATAAGGCACTGTCACTGAGCACTTAAGAGCCCAGAAAAAGGCCCCTGCATATCCAATCCCTGCTCTGTAGTCCCGTTGCAGCATTACCTCAATTCTGTTGAACTCATCAAAGCAGGCCCATGCTCCGGCCTGGGCCAGTCCCTTGAAGAACTTCCCCATGGCTTTGTAATCCAGACCATCTGAGCAGTTGAAGACCACACACTAGAGAAGGAGAATGTGGGCACCATTAGGGGTGGGTTCCCTCATATCTGAATTACCCTGCACCATAAAACACGGGTGTGGCTCTTCTCTTCCTATTCCACTGTAGGAGCTGGGGCCCAACTCTGCCTCTCTCACCCTTAACCATCTTGAACTTAATGCCCACTCCCCTCATAGGAGTCTAGACAGGGATGACAAGAGAGGGTGAGAACAGACAGCATTTCCCTACCTGCTTGGCCAAAGCTTTGGCCAGATCTTTTGTGGTTTCTGTCTTTCCTGTACCAGCTGGTCCCTCCGGAGCTCCCCCAAGGTTCAGCTTCAAAGCCCCCATCAGTGTCCTAAGGGAAGAAAATAAGAATTCGGTGCCCAAGTCCTAAGACACAGGGAAGAAAGAGACTTTTGCTTTATTTTGTTTTGACTCCTACAAATAGCTTTAAATTTTTTCCCTGATTATATGACCAGGATATCATCATTGTAAAAAATTCTGTTTTACTCAGTACTGTAATCTTAGAGCCTGGTGCATGGGTGGCACCCATAAACATTTGTTTTAATGAATGATTGAATGGATAAATGAATACATACACAAATGAATCAAATAAAGGTAAAAAATCTTCATAAACTCCACACATGAAAGATCACCAGTTCTAATGGAGTGGTGAAAATAAATCCATTTCTCCCACTGGATTATGAACTCTTGAGTTCAGGACCTGTATTTGATTCAGTTTGATACAGTAGGGGCAAAATAAATATTAGAAATTAATGATGTGTTAAGTGTGGCGCTACAGTCCATTGTATGGGCCTCTATAGTTTCAGTTAACACACCATCTTATAATCATCTATCTCTCTCCCCTGACCCCATTAGATTGAGGGTTTCTTGAGGTCATGCATGGGGCACAGGAGACTTTAAGAAATGACTAGTGAATAATGAAACAAATGAATGAAGAACAAAAATCACAGAACACAGAAAACAGGTGTTTGAGGACTTTCAAAGGACAAAATACTCAGGAATTGTCTTTTTAATTAAAAAAATTCCGCTTTAAGGAATATACAAAATCAAAGAAAATCTAAACATCACAAAGTTGACACATTCACAAAGTTCACATTTCTAATGTTATGAATACCAAGGAAAGTGGAAAAGCACTTTGCTGAGCATAGAATGACTACGTCTCTCCATCAGACTGGCTGGCTGAGCTTGGAGACTCCTTGCCTGAGTCCTTCACCTGGCCCCTTTTGATTCTTTCATCTATGGGATCTCCAGGCACCATCTTGATTCCTGCCACTGGAGAGCTTTCTACTTAAATACTGTGGCAATTTTTTTAAAAAGTTCATTTATTTTGAGAGAGAGAGAGAGAAAGAGAGAGAGAGAGAGAGAGAAATAGAGCACAAGCAGGGGAGGGGCAGAGAGAGAGAGAAAGAGAGAGAGAGAGAGCCCCAAGCAGGCTCTGCATTGTCAGTGCAGAGCCCGATATAGGGCTCCACCCCATGAACTCTGAGATCATGACCTGAGCTGAAATCAAGAGTCGACGCTCAACTGACTGAGTCACCCAGGCACCCCAGTACTGGGGCATTTTTAAGGACAGGCATCAACATTCTGCTTGTTGGTTTGGCCACATTAATTTGCATTAGGATTCCTACTGGGTTCTCATTTCTGGCCTAAGGGCTAATTTCCACGCCTGTTGTGGGACCATGATAATTAAGGACAAAATTCTACAATCTGAGTATCTGAAATGTAGAGGGTAAAGGTTACAAACTCAAGATGCTCCACACCTTCTTTCCCAGAAGGTTTTCCTTCTGGCATTCTATTCACCCTTCAGGTCTTGGGGGAGGCCCAGAGGTTACCTGTAGCAGCGGTCGGTGAGGGGTGTAATCACCAGCCGGGGGGAGTTCCCCAAGTACTCATAGCCATATAAGACTTCTGTGGTGATCATCTGCACCTGTACATCCTTTGAATCCCAGTAGTAACGCAGCTGGGAGATCCACTGGAAATCATTTAGATCACAAATATTATCCTCAGATAACTTGGCCACCACGTCGCGAGCTATTGGAACAGATGCAGATGTGGAAACACACAAATGCAGAGCCATCAGCATACTCATATGTCCAGAGACTGCTCAGGATGTCAGGACATTATCCAGGCCACCCTTCACTATCCAAACAGTTTCAGGCTCAACTAGCTTCCCTGCCCACTCCTAACCTACAGGCAGCAATATCTTTCAGAAGGTGGACTTTGCTTCTCCCAAGAAGCCTGGCAGAGAACATGCTACATTGTCTTCTCTCAGACAGTACAGCAGAGGCATTAAAAGTGCGTACTCTGAAGTCAGACTGCCTGGATCCAAATTCTGGTTCTGCCATTAACTAGCTACGTGACTTTGAGCAGGTTACGCAACCTCTCTCTTGAGTTGCATAATCTGTAAAATGGGGATAACATAGTACCCACCTTCTAGAGTTATTAGAAGGTTATTAGGAGGATTAACTGTATATACAGTTTACCTTTGAACAACGTACGGGTTGGGGTGCCTAACCACTGTAGAGTCAAAAATTTGCTCATAACTTTCAACTCCTTTCAAACCTAATTACTAATAGTCTACTCTTAGACTGGAAACCTTACAGATAACAAGTGGCCAATTAACACATATTTTGCAAGTTATATGTATCATATACTGTATTCTCACAATAAAGTAAGCTAGAGAAAATATTATTATGAAAGTCATGAAGAGACAATACATTTACAGTACTGTATTGTACTTATTGAAAAAATTTGCTTCTACGTGGACCTGTGCAGTTCAAACCCAGGTTGGTCACAGGCCAACTGTATACACAGACATGTATATGCACACATATGTACACATACATGTGTACATATATAAATATATATCCACATATATATCCAGATACAGATAGATGAAAGAAAGAAAAAAGGAAAGATTATATAAATACTAGCTATTGTTACTGTTCCTAAATTCTGGGGGGACTGACCCAGAGAGATTTGCAATATGTAGTTACCCCAAATGTTGTCAAATCCCCAATATGGTCCTTTTGACCCTGTTCCAGGCTTCTAGGATATCCTAGGAGAATACAGTCAGCTTGGCCTGATGCAGTTGGCAAGGGAAGGGGTCCCCAGAACCCATGGTTACATATAGTCTTTCCATCTCGGGGCCTGAGAAAACAGATGGGAGATATACTTCTGGGTGTCCTTCTTTCTCTCATAGGATTATGAGCCTAATTTAATTTTCTCACAGTTATGGGAGCCCTGAAGTTGAAGAATAAATAAAGGTTTATGAGAATCATTAGTTATTTTTTATGGAATGCTTGGATGAGAGCTATTGAGATCTCATAACTAGGACAGTAGCCTGCATTTAGTATCTCAGAAACATAACTTTGCAAAGGGATGCTTCTGTTAGTCTACTGCCCCTCTGTGAAGAGAAGTCTTCTTCATGACAGTAAAATCCAAAACCCTCCGGAGAAGAGTCCTTGAAGATTACACCAATAGCTCTTCCGTCCTTCCTGAGGAATGTAATTCCCCTCCAGGTTCTTCAGAGAAACCACAGAGTAGTAGCAGGAGTAGGGGTCTCCATGAGGGATCCAAGAGGAAGATGACTCTCAAGGGACTGAGTATGGGGAATGCCTGCATGATGCAGCATGTGTGTGTGTGCGTGTGTGTGTGTGCGTGCACGTGTGTGTGCCTGAGTGTGTATGTGCAAATGTGTGAACACAACCATTCTGGGGAACCCTGGGCGGTAACCACACATGCACTTCTTACTCCTACCAGATGAAGTTCGCATTCTCCCTTCTCTCTCCCTGATTTCATGCTTGTCTATCCAAGCAAAATTAGATAGAAATGAGCATCAATCTTAAGGAGAACAAGATGCCACAAAATGCCAGAAGGCAGCTGGGTGTATGAACAAGAGAGACACTGTTTCCAGGCAACCAGCTAGTCCAGCCCTAGTTTCCTTGGTGGTGATGGAGTGAGGGTGAGGGGGTGGTTTGTTTTATATAAAGGCCCCAGTTCTTCCTCCTCCTCTTCTCCTTTTTTTTTTAAAAAATTTTATTTTTTATTTTTTTAAATTTACATCCAAATTAGTTAGTATATAGTGCAACAATGATTTCAGGAGTAGATTCCTTAGTGCCCCTTACCCATTTAGCCCATCCCCCCTCCTACAACCCCTCCTGTAACCCTCAGTTTGTTCTCCATATTTATGAGTCTCTTCTGTTTCATCCCCCTCCCTGTTTTTATATTATTTTTGTTTCCCTTCCCTTATGTCCATCCATTTTGTCTCTTAAAGTCCTCATATGAGTGAAGTCATATGATTTTTGTCTTTCTCTGACTAATTTCACTTAGCATAATACCCTCCAGTTCCATCCACATAGTTGCAAATGGCAAGATTTCATTCTTTTTGATTGCCGAGTAATACTCCATTGTGCATATATATATACCACATCTTCTTTAACCATTCATCCGTCGATGGACATTTGGGCTCTTTCCATACTTTGGCTATTGTTGATAGTGCTGCTATAAACATGGGGATGCATGTGTCCCTTTGAAACAGCACACCTGTATCCCATGGATAAATGCCTAGTAATGCAATTGCTGGGTTGTAGGGTAGTTCTATTTTTAGTTTTTTGAGGAACCTCCATACTGTTTTCCAGAGTGGCTGCACCAGCTTGCATTCCCATTTTTTTTTAAAAGGAATTACTGGAAGGCATTATCTCTCACCCGTTCTCTCCCTGCATACACTGCCCATTTCCAGTCTCTTGGGTTTGGAATCAGACAAAGAATTACCATTAAATCAATGACATCAAATTACAAAACAGCTTCTGCTACTTAGTAGTTGTATTCCTCTCTGGTGAGTTATTTAACCCTCTAAGCCTCAGGTTCTTAATTTGTTAAGTGTGTATAAAAACAAGATAATGTATGTCAAGCACTGAGCACAAAGCCTCGTACCTGGTGGGTATTCAAAAATATTAGCTATGGTCAGCCTCAAGAAAATTTTCCAAGTTGGTGAATCTTAGAAATTGGCTTTGGCCATCATGGTCTCAGTGAGAGGGTCCTGCTTAGGGGTTCCCTGGAAATAAGGGTGGGGATGGGAGAGAAAAGGAGGTGGAGATTCATAGAAGCCTTGACTTCTTACTCCCTCACCTTACTTACAGTTAGAGAAGCCTCTCCCTAACAGGAAAGGAGACCCTGAATCACTCCATCCAGGAGAATGGAGAGCAGCAAGCCTGGTTGCTATTCCTAGACAGTCAGAAATGCCAGAGAAGCCTCCTTGCTCACCATGGACATCGATGACCGTGAGGGCCCCGAGGGTGAGTCGAGCCCCACTGCTTAGCTTCCCTCGAACCAGCTGGACAATCTGTGCGATCTGATTGTTGCTCTTTTTCAGAAAATCCTGGCAGGGGCACAGGAGGGGACATCTGGTTAAACTGGATTCTTCTCTGTAATCCCCTCTTGGGGAATGGCACCATCCACCAGCCCATGACCCAAGCCATCCCTCCAGCAACCTTTCCCTCAATCTCTTCATTAACCTCAAGACAAATTTCAAATGCATTATGCTAACTGAAAGAAGTCAAATTGGAAAGGCCAGATATCTTGATTTTATTGTTATGATACTGTGGAAAAGACAAAATACAGGAGCAGACAACAGCTTGGTAGTTGCCAGAGGCGTGGAACAGGGGAAGGGATTGCTACAAAGGGAGTGAGGGAACTTTGGGGGGCATGCAACTGTTCTGTATCTTGATTGTGATGGTGGTTACATGAATGTATGTATGTGTTGAAACTCAGAACTGTGCACTAAAAAGGGTGAATTTTACTGTATATAAATTATGCAGTAAATCAGAATTTAAAAAAATGGAAACTTTTTCAGATTAAAGGAGACACAGGAGATGTGAAAAGTAAATGTATGTAAACCATGATCCTGGAACAGATTAGATAAGAATGTATCTTGCATCAATGTTGGTTTCCTGATTTGGATAATTATAATCATATTGTGGCTATTTAAGATGTTAATTTTGGGTGAATCTGGATATGAGAACTCTGCATTATTTTTGCAACATTATTTGTGAGTCTGACATTACTTTGAAATAAAGAGTTAAAAAATACAAATACATTTTAAAGAGGAAAAAAAGTGAGACCACCTTAAGTTCATAGCTCACCTTCCCCACTTCCTAGCTATGCAGTTCTGGGCAAAATAGAGTAACCTGCTGAGTCTTAGTCTCCTGTTCTGCCGAGTCTAGATAATTTCAGCTATCTCTTGGAGCTGTTTTGAAGATTAAATGAAATGGCGAAGCACTTGGCACAGTGTGAATAAAGCATCCAGTAAATACTGATGGTTGTTATTAATTATTAATAAGGTACCTGACACATAGCCAAAAAAAAAAAAAAAAAAAAAAGCCTTTTCAATGCCTCCCCATTGCCCTTGCTGTGAGTCTGGAAAACTCTTGGTGATGCATCTTTTTTTTTTTTTTTTTTAAGATTTTATTTTTAAGTAATCTCTACACCCAGTGTGGGGCTCAAACTCACAACCCCAAGATCAAGAGTCCCATGCTCTGCCAACTGAGCCAGTCAGGCACCCCACCCCACATCTTTCTTAACCACACTCATTCCACAGCTATTCTGGACCAAAGTGCCTTCAGTTGCTGGAATGCACCACATTTTTCATCTTCAGACTTTTGCACATTGTGGTTTCTCTCTCTCTCTCTCGAACACTCTTTCTCCTGTTTTTTGCTTGGCTAATCCCTGTTTATATTTTAGGTCTCCTCTTAGGCACCATTTTCCTGGGAAATCATCTCTAATCCTAACCTCTCTCTTCTCTCCTTCCTTCCCATGCTTCTTGAATCCCTAAGCTTTCCTTATCACACTCCTACTGAAGAGACTTTTTATCTCCCCCACTAGACTGTAAATTCATGAGGACAGGGACCATGTCACTCTGATTCACTTCTAATTCCCTTTGCCTAGTAGCATCATTTCAGCACAGGGCAGAAGTCAAACAAATATTTATTAAAGGAATACTGGATGGATGGATGGATGCATGGATGGTGATCCTGTACCAACATTTGCTTCCTTTAAGACACTGAGCCACATCATTCAACACACAGGTACTCTATGGCACTGATGTGTGATGGGAAGCAGGCTCTCCTTTTACAGGTAGGAAAACTGGGGCACAGAGATGCAGTCACAAAAATCATAATTTTTTAGTGTTTCAAAAGTGTGAAATGAAATACATGAAAGCAGTCAGCAAGTGTAAAGTATATTTGTAGGAATTATCAACATGGAATCTGTAGAAATTTGAATGCTGGTTAAATACTAATGTTCTAATTTTAAGGTATAAAACAAAATATAATAAACTAAAATATTTTCTTGTCTGCAGCCAGTCATCTACAGGGGGAATAACAGAAGGTCTAATAGGATAAATATGGGAAAGTATGTTTATGGTAAAAAGGTTGGGAATGGAGTTACAATTCGTTTGTTCAGCAAATATTTAGCACCTACTCTGTGCTCAGCATTGCAGTAACCCCTGAAGATATAATAGTGAGCAAAACAGACATAGCCTCTGCCCTGTGGGATTCATAGCCTGGTCTCTAGCAGTGACTCATTTGCTAGTATTTCATTTAACTCTCCCACAGAAGAGTATGATGTTGTACTACAATGTGGTGCACTGTGGCGCATTGTAGAGCCAAGGAGACCAAGACTTAGATTAAATAACTTGCCCATGGTCACACAGCTAACAAGGGAAAGTACAAGATATGAACCCAAGTCCATCCAGGTCTTTTTTTTTTTTTAATTTTTATTTAGAGAGAGAAAGAGAGAGAAAATGTGAATACATATGGTGGGGGCGGGGGGGGGGGTGGTGGGGAAGGACAGAGAGAGAGAGAATCCCAAGCAGGCTCTGTGCTCTCAGTGCAGAGTCCAACATGGGGCTCAAAGCCATGAACCATGACCTCAGCCAAAATTAAGAGTTGGACGCTTAACCGACTAAGCCACCCAGGCACCCGCCAAGTCCATCCAGGTCTTGAACTCTCAAGCATTGGCCTCCAAGGAAGGAATTAACTGGAAATATGCATGTCTGGATCTCAGGACAAGGAGGACTTCAACATTCTTGGTCTTAAAAGAAAGCTGAATGAAGAGTTGTAGGTGGGTTTGTGTTGAACTGCAGGTGGCAAGAAGTGGTAATGGTAAAGGAGGAGGGGAAAACAGGACCAGGTGGTATTTGGGCCCAGAAAGAAGAGAAGAGGTCTCTGTTGATAGAAATTTTGCCAAGCTGACCCCTGGAAGTGAAGACTGATAAAAATTTAGTATATTACAGCCTAGTATTTCTACCTGGGAAGGATCATGAGAGGTGTTACACTAGAGAACTCCAGGACAGCCTCAATTCCAAATCCATCCCACCGTCCCCATGAAAACCCTGGCTTTCCCAATGTCAGAGTTGGATGCTATGATTTTTTCTTGTTGTTGTTCAGAAAATAGGGCTATTTTAAGTATATGTCATTCAAATCTTAATTGAGCTTGAATCTCCTCTACAAGCTTCATGACAGGCTCACTTACCGGTAGGGTCATTTCGACCAGGGCTTGGGACACCTCCTTGGTCCAAAAGATGGAAGAGACACAGATAACCACCTGGCCAGGCCACTGCAAGACCCACTGATTACGAGGGACCTGGAAAGGTGTGTGGGGGGGCAGGTGGTAGGGTCATTTCATCTTGTGTGACTTAAATCAATGTCTGAAAAACATCCCCCACCACCTTACCCTTCAAGAAATACAAAATCCTCCTCCACCCTCAGAAGCTACTAGGCTTGACATCTCTGGGATTACTGATTTATGTCTTCCTCACTGAATTTTATGAAAAAGAAAAAAAATCATCAGCAAGCTCAACTCGTTTTTTTTTCTTAAATTCCCAATCCAAGAATTTTACACAGTTATAATCAAGGAGCTGTTTAGTGAGTTTTCATACCCATTCTTTTTGATGTCTATATAATATTGTAGTGCTGTGCCAGGTTCCTTAGCCATGCCCAGCAACTCCTCAAACTTGTTTTTAAACTATAGATTTTACAAACTAAGACCAGAGGGCTGAATCTGGCCTTGCTTCTGTTTCTGAAAATAAAGTTTTATTGTAACACAGCCATACCCATTGTTTACCTATCATCCAAGGCTGTTTTTTTTGTGGCCCACAGAGCTGAAGACACTATAAAAACATTTACATTGCAGAAAATGTTTGCTGACTCTTGCTATATATATACACGCAATTGCATGAAATATTTCATACTGGTAGCCATTTTTCCTTAGTTTTTTAATTTAAAATAAATCACAGGACAAAGGATAGGCCTTTCATTTACAATGTACTACTACCAAGAGGGACAGCAGGGTCAGTACCCTGTACTTTAGTGGGAAGGTATTAACTGAATATTCTTTGGTTTGATGGAAAGGGTCATGGGGGTGGGGCCCTGAAAAGTAAGGCAAAAAGGCACCCAAATCAAGGAGCACAAAGACCTGATCTGCCTACATTTAGCCTTGCTAGGAGCTGGCTGAAGAGTGATTGCCACCAGCTCTTTTTCTTTTGGCTTTCTTCGGTCATACCTTCTTTCCCTAAAATTTTGGGAGTTTAATGAGTTGTACTGTTTAGGGCTTGTGTAATGGAACCTAAAAGCCTGGAAGGGAAAATGCTTAATTGGAAGGGGCTCTAAAAAAACCTCCTACCATCAATTCATTTCACAGAAAGGACTTGGCAGGGAGCAGCCAGAGGGTTAAAGCTAACCATGTTGTCTTGTCCCAGCTGCTTCCATTTCATCGGAAATATGTACATCACCCCAAGATTCACAGGGAAAGAAGAGAGGGCACAGAGGGGTCAGGTGTTACCCAACAGGATTAGCGTGGGTTTTGGTAGAAGACAGAGGGGTGGTTATAACTGATCCATTTAACCCAGAGTTGTGGTTGCTGTACCAACACCCTGGCATGTATATCCCAATTCTCATTTACCTGGACATATGCTTCGATCCCAAGTCTAATAACTTCCTGCATACTGGCAAGCATCATCTGCTCCACCTGCTGGAGCCACTTTTCCACCATGCCCTGTGGGGCGAGACAAAAAAGGAGCAAGCTAGCCAAGCCCAGAGGGACACATCATGGGCAGAACCCAAGCTCTCTCTGGACCAAGGCTGGAGGGAGGCCAAAGGTCCGACACCCCTTCAAGCCAGTATTCTCTATATGTTTTATATTTATTTACTTATTTATATTTTTTCATTCTAGGAAGTATGTGTCACATAAAAGGGGAAATGGGGGATTCTTGACACACATTTCACGTAATTTTCTGAAACAGACAACTTCTCAGGAAGCAAATGACACATTTATGTTTCAGTTCATAAAATAATTGCTCATTTCTAATGAGCAGTTCTAATTCTTGCCTTATTCCAGTGGTTCCCAAACTTTGTTGTGCACTGGAATGATTTGGAGATTCTTTTTTTTTTTTTTTTTTTAAACTTTTAAATTTTTTTTTTTTCAACGTTTATTTATTTTTGGGACACAGAGAGACAGAGCATGAACAGGGGAGGGGCAGAGAGAGAGGGAGACACAGAATCGGAAACAGGCTCCAGGCTCCGAGCCATCAGCCCAGAGCCTGACGCGGGGCTCGAACTCCCGGACCGCGAGATCGTGACCTGGCTGAAGTCGGACGCTTAACCGACTGCACCACCCAGGCGCCCCTTGGAGATTCTTAAAAAATATGGATACCTGACTTCCACTCCCAGCTGTTTCAATTTGTTATGGGATGCAACCTGGGCATTTGAATTTTATTTAAAGCTCTACAGGTAATTCAAATATGCATCAAATTATTCAGTTTTAGAATTTCAGGTAACTTCAGGCACCTGTGAGCTAGCTGGTGTCTATTTGGTAACGTGATTCCTGGTTATTACAACTTATATGTGTGGCTGGCAAAAATGGTTAACAAAGCAAAGCCAAGAGTGCTTGTCTACTTCTAGTTGATGGTGCCATCATGTTCAGCAGAAGAGGGAGTAATTTACATCTTACTCATTATATAAGGACACTTGGATCAAAACCTGAGTAAAATGGCATTGATTCCATAATGTTTTATTGACCTTTAAAAACACCTGCCCCAGAAAGCTGTCTGACTAGATCACTTTTAATCGGGCTTTGATCATGGAGATCTGAACAGCATCGGCTGTTGGGTCTGATGCCTGTTATTGCCTCCACATGAAGCTTGGTTGAAATCCTTCCATAAATTTAGTGTGTCACTTGGATTGCAGTAAAACCCTCATCTTAGAGATGGGCAAATGGAGACTCAGAAAGATTAAGCAATTTCCCAAAGTCGCCTAGTCCTTAAGCTGTGGAACTCAGGTATTCCACACCCCAGCAGTATGGAACTCGAGTCCAAGTGCTTAACCTATCAATATGCTCTCTGCTTCTCTCTGTATTGCTCTGTTATGGAGAAAAGAATGAAAATGAGTAAGAGGAGAGTTACTTTGGCTTGAGCTGGGTAGATTTTCTGTTTGAATGGAATGGTCTCTTTTTCTGAGCTTATCATGCCTACAATCTCCAGGCTGTCTGTAAACTCTAGCTTGGCAATTCCTTCGAAGCACTTCTTCAAGTGTGGCTGCACGCGGAGGGGGTCCTTGGTCTCTGACAAGATCTCCAGCAGCTCATCGTTTGACAGGAAGAAGAACCTATTTTAAAGCAAAAGAAGATGGCAACTGGAATCTCTTTTGAGAACCTCTTTTCCCAAGAAGGTGATACTCCCCAACAGATAGATGACACATGTGAACACCAGATATATTCTAGAATCTTCTGTAAAGCATAGAGGGTGGAGACAGTTTTGACTCAGAGCAAGACAAAGGATGAAAGCTGGTATATGTGAGTTTAATATGGCTTGGGGGCAGGGTGCCACCTTTTGGAGGAAACTTGGATACAGCAGTGGTTCTCAACTTTGCACTCTAGAATCACCTGTGGAGCTTAAAAAAACCTCCAATGCTAAGGTTCCACTGCTTCGAGAGTCTAATGTAAGTGACTTGGGTTAGGTCTAGGGATCTATAGTTGTTTTTTTTGTTTTTTTTTTTTTTTTTAATTTTTTTTTCAACGTTTTTTTTTATTTATTTTTGGGACAGAGAGAGACAGAGCATGAACGGGGGAGGGGCAGAGAGAGAGGGAGACACAGAATCGGAAACAGGCTCCAGGCTCTGAGCCATCAGCCCAGAGCCCGACGCGGGGCTCGAACTCACGGACCGCGAGATTGTGACCTGGCTGAAGTCGGAGGCTTAACCGACTGCGCCACCCAGGCGCCCCGGGATCTATAGTTTTAAAATCCAAGGTGATTCTAATATACAATCAGTACAGAACCATTATTAGAAGGAGAGAGAAGACTTCCTTGTCTTTCCTTATCTCCAAGTATGACAGAAAATGTTACCAGTGTGAAATAAGAAGTACATTATTGACCTATCTGATGTGGAGAACAAAGGCAAAAGGAAATGTAGATAAAATTAGATTTCCTTACAACTTGCAGTCCATTGCCAAATACTTAAGGCAGGCAGAGTATGACATTCCTCCAGGAACTCACAACTGTCTTAATGTTAATACTTTTCTAGAGGCAAAGGCAACCTTCACTTGACAATAGCCAGACCTCCAGGATCCAGTTAAGTCTTCTTTAACATATGAAAATCCTTTTGGAAACTTCATTTGTCTCAACTCACCTCCCCTCTCCCAGCTCCAAAGTATATAATCAATTGCTCCTCCCAATTCCAGCGCAGCTTTCTCTGCCCATGGGTCCTGTCCCTGTGCTTTTCTTTCTTTCTTTCTTTCTTTCTTTCTTTCTTTCTTTCTTTCTTTCTTTCTTTCTTTCTTTCTTTCTTTCTTTCTTTCTTTTAGAGAGAGTGAGTGGGGGAGGGGAGGGAAAAGGGAGAGGTGGGGAAAGGGAGAGGGAGGGAGGAAGGGAGGGAGAGAGAGAGAGAGAGAGCGCGAGCGAGCAGGCTCCACACTCAGTGCAAAGGCCAATGTAGAGCTCGATCCCATGACCGTGGGATTATGACCTGAGCTGAAATCAAGAACCAGACACTCAACCCACTGAGCCACCCAGGGGCTCCTCCATGCTTTAATAAAACCACATTTTTTTCACTTGAAACATCTCAAAAATTCTTTCTTGACTGTTCACTCCCAGACCACACATCACATCACTATCTATATGGAGAGGACTTTACTTCATGTTTTAAGTTAGAAGATGGTAGAATCATTGTCTTGCTCAGGCCCTTAAGTCACCAACCACAAACTTTTAGCAAATGTTCAATAGACAAACCTCTATTTTACAGACAAACTGTAACCATCAACCTGAAAAGTCCCATAATTGATGGACCATATATTACAGTCTTCACTGTGTATGGTCATGATATTTATGGCCATGATATTTATGGTTCCTCTTTACAAGAGGTCGAATCTATTTTTACATGTCTCAAACTTGGCCGGGCTCTGTGTCCTGCTTTGGCCTACAGACTATAGCAAACATGCATTTGTGCAAGTTCCAAGCCTAGACATTAAGAAGCCTGACAGCTTCCACTCTTGGCTGGCCTTGGGAACCCTGTGACCACTACCATGTGAATAAATTCAGGCTAGCTTTCTGGAGGATGAAAGACATGTGGCCCAACTATCCTGGCTGCTCCAGCCAAAAGGAAGCCAACCACTAGACAAGTCATTGAGGCTATCAATTGCCAGCTGACCAGGCACATAAATGAGCCCTGATGAGACCAGAAGAGCCACCCTGCTGATTCCAGCCCTATTTGCAAGTCCACAGGATTATGAGCTAGATACAGTTGCTGTGTTAAGCTTCTAAGTTATGGGGAGGTTTGTTATGATGCAAAGCAAACTAATGTATTATAGCTGCAATGTTGAGCAGATAGGAAGAGCGCAATAATTATTTGTTGGCTGACTAACATACCAATATCTAATGAAGATATCAATTTCTCTCACTGCCAAGGGAAATTAACACAGGTGATCTCTATGGACTCATCAAGTGTGACAATAAATAAGGCTCAAAGGCCATAAGAGTAATAATTAAATTACTTGGATAACTTAACATAAAATCATTATTTAGCACTCCATACTTTCAAGACAAAATTAATTTCAAATATGTGAAATTATTCATTAACATTTTCAAAGTGTTTTCTGAGAGTGCATGACTTTATAAAAATGCGTAAGGAAACTAAGATATTCATGGTGAGAGACAGAGAGAGTGAAAGAGGGAG
Source organism: Lynx canadensis (assembly GCF_007474595.2). Lineage (NCBI taxonomy): Eukaryota > Metazoa > Chordata > Mammalia > Carnivora > Felidae > Lynx > Lynx canadensis. The sequence goes on from NC_044318.1 coordinate 16,862,839, forward strand.
GAAGAGAGAGAGAGAGAGAATAGAGTGTGTGTGTGTGTGTGTGTGTGTGTGTGTGTAATTTAGGGAGAAAAGCAGTCTCAGAGAGATTAAATAACAGGGTATCTTATACAGACTGCCTGGATTGAATCCTAGCTTGTCCATTTACCAGTCTTGTGTCCTCTGGCAAGTTACTGTTTCCTTATTTGTAAAAGGAAATAATAATAATGCTTCCAACTTCATAGGATTATTGTGAGTTTAAATAAGTTAATACATGTAAGGCACCTAGAGAAGTGTCCTGGTATATGGTAAATGCTGTGTTAGTGTTGGCTATTGCTCATATTTTTATAAGGAATAACAGGACAGGGTATAGGACTAAAAGCCCAAATCTCAGGGGTTTCCTCTTCCTAAGTTTTGTGCTTCCAAGTTCAGGTTCCTTCCATGATTTGTGCTGTATTTGTGTTGTCCAAAACTGAAGCCATTAGCTGTACATGGCTATCTACATTGCAAAATTAATATTAAATACATTAAAAATTCACCTTCTCAGGCACCCTAGCCACATTTAAAGTGCTATATAGCTACATGTGCCTAATGGCTACTGTATTGGACAGCACAAATACAGAACATTCCTATCATTGTAGAAAGTTCTATCACACAATGCTGCACTACATAGACACAAGGACATTTGTAAATCCTAAACAAACCATTTTAAAAAAATTTCTGATGGAGGGGCACCTGGCTGGCTCAGTCAGTAGAGAATATGACTCTTGATCTCAGGGTCATGAGTTCAAGCTCCACACTGGGCATGGAGCTTACTTAAGAAAATTTTTTTTTTAAGTTTGTGGTGGAAAGCAGGAAACTAATTTTTTCTCCATACAAGGGAACACAAAAATTTACTTTTCCTAAAAGCAAATTTGGATCAAACCAACATCCCAATTCAAGTCAAATGACATGGATAGATATCAGCAGTGAGAATCCTCTTTCTGAAACCAACCCTCTAAAATGACTTTGACTTTTACGCAGAAGCAAAAATATAAATATTTAATAAGAGTCAAATATTTAAAAACATACCTACCAGAAACTGCAAAATTTGATGTCAAAAAACATTTAACTGTTTAGATGGCTAAATGCTTTACATGCATTATCTCCTTGATCTGCACAAATATATGAGGTAGGAGCCATTATTATATTTCTATTTTACAGTGAAGAACCTGAGGCTCAGGTAGATTTGCTAAAAGTCTCAAGATTAATAAGTGGAAAAGCTGGGATTCAAACAGAGGTCTGTTTAACTCCCAAGTCTAGGCTCTTAATCAGGACTACTATATCCCTTCAACTAGGTATTTGACCATGATTTGGTTCCTACTGGTGTCTATTCAACCTCACTCTAAGCAATGACCAGAAAGACATGCCCTACTCCTGAAAGCTGTCTTGTGGGGAATGGAAAACCAGGAAAAAACTATGAAAAATATTGGTAGAAGCCAAACCTCAGGATGAAACATGTAATTCTAACTATACATGGGTCAAAAAGGTAACTCCAAACAAAAGAATAGTACTGAATACCTAGGGAAAAACAGTCTCTTCTTCTCCAAGTAATCATTCAGCCCCTTCTGGATGTCCTCTAAGAGGAGGTTGGCTTCCTGAAGCCTCTCAGCCATCCGTGGCTGGTCTGCTGCCACCAGAACCCTGGTATCTTTCACCTAGGTTCCATAAAAAAATGAGAATCACCACAGGGTTCCTAGATTCTGAGACTGATCATTGAGTATATGACCAAGCTCATCAATTGCTGACTTCCCTGCCCAGCTAACTGCCTCCTAATCCCACAAGGGTGAATGCTCATACAACATGATCCTCTTCCTCTGGACATGGTCGACTCCTCCTTCTATAAAAACCTTCCAGGGCTCCTGGGTGGCTCATTGGTTAAGTGTTCAACTTTGGTTCAGGTCATGATCTCATGGTTCATGGGTATGAGTCTCGCATCTGGCTCTGTGCTGAAAGCTTGGAGCCTAGAGGCTGCTTTGGACTCTGTGTCTCCCTCTCTCTCTGCCCCTCCCCTGCTTGCGTGCTCTCTCTCTCAAAATTGAACATTAAAAAATTAAAAAAAAATAAACTTTCCATTTTGTACAACTCCTTTGAGCATCCTATTATTTGTTAGATGGGATAGTGCCCAATTTATGAATTCTTTAAAAAAGCCAATTTTATCTTTAAAATTTATTCAGCGGAACTTTTGTTACTGAACACTTGCAACTGAAGAATCTGAACTAATATGGAGTCGGAGGAAGCAGGATATCATGAAAACTGGCTCCACTGGTTAGGCAAAATAAATTCCCACTAACACAGATAAATATTCTTGAGATAAATTCTTTATAAGTGAGCCCCAATTTGAGTACACTTGACTTCAAAAAGGAAAAAGATATCATCTCTTAATGGATACCCCTGATTGCCCTGTAGGCCCAGTGAACTCATCCTAAAAGGGTTGTTTCTGATGTTGCCCCCTTTGCAGCCTTTCTTGACACTCCCAGGCAACTAAACCACTCTTCTGTGTTCTAAAGGTGTTTATATATACTTCTTTTATAGCTCTCTTATTTACCTCTGAGTCTCTCCTCACAAGACAGTGAATTTTATGAAGGCAGAAATCATATACTAGTCATCTTCAAGTTGTTTTCTGACTGTTAATTCAATGCTGGGTATTGAATAAACATTTGTTAAATAACTAGGTAACTGAATATGGAGAATGATTTGAATTCTAAAATGATCCTCAATCTATAAAAGTTCTATTGCATTATCATGTGACACAATCTTCTACCTCATTAGGAATGAGAACTAAATCATACAAACTACTAACAGTTGCCTCTAAGGAGGTAGGCTTTCAAAAGGCCTCCACTCTCTATATTACATATTTCTACATCTGAATTTTTAGTAACAACTTTCAAAACTAGAAAAAAATTTTAAAAATATCAAATTTGAAAAAATCTAGTTTACTTATAAATTTCAAGGGACATGGCTACGATGTGCAGTGAGGAACATCTGTACAGCATCCCACATTCCTGATGGAGAGATGTGCTAGGGTGGAAAAACTTACCGCTTGGGACATGAGTGATTTCCAGTAACTATCAACGGTGGCAAATTTCCTGCCCTCTTCTGGCATCTGGGCTATGATGTCCTCTGAGCTGAAGATCGGTTCCAGGTACAGCCAGGTGGCTTGGCATTTCAACCAGGCCTCCAAAATTTCCTGCACACGAACCAGCTTTTCTTCCCATTTCTGTGAATTTAGCATTTCATATCTGAATCATTAACCTGCCACTCTGCAACACAGACCCATTGCGTGAACAAACTGGATGGATTCATTCATTCATTTGCTCATTCACTTGTTTAAGAAAGTACTTATTATTTGCCCCCAGTGTTCTGGTCATTAGGCAATGTGGATACAGCAATGAAAAAAACAAGAGTCCTTGCCTTCATGCAGTTTTCCCAATGGAATAATATTAATAGCAGCTATAATGCTTACTCTGTGACAAGCGATGGTCTGAGTGCTTTACATATATGAAACCAGTTTAATTCAACAGATTTATGAGGGAGATACTATTACAAATCTCACTTTACAGATGCAGAAATGGACATAGAACAGTTCAAGTAACTTTCCCAAGGTCACACAACAAAGTACAAAGCCAGAATTTGAACCCAGGCAGTCTGGCTCCAGAGTGGCCTTAGCGTATGCCACTTCCACAAACACTGAGGCAAGAAAGGAGCCTAAACCCCTACCCTTATGTAGTTTATATTCTAGATTACTCTAGCTCATAAAATACTTTACAAATGTATTTTTATTCAGTGCATTAAAATCATCTCATCTTCTCTTTTGGCAGACTACTGTAAAGACTCAGAGTGCCATATGCTTACTTGGATGGTTATTGCTTTCAGTCTTGAGTTATGTATTTTTTCCAATCAGGAAAAAGTGAGCTTCTTTGTTAACTGAACTTAAAAATCTTCTCCCTCCTCCAGCAAACCCAGAGCTAATGAGACATCAAGAACCCTCAATCTCATTTCCTCTTACCCGGCATTCTGCTTCTGTTGGTTTGATGAATGGGGAGCCACACATAGTCTGGGTCTTTATCACATGATCATCAAGTAACAGCTGAATGTCATCAACCGCACACAAGATGCTTGTACCCTATGAATAAAGATTCCCCGACCGTTCAAAACCACAAGCCCTCCCTCCCCGCCCCCCACTTTTCATGCTGATCTCCAAAGGGCCCACAGCTCAGATCTCCACCCAAGTGGGACAGAAATCTGTCTCACAGGGCATGGAATTTCTATTCTCTTCCTTGAAAGTGTTCTTAAAGACATTTATTTTCTACCTCCTTTGCAGAAATCAAACATGGTCCCAGCCCAGACCTACAACTAGTAGCTGTTGGGGACTGGGTGGGGGAAGGGCATATTATTCTAGTCCCTTCTCTATGTTCCTACTTCCACTTGCTTTGCTGGTTCTCTCTCAGGTAGGATGAGCTGCTAATCTGACTGGTTGGACCTTGACCTGTGGTTCCCATACTGTGTGCCAAGGTACCCCTGGGCGCTGCAGCAAACTAGCAGCAATTAGTTGTGGTTATTTAAAAATGAAACACAAATGTTTTTTTCTTTCCATTTATATGGATTTAAAAAAACAGTTGTTGAAATGACACAAATACTTATTAAAGTTGTTTGAACCTTATTACTTCATAAACAAAGCTGTTAGGTGTTTCTTTCAGCCCGGGGAGGGGAACTATAAAAAAACAAAGGTACCGAGACACAAAGGCGCCACACACAGAAAAAAGTTTGGGAACTTCTGCCTATACATTTACTGGGCCATATTTTACTAGGAGCTCAGGTTACTGTGCCTTGGAGGTCAGCCCCTGTGAATGGCACTCTTCTTCCTCCTGGGCCACTGTGGTGAGCAAGCTGATAAGGGTCTGCCCCTGTCTGGCAGGTCTGGCCTTTCTGGATCTGTTTTCACTTCCTTCAAGCCCACATCTGGGTGGTTAAATTGGAGCTAGGATATATTCTCTCATGTACCTTCTACCAGTAGCTCTGCATCAGAAGGTGTGTCTAGCTCTTGATAAAGTGCTACTGTGACTCCCTTTTGCTGTCGATCCTTGTCTATAGTTGTGTCAGTCCCAAACTCTGAAGATGGGCCAGGTGCAACTGACCTGTTTCCAGGTTCCCCAGGTTCAACCTCTCACCCCAGCCCAACAGCCCCTAGCAGTATCCAATCCCATCAGGTGATGTAGCACCAAACTACTGGCACTGTCAGTGGCCTGGTCTTGCTGAGAGAGGCCCCAGTTCTCTTCCCTTACATTGGCTCAGCTATAGTTCCTATCCACGTGATCAAGGTGCCATGACCATTCAAGTTAAAGTAGTGGAGAATCACAAAAGATAACATGCAGCCTGGGGGACAGGGAGTTTCTCAATCTGTACTGCACGTTAGAAAAAAAAAAAAAACAGGAGTGCTTGAAAAATACAGATTCTGTGGGTAAGAGGAGCCAGAAAGAATCAATTGCGGATTTTTTTTTTTTTTTTTTTGAGATGCTCTAAGCATTGTTTACCCAGGTATGCTTCTGAGAGGCCTGGGGAGCCCTCCCTGGGAGATGCTAACTCAGCAGGCTTACTCAGTTTCTTTGCACTAAGAAAGCCTGTAGCTCTCAATCAAAAGGCCTTTCTCATTTAAAAATTCACCCTTCCGGTGGGTGGGCTGGGGAGGAAGAATGACTGGCACGTGAAGGCAGATGGGAGGAAACAATCTAATGCACAGGATAGTGATTATAGACAAGACGGCAAGAAAAACTCCAAAGTTGCTAAGAAACTGGATCTTAATTGTTTCTACCACAAAAAAGAAATGATAATTATGTGACATAACAGGGCTGTTAGCTAACACTAGGGTGGTGATCATATTGCAATACATAAATGTATCAAATCAACACGTTTTACATCTCAAACTTACATAATGTTGCATGTCAATTATATCTCAATAAAAATAAATTAAAAAACAAGACGTTAGGGATCCCTCCTTCCCAAGTGCTGTTGCAATTCTGAATGACTCCCCTCTGTCACCTGCTACATAATCAAGGGGCTGCTGTCAGGGAGCTGGGCAGTTGGACTAACACTCACAGTGTCCCTGTACTTCACAAAGTTGAACGTCATGTTAACCCAGTCTAACTTCATTTTTTCCAGGTTTTTCTCCAGAGAGTATTCCTTACTGGCGGCTGCACCAATGGGCTCCAGTCTAGAGAGAACACAGCAATAGCAACATCAACAGGAGGAAGGAGGGCAGTGAAAACATGGCAGAGGAGTAATTTTGGTTCATCCTTAAGACAAATTCAAAATGCCCTTAATTTTACTAAAATGTTTAATAACACCCGGCTCTAAGACGTGCTGGTTACCTCCAGTGTTTTGCAGAGTTTCTTACCCTCGGCACCAGTGGTGTACGGGCTGTGTTATGGGCTGAATTGCATCCCCCCAAAAATCATGCGTTGAAGTCCTAAACCCCAGAATCTGAGAATGAGGGGTATCCCGTTTGGAGATAGGGTCTTTACTTTTATTTTTGAAGTTTATTTATTTGAGAAAGACAGGGGACATTGTGAGTGGGGGGAGGAGGGGGGGGCGGAGAATCCTAAGCAGGCTCTGTGCTGCCAGCTGTGGAGAGCCCAACGTTGGGCTCAAACTCACGAAACCGTTGGATCATGATCTGGGCGAAATCAAGAGTCAGACGCTTAACCCACTGAGCCAACCCAGGTGCCCCAGAGATAGGGTCTTTAAAGAGGTAGTTTAGTTATGTATAGAGTTGTTGATCACTATATTGTACATCTGAAACTAATATAACACTAATATACTGGAATTAAAATCTTAAAAAAGAGATCAGTTAGAGATAGTTCAGTTAAAATGAGGTCATTAGGATGGGTTCTAATCCAATATGACTGGGGTCCTTACATGAAATTAAGACAGACACACACAGAGGTAAGACCATATGAGGATACAGGGAGAAAGCGGTCTTCTGCAAACCAAAAAGAGAGTCCTCACAAGAAACCAATTCTGCCAATGCCTTGATCTTGGACCTCCAGCATCCAGAACTATGAGAAAATAAGATTCTGTTGTTTATGCCACCCAGCCTAAGGTATTTGTTATAGCAGCCCTAGCAAACTAATACTAATTAACTCTGTTGGGAGAGGGGGCTGTCCTGTACATTGGAGGATGTTTAGTAGCATCCTTGGCATCTACTCAATAGATGCCAGTAGCAGACTCCCCCTGCTCCCACCTCTTGCCAGTTGTGGCAATCGAAAATGGCTCCAGATATTGTCAAATGTTTCCCAGTGGGGGTGGGGTGGATTGTCCCCAGTTGAGAACCATTCTTTCAAAGCCATTAAAATAAGACCCCCTTTTCTCTATTTTCATTTACACCTTATTTCCCCCAGAATTATTATTGACTTCCTATTTAGATGTTAGAACTTCTGTTAATTTACACGATGGCTTTGTTCCACTTCCTGTCCCTGCCTTTTTTTTTTTTTTTTAAACATACTCTGTATACCCAATATGGGGCTTGAACTCACAATCCCAAGATCAAGAGTCACATCCTCTACCAAGTGAGCCAGCCAGGAGCCCCTGCCCTACCTTTTTAATTTTAATGTTTACTTATTTTTGAGAGAGAGAGAGAGAGAGAGAGAGAGAGAGAGAGAGAACATGAGCGAGGGGCAGAGAGAGAGGGAGGCAGAATCTGAAGCAGACTCCAGGCTCTCAGTTGTCAGCACAGAGCCCAACACAGGGTCCATGATCTCATGGACCAAGAGATCATGACCTGGGTTGAAGTCAGACACCCAACCAACTGAGCCACGCAGGTGCCCACGTCCCTACCTTTTTAAAAATCACTGCTATTTTCCTGATATGCTGGGTCCATATCCATAGCCCCTCTGTTCCACAGAAAAGGGGAAGACAAGTTCCTTTCTTCTTGCTTCCACATGGAGAGTTGGGGTCCTAAACTCAGGTGTGGCCTGGGAATTGGGAAGAACCGGGAAGCCAAGTTCTTGGAAGGAGAAGGAGGGATTATTCTCTCTGCCTCGGCACTTGTCTTTCATTGCAAGCTTGACTGGAGATGACACTATCTGGTCTTTGCATATAGGCAACTGAAGCCCAGATGAAGCAAGTGATATCCCCAAAGCCTCAATTGCAGCCGGGGAGTGCTGGAACCAGGTCCAGACACTAGTTCCTCTGACTTCCAATCCAGTGTTTCTTCCTCCTCCACTATGTGCCTTTTCTCTTCTCCTTATCAGAAGGAGCAAGAGAATTATCCACACGTGGTCAGCCAAATAGGGTCAACTAAACAGAGCTGAGAATCTTTGCTCAGCTTCCTTGAGAGTAGTGGATGAGGCCCATTCCAAAGAATGACTGATCAAGACTTCAGCAGCATGGTCATCATCCTAAATGTGGCCTTCTTGGGAGATGACAAAATGAGTGTGCATTTAGGGAATAATTAATAAAGGCAGGTGCCAGCCCAGGTGGGAGTGAGACAAAGAGGCTGTCTGCATGTCTGTGACCAAGTCACTCAACAGGCCGTAGTGGGTCTGCCTCTGCACATACCAGGGGTTGTTGGTATAATTAAATAAGATAAAATGTTTGCAACATGCTTTATGACTTATAATTATGCAAAATATTGCACAGAAGCATTAATGAGTTTGGGCATCCCTGAAGTCCAGCAACAGTTGACCTTAACCAAATGTGCTAAAGGAGCCCATTAACAGTGTGATGTGACAAAACTGCATTAACTATGGGATGATGGAGACCTGGGACTGCACGCCTCACTAACAGGTTGTGGCTGAGAACTTAGACGTTAACTCAGCTCAGGTTATATGCCTTACCTCATAACCCTCAACATGACTCTAATCGCCCAGCTACTATTCTTCTTCCCATTTTACAGATAAGGATACTGAGACACACAGAGGCAAACAACTTAGCCAAGGTGTCACCACTTCTGGGTTTGTCACAGTGGGGCCAGCTGGCATGGAAAGTGGCAGAGTTGCTGTGTGTTTGTTTGGTTTCCGTCTCCTTAGAGGAGTTTATTTTTTAGGCAGTACAGGGTAACAATACTTTAGGCTCTCGAGTCAGCCAGTCTGGGCTCCAGTCTTGGTTCATTGAGTGACCTCTGTCAAGTTACCTAAACACTCAGATCAACTTACTTCCTCATCTGTAAAATAGGAATAATAATAGTAGCTACAACATTAGGTTATAGTGATGGATAAGTTGGTTAATGTTTATTAAATGTTGGTGCAGCATAAATGTTCTATAGCTGGTCTCTCTTAGAAACATCTATCTTATCGGGGAAAATGAAGCCTTTTCATGAAATAACCTACACCGTTTCTGTGGGTTTTATTTCATAGCCAACAATCTCACTAATCTGTCTCTAGGCTTCCTCCTCACAAAGGGACTACAATGGTGGTATTAGGGGGTTGGGAATCAGAGCATTCAGATGGCAGAGAGATTTGGGGGCCTATCCCACAGGGATGGAGAAAGGGGTTCCAAACTCTGGCGTGCATCAGAATCACCTGGAGCAGTACTGCCCATTCTAAATAAAAGGTGGGTCACATGTCACTTTAAGGTTTCCAGTAGCCATATTTTGAAAATGTAAAAAGAAACAGGTGAAAAAATTTTCAATAATTTATTTAATTCAGTATATCAAAAATATTCATTTCAACATATAATCAATATTAAAATTCATTAGACATTTTGCTTTTTTTTCTTAATAAGCCTTTGAAACCCAGCCTCTATTTATATTTGCCTCACCTCTAATTCAGAATAGTTACATTTCAAGGGCTCAGTAGGATATGTGGCTGGTGGCTTCTGGACTGGACAGTGCTGATCCGAAAAGGCGGTTAAAGCATAGATTGCAGGGTCCACACCCAGAATTTCTGATTCAGCAGACTGGGGTGGGGCCCGAGAATATACAATTCTAATAGGTTCCCAGGTGATGCTGATGCAGCTGGTCTGGGGCCACACTCTGAGAAGCATGTGTCGAGTTAGACCTGAACCCAGCTGTCTGACAGGGACTCCGGTCCAGGCAATACAGTATCTCCCATCCCCTGCCCTGGAGGTGTGGACAGTCAAGGTCCAACGAGTCTCTGGGTCCTGAAAACAGCAATTCAAAGAACACAGTTTCTTGCACACAGACTCTAGGGGCATTTGGAGAAAAGGAGAAAGCAAGTGAAACATTCTCACTGGACCATGTTTCCCGGACTCTAAGAACTCAGAGAGCTGCTCCTGTTTATTGTTGGTTTTTTGTTCAAAAGAGGAAACTGGGGGTGCCTGGGTGGCTTGATCGGTTGAGCATCCAACTTCCACTCGGGTCGTGATCTCACAGATCATGAGTTTGAGCCCTGCATTGGACTCTCTGCTGTCAGCACAGAGCCCACTTCGGATCCTCTGTCCCTCTCTTTCTGCCTCTCTCTCTCTCTCTCAGGAGGGAGGGAGGAAGGAAAGGAGGGTGGGAAGGAGGGAGGAAGGGAGGAAGAAACTGAAGCCCAGAAAAGGTGGAACAGTTTTACCTGAAGTCACTGAGACCTGGGCTTGGAGCTCAGGTTCCAAGAGCTTTTTTGTTTGTTTTTTGTAATTTCCCTTTAAAATAAAATCTCTGATTCAATTTTCTAGTTATAATCCATCATCAACCCAGCAGCTGAAAGTGAGTTTCACCAGTAGCTAATCACCCAAAGTGGAGGTTTTTAAAAATGCTTAAGTTACCCTGAACCATAAAGAGAAAAACAGCCTGAGGTCAGTCATATCCTGTAGGAACTTAGATACTTTGATGGAAAAGCTTCCTGAAGGACAGAAGGAGTCTTACTTGTCAACAAATTTGCCGAATCCGTATTCCAGCATATTTGAAAGGCAAGTTGTTTCTGTGGGTTTTATTTCATAGCCGACGATCTCACTGATCTGCAGAAAAAAGAAGAAAACAAGTGTGTACTGTCCAAGGTAGCACTGGCCAGTAGGCTTTCCATGATGTTGTACTCTGCGCTGTCCCTTACAGTAGCCACCAGTCACATTTGGCCATTGAGCCCTGGAAATGTGGCTACTGTGATTGAGGAGCTAATTTTTTAAATCTACTTTTACTTAAAATTGAATAGCTGTGTACAGCTAGTGGCAAATGAATTGGATGGTGCAGGTCTAAAAATGTGGGAGGCTGCCTAGGGCCCGCACTGCATTCCATCTGGCTTACTGGGGGTCTCTACCCAGCAGCACTCGGTGGTCTTTGTGAGGACCAGTGGTGTCAACTTGTGAGCATCCTGGGGGTGCAACCGGATCTGGTTTGTTTTCGTGCTCCTAGTGCAAAGCCTGGTCCGTGACAGAAGCTTCAGTGTTTGCTGAGTAAAAGGAGGAAGTCATGAGTACACAGACCCCCTCCACACAAATTCTGTGATCTGATGATGCCGAGAAGGAAGAAATCCGCTCTGTCCAAATATCTTCCTTTCCACCCCAGTGTGCTAACTTGTTGGAACAGTTCGCAACTGTGCCCATTCCTTTGGTGTAAATACTACCCCACGCTTGTCTTTTAAGTGAAAATATCCCTGAAGAAGGTCTCACTTGAAATCTCTGATGGCTTTGAATACTCTTCTCAAAGACAGAGATCTGGGGGAGGATGAGGGTTACATGTGCTCAAGAGGAGGAGCAAGAAGACTGAAGGATAATGAGGCTCTGTAAGAAATCTCACCTACTGCCCAATTTTGTCTCTGTTCAACCCCAGGAGGACTACAGAATGTCAGAGCAGAAAGCAATGTGAGAGGTGCAGGCTGTTCTGTCCTACTTAGCCCTGTGTCCCCAGGGCCTGGCAGTCAGTAGGCATCAATAAATATTTGCAGAGCAAAAGCATGAGTGAACCAGCTAATTCAAATGGCTTCCAATCTGGGTCCAGAGGACACCTGGAGGACCACTAGCATAGTGGAAATCAGAAGTAATAAACACTTATTGAGGGCTTACTATGAAGTTGGCACTGTTTTAAGACTTTTATACACTCATTTCATTCCCTCAATATGACGAGGAAGATACTAATGTACTATTACTCTTGTTTTACACATAAGGAAACTCAGACAAAGAAAATAAGTACCTTGTCCAAGACCATCCAACTAGTAAATGGCAGAATTGGGACTTGGACCCAGTTCTGCCTGAAAAGCTCTTCTTCATCACATCTAGTGGGGCTCTTAGGTCTTCTATGTACAGTTGTGAAGGTTATACACTGCATAACTCTAAAAAGTACAATTCACACTGTAGCACACACGAACAGCATTCCCTAGAGTTGTGGATTGCAGTCTGCACAACTTTCCTGGTGGCCCTGGACTTTGATTTATTCTCAATACCTGAAAATACGGCTTAGAACACACACGATCTCTAGGATTAAATGACATAACTACATAAAGCATTTGGCATAGGACTTGGCCAACTCAGAGATTGGTAGTTTTATTTATTTATTATTAAAATTTTTTTTTCAACATTTATTTTTGATAGACAGAGCATGAGTGGGGGAGGGGCAGAGAGAGAGGGAGACACATAATCTGAAGCAAGCTCCAGGCTCTGAGTTGTCAGCACAGAGTCCTATGCAGGGCTGGAACTCATGAACAGCGAGATCATGACCTGAGCCAAAGTCAGATGCTTAACTGACTGAGCCACCCAAGCGCCCCTATTTTTTTTTTTTTTTGTAATTGCTTTTGTTAATTATAGAGACTAACAAAATATCTGGCTTTCTAATTCTAAGAGCTTGCAGCTGCCCTGTCTACTATGGAGCCACTAGCTTCTTGTGGCTATTAAGAACTTGAAATGTGACTGGCCCAAACTGAGATCCGCTCTAGGTGTAAAAGAATACCATCTTTCCAAGACTTAATATGAAAAATATGAGATCACATTAACATTTTTTTACATCGACTACCTATTGAAAAAATATTTTGAATATGTTTGGTTAAATGAAATGTAAATTTTTTTCATCTGTCACTGCTTTTAAAAAACATGGCTACTAGAAACTTTAACACTAGACATATGGCTTGTATTATTTTCATTGGGCAGCATGGTCCTAGAGGGCTAGCTTTAGTACACATCACCGTGGTTTCTTCCTAAGTCAAATGTCACCCTGTTCCATCTTGTTTTAAATCACAGTAGCAACCCCTTTGCTGATATCAGTGCCCCAAATAAAGGGACTAGCCCTACCTGCTTAAGTTCTGGGAAATGGTCAGAAACCACAGCACAGCCACCCTATGACCCCAGAAGTTACATTTGGTAGCCTTGACAGCAAGAGGTGGTTTAGCCTTCAGAGCCCCCTGCCTGAGCCAGAACCTGTACAAATGGATCTCTTGAGTTAGGCATTTGGGCAGAGAATGGTTCCCCTAGGCCGGTGGCTGTCACTAGGGTGGCTTGTGGTTTGACCTACAATGCAGGCAGGACAGGCCTCTGACTGTGGGCACCCCTTTTATGTATCTGGTGGCCTCTTTCCTGTCTGAGCTCACTTGTAACTGTTCAGCCCACTGGGGTTCCACTTTAGGGGCTCATTATTCAGGAGCCACCTTCTTGGGGCTATATTCCACTCTTACCTACAGCTTACTGTCCCCTCTGACCTGATATTTCATTCCCCATTTCCCCCATCTAGGCTGAGTCATAGACCTAGATTCCAATTCCCTCTCCCACCACTTACTAGTCACATGACAATTTACTTATTCTCTCCAAAGCCTCAGTTTTCTTATCTGTGGAGATGATCATCCCTACTTCAAAGGGTTGTTGAGAGGATAAAATGAGGGAATCCACACAAAGTATACAACACAGTGCCTAGTTCATAGTTGGTATGAACTATGTTTGAGCTATTACTGTTATTATTCTTCTAAGGAATTTTTTCCCCTTCTGTCCATCTAAGTGATCTGTAAATGAGAATTATGAATGTCTAGGAATGGGTGGGATTTTTAAAGTGTCTACATGTGGGAATAGCATCATCAAAGGGAAAGGACCAGGTGAAGGAGATGGCTTTCTGAGTCTCCTGAGGGGTTTTTTAAAGGCCATTGATGAGGGCATTTTCTATAGCGCCATCTCCTGGAGAGACCTAGCACTACACCAAAGGCCACTTGTCTATCCAACCTCCCCAACCCTCCAAATGGGCCAATGTACTAGTCAGGCTAGGTCCATAGGGGCACCCTATGAGCACCAAGTGGGGGCAGGTGCTCCTGTGTAGCCCTCTCTGCTGGGACAGCCCAAGACCATAAGTCTCCTAAGAGGACCTCTCCCCTGCCCTCCTTTACACCCTTTACTTAGGTGTTGAGTTTCAAGGCTTTCTGGGAAACTGAAAGCAGTTCTTCTTTACAGAAAAATCCAGAATCTCTGACATATCAAGATCTTGGTCTTCCCAGAGAGATCAAAATGCTCTGAGCTCAGACTTCATTCTCTGGAAGGTAATGGGTGTGCTCTCAGATTAGGTCCTTCCAGAGACATGTCCTCAGTCTTGTGCATGTTTCCGAAAGAGGGAATTCTAGGCCAAGTCACAGAGAAATCTGCCTATGGAGAGGCAGTCTCAACTCCAACTCCCTGGTAGAGGACGTTTCAAGGCCATTTCTAGCCCTTGAATGTGATGATTATTTTAGAAACACAGTCAGTTTTCTTTTTTCTGCTTAGTGTTCACACCACACTTATCACCCTCACACTTAGTTGCTTATAAAAGTCCCAACTATTTTTAGAGGAGAATATTTATTATTCTCATTTATAGACTCAAAGGGCTGAAAGAAGAGTGAGGTATTATTTCCGAACATAGCCTGCTGGACGATGAAGCTCTACAATATCATTGGCCCAAGCAGGAATCATCTGGCATTGTCAAGAGGCCCCAGGAAAAGGCATGGCTTTCTCTTTTGTGTGTCCTTCATCAAGGGACAAACCCAGGCCCCTCTCACTGTAATTCAATGCCCTTATCGTCCTTTAGGGTCCTGAGCAGCCACTTGCTTACAAAAGCAGACTACAAGAGTCTTTCTAGCCACTGGCTGAAGCAATATTCAATCATCAATAATGGGATCTCCAAAGAAAGGGGTCAACCTGTTTATGTGGAGAGGCAGGCATTTCATCCTGTATCCTGCCTATTTCCTTCCTTTAAAAGACTTTCCCTCCCATTATTAACCCCTTGGCTTCAAGCAGGTTTTCCTTTCAGAAAGGAGAGGCTTGACCCAGTAATGGTTCCTGCCTTCCAAAGGGCGACCAGGACCAGGTAGGCATAGGCATTGACTGGCTGGCTAGAGGTGGACAGTGACAGTCACCTGCTGCCAGTGCCGGTCTTTCATCCCTGGGTTGCAGGAAATGCTGAGGATAGGGATGTGTTGCTTGAATTTCTCAATCTTCATTTTCACATTCTCTGCTAACCGCCTGGGTGCAGGTACATCAGCTAGAGTCTTGGTCAATTTATATATCGTTCTCCACATATTCCCTACTTCCTCTGAGATTTCCTCAGCATTCAGCAAAAAGAGGGGCCCTGAAATAGAAATCATGAGAGAAGGGTCAGACCACCAAGTAGATGTTAGTCATGGGTACACCTTTAATTCCCTGAATTTAGGATTCTGCCTATCTATGGTATGGATATGGGAACAAGCATAGGCTTTGGAGTGGGGTCTGGATCTAAAACCTCTCCTTAGCCAATGAAACATTGGGCATGTTTGTCTCAACTTTTCTAAGCCTCAACAGTATCACCTACGATACAGGGGTAATAACGGATACCTTGGCAAGTGACCGTAAGCAAGGTAAGTAAAGTGGCGAGCACAACATAACGCCTGCTGTGTAATGCAAGTGTAGTCATGGAATCAGTTGTTAGCCCTGGTTGTAGATGCCATTACAGAAGCAGTAAAAGGTGCTCCACAAATACTGTGAAATATTAACAACTGGAGAATGTGGGTGAACGAGGATATGGGAGTTCTTTGTATAGCTCTGGCAACTTTTGTGTAAGTTTGAAATTATCGTAAAAAGATTCTTTTCAAAACAAAAATTGACCCCTCATTAAAAAAAAAAAAAGTGCGCCAAAACATTAATTTCCTTCTCCTTTTCTTCATAGGGATCCTATAGCATTTGGGTTTCACATTTGGTCAAAATCCTTCCACGCTGCTGCTTTCTTCCCCGAGGATATATCAAATCAGTGTTAACTCTTGTGTCATGATGTTGCTAATTTACTCAAAAACACTCTTATTTCATGGCTACCAAGACTAAATAAAGCTTCGTTAATTTAACTTGTTTCATCAGCCCAACATTTGTGAGTTGAGTGATCAAAAATTAAAACTCTTTGGAGCACCTGGGTGGCTCAGTCAGTTAAGCATCTGACTTCAGCTCAGTCAGGTCATGATCTCACAGGTTGTGGGTTTAGGCCCTGCATCAGACTCTGTGCTGATAGCTTGGAGCCAGGAGCCTGCTTCGGATTCTGCATCTCCCTCTCTCTCAGCCCTTCCCCTGCTCATGCTCTGTCTCTCTCTGTCTCTCAAAAATGAATAAACATTAGAAAAAAATTTTTTAAATTAAAACTTTTTGAATTGTACATAGTGTACAGGAAATATATAAAAATAATAATACACCATGTCCAATTGGGGTTTTTCATGGTAATGTGAGGCTTGTTTAATATTGGAAAATCAAACAATGTAATATACTCTATTAACAATCTAAAAAAAGAAAATACACGATAGTATCAACAGATGTGGAAAAAGCATTTGAAAAAATTCAGTATCCATTTATGATAAAAACCTCTAAACCAACTAGAAATAGAAAGAAGCTTATCAGCTTGATAAAGGGCATCTATGAAAAACCTCTACTACCACCATACTCTTGTATATTGGAAATATGTACGGTTTTTTACATGTCAATCATACTATATCAAAGTGATTTTATTTTTTTTTAATTTTTTTTTTCAACGTTTATTTATTTTTGGGACAGAGAGAGACAGAGCATGAACGGGGGAGGGGCAGAGAGAGAGGGAGACACAGAATCGGAAACAGGCTCCAGGCTCCGAGCCATCAGCCCAGAGCCTGACGCGGGGCTCGAACTCAGGGACCGCGAGATCGTGACCTGGCTGAAGTCGGACGCTTAACCGACTGCGCCACCCAGGCGCCCCTATCAAAGTGATTTTAAAAAACAAAACCAGAGGTGCCTGGGTGGCTCAGTTAGTTAAGCTTCTGACTTCAGCTCAGGTCATGCTCTTGTGGTTCATGAATTCGAGCCCTGCATCAATCCCAACTTCATATCCTCTGTCCTTCCTCTCTCTCTGTCCCTTCTCTGCTCATTCTCTCTCAAATGAATGTATGAATGAATGAATACATAAATAAAATTTAAGGCTTTTCTATAAAAAAACAAAAAAAAAAGGATAAAGAATAGAGAGAAAGAAAGAAAGATCCCTAACAGTTAATGGTGAAAGATGGAATACTTTTTCCCTAAGACAAAGCAAGAATTTTCACTCTCATAATTCCTTATCAACATCATACTTAAAATCCTAGACAGTACAATGAGGCATGAAAAAGAAAGAGGAGGCATACAGATTGGAAGAGAAGAAATAAAATGTCTTAGTTTTCCTGATGACATGACTGTTTATACAGGTGATCCAAGAAATCTAAATAACAACAATAATGAAATCTTTGCTGGAGAGCAAAAACACTGTAACAGAAATGAGAATATATCTGATGGGTTCATTAGTAGACTAGATGCAGCTGAGGAAAGAATCTTTGAGTTTGAGAATATGTCACTAGAAACTTGCAAAGTTAAAAAGAAAATAAGATGGGGGAAGAAATGGAGCAGAAAGGCTAAGAACTGTGGGATAGCTACAAGATGTGTAACACACTGGTAATGGAAATACCAGAAGCAGCAGAGAAAGAAATGGAAAAAATATGTGAAGCATTAATGACTGAGAATTTCCTCCAAATTAATGTCAGACACCAAGCTACAGATCCAGGATAAATGCCAAAAATGACACTTAGGTATATGACATTCAAGCTGTAGAAAATCAAAGTTAAAGAAAAAACTTGAAAAATGCCAGTGGTGGGGGGGGCAGGGGGAAACACCATACCTTTAGAGAAGCAAAAATAAGCCTTACATTCTACTTCTCCTCAGAAAACACACAAACAAGAAGAGAGTGGAATGAAGTATTAAAAGCAATGAGAGAAAAAAAACCCAACCAACCTAAAATTCTCTATCCTGAGAAATTATCCTTCAGAAGTGAAGGAGTAACAAATACTTTCTCAGACAGAGAGAAATTGAGGGAATTTGCCAGTAGGTACCTTGCAAGAAATGTTAAAAGAAGTTCTTCAGAAAGAAGGAAAAGTATTTGTCAGAAACACAGATTTACTTAAAGAAAGGAGGAGCATTAAGGAAAGGATAAGTGAAGGTAAAATAAATACTTTAATTTTTCTTATTCCTAGATGATCTAACAGTTTGTTCAAAATAATAAGAGCAACAATATATTTGATTATTACAGTTTATATACAGGTGTAATGAAGAACAGAAATGACACAGTAGATAGAAGGGAAAAATTAGGAACACTTTGCTTTTACAAGGCATTTTTGAAATGAAGTTATATACAAACTTTAAATATGGCCCAGCAGTCTACTCCCAAGCATTTATCCCAGAAGAACAGAAACTTATGTTAACATAAAAACTCATGCATGAATGTTTATAGCAGCTATATTCATAACAGCCTAAAACTGGAAACAGACCAAATATCCACCAGTGGATAAATGGGTAAACAAACTGGTATATCCATGCAATGGAACACTACCCAGCATAAAAGGGAAGGACCTATGGATGTATCCAAAAACTTGGATGAATCTCAAAGTAGTATGCTGTGTGAAAGAAGCACTCTCAAAAGGTCTCAAAAAGACAAAACTATAGTAATAATGAAGAGCTCAACAATGCCAGGTCTTCTGGCTGAGGGGAGAGTGTGACTACAAGGGGCAGTACAAGAAATTTTACTGAAATGATGAAACTTCTGCTCTCTGATCGTGGTGAATCTATACACGTGTTAACATTTATATACCAAAAAAGTCCTTTTTGTTGTATATGAATTAAAAAAATTAAATGTAAAAAAATTTAAAAAAAATTTTTTTTTAATTTTTGAGAGAGACAGAGTGGGAGCAGGGAAGGGGCAGAGAGAGAGGGAGACACAGAATCCTAAGCAGACTCCAGGCTATGAGGTGTCAGCGTAGAGCCTGATGCAAGGCTTGAACTCACGAATGTGAGATCATGACGTGAGCCAAAGTCAGACTCTTAACCGAACCAAGTGCCCCTAAGTGTAAAAAAATTTTAATACAGTATCTCTTTCTAATAAAAAGACTTGGTCAACTATAAATATTTCTCTGACACCATAAAAATTTTGTATCTTAAACCAATGAAAAGCATCATGTTTAAAGGTGACACTCTGCAAGAATTCCCATGAAAATCAGGAAGAAGACAGAGATGCCCATTATTACCACTGTTTATTTTGGAAGTGCTGGTCAACACAGAACAGTGAATAAATAAAGGGGTATGAAAATAAATAAAGAAGGTAAAATATATTGTTTAGATATGGCTGATAACCTGGAAAGTTTAAGAGCATCAGTAAAAATGCAAGTTTTTTGAATGAAAAAGAAAATACCAATTTAAACATAAAATCAACAGAGGTGCCTGGGTGGCTCAGTCAGTTATAAGCATCTGACTTTGGCTCAGGTCATGATCTTGTGGTTCATGGGTTCAAGCCACACGTTGGGCTCTGTGCTGACAGCTCAGAGCCTGGAGCCTGCTTTGGATTCTGTGTCTCCCTCGTTCTCTGCCCCTCCCTTGCTCGCATTCTCTTTCTCTCAAATAAACATTAAAAAAATTTTTTTAATGAAAAATAAACATTAAATCAACAAAACTAAACAAACAAATAAATAAATAATTCTATAGCAAAAAGTTTTCAAAGCTTTTATTTCCCAGGTTCATTGAGGGTGTGAAGAATGGGCACTCAAGTGCTGCTAGAAGGGTAATAAAACATAACTTTTCTGGAAGACCGTAACAATATCATCATCATCAACAACGAGTTTTTAAAATCCTAGTAATTTTCATTACAATAGCTTTGATCTAGCCATTTCACTTTCAGGAATTTATCCTAAGAAAACGATCAAAATTGCATCCAGAAAACTGGTGCAAAGATGCTCATCACAGTTGTGCTTGAAATAACTGCGGCACTGGAAACTGAAGGCTCACCTCTAAGGGTCCCTGTGTTTGTCCTCTGCTCTTATGCCCTCTCCCCAGGTGACATCATTCATGCCTTTTACTTGTAATCTATACTCAATCATTCCCCAATATAAATCACCCCCCGCCAAACCTATAACTTAACTTCAGGCTTATTTTCTCAAATGTTAGTTAATGTTCCTATTTGGATGTTTGCAGACACCTTAAACCCAGTATATTCAAATTGATGTGTCTTTTTTCCCAACAAATTTGTCACTTCTCTTGTTCAGTGGTGGCAATATCCACCAAACTGCCTGGGCTAATAATCTGGAAATCACTCCAGTTTCTCCCCTCTCCCTCCTTGCCCCTTGCCCCTTTGAGATCAATCATTAAGTCCTGTTGACTCTACCTTAATTTCTCTCTAGCCTCCAGGATCTAAAGAAAAAGGAGTAGTTTACAGTTATCTGTGCACTCTGGCCTTTCTTGAAGCAGCACAGTAGTGCAACTGCCATCTTATTCTCCTCTCACCTGCCTCTCCACAATCCACAGCTCTGGGTGGCTGCCCCTTCCATTCTACCCTAGCAAAAGGTCTTGGCTCTTCAATTCCCACTTTCCATCATTATCACATTGGAAAAATCCGACTGTGTGGCTGCATTACTCTAGAGTATAAGAATATGATAAAAAGTCCAGCCTGAAGCTAAAGTCCAAACCCTATTCTAGAACTGGCTAGGTTGGATCCACTATCTCATCCCTACCCTGTCCCAGTAGAGTGAGCCTGCAACATACCATTCATCCACTCCTCTGACTTGATGCTAAACTCGTACGTTGTCAGCCACAGCTGCTCATAAGGCCCTTTGTTGGTCAACACGGTTTGCAGGAGAGGGAAGGTACTCTTCTCCTTTTCCAACAGATCCTCTTCCTTATTGATCAACTGCAGGGCAAAAGGGGATGCTGTTTATTGGGTGGCTGGTTTTCTGAACCCTGGAAGCCACCATGGCAAATTCCTCAGTGCTTTGAACACCAAGTTGAGGAAGATGCTTGTTCATCTAGAGAGCGAGAGAGAAAAATAAGGCATGGACTCAAGTAAGATGGTCCCTCTGCTACCTCTGAGGGCCACGACAGCTAAGATCTAGCTGGATGAAACCCTGGGATAATTTGCCACTTGCTCCATCATCTTTGATCCTACTCTACCATATCCACGTCCCCATTTTCACAATTTTCTTATGTACATTAGCTGTCTACATGATATTGCCTTCTTATGTGGACTTACCTCAAAGATAAGGACTTTAATGGTTAGAGAACTTATTTGCTGACCTTCAGGGAAATTGCCTTAGCTTCTCTATGCCTTAGTTCTCCCATTTTAAATAGAGATAAATAGGGACAATAACAATGCCTACCCCAAAAGTTTGTTATGGGTGTTAAGTGATATATTGCATATGAAGCCCTTTGTATACTGTTGAGCACATAATAAATACTCAAAATACGTGAGCAATTATTCTACTGTAATTTCTTCTTTGTGCACTCAGCAACTAACAAAAAAGCTGGTATAATGTAGGGATGTAGAAAAAGGTAGCTGAAAGCACCAATGAAAGAAGTGGTCAACCAACCAATCAACAGTATCTACCTGACAGGTGATGTTAGGACAATGCAGAACCAAGAAACAGAATGAAGAGAGCAGGACAGAGTCATAAGTCTCCAACCCAGACCCCTAAACCCCAAACCTCAAACTCCACCAGTGCTTGATCTAGGTTCTTTGAAAGCTCGTGAAGCTTTTCAACATTGTTCTTCATTTCTTCTGTAGTCATCACTTCACGTTTCCTAAACCCTTCCAGTTCCTTGCTGTATCCCTCAAGTTTCGACTCAAATTCTGAGCACCTAAAAGCAAAGGACATCCCAATCACATCTGGACTTTCCAATTTGATTTTCAGAGTATCAGCATTGCTCACTCATATTCAAGCCTGGGGAGAATCTGATATGATGCATGATATAATACAATATATTAACTTATGATCCCACCTCTCAGAGATGCCTGCTATGAATCTATTGGTGGTTAAACATTTCCAGATGTTTTCCTGTATCGGTAAATACATGCGTGTGCACATATATGAAATCTATATACTATATACATATATATAAAATGTATGTATACACATATTATTGTTATCCATTAGATATTTATTATTGAGGGCTTAATGCATTCCAAGGACTGCTCTAGGCATCAGGGACATATTTTTGATGTACACTAGCCTCATGGAGCTTGCATTTTAGTTTGAGGAGACCTAGACAAGAAATACACATGGATGGATGGGTGGGTGGGTGGAGAGATGGATGGATAAATTCACACATAAAGATAAAATGTTGTGTTTCTGATGGTGATAAATACTTTGAAGAAAATAAAACAGGGAAGAGTGCCTAGTGGATGGAAGTACAAGGCTACTCCAGCTAGAATGATCAGGGAAGACCTTTTAGCAACAAAGCAGGTCACAGATTTATTTTTCCCTTTTTCTAACAAGGTAGATTATATTATATAGTGTTGAGTTATAATTGCTTAGCACATTATAGTTTCCAAAGTATTTTCATGGCCATAATAAATACATAGGCATATATTTCATATAATAATACAGTCACTAGTAAATAGTAGGCACTCGAGAAACTAGGTTGAGTAAATGAGTTGTATTTGTGGGACCACCTGGAGTCTAAGAGAGGATAATTTAGGGATTTCAAGATGGTGGACTGGTCAGAATTCTGGCATGAAATGGAACTTACTCCAATGTCCGCAGAGAGAGGCTTTAATGAAGAGACTACCTACAGAGGTGAAATATGGGTAGCCTTACAGGGAAGCCACTATGACCCCTTGGGCCAAGGGAACAATGGGAACTGAGATGGGGACAGCAAATGGAGAAAAATTAGCACCAAAGCCAAAAATTAATGTGGGCTGGGAAAACAGGTCAAGTTTCTTAGAGAGGGAATGGGGTTGCTTTCACAGACAACAAATGAATCAATGAATATTGCTCAGCCCTCCTCACACATTGTTCTCAGCACTAATGCCAGAATGATGGATGTGAGTTTTAAGAGTTCACCAAAGAGAAGGCTGGACCCAGGGCTATGGGGTTCTCCTAGAGGTGCTCTTGTGCTGAATCCGCTGTTGAGAGCTCAGGAACCAGTCATGCCATCAGGCTAAGAGTCGCCCCTCCAATAGTGTTCTCCTCTCACCATAAATGACAGTTCACATTTCTCCCAGAGCCACCCGTCACTCCTCTGAACTTTAACAGCATTTGCTGCCTCTGAATAGTCTTAGAGCACTGAGAGTATGCTTGCAAGGCTGTGGTCTGGGGATTTTTTTCCCCAAAGAAGTCATTGTTCAAAGGATGAAGGAAGCAGATGGTTTCTGAATACCTACCATGTGCTGGGTACCACTCAGGCACAATATCACATCGTCTCATTTCATCCCTCTGCACAATGATACGTCTCAGGAAATGAGATGATCTGAGATGGACTCTGTTATCCCATTTTCTGGATGAGGACACTAAGGCTCAAAAAGATAAACTTTCTCCTGTTCACGAACCTGCAAATCAGTTCCATGGTGGAGGCTGTGCATAAGGGGCCATGGGGTAAATGGGAACTCTGTACTTTCTCACTTTTGTTGTGAATTTTAAAACTGCTCCAAGAAATAAAGTTTATTAATTAAAAATTTTCAGTACCACCTACTGGGCTAGTTCTAGGTTCTGAGGACAGTATTCATTTAGGTAGAGAGAAAAGGCCACTGGAAGAAAAAATTGTGTGCAAGTTTTCTCCTTCAGCCCAAACTCCCATTCTATGTAGAAATTTCTTTTATGTACATTTTTCCTTCCTTCTAAGTATTTTCAGGAACTATAGGACCTAAGGTTGGGCAGTGGGCACTTCACACGTGAAGGGGATAGTAACTGGTATGACCACAGTTCACAAACCAAATGTTAGAAGCTGGGATGGGTATGTGTGCCTGCGTGCATGTCTTTGCCCTGTACGTGGCACTTGGCCCACTTCACTCAACATTGTTTGATTTTTCAGTATGCCTATATTTTCTCTGCCTCTGGATTAAAATCTTTATTTAGTAGCCAAACACACTTACATGTCTAGAATACAGCACAGCCCATAGTAAAAATCCTTAATAAATACTGGTTGAATTGACAAATAATGAATGAATAAATGATACAGCCACATTAGCATTGAACAAGACCAGCTGCAAAATAGGCAATTTCTCAGCCTCCTACCATGCCTCTATTATCCCTGTCTTGATAACTCAGAGATCTGTGGTCTCCAATGTAAGGCTGACAATTTTGCTATTATTATTGTGAGGCCATTATTACATGCCACTATTTTTGTCTTTTTCTCTCTGTACCACCAAATTCCAATTGTTCAAAGCAGGGAGAGAAGGCATTGGCAGGGTCACCACAGTGAAGCAGGCTTAAAGAGAACATCCCTCAGTGGGAAACAAAAGGAAATTTCTTCTCCACCATTTGTCTTCAGCCTTCGCCCACGCATTCCTGTGGGGGGTGGGGGGGCTCTAGGCAGAACCAGAAACATGCAGTGTGTTACAAAGCTGGGTATCATTTCTGAAATAACCTCAGACTCTCCTTGTACCTTTTAATGAGGTCCATCTCAGCCTGATCTCTCTTGCTAAGGAGCAAGTTTCGGCTGTTTTCAAAGATATCTTCAATCTGGTCTGGCCAGAGGAAAAGAGTGCTGTTCAGTTTGATGTCCTCTTCTGCAAAACACATACAGTCTGCTCCAGGACACTGTTCAGCATAGGTCAGCATTCAGGGAATTAATTCAGCAGAACAAGAAGTCAACAGAAGTGGGTGTGGGGGTGGCAATGAATGGATGGGCCCATTATGGATGAATGATAGCCAATGTTTATTGAGCACTTACCAAGTGCCAGGCTAGAAGGGCAACAGTATTATCATCCTTGTTCTTACAGATGGGAAACAAAGTTTAGCCAAGTAATCAAGGTCACACCACTAGAAGGCAGCAGAGACGATTTCAAACCCAGGTCTAACCAACTCTAAAGCTAATGTTCTAACCATTAGGCTTCATTGCTTTCCCAGGGTGCATCTGAGTAGAGTAGAAACTTGGGCTGAAGTTCCATTTCTTTAAATTGTCACCTCATCTGAGTCTCAGTCTCCCTTCTAGTTAAATGTCAGTAATAAAATCAGTATCACTCTAAGGCTCAGGTCAGCTGAAATGTCCTGGGCTCTCTCTGTACCCTGAAGAACGTAGGAAGCAGAGGTCCAGTGTGTGTTCACATGGTCAAGGGCACAGCTCATGAATGTGCAGGGGATGGTTAGGGCAACCCCTCTCTCAGTCCCAGTACCCATCTCTCCCTCCCATCACTCTTTCCCCCAAATACCATGAACACCAGGTAAATTCACAGGTATTTCCAGATGGAAGGAGGATCTGAAAACTTGGCTTGTGGAGAGTGTATCAGTTTTTCCTTCAGAACCTGGTCCTTACAAAACTCTAACTTGGCCCAACAAGCCTTGAAAGGGCTCTGGCCATTTCTTTCCTTTAAAGATATTCAGGAGCATGAAGGAAAGTGCCCTGGCCTCTCCTCAAAGGTGAAATTGTATTAAGATTATACATAACTGAAATCTATCCATTTATAAAAGGACTCTGCATTTGGAAGTGATTTTTTCCAGAAACCTGACACAAGATACCAGGACAGGCATCTAAGAACTCAAGTCCCTAGATATTTCTTCTTTTAGTCTAACAATAAGAAATCCCTTTGTTTGATTCAAATTCCTGAGGATAAGACCATGGAATTGGTGCCTGTAACGTATAAGGACACTTGAAAAGCAGCACTCCCAATATTGACATTTAGAGGTAGGACTGCCGACTCTCCTTCCTGACTCCTTACCTCTAAAAATTTAAATATACATGTACGTTTGCACACAAATCTACATGTCATTGGACTTACGGGGCAAGTCTGCGTAGTCCATCAGGAACTCTAGCCGATCACTTGCATCTCTAAGTTGCCTCCGGAGTTTGAACACCGTGACATCACTGGATTTCTTTAAGAATTCAATGAGGAATACCAGCTCCTCAGTGTTGGCAGGAATTTCACTGACTTTGTCTGCAATGGTGCTGTACTGATTGCAAATGCTACAGGGAGAGGAACAGCCATCATCATCTCTACCATCTAAAATCACTTTCTTTTAAGACGTTTATGCTAAACAGGTATAATTCTCATCTGGAGACTAGAACAATGGTTTCCAACTTTTCTCTACCTGCAGATCTGTGATAGGTAACATTCATGTGCACACCACACCTCAAGAATACAAACAATAGTAAAGGAAATAACATAGGTTTTAAGCCCTTTACTACGTGCCATGCCCTAATCAGTGAATATATATATATATATATATATATATATATATATATATATATAATGTATACATACATACATACATATATACATAATATATACATATATGGGTGTATGTACATATATATATATATATATATATACACACACATAAGATATATATATATATATATATATATATATATATATATATATATATATTAAACTTCACAACAATTCCAAGGGGTAGGGATTGTTATTATCAACATTTTATAATGGAAGAAAGTAAGGCTGAGTAACTCTGTCCAAAGCAACATGCTGTGGAGGTGTCAGGGACAAGATGTGACCCTGGCTCAAACGATTCCAAAGCTTGTACTCTTAACAGATATGCCATGGGTAGAATACAGATTTAGACCCAAACAACAAGAATACCACCACCACCACCAGCAATAGCAATTCCTTGAATTTTACGCTGAAGTAGAACACTAAACTAATGGTAATCACTACTGTTTATAGTATGTCAGCAAGTTTATCCTCATGTGCTAGAGGTAGTTCCTGGTTGGCAAAGAGAAAGTGACATTCAACCACTGGGACCACTAGACCTAACTGCCTGCTTCCCAAACACAAGACTATGAGAAAGGATGCTATCTTTTTTTTCAAAGTTTATTTATTTTGAGAGGGAGAGAGAGAGAGCGAGCAGGGGAAGGGCAGAAAGAGAGAGGGAGAGAACCCCAAGCAGGCTCTCACAAACTGAGATGACCTGAGCAGAAACCAAGAGGCAGGTGCTTAACCTACTGAGCCACCCAGGTGCCCCAAGAAAGGATGCTATTTAAGGATAATTTGAATGTCCCTAACTTATGCAAAAGCCAGCGATGACCATCATCAGTATTTTAATTATAATTAGGAACAAACTGCCTGTAATACATCCATGCCTAGCACATAGTAGCCCTTAAGAAATGCTAGCAATAGCTATCATAATTTTTATTAGTAATTGATTATTACATGTTGACATTCATGCATTATAAAAACCACTCATTCCAATATTTTCAGTCCTCAATATTCCTTCTTTTGTTGTTTTTGTTTTTTCAATTGAAGTATAGTTGACACTCAATATTCCTTCTTAATGTATAGAGACCCCTCCATAGTGAAGCTAATTACATCAAACTGAAGAAAAAATGATTAAAACATCTTTGCAGACACTTCCAGGATCTTAAAAATGAATTTCTACACAATTTAGAAACTTTCTGCAGAGAAAATTTATCTAGTACTACATAGGCTCAATATTACATAGTATTTTCCACTTTTTGGACTCAGAGCCACATTACACATCCCAGCCTCCTTTGCATTTTTAGTCGGGTATTCTAACAGTAAGCTTGGGCTACCATAACAAAACATCACATACTGGATGGCTTAAAAAACAGGAAATTATTCTCTCACAGTTCTTAGAGGCTGGGAAGTCCAAGGTCAAAGTACCGACCAATTTGGTTCCTAGTGAAGGCTTTCTTTCTGGCTTGCAGACAGCTGCCTTCTCACTGTGTCCTCATGTGGGGAGAGGGGGAAAGAGCTCTGGTGCCTCCTCCTCTTCCTACAAGGGCAACAGCCCTATCGGATTAGGATCCCATCCTTATGACCTCATTTAACCTCATCATCTCCTTCAAGGCCTAGGCTTCAAATACAGCCACACGCTGGGCACTAGTGTTTTTGCTACAGGCTGAATGTTTGTGTGCCCCCAAAATCCTTATGTTAAAACCTATTCTCTAATGTGATGGTATTTGGAGGTGGCCTTTGGAAGGTAAATAGGTCATGAGAGCTATGCCCTCATATATGGGTTTAGTGCTCTTATAAGAAAGACCCCAGATGGTTGGTCTCCCAGCCTCTTAGCATCTTTCCCTCTTCTGGGAACTACACCCTAAGTCTTGGGGTACCCCCACCCCAAATTCACATGGTTCACATAGGGCAGACATCCACCCCAGAGATGGGACTGCCACCTGATCTAAGCCATCTTCTTCACCATGGCATTTGGTTCAGTGCTGCACAAAAGACCCAAGTCAGGCTAGTGTCACACAGGCCAGGACTTTTTGAGGTAACTGGAAAGACAGAAACCACTGACCCCTCTGGATGGGAATCAGGGAGGATGTAAGCCTGGAACTGCTGGGCCCACAAACAGGAGAAACCCTGAGAGAGAATGAAAGCCCAGTAGAGGGAGAGAGACTGCATCCTAATTGTAGTGTTGATGGCCTGAAGCTAGCAATTCCTCAACTTTTCAACACGTGAGACTCAAATTACCTTTTCCACTTTGGCCAACCTGTCTGGGCTTCTATTCCTTAGAACCAAAAACGTCTGGACTAATATATAGTCATCAGTGAAATGAAGGTATGACATAGAGCTTAATTAAGACCAAATGACAGAATCCTCAGATCTGTACAGCAGAAGCCTGCATAGGAGTGGTTCTAGGGGGGTGCCTGTAAGCACCCTGTGTCTCTGAAAATGTACTACATGGCCAGGGAGAGGACCTCTGATGGCCAAACCCAAGAGGCAGCATCTCCCTGACGGTGCCTCCAAGGAAGCAAACACTGAGAGATCAGAGATGGATAGCTGCAGGATGCTTTCCACACTCCTGTTCCAAGCCCCATGTAGTTTTTTCCCTACTGATCACCTTCTAGCCTGAACCTGAATTCCCTGCCACCCTCACTCTGGGGGCAAAAACAACTTGAGCTAGAAGTTCTGTCTGGTCATTAATGGAAGGTGCAAGTTTTGTCCACTTTTCTATTCTCCCGTTCATGCCAAATACTGTTGCTACTTCTCTACCCACAATCACGATACCTGGTATTGGTGTGCCGGTTTACATCCACTTGGAATTGAATCAGACGGTCTTTCAAATTTTGGGCTCGCTCACACAGGTCATAATTCAGGGTCATGGTGTCAAGGCAGAACATGGCCAAAGGCACGGTAATGTGCATGGAGGCAATTTCATTTCTCCGCTTTTTTATGCTACTGATCCTCTGTAGAAAGGAGCACAGTCAGTAGCTTGATTTGCCTTTAGCCTCCCTGCTTTTGCCCCAGCCTCACCCCCAGCCAACCCAGTCCAATGTTGAGCACAGCACAATGTATCGAAATACACTGACTACTCATTGGACTGTCTGCAGCACACGTCTCCAAGATATATATCAAATTACTTTCCCTACCGTCACAAAATCCTCGATATCATGATTTTCTTTCAGGAACGCAGTGATGCTTTGTTCAGCCGTGTTATCCAATAAGTCATCGTATTTTTTGTATACATTTAAGTATCTTCCATAATCGAAGAGTGTAAAATCAGACAAGCAAATACAGGTCACCAAATCAGATTAGGCAGAGGGGAAAATGAAGACATAAATATAGTAAAAATTAGCCCTAGCCAGGAAAGGGAACTATAACGTTGCAAAAGGTACAGTGAACTGGGAATTCAGAACTTTGGCTTCAAACTCCAATCTTGCCACTTCTTAGCTATATGAACTTAGACAAGATATTTCTCTTTTTTTCTAAATATCAGTATCTTTAGAGTAGAAATAGTAACACCTCATAGGATTGCTGTAAAGCTTACCTACAATAATATACATATAAAGCAACGAATGCTTTGCCCAACATATTAGCTCCTATCCTTTCTTCCAGTTCTAAAACCCTATGTCTAAATTTTAAGATGAAAATTTGGAACTAATGAACCTAACATCTATGGGATAAATTTAGTTTTCTGCTCTGTCATATCATGCAAAAATAGCTGGACAGTTTCTCCCAAATTGGAGGAGGATGTGTTTGGGATGTTCTGACTTAAAATACGTTTGAATTAAGGATGCCTGGCTCACGGAGTCAGTAGAACGTGTGACTCTGGATCTTGGGGTTGTGAGTTTGAGTACCACATTGGATGTAGGGATAACTTAAAAATAAGACCTTTTTAAAAAAAGTTTGAATAAAATAAGAAGGTATTAAGTAAGCAGAATTAATTTTTGGGCCACAGTGGTATACTTCCAAGAGTTGGCCAACACTTCAGAGATTCTAAATGTTTATTATTTTTACTTATTTTGAGGAGAGAGGAGGAGGAGCAGAGAGAGAGAGGAAGAGAGAGAAAATCCCAAGCAGGCTCCATGCTGTCAGTGCAGAGCCCGACACAGGGCTCGAACTCACAAATTGTGAAATCATGCGCTGAGCTGAAATCAAGAGTCGGACGTTTAACTAAGCCACCCAGGTGCCCCAACACTTCAGAGATTCTAAAACTGAGATACAATCTGAGGAGCAGTCAGTCCAAATCTGTCAGTCCAGAAAGACAAACTGTGTCAGACTCCAAGAACAGGGAGAACAGAGGTTTCAAATAGATGTCCCCAAATCAAACTCATAAGGGCAGAGCTTCCAAATCTGAATTTATGATTCTCAGACTAGATCAGAAGTAGTTCTCAACTGAGGGCGATTTGACCACTCAGGGGGCATTTGGCCATGTCTGGGGATGATTTTGGTTGTGGGAAGATGGGTATAGGCCAGGGATGATGCTAAACATCCTACCATGCACAGCAGCTCCTCACAATACAGGATTTTCTGGTCTAAAATGTTGACAGAGCTGTGCAGTCAGGAAACCCATATATCCTGGTTTTCCTGGGACAGCTTAGATTTACACTTGTTGTACCATGGTAATTGTTAATACCTTTTCACTCTCAAAGTGTCTCAGTTTGGAAGCAGTATTATATAAATGATCACCCTAAACTAGGGACTGCTCACATGAGCAAGTGTGAGATATTCTATAGTATGATGATTTTAAGTTTATTTATTTTGAGATAAAAGGAAGGGGGGAGGGGCAGAAAGAGAGAGAGAGAGAGAGAGAGAGAGAGAGAGAGACAATTCCAAGCAGGCTCTGCACTGTCAGTGCGGAGCCCAATACGGGGCTCAAACCCATGAACCATGAGATCATGACCTGAGCTGAAACCAAGAGTCAGACCCTTAACCGACTGAGCCACCCAGGTGCCCCCCTACAGTACAATGATTAAGGAGCATTCAGATAACTTGTCCTCAATTTCCTTTAAATCCTAAGTCCAAAAGCTCTGAAAACAGAAAGCTGCTTCAAAATTCATTTGATAGCAAAAGCTGGTGTAAACCGATGTGAGGATACTTGTGTGAATAGTCATATTTTTCACTCCAGAAATATCAATAGATTTAATGAAGGGGTGCAACCTGAGATCTTGCTGAAGCTGCATCATAATATCTGAAATATGCATTATGTTACTTTGCTAAAATCCAGCAATTTCTAAATGCCAAAACTTATCTGGCCTTGCAGCTTTCAGATAGTGGAGGCACACCTGTAATTGAATTCTGGTTCTTTTATTTATTTGCTGTATAACATTGGGAAAGTTTCCTCATCTGTAAGATGGGGATAAATAGTAATTCCAATGTAAGTGTTGGCTGTTCTTACTACAGTGTGTTTTGGGTGCATGGGAACAGCAATTATTTATTTGATGACAAACAAACCAATGCCAAAATGGCTAAGTTACAACTAAACCCACTTACTTGCGGGGGCCGACTTGATTTTTCTGAAATACCTCGAAGGTTTGATTCACAAAATCAGAAACCAATTTTTCTTCAGGGTTAATGGTTCCAAGAATCAGATTATATCCTTTCAACTCCGGAAACAGGATAGATTCCACCTAAAGGATTAGAAACCACTTTTATGTAGTGACACATCCACAAGACACAGGAAGGGAGATGGTACCAAAGGTAAAATCTTCTGCAATGGACTCCCTTCCAGAGACACCAGTTGCATTGACACTTGTTTCCCCTTGGATAGTGCCAGGATCACCCTCCTGGTCCCTTTACCTCTATCCTCTCTTCTCTCCCTCTTGGGTTACTCATCTTTCCCTGCCCCTTTCAGGTCTCCTGTCCCTGGAGAGTCCCCTGGGCCTCCAGTTAGGATGTTAAGTTTCCCTGCTTAAAGCTCACATTCTGAACTCTTCCCACTCAGCACAACTGTAATGAAATAATGTATAATGAGCCGTTTTAGGTTTGTCATGGGATATAAATACCATGAGGGCCTGGATCGTGTCTGACTTCTTCACTATTGTGAAGAGTTCAACAAGAGCTTGGCACATAGTGGGGCGCCTGTGTGGCTCAGTCGATTGAGCGTCTGACTTCGGCTCAGGTCATGATCTCACAGTTTGTGGGTTCCAGCCCTGTGTTGGGCTCTGTGCTGACAGCTTAGAGTCTGGAGCCTGCTTCAGACTCTGTGTCTTCCTCTCTCTGCCCCTCTCCCACTCAGGCTCTCTCTCTCTCTCTCTTAAAAATAAACATTAAAAAAAATTTTTTTAAAGAGCTTGGCACATAGTAAGTGCTCAGTAAATATGGTGTGACTGAATGAGTATTATAGTGGCGGCTCCCTGTCCCCCTGATCAGCTTTTACTAATGAAGTTATTGGAGACATGGGTTCTAAATCTGATTCTGCTGCTAATTGACCATGTGACCTGAGCTAAGCTACTTCTCTCTGAACTTCCATTTTCTCCCCTGAAGAAAAGGAGAGACACTAGATTCTTCTCTCAGATTAGAGGGGGAAAAAAGTCTATAGCTAGAGCAGTATCTTTTCTGATAATTCAAGTACTCCTTTTTTTTTTTTTTTTTCAACGTTTATTTATTTTTGGGACAGAGAGAGACAGAGCATGAACGGGGGAGGGGCAGAGAGAGAGGGAGACACAGAATCGGAAACAGGCTCCAGGCTCCGAGCCATCAGCCCAGAGCCTGACGTGGGGCTCGAACTCCCGGACCGCGAGATCATGACCTGGCTGAAGTCGGACGCTCAACCGACTGCGCCACCCAGGCGCCCCTCAAGTACTCCTTTTTTTAAAAGTTTATTTATTTTTGAGAGAGAGAGAACATGAGTAGGGGAGGGGCAGAGAGAGAGAGAGAGAGAGAGAGAGAGAGAGAGAGAGAGAGAGAGAGAATCCCAAGCAGGTTCCACACTGTCAGTGCAGAACCTGATGTGAGGCTTGATCTCAAGAATCGTCAGATCATGACCTGAGCTGAAATCATGAGTTGGAGTCTTGACCGAATGAGTCACCCAGGCGCCCCAAGTACTCCAACTTCTAAATGGCATGTGTGTATCCCTGGGAAATGTTCTCACTTGCATGATTCAAGAAGACTGCCAAGTCCGTGCTGGGTACCCAATGCCCTCCCTAAGAAAGCTTATGGTGATGGGTCCCAGAAAAGACTGTCAGAGTGCTCTAGTTGGTTACAGCAATTATACACCATGGATGAGAATACACTGATTTAGAAAGAGGGAAAGCCCAGTGCAAATGGTCTGTATCCTCCTTCTTTGGACAATTCCAAGGTTTTTAAGCCAGCAGAGGAACAAACAACTTCTTTGCTGTGGCCATGCTGCAGACAGTGGAGGAGTGATCCTTCTCCAAGGAGATGGAGGATAGGGCACTGGTCAAGCATATGGATTAAATGATTTAGGGAGGGGTGCCTGGGTGGCTCAGTTAAACGTCCAATTTCAGCTCAGGACATGATCTCACAGTTCGGGAGTTCGAGCCCTGTGTCAGACTCTCTGCTGTCAGTGCAGAGCCCGCTTCTGATCCTGTCTCCCTCTCTCTCTGCCTGTCTCTCTCTCAAAAATAAACATTACAAAAAAAAAAAAAAAAAAAGATATGGTTTAGGGACACACAACTGGTACATCCAGGCCACTCAACAGATCACATGTGGACAGCATAAGGGATTGTTTCTTGAGAAGTCTTCAGTCAAAAGAGGAAGTAATGCCTTTTATTGCCCTTTAAATGTGGCAGGTTCTCCCATGCTCCGTAGTAGTCTGTAAAACTGAGCTGAGATCAATGGTGCCCTTCCCAGGTAATCATTCTTACTATCTTATCTCCATGGCTCTCTGATCCCTGACTTCCTGGTCTTGTCATCACCCTCAGTGCTTATGACTGCACACTTCTCCAAGTTTGGGATTTACCTGGCACTCTGAGTGAGAAAAGTCTCCCATCAGGGAGACTCCATAGTAATGTGTGTGTGTGTCTGTGTGTGTATTCCTGATTACGAAAGTAATGTCTTGACATGGCTGCTAATGCTGATTTTTTTCCTTACTGCATTTTTAGTTTTAGAAAACCCTTCCTTATTTCACCCCACCTCATTTTATTTATGCCGCTTTTCACCTCTTTTCATTTCAATCAGTATTACAACATCTATGTCTTAATTTTTTTGCCAAGACAAATACTTTCTAATATGTACTTTGCTTTCCTTTAGTAACTTTCTCATAGGTAGGCTTCCCTTCTATACCTTGAAACTTATTTTCAAAACTTCATGCTGACATTTTTCCCAACTTAAAAAAATTTATGTTTAAGGGAACCTGTGTGGCTTGTTTGGTAGGGCATGTAACTCTTGGTCTCAGGACAGTGATTTTGAGCCCTACATTGGGTGTAAAGATTACTTTAAAATAAAACTTCCAAAATAAATAAAATGAGGGACATCTGGGTGGCTCAGTCAGTTGAGTATTCATCTCTTAATTTTGGCTCAGGTCATGATCTCACAGTTTGTCAGTTTGAGCTCCACGTCGGACTCTGCCCAGACAGTATGGACCCTGCCTGGGATTCTCTCTCTCTCTCTCTCTCTCTCTCTCTCTCTCTCTCTCAAAATAAATAAACACTTAAAAAATAAAAATAAATGAAATAAAATAATATTTATGTTCAACCATAAAAAAAGGCAGGAAAGGTAGGGATTAGGGGTAATGTCCGTCTGTTGCAGTTCTTAGATATACTTATTAGATACTCAACCTGAGGGGCTATTCTTTTAAAGTTTCAATACCCAGTTCATGAGGCACCTGGGGCACCAGTTCATGGGGCACTCAGTTTCAATACCCAGTTCATGGGGCACCCAGTCAGTGTTTCAAAAACAATAAATTGTGTTTCATAAATAAATAAATAAATAAATAAAACACATAAATAAGTTGTGTTTCAAAACCAATAAACATTAAAAAAAATTTAAGTTTTGGGATGCCTGGGTGACTCAGTCAGTTAAGCGTCCAACTTTGGCTCAGGTCATGATCTCACGGTTCATGGGTTCAAGCCCTGTGTCGGGCTCTGTGCTGACAGCTCAGAGCCTGGAGCCTGCTTCAGATTCTGTATCTCCCTCTCTCTGCCCCTCCCCTGATCATGCTCTGTATCTCTCTGTCTCTCAAAAATGAATAAATGTTAAAAAAAAAAATTTAAGTTTCAATACCCAGTTCAGAGACAGAATCGTGTGAGGAGTTTGACACAGGAGCCAGTGCTGTGGGCATGTCTAGATAGAGAATGCTGAGACTGGGCTGCTTTTTCTCACAGTCTGATAAAGTCATTGGCATTCACTTGGGCCTAGCTTTCAAACCTGGTACACACTATAACCTGTGACTACATCTTCTTGCCATGGGAATCCACTAAATTCCACCACCCCTGCTGGGTGTTTGCAGGAGCGATCACATGAGCCCTTGGCTCTCCCGGCCCAGCTGCTTGCAAACACTGCTAATCAAGATCAGTGAAAGAGAACTTGAGTGGTATGTATTTTATCTGTCCCCAAGCCCCACACTTATCCTTCCAAATTACAGGGTCTTCTCTTTCATTTCCTTTCTAGGGATATCGATTGTAGGAGAGTTGCCCACTGTTTCTTTCCCTTCCACACACCCAGTTTTCTTGTTAACTAGGCTTGGTTGGGTTCGAAACCCCAAATTTAGAGTTATGTGGTGAAATAGACTAGAGCATTTTGGCCTCACATGTTTCTCTACAACACCAAACTCTACTCTTGAGCTCTTGGAACCCTCTAAGCATAGGACTGCAAAGAAAAGAGTACTTAAGAGTACCTAAGCATCACACATAATGCCTGGGCAATGAGGGAGGGGGAGAAAAATAGAGAAAAACACCCCACGGTTCCCTTTCCTGTGTGGCTCTGGACACTGGCCTTCTTGCCACTTCAGCCACCCAGAGGGAGTACAGAGTACAGAAGAGTCACACACATGTGGGTGATCCTGCCCAGCACTAAAAGTCTGCTACGTGTCTGGAATATGATTACCAATCCCACCCTGGAAAGGAAGCTGGAAAGGTCTTGGATCAGGAAGAGAAGCTTCAGTCTCTCCCCTTGATGTCTTCAGTGGTTAAACAAATGCAACTTCAAGAACTAAATTAGGTATCATTTCATGAAGATTCTTGGTGAGTTCATGGCGTTGCTCCATCGTGGATTGTCAACCCAAGTTGGTTACGGCTTGGGACACATCTGTCCCTTTGAAGTTGGCGTCATGTTGAGGAAAAGGGGAACTCTACTTGCTGACAAAATAATTCTTAAAAAAATTTTTTTAATGTTTATTTTGAGAGAGACAGAGAGACAGCATTCATGTAAGCAGGGAAGGGGCAGATAGGGGGATACAGGATCCGAAGTGGGCTCTGTACTCACAGCAGAGCTGGACGCGGAGCTTGAACTCATGAACCGTGAGATCATGACCTGAGCTGAAGTTGGACGCTTACCGGACTGAGCCACCCAGGCGCCCCATTAATGCTTGTATTAGAAGCACAATTCTCTACTGCGTGCACATTTCTTTATGGCCCAAATCTTCTGTCTGGGGTCACGGGAGGCATACTCAGGATTGAGCTCTCAAAATAAAAACTCTTCTGACTACCTTGTACAAACAGTCACTTTAAATATATTTTATTCGATAAGTAAATAAAACTATAAATGAGTAAGTCAGTACTGTACCTTGGGGATCTCCCTAGAGTTTTTAATAATTTCCAAGAAAGAATTGTGTATTAATTCCCAGCAGTCATCAAAAGATGGATTAAAGATGATAATGGGTTCATGGACTTCAAGTTTGATCATGATTAGCTGAGGTATGAAGAACTCCATCTCTTGGTAGGGCTCCTTGTAATCATTCCCATCCTTCAGGAGATATAAGATATGGCAGCTGTCACAAGATGGGGCCTTCCAGAATCAAAGGAGTGATTTTTACCCATTCACAGTATTACATGAATACCAGAAATGGAAATTCAGGGTACCAGGCACTGTTCATGTTCACATAAGGTCTGGGTATGGCTTAGCCCACCCTGAGCTTATCCACTCCCCCATTCCAGAAGTTTTAATTCAGTATATTTTCTTTGCTTAGATATTCCTGAGTTAATTATTTCCAAATCCTTCCCACCCTCCAAAATTCAGCTCAAAAGCCCCTGCTCTAGGAAGCTTCTCTGTTCTCTAGCAAGATATAATCTCTTTCACTTCTGAACTTATGTGTTTCTATTTCCTTCATGCTATTTTAGCTTTCTCTGTTGCAGAGATTTATAGGTACATCTTATTTTCTCTACTTTAACCTCAAGGGCAGGATCTGTCTGAACCCTGTACTTCCTCTGAAATCTCCAAGGTAGCATTTAGTACATAGTTGATGCTCAATAAAAATCTGTTGACAGAATCCAAAAGCATAAATAGTTATCTATATACCTCAAATGGAGCTAATGAGTGTATAGTCTATTTTAAACACTCAAAATGTCAACACTCCTACAACAGAAATATTGGCATGGAGATATCTACAATTCCCTATGAGGGTAGTAATAGGAGATACGTCTCATAAACTACCCTGCCTAATGAAATTGTCACAGGGTAGCTGGAAAGTATTTACCTAAGTCAGTGATGTTAGACATCTCTAGATCTGTTTAAGGATGATTGATAAACATTTGCTGAACAGCTACCATGTATCAAATACCCATAAATCTCCCCTTCTTTCAGACATATAACGATTTAACTTTTCCCTTTGTGGGGAATTTTAGAGTGGGATTTGTTCCACATCTGAGCCTCTTCTGCTTTAGCAAAGTAGATGATTACAGTGACATCTATTGATTGGTCCTTGCTACAAAGCTAACATCACAGTCTAAATTCAGCAACACTGGCTTCTATACTTTTTTTGAGCAAAAGGACAATTGTTCATCTTTACTTCATTTGTAAAAATACTTAGAACTTAACCTTTTATAACCAGGCAATTATATATTTTTATTACTCCTTTTTAAGGTAAAATGTGCACGTGGCATAAAATGTAAACAAATCTTCCTTGGTCCATAGGTTATCTAAGTTTAGGGGATGCTACGCTCTTTTGAAATCCAAGACTTAGTGTTTTTAGCTTTTATTTTGACTTCACTGAAGTAGTTTCATGAAGAAAGTTATTAATTAGGTCAACAAAGCCTTTTGTTTTCAGAGATGCCCCTTCAAAGACCAAAGAACCAAAAGCCAATGTTTGCAATGATACACACAACACTCCCTAAATATCAAGCCAAAGATTGATAACAAAATTTTTTCAACACCTTCCTTCACAGAGGATGAAAAAGTGACCCCATTCCCTCTCATAGGAGGTATGAATTCCATTTTATTCCATCTTCTTTCAATTTTTGTAACAACTTCTCCACTTCTGGAGATCTTTGGCAATTTACTATAGGCAATTACCTCAGGAAAGCTTGCTGTGACTCACAAAACTCATTTTCATGAACTAATGTAGCTGAAGACCTACATGATGGAATTCTGATTCTGTCTTGGTTGTTTCCCCTCAAAGGGCCTACTGCTGGTCCCCTACATACCTTGTGTATCATGAAAAAGGAGATGAGGTCCTCGAGAGACTTAATGACCAAGTCCCTCAGCTGGAGGGACATGAAGGAAGCAACAGAAGCAAAATATTCCTCAATGTTATGAGAGGAGTCATAGTCACTCTTGGGAGCAAAATGGACCCACTGCTCCTTCTGTGAGATGAACAGCTGGGCACAGGTGGGGATCCACCTGTGAAAAAAGAAGGGTAGAGAAGTAAGAAGCTCTTCTGAGCTCGGAGAAATCCTATCAGATGTTCCCCACTCTCTGTAACAAGGAAGGTGGCTCATTCCCCACTAAGCAGCTTTCCAAATCAGTACTTTCATATCCCTGGCCACCTCCCCTGCCAACACCTCTTTCCTGGAAAGAAAGTAGTAAGATTTGAATTGAGAGACTATTCATCCAAAGGCACAAGGGATGCTGGTGGCATGTCCTGCTCAAAGAGTCTCTAGTTTCTTCACTATAATCAGAGATTTGGGGTGAAGGGGCATAAAGAAATGGAATGTTCTGTCCAACTTCTCTCCCTGGCAAATGCCTGGCCTCTGATTCAGACTTTATAGGGGGAAAGTGAGGAAGAGGAGAAAAAGAAGAAAACTTAAGAGAAACTCCAGTGTGGTGATAGTTGCTCAGAAGTTGAGAGTGAAAATAAGAAAAGAAAAAGAAAAAATGGATGTCTCATTGTTCTTTCTTCCTACTTCCCCCAATTTTTAATTCCCAGTGGGAACCACTGGCCTTTTCATCCTATCACATCTCTTTTATGATTGCTAGGAAGGTGCTACTCTAATAGTCAGAGAAGTACTAGTAACAGCCAGAGTTGTAAAGACAATAATTATGATATTTATCAAGCAGCTACTACGTGCTATGGCATATACATTTTCTCTGATAATAAAAACCCACTGGTAGGTATTACCACCATCATTTTACATAAGGGGGTTTCTCTAGCTCTGGACATCATCCTGCATGCATTTGCAAAGGGAAAAGGAATAGTCTAAGTGACTGAAAACTCTCTAACCCTGGAATCTTGCAGCTGTTTATCTGGGCCACCTGAACACAAGTTATTCAAACTCAAGTCATGTAACTTAGCAAGACCTCACAGATTTCAGAGGGAGGGTAAGGAAGTGGTAGCCCAACAAAGAATGGTAATGAGAGTTTCAAAAAGGCAGAGGGAGAACAGGAATGAGGGTTGAAGCATGGACCTGGGGAGACACAAATACTGGTGGGATGGAATGTAGAAGGAAAGGGACAGAGAAAGATGTCAGTGAGAAGTCAGCAAACTGTGCAACCTCCAGGCTGGGAACCAGTTTTCCCTCCTGAGAGTTTATGATGTTGTGACGAGGTCCCATTCTGAGGCCAGATACTGACTTGTTGAGAAGAATTTGGCGTGCTTCCATGCAGTGTTTCTGGATCACATCCCAGTACTCATGAGGCTGCAAAGGCAATTTTCCTGCCAGTAATTCTGCTGTTCGAACAAACCTGAGGTCTTTAAATCTGCCAAAAGAGAGGGAGAACCGTCCTGGGCTGAGAAGACAATAATGAATTCTCGAGGATGGGTTCAAAGGGCACACATCCTCACTTTTCTTATCTTTTTGTTTGTTTATTTTGGGAGGGAGAGAGAGAGAGAGAGTGTGCAAGTGCGAGTGAGTAGAGAAGGGGAAGAGAGAGGGAGAGAGAGAATCCCAAGCAGGTTCCGTGCTCAGTGCAAAGCCTGATGTGGGGCTCAAACTCACGAACTGTGAGATCAGGACCTGAGCTGAAATCAAGAGTCAGACACTTAAACAACTGAGGCACCCAGGTGCCCCATCCTCACTTTTCAATGAGGTAAAACCATTTATATTTGAAAAATATGAAAGTCTGAGGAGGGGCAGACAGTCCACAAGAACCTTGCAAAGAGTAGATAGATGAGCCAACTGAATAGGTGTTTGCTGAGCCTTCCTATCTGTCCTGCTCCAAATAACCCATCTGAGGAGTGGGGTTTTGGCAACAACCTGGTTATTTGCCTGCCTGGGAACTGGGATATCAAATGGACAAATCAAAGTTCTTTACAACAGCAAAGACAGAGAAGACAGGTCAAGCAAAGCACCACCTTCATGATCAAGTGGGTTCCATCTAATCCTCAACGTGGCCCCTAGATAAGCTACTCAGGACAACTTGGAGGACTGCTTTGGTCTAAACAAAAAAACCCTTCAGACCTACTACCCCTGATGGCTGGCAGACTCACCAAGACATGCACAGCATACCTTGGCACAGTCCCTCACACAATGCAGGCACGCAATATTTGTTGAATGAATACACGAATCTCCTTCCACCTTCTCCTGTGAGGCTCTTATCTTCTCCTATTTCTCTCAGATCAATGGATGTGTTGCCCTTTACCACATTCCCCAAGGCCTCTTTTAGCTCACAGGGACACCATATCTCTTCCTGATATCTATTCCACTCATTTATAAATCACTCTTTTGATTTTTTTTAATGTTTATTTATTTTTGACAGAGAAACAGAGGATGAGTGGGGAAGGGCAGAGAAAGAGGGAGACACAGAATCTGAAGCAGGCTCCAGGCTCTGAGCTGTCAGCATAGAGCCCAACTCGGGGCTCGAAACTCACTGACCGTGAGATCGTGACCTGAGCTGCAGTTAGACGCTCAACCGACTGAGCCACCCAGGCACCCCTATAACTCATTCTTTTAAATAATCACTGCCTTTCACTTCCTCAATTAGACCTTTGCTCACTTTCTTAGCTCATCTCATGTCTTGCTTCTCATTTTCATTATCCACTGTAATGACCTCTTGGGCACTTTTCTCACCTTTCTTAAATCCCACAGCCTACCCTATTCCTATTCCTAATCCCTATTCCTCCTTCGTGTAGGTGGTGAACTTGGTCCCCATCTTGTCTGGCCAGTCACAAAGCACTGTTAGGGGAGGACAGAATCTGAGACCTCCCTCACCACACCTTTGATATCCAACCTGAGTATGGCCCTTGTCACCACTTGGTAATTATGCTACTTATCTTTAATTCAGTTCTAACAAACTTCCGACAATGGCTTTTTAGACCACAACCCTATTTGAGGCCCCAGGTCCTTTACCCTTTGCCAACCACTAGGTGACTCCTTAGAATTTTTAAAATTAATCACGCAGGCCATAAAGAAGAGCAGTCTGTATCATTTCCTTAACAAATCTTTCTCATTGTTGATTTTTTTTTTTTTTGGTTCAGCTGACAAAGAGCTTCTAAATGGCTTTGTTTGTCTTTGTTGCCTACGTAATCTTTAGGAAACCCCTAAAAGCAGGCGGTAAGAATTCCTTCTTTTCAGAAGCTATGGGTTCAATAATTTGCCATCTTCACTACACGATCAAATTAAATGCACATGTACATCTTTTTGGCTTTGAGCATTTAGCAATTTACCATCCCTAAGACTGACCTTTTTTGTTAATTTCTAGGTTATTTTTTGAGGCCATAAACATGCTTATAATTAAAGCAGCACCTTCATTTATTGAACAGCTATATGCCAAAACTGTTCTAAGCAATTCATCAAACAACCCATGAGGTAACTGTTATTATTCTCATTTCACATATAAAAAAATAGAGGCCTAGAGAGATTAAGTTCCCCCAAATCACACTGTTTGTTATTAACAGAGAGAGAATCAGAATGTAGGCAGTGTAGTTTTGGAGCCCATACTATAAATTATTACCCTATATGCTTCTGCCTCATTAGAAAATGACTGTTTCTTTTCAGACTCCTGAGTGGCACCTCCAATGACTTAGAAAACTGAATACAGTCCAAAGAAGGGAATGTGCTTATTTAACATTGGTGGGCTCCATGCTAGCTTGACTTCCCTTTCCATTCCCTTTTAAAATATAAGTAAAACAAAGAATGTGATAAACAAGGAAGTTCTCCAGGTAACAAGCCTCCCTTAAGACTGAAGACACTCAAAGCTACAGAGCCTCCCCAAAATAAAATATTTGAGCTACTGGCAAGTTTAGCCAATCAAAATTAAGTAAGCATATTTACCTTCAATTTTTCTTTTATTTTTTAAAGTTTATTTTATTTATTTTGAGAGAGCGAGAGAGAGAGAGAAACGGGGGGGGGGGGTGTGGTGACAGCAGGGGAGAGGCAGAAAGAGAGAGAATCCTAAGCAGGCTTCACACTGTCAGCACAGAGCCCTATGTGACCTAAGATCATGACCTGAGCTGAAATCAGGAATCGGACACTTAACCGACTGAGCCTCCTGGCTCTCTACTTTTCATTTTTTAAGTAGGCTTCATACCCAGCGTGGAGCCTAACAGAGGGCTCAAACTCACAACCCTAAGATCAAGACCTGAGGCAAGATCAAGAGTCAGACACTCAGCCAACTGAGCCACCCAGATGCCCCAGCCTCTAATTTTTCTAATAAAGAACTCAGATGATGGCAGCTCATCATGTCATCAGCCTGACCTTTCAGTGAAATCTGTTGGCCTCATGTTCCCACCAGGATTGGCACCTCCCTTGATGGACTCCCCCAAAATGACAGTCTTTCTCCACAGCTGATGAATGGATAAACTCAACAGGGTGTAGCCTTTCAATGGAATAATATTCAGTCACAGAATGGAATGAAACACTGATACATGCTTCAGTGGTGGATGAACCTTGAAAACCTGATGCTGAGCAAAAAGCAACTAGACACAAAAGGTCACATATGGTGTGATTCTATCTACATGAAATGTCCAGGATAGGTTAAATCTGTAGAGACAGAAATCAGGTTAGTGGTTGCCAAGGGCTGAGCGGAAGGGGGATGAAGGAGCGACTGCTAATGGATATTGCATTTCTTTCTGGGTTGTACAAATGTGTGAGTGCACTGAAAACTACCGTACTGTGCACTTAAGAGGGGTGAATTTTATGGTATGTGGATTATATCTCAATTTAGAAAAATGACAGAAAAGGGATTCTTGCATCCTCTAAACTCCTCCACTTCCTATGGCCAATTCAGTCACTGATGAACAAATTTTTTTTTTAACTTTATTTATTTATTTTGAAAGAGAGAGAGAGAGAGACAGCACGCCAGCTAGGAAGGGGCAGAGAGAGAATTCCAAGCAGGTTTCCCACTGTTAGCTCAGAGCCCGATGCAGGGCTTGAACTCATGAACATGAGTTTATGTCTTGAGCTGAAATCAAGAGTCAGACACTTAACTGACTGAGCTCCCCAGGTGCTCCACTGATGAACATAACAGACCACTGTTTGCCATCCCTGTGCGGGTAATGAGTTACCTAAGGAATAAGACCCAATCTCCCATACATCTCATAGGCTAGAGAAAAGACAAACTAGCAAACACACAGTTGTAATTCAGTGTGGTACATGCCCTTGCAGAGTTAATGGCTCATTCACACTTAATGGGTCGGGCACTGTTCTGAGTACTTTGCATGTATTAAGTTATTCATTCCTCCTACCAGCCCAATGAAGCAGGAACTCTTACTGTCCCTAATTTAGAGATCAGGAAAGCAAGACCCAGACAGATGATGTAACATACCCATATTACCTAGGAAGCCGCAGAGTGAAGATATAGCCCTTAGCAGGCTGGCTCCAAGTCTGTGCTCTTTACTGGTACGCACCAGGGCTTAGAGACTGGCACTGGGTGTCATGCAAAGAAGAGTACCTTCACTGTGCACGGAGA
Organism: Lynx canadensis; assembly: GCF_007474595.2. Lineage (NCBI taxonomy): Eukaryota > Metazoa > Chordata > Mammalia > Carnivora > Felidae > Lynx > Lynx canadensis. The sequence goes on from NC_044318.1 coordinate 16,907,540, forward strand.
GCTGTCATTTACAGTTCATATGCACTTTTGGTCCAGGATTTTCATCATTTCCTCTTAAGGGCTGGGCTACCCTAACTGTGCCCAGCATAGGTAGTCTCTTATGTGTGTAAACAAGAAAGAAAGGGAAGAAAAGGGAAGGGAGGAAATTCTTACTCTGTAAACCACAGTTCTTTCAGGCTGAGCATCATGGGGTTCACTGTGTGCAGATGTTCCTCGTTCCACTTCTTGGCATTCCTGTAGACACTGTGCCAGGGCACAGGCGCCCGGATCACTCTTTGAGGAAACATACGGGGAATATTCTCAATGAAGAGTCTTTTTCTCTCTATTGGGTCCATGAGGATGTAATCAACTATAACCAGCAGAACAAATACTTTGTTAGTAAGGCAGGCCCTGGAACACTCTGTGCTCTGAGCTGCAGCATTTAGCATGTAAATGAGCCTCTGACCGGTTACACTGATAATACCCATTATGTTGATAATCCCCTGGGTATAACTAAATTAGGGAAGCTCCACTCTGTTGGTTTGTTTTCTTTCTGAAGATATTTCAGGGAGAAGGAGGAGTGTAACTTCACAGTCTGGAGCTTAGAACCTGGGGTTGAGACCTATTAGGATATCTAGCATTATGCATGACAAGGAGCTACTATTTGATGATACCTCATTCATCATTAATTGATTTCTCACACCTAAATAGCCATACACAAAAAAATCAACATAACAGATGATACTATATACTTAGAATTGGAAATTCAGAAATCAAATATTTCACACACTAAGGAAAGAAAGATTGGTAAAAGGTTCACAGCGGAAGGGACATTTGAGCTGGAATGTGAATAACGAGTAGGCATTTGCAGACAGGATAGGAAGGAAAGAACATATAACGTCCTTTGGAAGAACCAAAGAAGTAACAGCATATAATGAAATGCAGTTCTATGACTTTCGTAAAACATGCTGAAGGATCTGGGAGTTATTTTGTAGCTGAAATATCAGATGCAAGTGGTCGAGTTTAAGGTGATAAGACTGCAGAAGTACATTGAGGCTGGAATTTAAAAGACTTTTACAGGTTTAACCTTATGAGTTTGGTTCTACCCTAGAGTGGACAAGGAGCCATTACCCTGACACCATTAGAAAGTTAATTAGGAAATTAAAAATAACTAGATAACTTGGTAAACACAGCTATTGGCCAGAGAAAATAGAAAGATGAGGAACTAATATCATTATGCCCCTTCGATGTATTTCTCACATTACTCACCATCATTAAATATTTCCCAATGACCTACTGTGTGTATAAGACATGGGCCTAAGGAATGAAGGGGAGCTAGGATCAATAATATGTCCTTCACGGTCAAAGAACTGACAGTCTAATAAGGGAGCCAAGACCCACGAGAAATGAAAAGACAATGCCAGTGTGAAATGACAGAGGAGAAATAATGGCCCAGAGATGGTCCAAAGTAGGGTGAGTTAAAAGTAGAGATAAGAAGTGCTGTGCATGCAGAGGGTGGAGGGACCACTGTGGGGTACAGAGAGCTAAAAGTACTTAAGAGGCAGGTCTTGAGCTAGATTTTAAAACTTAGGTAAACCCTTGCTAGTCCTAGTGTTGCCCAGAGGTGAGCAAGCATCCATATCTCCTGGTAGCTTGTTAGAAATGCAGACTCTCAGGCCCTACCCCAGATCTACCGAATCGGAATCTGCTTTTTGAGAGAGAGAGAGAGAGAGAGAGAGAGAGAGAGAGAGAGAGAGATCGAGCGCACGAGCAAGTGCAAGCGGGGGAGGGGCAGAGAGAGCTGGAGACACAGAATCCAAAGTAGGCTCCAGGCTATGAGCTGTCAGCATAGAGCCTGATGTAGGGCTTGAACTCACAAACTGTGAGATCATGACCTGAGCTGAAATTGGATGCTTAACCAACTGAGCCACTCAGGCGCCCCCCGGAATCTGCATTTTTTATAAGATTCCCAGGTTATGTGGGTGCCCATCAAAGTACAGGAAGTGCTAGTGTAGACCTTAGTGATGGGGGGAGAGCATCTGAATGAAAAGGAGGAACCAGAAGGTGGACTGATAAAGACAGTGCCCTCCACATGGGAGCCCCTTGAACCACTTATACCCAACCTTACCAATGCTTTTCATGATGCTACTATAGTAGTCATTTTCCTTCTCCTTCACCAGGATGATCATCAGGGGTGCCAGGAAGGGACTTGTCAGCAGTGTGTTAGAAATCAGCTTTGAAATCCGAAACATCACTTCATCCTCCTCAGGGGCAATCATATCTTTTCGGATGCCATTGGTCAAATAGTAATAGTATCTCTTCCATAAACAAACCACCAGCAAGACAATGATAGTGATTGGTTAACTGTGCCCACCTGCCCACACCCATCAGCCTCCAAGGGGCCCTGTTCACACAGCACCCATCTCCACCCTTCACTTGCTACAATCGGGTTTTCTGGGACCATCACCACACACTCTCTGCAGTGTGATGGCGGGCAAATTTTTCCATGACTCTGGAGGACTGACCCAGAGCCAGAAATTTCAGTGGGTTATAAGGAAGGACTTGTCAAAAGCCATGCAGAGAGGAACAGTGGAATGACTACTGAGGCCAGGACAGAGGCAGCCCATCGGTGAACTTTAAGAACATAATGAGCTCCTCAAATGGACCAGATAATTCACCGTCCTCAACAACAATGGTGGTCTACAAAGGACTTTGATCCTGTGGCTTGTAACAGCCAGTGAGGGGAAATTCCCCAAGTCCAAGTGAAACTTACAATAGTTCTGATCAAACCATGGGCTTCTGAGTTTAGGAAAGCAATACAAACACACAAACTAAACAAAAATAGTCAATGTGGTGGCGCCTGGGTGGCTCAGTCAGTTGAGCGTACAACTTTGGCTCAGGTCATGATCTCACAGCTCGTGAGTTTGAGCCCCACGTGGGGCTCTGTGCTGACAGACTGGAGCCTGGAGCCTGCTTCGGATTCTGTGTCTCCCTCTCTCTCTGCCCCTAACCCACTCGCATTCTGTCTCTGTCTCTCTCAAAAATAAATAAACATTAAAAAAAATTTTTTTTAAATGGCCAATGTGATCTGGTTGATTTCAGGAAGTTTTGTTCGTTTAGGGCTCTAAGCTGCCAGATGGCTGAATAGCTCTAGAAACAAATACTTTAAGATGGGTGAGAAGCACAAAGTGTAGGAAATCAGTTTTGAGCTTTTGTGACAACTGTCTGTAGTCAGAAGAGGCTGAGCTCACCTTCCTCCAACCTTAATGGAAGCTGCTTATAGAGAAGAAACTTCCAAATACAGGATGCATTGGGATATACCTATACTTTTAGTATTTTAGTATAATTTTTAAAATTATTTATTGTATATCTGAAATTCCAATTTAACTGGGTGTCCTGTTTTTTATTTTTCAAAATTTTGCAACCCTAGCTTATGGGTCACCATTTTGCAACCATTGTTTTTTTTTTTTTTAAGTTTATTTATTTATTTTGAGAGACAGAGAGAGAGCATGGGGGGCAGAAACGGAGGGAGGGAAAGAATCCTAAGCAGGCTCCCTGCTGTCAGTGGAGACCCCAACGTGGGGCCTGATCTCATGGTTCATGAGATCATGACCTGAACTAAATCAAGAGTCAAATGCTTAACTGACTGAGCAACCTAGGTGTCCCACAACCTATGTTCTATAAGGACTCAAAGGTTTCTAAGACCTACTAAAACAATTCACACAGACACACACACACACACACACACACACACACACACACACACAAATACACACATACCCTTATTCAGTAGTCTGTCATGGGGTCTGGACTTTGATATTTTTAAAACATTCCCTGGGTGATTCTGCTATTCTCCCTGAGTTTAGAATCCCTGAGCTGTCAAGAATAATTCTTAGCAAACTGAGAGAAAGGAAGCAACAAGAACATACCTCTAAGTCTGATTCAGATGGTTGGGTTTCTTTACCTTCTATTTCCATCTCCTGCTGTAACATCACACCAATCTGTTCTTCTGGACTCATTGGTCTGCTTCCTGGCAGGGTCAAAGATGTCACTGCCTCCTTCTTTATGGATGATAAGGCTGAGATATTGTGGGCCAGCTTGGTCCTGAAAAGTAGACACATCTTTGGTTCTCTGCAGAGGTGCTCTGTGTCAGGCCTACTGTCTCCAAGCTGCTGAGTGTCGTTCTGCAATGGAAACCCCTCTCCTCTGTGTCATCTAACAGTATGGATGTGCACTGCAGTGACAGCCTCTAACCGTGGAACATCCATAGGTATGCTAGCATTGGTTTTGCTCAGGTGGTAAATTTATTTTTTTTTATTTTCATTTTTTACTTAAAATTTTTTTTAATGTTTATTCCTTTTTGAGACAAAGAGAGAGACAAAGTGCAAGTGGTGGGGTGGCGGGCGGGCAGAGAGAGAGTGAGAGACACAATCTGAAGCAGGCTCCGAGGCTCCAGCACAGAGCTTGATGCCAGAGCTCAAACCCATGAAGTGCAAGATCATGACCTGAGCCAAAGTCAGACACTCAACCGACTGAGCCACCCAGGCACCCTCCTTTTTTAATTTTAGAGAGAGAGAGAGAGAGAGAGAGAGTTCGGGAGATGGGTAGAGGGAGAGAGTGAGAGAATCTTCAGCAGGCTCCATGCTCAGCACAGAGCCTGATGCAGGGCTCAATTCCAGGACCCTGGGATCATGACCTGAGCTGAAAACAAGAGTTGGCAACCAATGAGCCACTCAGGTGCCTCTGCTCAGTTGGTTACTTTAGTTTTATTTAGAGCCTTAAAAAACTGGGTTAAAACAGAGCGCGTGGATGGCTCAGTGGGTTGAGTAACCGACTTCAGCTTTGATCATGATCTCATGGTTCATGAGTTCGAGACCCACATTAGGCTGTGTTGACAGTTCAGAGCCTGGAGCCTGCTTTGGATTCTGTGTCTCTGTCTCTGCCCCTCTCCTGCTTGTGTTCTGTCTCTCTCTCTGTCTCTCTCTCAAAAGTAAATAAACATTTTAAAAAATTGAGTTAAGAGCACTGGTGGAAAAACACATGAGTTACTTGGAGTCTGGGAATGCTTTGAAGTCAAGAAGCAGAGCATGGTTAATGAGACCACAGCCTTCTTCAGTTCAGCCAGGTGTCCTACAATCTCCTGCACCCACAGGGATACTTACCTGGTGGGATTCTCTTTGTCTCTAGAGGAGAACTTTCTTTTCTTCTTGTTGGGTTCTGATGAGCAGTTAGTTGCTAGAAGAGTGGAGAAGAAACACATTAGGGTCATCCTCTGTCCACAGGACAGTCCCAGAGCATACTAAGGGGAGTAGACTCGGTGCAATGGGGATAAGGCAGGAGATGGGCCGCCTGGTTCTACATGCACCACTGATCACCTGTGTGACTCTGAAGCAGTGACTTCATCACTCCAGGCCTCAGTTTCCCCAACTGTGAAATGGGAATGCACATACCTTCTATTCACCCATACAATTGTCAAGTATTAATATCAGTCCTACTCGATTCACTCCCTAATCCTGTATGCCCTATTTTCTAAACGTTGGAAATTACTGTTTAATATTTCTAAGTAGGTGAAGACTTTTACACTTGGCATATTTATTTTAAAGGAAATATATGATTATCACAAATAGAAAAACCAGTATCATGCACAATACAAGGTAACTACAAATGAATTCAATAGTTGATATAAAACTAGATTATAAAGCTTTAACTAGATACTGTTACTTAAGTCTCCAGCCTAAAGGAATTAACAAGTAACAGAGAAGTGTTGAAGACATAATACTAAATTGACATTTTGAGAGGCTCCTGGGTGGTTCAGTTGGTTAAGCGTCTGACTCTTGATTTTGGCTCAGGTCACGATCTCACAGTTCATGAGATCAAGCCCCACCTCATGACCCACGTCAGGCTCCGAGCTGGCAGCACAGAGCCTGCTTGGGATCCTCTCTCTCCATCTCTCTCTGCTCCTCATCCTGCTCATGCTCTTTCTCTCAAAATAAATAAATGATCTAGGTTCACAGCACAAATCCAGGACTGAAGCAAGGCTGCCCTATCCATGAAGACAGACTGTCCTATCCATGAAGACAGCACTGTCATGCAGATAAAGCACAAGGATCCTCAATTCTTATGTTGGCCAGAGATAACAGAGACAGCCCAATAATGAGGCCAAGTTTCACGCAGCCTCAGTGACCACATCTACAAGATCTCCAAATATCACCTAGGATGGGAGTCCCAAGCCACCAATATAAGGTCTGGTACTAATTTGGGGTCCTAAGAGGCCAGATGAAGGCATAAGAATAAAAACGTTAGATTAAGAAGTATGTGTCAAAAAGGTACACTGATTACATTTCTAAGTGAAAACAATCAAAATTAATCTATGGTGACAAAAATCAGAAAGCAACTACCCTAGAGTGGGATGGTTTATGGGTAGGGAAGAGAACTCACTGGAAATAAGCACAATAGAGCTTTCTCTAGGGATGGAAATGCCCTATATCCTGTTTGGGTGGTGGCTACATGGTATAAACAATGGTCAATGCTCACTGAACTGAACACTTGAGATCTATGCATCTTATTGTATGTAAATCATACCTCAATAAAAACAATGAGGGGGGTGGGATGCAAGTCACAAGAAGGGAAAAAACTCTCAACAGAAGCCTGCAAATTAAAATCCCAGACCAGACCATATGAGAAAAACCAATAGTAAGAAAGACAGTTAATTGACTCAACAAGCAAGGGATAATTCTGCAAAGTAAAAATAATACAGCAATCAAACATTGCTCCAAAATAAATGTTTAAGATCTTCCCAGGAATATTGAAAGAGCTAAGCCTATAAGAGTAAAATAACAAATTGGCAGGTAGAATCAATTACAAAATCTGAAAATGAGGGGCACTTGTGTGGTTCAGTTGATTAAGCATCTGACTCTTGATTTCATGAGGTCATTGTCACTCTTGACTCTGACTTCTTGATTTCATGAGGTCATTGTCTCATGGTTCATAGGATCAAGCTCCGTGCAGGGCTCCACACTGACAGCATACAAAGCCTGCTTGCGATTCTCTTTCTTTCTCTGTCTCTGCCCTTCCCGTGCTTGCACCCACACTCTCTAATATAAATGAACTTAAAAAAACTTTTTTAATTAAAAAAAAAGAAAATCTGAAAATGAAAAGATTTTGTCATGAAAGTAAAAAAAGTTCATTAGACATGATAAACTCAAGGCTCAACACAGTTGAGCAAATTAGTGAATCAGAAGATACATCTGAGGAACTTACCCAGACCCAGCACAGAGAGAAAAATGAAAAATATGAAAATGAGTTTGAGACAGAGGGCAGACTGAGAGGCTCCAACACACATGTAACAAAAATTACTGAAGGATAAGCAGACTTATGTGTGCCCAGCAGGATTAAATAAATTAATACATATAAAGTACTGTGGTAAACAGCTTCCAAGATGGCCCCCAATGATCCCCACCTCCTGGCATCATGGTCTTGTGCAATCCCTGTGCGTGCAGGCTAGACCTGGTGACTCACTTCTAACAAACAGAATACAGCAAAAGTGATAGGCTGTCACTTCCAAAATTAAATTCCAAAAAGAGTGTGGTTTCTGTTTTTTTGGCTCTCTTCTGTCTCTTGCTCCCTCCCCTGTTCCCTATGAGGGAAGCCAGAAGCCATAATGTGAACTGCCCTATGGAAAGACCCATGTGGCAGGAAACTGATGTCTATGACCAACAGCCAGCAAAAACCTGAGGAAATGAATGAGCTTGGGAGAGGATCCTTCCTTAAGTGCCCTTAGAGGACTGTGGGGCTAGCTGATACCTTGATTGCATGCTTGTGAGAGACTCTGAGGCAGAACTGTTCGGTTAAGCCATGCTCAGATTCTTGATCCATAGAAACTATGAGATAATAAGTGGTGGTTGTTTTATTTTTTTTTATTTTTTTTATTTCATAATCAATTTTTATTGATCAGTAAATCTTTTATCTCCACCTTCAAGATACTTTGGAATTTGATGAATTCTCATAAGCTCTCTTGCTACCACTTAGTCCAAATCATGGTTATCTACTAGACAAATGACTGACTGCATTTGTTCTTTAACTGATCCTTTTTGCTTCCATTGTTGCAAGTATCCCCTCTCAAACACATGTGGCCAGAGGAATCTTTTCAAAGGGCAACTCTTACCTTCCGTGCTTAATACTTTTCATTAGCTTCTCCTTTCACTTAGAAGCAATTAAAATACTTATTTGGTCTGACAAATTCCTACATATACTATAGAATGCTGATTGGATTTTATTTTATTTTTTTTGTTGTTGTTGTTGTTGTTGTTTTATTTTATTTATTTATTTTTTTATATATATGAAATTTATTGACAAATTGGTTTCCATACAACACCCAGTGCTCATCCCAAAAGGTGCCCTCCTCAATACCCATCACCCACCCTCCCTTCCCTCCCACCCCCCATCAACCCTCAGTTTGTTCTCAGTTTTTAAGAGTCTCTTATGCTTTGGCTCTCTCCCACTCTAACGTCTTTTTTTTTTCCTTCCCCTCCCCCATGGGTTCCTGTTGAGTTTCTCAGGATCCACATAAGTGGTAGTTGTTTTAAACCATTAAGTTTTGGGAATAATTTGTTATTCAGGATTCAATAACACAAGTACGCAGAAAAGTGTTCGGCGTGTGGTAAATGTAAGGGACATGGCATACAGTAAATGTAATGCTAGATATTACAATCATTCCCATTTCATAGATGAAAAGACTGAGACCCTATGAGGTTATCCAAGGTTAGCTTCAGCAAGCAATGGAGCCAGAACTAGAACCCACGACTAAAAATCTCACTGCAAAGCCCCATTTGGATCGGTATGGCACACTGCTACAATTACCTAATGGCAGCCCCTTTCTGGTCCTTTCCCTGGGAACATTGATAGTGACTGGCTGGTAAACCTTCAGCAGGTCCTTCAGCTTCAGGTCCTGGGCCATCAAGGAGTAGTTGTTGGCAATGGAGTCGCTGGGTCCACGGTAGTGGTGCTGCTCTTTGAAGGGTGCAGCCAGGGTCCACGATGTACGTTGCATCAAGGGGGGATAAAAGCTGTGCGACATGATGGTCTACAAGGAAAGAAATGCAGAGTATGACGAGGTGAAGGACATCTCTTGGAGGAGCTTAAGGTCCACTCACATGGAGACTCAAGAGAGTCCTGCATGCCCTACGCTGTTTCTACTTCCTGCAAACTCAGCCATATGCTTCCTGGATGTTCACCAATTGCACTTCTCCAACCACCATGAGCATGATTTCTGATGTCAAGGACAAAAGCTGGCTTTCAATAAGCAGTATGTTTGTGCATCAGGTGATTTACTTCTATTGTCTTTATTCTTTATGGACATGGCTGTAAAGTAGAAATAATCATCCTTATATTTTTCACAACCGAAGATGCAGAAGTTCAGAAAGTCTCAATAATACAGCAGGGAAGTGATAAGGCTGGATCCTAACTCACCTTTGTACTACTAGATAGCTCTTTCTCCCCACACTACCATAGCCTTTTCTGGTGGCAGAAGTGACCAAAGCCATTGATCCCACTCGTCAAGCCTAGCTGTTTGTCTCCCACTAATATCAGTAGAATAGCAGCAGCCCAGTGAACATACCTGGTAGAGCGCAGATGGTTCCTCATTAGCAGAAGTAGGCAGAGGGGGCAGCTCTGGCCGCATCTGGGAGTGGCTCATGTGATGTATTGAGTCACTTTCAGGGATCTGTGGGAAATGGGAACAAAGCCGCTCTTCAGGAATCGGGAAAGATTTCCAAGCCTCTAGGTTGGCAAGGAGTAAAAAGATCCCTAAGATAAGTTTTAGGGACAGAGTTATGCCCACTAAACACCTTCTCACCCCCATCCATAGTGTAGGTTTCATTTTTAAATCAGTGATGTCTCTCCTCCAGCGTCTTCTCCTTGGCTACCCCTCAATGAGCAAATTTAGGGTAATATTTTTCCCCTGGGAAGACCCCAAATTCTGAGGGAAGTTACCCTATCCTGGGTTGTGATTAAAGGGGTTAACTTTAAACAAAAAATAGACCCTTGCACTTCACAAAAACACAATTCCAAATAGAAATTTGCTTATGTGGTGGCATTGTACTTTGTGTGTTTAACACACACATGAGCAACTCTCTGTTCTGCCTGCTTTGAAAAATAAAAAGAGTCACTTAAATAGTATGGGTGTCTGAGTCCACCATTCCATTCAGTGAGGGTGCACTTAGGGGTGAGCCTCAGGTAGGGGTGAACCTGCGGCTCCCATGGCCACTCTCAGTTCCCAAGTACCTCTTCTGAGCAGAGCTGAAAGTGACAGCAGTATTGAACAATTCTGTGTGTGTTTCTATCCTAGGACCCAGCCTCTATGTGCACGACAACTACTTATCTGGGGCTGTGACAGAGAAGGTACAATTTGTTCCAAAACTAAAGGAAAACTGTGGGTTGTACTGAGACATGTTGCTGTATAGCATTTTAAAGATGGTTTAAGGGGCTTTCAAGGGCAATTTTGGCTCTCCATGATTTTTCACCTAAGGCAATGACCTTGGACTAAACTGTGTAAGACGAGACATTACTGGATTCATTTGATTTACTTGAATCAGCAAATTATGTCATGCAGGGGAACTGGCAGGGGGTAGCAGATAGGGGGTATATGAATCGGATGTCAGCCACCCTCACGCCCTAACCAACTGCTCACTGATGACTCAACCTCATAAAATAACAATAATACCACTATAATTATTCCAAATTATTATGTGCTAGGCACTGTACAACCTTATGAGAGGTTTTTTTTTCCTTATAGGAGTTTTTGATAACCATGTTTGACATGAAGAAACTAAAGCCCAGAGAATATAAGTAATGCATCCTGGCCACACACAGGTGCTTTTAAATACACGTGACTCTGCGGGCATTTGGGTGGCTCAGTTGGTTAGGTGTTTGACTTTGGTTCAGGTCATGATCTCCCATTTTGTGAGTTCAAGCCCTGCATCAGGCTCTGTGCTCACAGCTCAGAGCCTGGAGCCTGATTCAGATTCTGTATCTCCCTTTCTCTTTGCCCCTACCCTGATCACGCTGTGTGTGTTTCTCTCTCTCTCTCTCTCTCTCTCTCTCTCTCTCAAAAATAAATAAACATTAAAAAAAATTTAAATACACATGACTCTGCATCCCAACACATTGGAAACAGCGAGTACTGATAACACGGCAAATTACTTTAGGAAGGTGTTGATCTTAAAATTCAACAAAAACATGCAAACCCATAAATAAAGATGCACACCAAGCCTGAGATCTTTAAAAAACATACAACAGGCCCACTGGTCTAATGGCCTAATCTAGTTATTGTAAAAAATTGTGGCACATCACACTCACCAATAGAACTTTATTAAAAATAGGGATGCTTGGGCTCCAACTTAAACGGGAGGAGTTTGAGACCTGCAGACTTTGCTGTTTTTAGAGAACTCAGTTTGTTGAGTTAAATAACCGTGCCTATCTCTCTCTCTTTTTTTTTTTCAATGTTTATTTATTTTTGAGAGAGACAGAATGCAAGTCTGGGGATTTGCTCCCAGGGAGGAGCAGAAACAGAGAGCGAGAGACACAGAATAGGAAACAGGCTCCAGGCTCTGAGTGGTCAGCCCAGAGCCTGAGGTGGGGATTGAACCCACAAACCACAAGATCATGACCCAAGCCAAAGTCAGACGTTTAACCAACTGAGCCACCCAGGCGCCCCTCTCTGTTCTTGACCTCAGTTTCAAGGACCTAAGAATTGATCAATTATCTCCAAGATGATTTTTCGGTACTGAAATTAGTATCAGATTTGCACCAATCAGGTGAACAAAAGGATAGAACTCCAGCATCAGCCTGAAAGGAACCTGGTCATCCAAAGTGGGTACCACACCATCTGAGGTCGATTCTGGCAGTGGTACTTTCAGCGCTATGAAGTAATTCGTGATTTCCATCAGGATCCCAGATGTACAGCATATAATGATTGATAAGTTCTGGCTGCCTGTTTTTGTTTTTTGTTTTTTTGTCTTTGCAAGCAAGAAAGTTTTATGGTCACTGGAAATCTTTCCCTTGGCCTAGCTTTTAAATATGTTTCAAATAAAAATCTTCATTAAAAGAGCAACAAGCAAACACCACAAATTTCAGACATCTTGAGTAAGTTACAACAAAAATGGAAATGAGTAGTTAAACCAAAAAACCTTGAACTTTTACAGTCAAGTAGGACGTTAACATTAGTCAGGAGGTGTCTTGCTTCTGCTCGTGGCTGGGGTAAACCTGATGTCATCTCTGACACCAATTGGGAAGTTATTCTCCCTACCAAAATTAGTAGGGCACAGCCCTAGTGGACAAAATCAGCTCTTCTCCAATTTCAGTCCGTGCTATACAGTCACCTGATTCCACCCAGTCCCTGGCTCCAGGAAGCACATGTGACATAGGTCAGGCTAATCAGGGTTCTCCACCCTCCTAGACACAGTGCTTGGCTCAGGGACAGGCATGTGACCTAAGCTGGGCTCATTAGTCTTTCCTGACAGTTTCACTAGACCTATTGAGAAAGACGCACTCTCAATAAACATCTTTGCCTTATGTGGAAACAAAGCTTTCATTAGAATACAGCCAACATAGAAGCAAGACTCCCAGAAGGCAAAAGATAGACTCCCAGTGACTTCGGCTGGACTCCTGGATCCCATTTGGACTTCTTGGTTACTTGAGCCCAGAGATTCCCTTTTGGGCTTGAGCTAAATTATATTTATGCTCCTTCATACTGAGAGATGTTCATCCAAGGGGCAGACACAGAGGCAGCTGAATCATCATACAAAGACATAAGCCATTCTTGGGAAAATAAAGAAACTGAAACATTTTGCAAAAAGCAAGCCAATATTAAGAATTTTACAGCATATAATAGAAGCAGAACCTTTGGAGAACAAGTTAAAAATTTGAGCTTGTTCATAGGCACAGACTAAGACTTAGACACACAGAGCCAGAAATACGGAGAGCAGAAAACATCTCAGTGCATGGGACAGGGATACATGGAACACACACAGGATCACCAGATCTAGAAATCAATTCCAGAACAGAACATGACCATACCTAAGAATGCTCTGTGGCATCTTGAAGGAAAAAGAGATTGATTTTTGTAAGAATCACCTTCATTTCATAAAGTTTCAATTTAAAATGCTCCTCTGGTTTGGGGTGCCTGGGTAGCTCAGTCAGTTAAGCTCAGATCATGATCTCACCACTTGTGAGTTCAAGGCCTGCGTCGGGCTCTGTGCTGACAGCTCAGAGCCTAGAGCCTGCTTTGGGTTGTGTCTCTCTCTTTCTCTTTCTCTTTCTCTCTACCCCTTACTTGTTCATGCTCTGTCTCTCTCTCTCTCTCAAAAAACAAATAAACATGAAAATGCTCCTCTGGGCACTTTAGGGTATGGCAACCTAATGGATCTTGGCTTTGAACACCAAGATTCTGACATCTAGATGGGGTAACACTATTACTTTCAGATGGATGATTTCTGACTACACATCATGTTTGCATGTTCTTCTTGGAGGCCGATCTCAAAAGCTCACCTGCTACAGCAGAATCACTCAATTCTTAGTTAAAAATACAGATTCCGGGACCCCATTCAAGTCTTCTGGATCAGAACCTTTGGGAGTGAGGCCAAGTCTCTGTTTTCAAGATGCTCTCTAGGATATTCTGATGTACATCTGGGAACTGTTGGATGGAATATATGGTCTAAAGGCCTCAGGAAGGGAAGGGAAAGGAACAACAGGTATCTATTCCTGAAGTTTTCACAGCAAAACCTGAGGCTTTTAGTCCAAAAGCCTAATTCAGCAAAAAGCATATTTCAAAGGACAAAGCATAAAAATGTTAACACCGTTGCTCAGTCAAGGGGATCTAACATGGCAATTAGTCTATGATTGAAACATCCCCTTCCTGCTCACTCCCAAATTCCCTACATGTTGAAAATACAGGTTTAAAAGAAAAAAAGAAATACACCTTAAAATTCACACCTACCTTCTGAGATGAGCAATCCACGTCATTCATGTTGTCCATTTTAGTTGGGTCTATTACAAAATGAATAAAGAGCTCTCAGTTTCTCTAGGGATGATCCTCTCGTACCAGTGGCTCTGAAATTCACACTTGCTTATAGCATAGTGAGGTGACACAGAAAATGGAACTTTCTAAGTGTTCTGAAAGCTCTGTTCACAGAGCTGTCTCTCTGAGGTCATAGACTTTGGCCCCCTGAGGAGTTCTCTGGTAGAAGAAGAAAGAAAGAGAAGCTAGAGAATGAAGAAGGGAGAGCATTGGGGTTCTGCAGGGCTTTTCTGCTGTGGTTGCAATGCCTTCTGCTCTGGCCGCTCTTCCCTTCCACTGAGCAGCTCCTCTCTTAGAACTTTTCCAGGAACACACCGAGTTCACTGTAGAGGAAAAATGGAAGCAGAGTTACATGTTAATACAGATAAGAGGGAAGAAACACCTCCACTAAACAATACCCTAGCAACCTGAACTCTTCTCTCTCCTCTTCTCTGGGCTGTTTTAACATTGGAGGTGCCTGCACCCAGGCCTTGGGGCCGGTAACCAGGCTTCAGCGTCTGTTGCTAAGGAAGGAGGGGCCTCAGCTGTGCCCAGATACAAGACTGGGCTTGACTCAGCTGGTGTCTCCCTTTGCTGGAGGCCTGGCTGGGCAGCAGAAATTGGTGGTGACAGAAGGGAAGATGGGAGGGTGTTTAGCAAAGATCCGGGAATGTAGAGATGAGTGGCAATAAAAGACTATGCCTCTGGTAAAGTCTAAATGCCTATAGCATGGTGGTTAAATTCTCAGGCTGGACCCAGCTGGGTTCAGATCCTGCCCTTCCCGTTAATTAGCTTTGTGGCTTGATGAAATTGCTTAAGCTCTCTAAATGTCCTTCTTAAATGTAAAATGGCAACAAACATGAGTACCTACCTCACAGGGTAGGTTGGAAGGTTTAATGAGATAATGTCTGTAAAGCAATCTGCACAGAGCAGGAGGATGACCAACTCATCCCAGTTTGCCTGTGACTTTCTGGGTTTTAACACTCCAAATCCTGTATCCGGGGAACCCCCGCAGTCCTAGGCAGTGGGATGGTTTGGTCACCTGATATAGGAGGCACTCTATAGATGTTGTGACTAACATAATTCTTTCTTTTTTTTTAATATAATTCTTATTATAAACACAGAAACACACATACACATACTCACACACATGTATACTTGTGTACACAGGTTACAGTATTAGCTGCTGTCCAAACATTCAAAGCACACATTATTTGGTCGCTTGAGTTCCCTCAAAACCAAGTTAGACTTATTGAGCTCTTTTGGGGTGCCATGCTTGCATATCTGTTATTTCATTCAATTTTCCCCAAAATGCCATGTTGTTCCCATTTTATGGAGGAGAAAACCAAAACTGAGAAAAATACATAACTTTCCCAAATTGATGCAACTCATAAGAGCTAATAGAAGTTGAAGCCTGTCCTTATGACTCCAGAGTCCATTGCTCTTTCCACAAAGGACCTATCCAGAAAACAAACATTTCTGAGATCCTACCAGCACAGCACCAAGTACTTCTGTTTCTCCTTTTTCTTACTTTTTTATTTTTTAAGTTTATTTATTTTTATTTTGAGAGAGGCAGAGTGCATGAGCAGGGGAGGGGCAGAGAGGGGGAGAGAGAGACTCCCAAACAGGCTCTGTACTGTCAGCCCTGATCCAAGATCAAGAGTCAGATGTTTAACCAACTAAGCCACCCAGGCACCCCTCTCCATACTTTGAAAATAACCTTGTGCTTCCCCATCTCTTTTATTTCTACTCTCTACCATCAGACATATATGGAGAGTCCGCTTTTAGGCAAACAATCTTGAGCAATGGAATGTAGAAAGGGCTCACAGTGACCTCCTGGCTGAATATAGACAAGACCATCAGGGGATTCACCTCAAAACATCCATAGGCCCTAACTAACCAATGGGCTACTTACAACCAGGCACAGTTACCATAAAGTCTCCCTTTTTTCCATACATCCCCATTCCTCCTCACATTTCCCTTTTAAAAATAGCCCCCACCCACTGCCTCTCCTTTGCTGTCCTGCCCCTCCCAACCTCCCTTGAGGTGTATTTGGTAAACTTCTAGCTTCCTTGTTCTGCCTCAGGTGAATCCTTCACTGCCCTTGCCACTGTTTTCCACCTGATCGTTACCCCACAACTGGGGGCCCCCATCTTCTGGACAGACACGACATTTAGATAACACAATATATACAATTTCAAATAGTATCTGGAATAAATGAACTAGTGACAGGGTTTGAAACTTTGGTTTAGACAGAAATGGGGTTATTACTAGGCCTCCTATAATGGGGCACGAAACCCAATGTCACACAAAAACCAGCGGCTGTAGCCCAACAAAGTGAAACAGTAGAAAGAGACTGGTATGGTGCTAATGAGCCCCATGATCCTGTGGGTGAGGAGGAGACATGCTTCCATCTGAAAGTTAGTGAACTCTAAGTCTACCTGTGTTCAAAAACATCAAAACAATGATTATGACTTCCATGTATTGAGTTATACTATCTGCTAGCACTGTGCTAAGCATCATCTTTCCAAATCTTCTCAACAACCCAGAAAATAAATACAACTATTATCCCAACTTTTATGGCTGAGGAAACAGACACAGGCAGGTTAAATCACTCAGCTAGGTTAGTGGCAAAGTTGGGACTTGAACCTGACTATGGAATCTGTTCCCTAGCTTTAACCAAAAACCTACGTGTGGTCTGTTACGTAGAAAATAAATAAATAGGGTGCCTGGGTAGCTCAGTCGGTTAAGTGTCTGACTTCAGCTGAGGTCATGATCTCACTGTTCAGTTCCTGAGTTTGGGTCCCAGGTCAGACACTGTGCTGCCAGCTCAGAGCCTGGAGCCTGCTTCAGATTGTGTGTCTCCCTCTCTCTCTCTGTCTCTCCCCTGCTCATGCTGTTTCTCTCTCTCTCAAAAATAAACATTTAAAAATTAAAAAAAAATAAATAAAATATCTACTAAGGAGAATGAAAATGCCACCTCCCCCCAACACACTCCCCAGCCACCTCATCTGCACCAGAATTGTCTGACTTAATCTTCTGTCTGATAAGTCCCAAGAGGGATGCAGGCTTCAAATCCCTCAATCCCTCAACTCTAAGTACACAGGGTTGCCAGATGTAACACAGGATGCCCAGTGAAATTAGAATTTCAGATAAACAACAAATAATTTTTTTAGCATAAGTTTATCCCATTCGGTATTTGGGACATAATTATGTTAAAAAGTTATCTGTTGTTCACTTGAAATTCACTCTGAACTGGGTGTCCTGGATTTTTATTTGCTAAATCTGGCAATACAGGGAGAAGAGGTCAGTTAGAGTCTGGTTTGTCCCCATCTCTGTGATATAAACAGCTTAGGATCTCAATGTGTTGTGGGGAAATTTTCAGACATTTCTTATTCAGAGCCCAGGGCTCCTGGCAGATCTTTTCTAAGACCTGAAATGGTTGCTCACCCAGAGTAAGTAATCTCTGAAAAGCATAGAAGAGGCTGCATATGGATATATCTTATTGACCCATCAATGGTCATCATAAGCCAAGTCCTGATGCTATGGAGAGAGCTAAGATCCTAGTCATCAGAGTATACATAACATGGTGCAAAAGGCAGCCAAAGCACAAGGATAAAACAAAACCTGGCTGTCCCTACAATGACAGAGGTGGAGGAGGGGGAAGTAAAGGATTCACAAAGACGCCCCTAGATGGCACTCTTGAACAATCCCACGGAGGACCCAGTTCAACTTTCGAAAGGAAATAAGAATGATGGTTGTAATGTTTTGTTCTAAAGGAAAAAAACCCACAACCTTTTCTTAGATGGGGCACCCATCATACTGCAGCAAATCAAAGTGCATGAAGCCACACAGGATTGCCTGAAACAAGGATTTAGGGACACTTATCCCCACCATTAGCTCCTCTTTTCTTGGCTGTTGTGAAGGTAGAGCAGGATTCCTTAGCTTTTTTTTTTTTTTTTTTTTAAGTTTATTTACTTTGAGAGAGAAAGAGAGAGAGAGTGAGCAGGGGAGGGGCAGAGAGAGAGGGGAAGAGAGAATCCAAGCAGGCCCAGCACTGTCAGTGCAGAACCTGATGCGGGGCTCAGACTTACAAATTATGATATGAGATCATGACCTGCTTAACCAACTGAGCCACCAAGGCACCCCCTTTAGCTTCTTTTTATTCTTACTAACCCCAAGCTTATGTCTTTATCCACCAGCCTGTTTATTTCTAGAAACATTAGTTGGTAAAAGACTGTGCCATCCAATCTTTTTGAGTCTCTTTTATACTCCAGATAGGTATTAACTTCTTTATAGCTATTATTGCACATGTCCTCACTAAAACCCTGTGACTGTCATCCAGGTCACAGAAGAAAGGTAGGTCAACATAGGTCCCTGGATGGAAAGTGCCTGAAAACTATGTAGTAGCAGGCCAATGCACGGGCCTATCATTTTACAGACAAAGCCCAGGCTTAGAGAGGTAACTCACCAAGGTCACACAGTAAGCCATGAGATCAGAGCCCAGAACTGTTGGGATCCCCCTCCCCCAGCCATGGTGTTTACCGATACACTCAACCCTCAATCGCAGTGGGTCTCAGCTGGGGACGATTGCGCCCCCTCACAGAACCTGTGGCAACGTTTGGGGACATTTTTTGGTTGTCACAACTGGGAGGAAAGGGATTACTACTGGCATCTAGTGGGTAGAGGCCAGGAATGCTGCTAAACATTCTACAATTCACAGCCCCTTAATACAGAATTTTCCCACCTACTAAGTCAATATTGCTGCCATTGAGAAACCCTGCTCTATGGGTTTGGGGCCAGGGAACGTGTCTGGCTCTGATGTAGAACTGAGGGACTTAGGTTTAGACTTTTTCATCCATAAAAAAAAACAGAGATAATAGCTGAACTCATCTTTAAGGATCTCGCGGGTTCGTGACTTCTGCATGAAAAGTAATGGCTAACACCTTCCAGTAAAGGCCATACCTCATTGTTGGGTGTCCTGAACTCCAGGAATGCTTCCAGAAGAGTTGGTACAGGTGTAGGCATTTAGGCAGGGGAAGCCCTAAGACTCTACACAAACCCGTGCTCAGAGGCCAGCCCACCTGTGTTGGCGGTGGCATGGGCACTCTCACCTCAAGCCAAGGGTGGGGGACGGGCAATTCCTTTTGGGCCTCAGTTTCCTCATCTGTAAAGCTCTCAGGGCCTGTTGGGATGGCTCCAAAACGCTGAGGCAGAGAGCGCGCTCGGCGGAGCGTGATGCGCGAGGCCAGGGCGCGCCTTTGCTGGCTCCGGCTCCCTCCGGCAGCAGGCGGGAAGAGCCGAGCAGAGCGAAGTTGGGGTAGACGTCGGCAACCGAGGGGCGGGGGAAGGGGCGGGGCGAGGGCGGAGAAGGGGCGGGACGCGGCGCAGGGAGGTGGCCGGCCGGGACTGGGCAGGAAGCCGGCCGCAGCTCCCGCCAGTGCCGAAGAACCTTCCTTCCTCCTCCTCCTTTACCTTTCCGCCTCTTCCCATCTCCCTCAGCTCCGGTCGCAGACACCGGTAAGTGTAGCCGCCGGGCCTTGGTGAGAGCTCGAAGCTTGGGTGGTAGGATACAGCATGCCTGGGCTGGCTAGACCCCCTCGCGGGGAAGGGCAAATGAGAAGGCAGTGGGTGCCTTGCGGTGTGGTCCCCTGTCCGCTGTTTAGTGAAAAGGGACGTCTTACCCCTTCGAAGCCTTAAAACGGGCTTGGAGTGCACACACACCCTCACATCCACCACTAGATTTGATAACAGGCTTGCCAGTCCCATCCCACCCCCGAGACCCTGCCCCTTGGGGAAACCTGGCTGGGGAGTCTCTAAACCCTTTCCGCAGGATTAATGAAAATGGGTGCCCACCTTCTCAAGGGGTCCCTCCTCTCTACCGAGGGACCCTCTCCCTTGTCACTGCAGAGAGGGGAGCTCCAAGTAACAAAGGTGTATTCTTTCCCCCCAAATTAATGACAAGAGTACTCCACTCGCCCCTGAACTTCCCTTTCTCAGCCTCCGTGCTCTCTCGTAGGCGGACCACCCTCTCCACCTGCATCCCTGCCGCTTCCCCCAATGCCCATGGATCCCTAGAAGCAGGGCGCCTCCTCCCCCTCGCGGCTTCGAAGGCTGAGAGACTTGGAAGCTGATGGGGAAGCGGCCTGGGTAGGCCCGAGGCGCCCCGCATTCCTTTTCCCCAAAAAGAGATGCGCCGCCGCCTTTCCCTTCTAGCTGGAACGCTCCGGGTGGCCGTTAGCCCCGGGAGGGGCGGGAGTGGAAGAGCCGTGGCTGGGGGAGGGGGACGGGAAGGTTGGTTAGTGATCTCTTTGGTCAGCCGGGAAGGCGGAGAAGGCAGGTAATTTATGGGCTGCGCAGGGTTAAGAGATTGCCGCCTTCGGTTTGGAAACTTCTAAGTGCCTGGGGAGACCCCTCCGTAGAGTGAGTGATTAGGCAGTCTGGGGATTGGAAGCCAGGTGGATGTATTTCACGGCAATGGCCCACGGCCTTCTACCCACGCTGGTTCCCATCGGACTTCCCTAACCGGTCTGGGTGGCCCTTGGGTTCCCTAAGGCCTCTGGAGACCAGTAAGGGGAGCTGGGCTTGTTTCTGCCCGCTGCAGAGATGAGATTAGGGGAGCTGAGTCCAGGGAACATCCCAAATCCAAAATCTGTGCGAGTAGCAGCTTCAAAGACAGAATATGGCTGTAGAGGGGTTAGTCCTTTACTGTGCAAAGCGTTCCTGTTTCACAAACGGGGTTGTAGCAGAAGCACTCTAGCTGGGGTAATTAAAATGGACTTTAATTTTCATTCTAGGCCCTAGTGGTATTAGTAAGTAACCCCTCCCCCCTTAACTCACATAATTACCATGTGGTATAGTCAATATGGTAAACAAATGTCGGCATCGCTCAGTTAATTTTGGCCACTGTGACAGGATCTTTGAGGCTTTTTTACTATCAGTAGCAAGAGGTCATTTGTAAGGAAGAAATTGTGTCCAGCCCTCCAGTTTTGGAAAATACAAAATAAGAACAATATGTTTTTTGTATGAAAATCCAGTAAGGGTTAAAAAAAATAGATATCTAATTGAACAAATTGGTTTTATAAGTTATATGTGATTAGGACAGTCCTGGAAATTAAAGGCTGTTGAGTCAGGGAGTATATTGTAGTTAGGTTTCCCCTTGAGGCACCTCTTGTTAGGAGATTTACAAGTAAATAGAGAATGATTTATGATGCTGTGTAATTGGGAGCCAACCTGTTAATGTGGGTAGTGAATAAAGAAATTGACCACCATCATTGCTTAAGAAAAGCTTTCTGGGGGGAAAAAGGCAATGGGACTTAAAATAGTGTTTCACCTTTCACCTTTCTTTGCAGCAGTTTGTCGGGCTAAAAAAAATAAACGTAAGCCCCCAGAGATAATATCATTAATATTTTGGTATTATATGATACATATCCTTCTAGGTCTTTTATTTTACTATGGAATATAGACGTAAAATACTAAGGTTTACGTAACAGTATGGGATATCTTGTAATTTTTTTTTTACTTATTACCATGGATGTATTTTCATATCACTAAATGTCCATATTATCATTATTTAAAATATTTATTTATTTTGAAGGGGGTGGAGAGGGGTAGGGAGAGGGGGAGAGAGAATCCCAAGCAGGCTTTGTGCTGACAACACAGAGCCAGATGCAGGGCTGGATCTCACAAATTGTGAGATCATGACCTGAGCCAAAAGCAAGATTCAGACATTTAACCGACTAAACCACCCAGGCACCCCTCCACACTATCATTTTAACAAGTAACGAATACTCCATTTTATGAATTTGTCATTATTTAACCAATTTCTTACAGTTAGCTTCTTTCCAATGTTTTGCTACTTATTACATACTATAAATACGATTGCACTGCACATCCTTTTTGTATGTTTTGATATACCTATTTGATTATCTCCTTCAGATTCTGGAAAATGAATTGTTGGAAGAAGGTGTGTGCACTTAGAAATTTTGATACATACGGCCAAGCTACCCTCCACCTGCACACCTACCATCAATGCGTGAGGATAGTAGAAGCTTTTGTTGAACTGGCTGGGTGAATACTACTAATGGTTTAAGTTACTTCTTGTTTCACCAGTGACAGCAAGAGACAGGGTGACATGAGAGATTCGACTGCACCCTGCCCTGGACAGCTTACAGATAGAAGAATTAACCCGTAAAGAGACTGAAGTGGGTTTCAGGATGGCAAAAGAAGACCTCCCGAGTACCTCAAAGGACTTGCAGGAACTGCAGAGGAAGCTGTCTTTGCTGATTGAGTCTATCCAAAATAACTCAAAGGTCAGTTTCCAATCAGGATATATAATGGAAAAATCCCAAAATAACACCAGCTTAAACAGCATAGAAGGTTATTTCTCTCTGAGGTAGAAGAAATTTGGAGTAGGTCAGGAATCTTTCTAATTCACCACTCTGACATGCCTAAATTGTGATCTTCAAACTCATTGTCCAAGATGGCTGCTAAAGTATCAGCCACTGTATTCACATTTCAGGCTATGGGATGGAGGAGGGAAGGGGAGAAAGACTTGCAAGCCACTTCTAATTTTTTTTTTTCAACGTTTATTTATTTTTGGGACAGAGAGAGATAGAGCATGAACGGGGGAGGGTCAGAGAGAGAGGGAGACACAGAATCGGAAGCAGGCTCCAGGCTCTGAGCCGTCAGCCCAGAGCCTGACGCGGGGCTCGAACTCACGGACCGCGAGATCGTGACCTGGCTGAAGTCGGACGCTTAACCGACTGCGCCACCCAGGCGCCCCTAGCCACTTCTAATTTAAAGGGCCTTCCTAGAAGTCACACACAGGTAGCACTTCCAATTATATCTCATAGACCAAAATTTAGTTGCAGGTCTCCCCTAGGGGTAAATGCAGTTCTTTAGATATAGAGGGTGGCTCTCAGTCTTTGCCACAGATACCTTCCTGTTTTGTTTTGTTGTTAATTTTGCCCTGTTATCCTGAGACTGAGGGGCTAAAGCCTACTTTAAGATTTGAGTCCAGTTTTCTACTAGAAACCCAGTGTCCAATAGAAGTATGATAGGAGCCACATATGTAATTTACAATTTTCTAGTAGCCACATTTAAAAAGTAAAAAGTAGGTGAAATTAATTTTGATGTATTTAGTCTAATATATCTAAATATTTCAATATGTAATCATTATAAAAAATTATTAATGAAAAAAGTCATTGAAACGTTCTACATTATTTTGTAGTAAGTCTTCAAACTCCAGTGTGTATTTTACACTTAATGGCACATCTCCATTTGAATTAGCCACTTTTCAGATGTTCAGTACCCATTCAATGGCAATGGGACTTGAGACGGTATATTCTGCTTTCTTGAATTTTTATCTTTCTTGCCTTCTTCTATGTGTCACTCAGCATTTTGTCCGGAAAAAAAATAACAGCTCTCAGAGATAATATTAACATTGTGTTGTATTTCCCTCCAGACTTTTTTTTTCCCATGCAGTATACCCATAAGGTACATACATATATGTAACGAAATGAACTAGTTTGTGATCTGTTTTTTGTATTAGACAGTACAATTCCCCTAGGGTCTATTTGAAGAGCTACCACTTTGCAGTCTAGAGCAATATACTCTGTAGCGATCTTTCCTGGACTCATCCCAAAATGCCTCTGGCCCTCTTGGTGGATTTACCAAGCTATTTTTAAATTGGCCAAGCAGCTTTCTAGTCAGCAGGATGAGACTCTTGTTACTAAAAGTTAGCTTAGTAGGAAAGGTCCTTGTGCTCATCTCCATGTGCATTTGATTCTCATTAGATGTGTTAGTTAAGTTCTATGAGGTCACCTCAAACAATGAATTTGCAATTTCTCCAGGGGAACTACAGGATTAGGCTCTGGCAAATGTATGGTCACAACATACTCATCAATTGATAAATACATAAACTATTGCATGTGTATTTTTGTTTGAAGGTTACTTATATATATATATTCATTCGTTAACATTAAACTCATGGCCAATAGCACTAGAAATCTTGCCTGAAGAAAGTATTTTCTCTTAAGGCACATCACAGCCTTCTTACACTTAAGAACACTAGACAGTATTTCTGCCATTTTGAATGGTG
Source organism: Lynx canadensis (assembly GCF_007474595.2). Lineage (NCBI taxonomy): Eukaryota > Metazoa > Chordata > Mammalia > Carnivora > Felidae > Lynx > Lynx canadensis. The sequence goes on from NC_044318.1 coordinate 16,931,674, forward strand.
AAATTACCAACAAAAAACAAAAATGTAAGAAAAGGTATTACAGAACCTTCCATCAGATTGACATAAGCATAATTTATAGAAACATCTACTTGTTTGGAGCATATTTAGATGATTTATTTCTCCCAAATAAGTTTTAGCCTTTCCTCAGAGTTAATCAGCCCTTTAAATTCCAGAAAAGAATAGATTGGCTTCTACACAGAGTATTTGTGAAACAACTCCCATCATTTCTTGTAGGAAGCCTCTGGAATGTCAAGTCTTTGTTGTCTTACTTTTAGGCTGAGAGAGTCAGAAACCTGCTCAAAATAGCTTAAGCAAACGAGTAGTGAGGGATTCTGGGACTTTGGAAATGGGAGGCTATCTTAGAAGCCAAGGGCAGGAAGTGAATCAGGATCTGGCAGGTCACTGGGGTTAGAGGTAACTCTCAACACCTTCTCTTGGGCCATGTTGTTCATGTTGCTTCCAGTTACCGTTTTTCCTTGTGCATCACCTTCATTCTCCTCTCTCTACAGCCTGGCTTTCTTGACTCTTCCATTCACATGGGCCAGTGTAACTCCCCAGGCTGGTACCTTCAACTCCCTATGTCTCCCTCCCTGAAGCCCTTTAGGAGCCTTCTCTGGGAATGTCTGATTCCTAGGATCAGGCTTGACCAAGTCACCTGTGGCCAGGTTGGTGACAGCTGGGCAGGGGCTTCTCATTTCGTGGAGAGAAACATGGCTCCAGGGGCCTACCCCTATTGTGGGAAGGGACAGTGTTCAGAGAGGTGGGAAGAGAGAAGGAACATGGGCTGGGCAGATGCCCCCTGATGGCATTTTCACTTGTGGATTACCTATAACTAACTAGTTTTGCTCCCATGCTGGCCCACAAGGGATGTTTTTGAACTAACCTCTGAATCACATACCAGTGGGCACCCAGGGACCAGTCTGGGAGAAACTGTTACCCAGCACCTTGGAGTTGTCTTTACCACTGGTTTTATTTACTTATTAATTTTTAATATGAAATTTATTGTCAAATTGGTTTCCATACAACACCCAGTGCTCATCCCAACAGGTGCCCTCCTCAATGCCCATCACCCACTTTCCCCTCCCTCCCACCCCCCATCAACCCTCAGTTTATTCTCAGTTTTTAAGAGTCTCTTATGGTTTGGCTCCCTCCCTCTCTAACTTTATTTTTTCCTTGCCCTCCCCCTTGGTCTTCTGTTAAGTTTCTCAAGGTCTCACATATGAGTGAAAACATGTGGTACCTGTCTTTCTCTGTATGACCTATTTCACTTAGCATCACACTCTCCAGTTCCATCCACATTGCTACAAAAGGCCATATTTCATTCTTTCTCATTGCCAAGTAGTATTCCATTGTGTATGTAAACCACAATTTCTTTATCCATTCATCAGTTGATGGACATTTAGGGTCTTTCCATCATTTGGCTATTGTTGAGAGTGCTGCTGTAAACATTGGGGTACAAGTGCCCCTATGCATCAGTACTCCTGTATCCCTTGGGTAAATTCCTAGCAGTGCTACTGCTGGGTCATAGGGTAGGTCTATTTTTAATTTTCTGAGGAACCTCCACACTGCTTTCCAGAGTGGCTGCACCAATTTGCATTCCCACCAACAGTGCAAGAGGGTTCCCGTTTCTCCACATCCTCTCCAGCATCTATAGTCTCCTGATTTGTTCATTTTAGCCACTCTGACTGGGGTGAGGTGGTATCTGAGCGTGGTTTTGATTTGTATTTCCCTGATGAGGAGAGACGTTGAGCATCTTTTCACGTGCCTGTTGGCCATCGGGATGTCTTCTTTAGAGAAGTGTCTATTCATGTTTTCTGCCCATTTCTTCACTGGATTATTTGGTTTTCAGGTGTGGAGTTTGGTGAGTTCTTTATAGATTTTGGATACCAGCACTTTACCAGTGGTTTTAAATAATCTGATGCCTTTGTCCTCCTTCTCTCTAGTAGCAAGGGGCACTGATTGTCTTTTGCATTCTGACACCAGGGAATTGGCCTGTCTCCTAAACAGTTCCATATGGAGCCTTCATGTCCTTAAATACTGGCCACATCACCCCTACTTTGGAACCTGCCATACTCAGGCAGGTTTAAAATAGATTGTGTGCAGTTTAAAATAAATTTCCTTTGACCTTGGGCAAGTTGCTTAGGGTCTTTGAATCTCCATCACCTCTTCTCTAAAATAAGCAATGCCAGGCTCATTGGTTTGTTGTGAGGTGATCTCAGAAGCTGTTTAGAAAAGCTGTGGCACAGAGCCTGGCACATAACGGTGCTGGTCTGTCCCAGCCTGGCATTCCTGAGTTCTTCAGCACAGCACCCTCCCTGTAAAATCCAGGTTGGATGACATGTGCCTGCTTCCAGGATAGGAATGGAAAATTGCAGTTCATGTTACTGAATAATAAGCTGTCCCACTTTCCATCCTCCCATTGTATCCCCCTCTATTGCCATGAGAATGAGAAGTTAATTGCTATGTTCCAATTCCCTGGATTTAAATAAAGTTCCTCCTTACCTGCCTGTGAGTGTCTTAGGGGGAAATAAATGAGGAAATACGTTGAAAGCACTTAAAACCGTGCTTGGTGCCTGAGTGTTTAATCAATGTTCTCTATTATTTTTTTTATTTCCTTTTTTTATTTTAGAGAGAGAGTGAGTGGGGGAGAGGGGCAGAGGGAGAGAGAGAGTATCCTAAGCAGGCTCAGCAGGACCCCGTTGCAGGGCTTGATCCCACAATCCTGAGATCATGACTTGAGCTGAAATCAAGAGTTGGATGCTCAACCGACTGAGCTGCCCAGGTGCCCCTCTATTATTATTAGGTGTAACTGAATCATATCCTCCTCTTCCATGACAGACTGGCCTAAGTAGGGCCGTACTTCTTAGGGGAAGACAATTGCTGGGCTTAACTGCATCTTAAAATGGTCTCTCTGCATATCTGAATGATTCTGTTTGTTGGTTACAGGGCCCAGACTCAGAAGAGGCTAAGAAAAAAATAGATTCTTTTAGGGTCTGGAAGAATAGTCCTACTTTTCTCCTTTTGGATCCCCAGGCCATACTGTCCCCAAGTCCTATTGATTTTTCTTTTGTCATTCCACTTTCATATTGCCATCAGCCTAGATTTGCCCATCAGTCTCTCTTGCCTGATTTCAGGCGAATTCTCATAATTGCCTTTTGCACATGACTGCCAGGCTCATATATCTTAAATTAGTGCTTTCATGATATCATAGTCCTGCTCAAATGCCAGCAGTTTGCCTCCTGGTTTTTTTTCTAGATAAAGTTTAAACAAGTGCTTTACAGTGGAAGTACTGTGCAATGTGTGTATAGAGTTTTAAATTTGCTAGTAGTCCTATTAAAAAGCATGAAAAGAAATGTGAAATTGCTTTCAATAATATATTTTATGTAACCCAAAATATCCAAAACAATATCATTTCAATATGTAATAATATAAAAAATTAGTGACGAGATAGTCTACATTTTTTTAGGTTTATTTTTTTATTTTAGAGGGAGAGCCAGCGTGAGCAAGGAAGGGGGGCAGAGGGGGAGAGAGAGAGAGAGAGGGAGGGAGGGAGGGAGGGAGAGGGAGAGAGAGAGAGATCTCAAGCAGGCTCCACGCTTAGCATGGAGCCCGACTCAGGGCTGGATCCCACAGCCATGAGATCCTGACCTGACCTGAGCTGGAACCAAGAGTTGACACTCAACTGACTGAGCCACCCAGCCACCCCAGTCTACATTTTTAAATATACTTAGTGCACATCTCAATTCAGGTACTAAATATCCATTGAAAATACTTGATCTCGGGGCGCCTGTGTGGCTCAGTCAGTTGAGCATCCGACTTCGACTCAGGTCATGATCTCACACCCTGTGAGTTCGAGCCCCGCATCAGGCTCTGTGCTGACAGCTCAGAGCCTGGAGCCTGCTTCGGATTCTGTGTCTTCCTCTCTCTCTGCCCCTCCCCTGTTCATGCTCTGTCTCTCTCTCTCTCTCTGTCAAAAATAAATAAACATTAAAAAAAAGAAAATACTTGATCTCTTCAGATTTCATGAAATTTACATTTGAAAATTTATTTGAGGGGCGCCTGGGTGGCGCAGTCGGTTAAGCGTCCGACTTCAGCCAGGTCACGATCTCGCGGTCTGTGAGTTCGAGCCCCGTGTCAGGCTCTGGGCTGATGGCTCGGAGCCTGGAGCCTGTTTCCGATTCTGTGTCTCCCTCTCTCTCTGCCCCTCCCCCGTTCATGCTCTGTCTCTCTCTGTCCCAAAAATAAATAAACGTTGAAAAAAAAAAAAAAAAAGAAAATTTATTTGAAACCTACCTGACCTATTTGAAATGTAATTAAAAATATTCCTGTGACTGAAGCATATATCCATTTTTAAATTTAAGTTAAACTAAGTTAAAAACCTAGTTCATCAGCCATATTTCAAGTCTGCAGTGGCCACGTGGGGCTACTGTGCTGGATGGTCCAGGTGTAAACTCATGAGCCTGGCATTCAGGTGTTCCAGCCTCATCTCCCCACTGTGGTTACTGGGTCTCTTGATTATAAGGGTCAGAGAGAACAGTTCAGTCTGTCAGATGATGCCTTGGGTGGTTGGAGGAGTTAATAAGAATGTATGTGGACTAGAGCTGGAAAGCAATCAGGACTTAAGACAGATCCAGGGACCAGCCCCACTCCCGTGACCCGTTCTCTCACCTTCAGCTGACTTAACAGGAGAATCTCATTGGGTTCTGATTATGTGAGCTCGCATTCCTACTGTAGTCACCTCTGGCTAGAGAAGTTGAATAGCCAAATCTGGTAGCTTTTCTCAGGAGGAGCTAGAGGCAGTATAGCTAGTGGGCATTGTGCCATTTTTGTGGCCTGACAGGAAGTGAAGTTGTTCATGCCTGGAGAGTTCTAAGGAGGCAGTGCTGAAGCCCCAAGACCAAGGGCAGTGGCTTCTTGGAACAACAGCCTTTTCTGGTTAAGCAGCATGAGCACTGTATTTTGATCACTATCAACTTCAACTGCAAAACCCTATTGCCTTCTAGCTTGCCTCCAGATCCCCACTATTGGAGTCATTAAGAGGTACGTGTGTTTTATGTAGTGGCATCCATGATCACTGTAGCTTGAATTTCCTCTTCATTTCAGCTGCTGGCCTGTAAGGCACTGAGGAATGAGACCTGGGAAGGACCAGTTTTGATGGGGAAAAGTTCTTGATGGAACATTGTAAGGGAACTGGAACCAACATGTCAGTAGTGAGGAGAGAGACAGCATGGGGCTTAAGAAGAGGGGCGAAGCCCATCCTTGTGGGGTTGTCTAGGGCCAGTTCTCTATTAAAGTGGCCCTTCCCCATTGAGCCAGATCCAAAAAAAACCCTTTTGCCTGGTGAAGGAAGTTAGCTTGTTTATTAACACAGCATAAGCTTGCCGGTGTCATCGGACTATGTCCTGACTGTGGTATCCAAGTTGATGACATAAAAGCATTTTTTCCTAACAAGGTGAAGCCATTGCACGCATTAGACATTCAGAATGAAGAGATTCAGCTTTGGATGTCTAGATTTTGCCACTTGGAAACCGCGTGACTCTAGGCAAATGCCATTGCTTCTCAGACTTTAATGTGCGTACAAGTCACCTGGGATCTCATTAAAAATCAACATCTGGGGGATGGGGGCGCCTGGGTGGCCCAGTCAGTTAGGCATCCAGCTTCACCTCAGGTCATGATCTCACGGTTCCTGAGTTCGAGCTCCGCATCAGGCTTTCTGCTGTTAGCACAGAACCCACTTTGGATCCTCTATCTCCCTCTCTCTCTGCCCTCATCTGCTCATTCTTTCTGTCTCTCTCTCTCTCTCTCTCTCTCTCTCTCTCAAAAATAAACATTGGGGCGCCTGGGTGGCGCAGTCGGTTAAGCGTCCGACTTCAGCCAGGTCACGATCTCGCAGTCCGTGAGTTCGAGCCCCGCGTCGGGCTCTGGGCTGATGGCTCAGAGCCTGGAGACTGTTTCCGGTTCTGTGTCTCCCTCTCTCTCTGCCCCTCCCCCATTCATGCTCTATCTCTCTCTGTCCAAAAATAAATAAACGTTGGAAAAAAAAAATTAAAAAAAAAATAAACATTAAAAAAAATCATCTGATTTAGCAGATCTGGGGGAGGGCTTGAGATGTTGCATTTTCAACAAGCTCCCAGGTGATGCCAAGTAGCTAGGACTTAACCTCTCTGTGCCTCAGTGGCCTCAACTATGAAACTTCAGCTGTGAAGTAGGAGATAAATGGTGTGTACTTTACATCCATGTGTACACATGCTGAGGGCCTCTTCTGAGAGGGTGTGTGTTAAGCAGTAGAGCCATGACCAGGTCTTTCCTACTTTCATAAGACTTAAAGTTGGGTGGGACCCTCAAACCTGCCATCTGCCTATAGCTACCTTAAGCTGTTGCCAGGGTGACTCATGTCTTGGGAGAATTGTTAGTGTTGTTGACTTGTTACATTACTTATGAGCCATCCAACTTCATGGCCTTTGCTTATATACTTCCTGCAGCTCAGGTGGGTCCATCAACCTGGGGGTCAGACAGCGTTTAATCCTGGCTCTTTCTCCTTTGCCTGCAGGTGGTTGCCTTTATGAAGTCTCCGGTGGGTCAGTACCTGGACAGGCATCCTTTTCTGGCCCTCACTATGCTGGTGTTTGTTGCTGTGTCGGCCATTCCTGTTGGATTCTTCCTGCTCCTTGTGGTGCTTACCTCCCTGGCTGCTCTTGTGGGAGTCATTTTACTGGAAGGTATCCTGCTCATCTATTCACCCCCTTGGAAAATGATTCAATTGGGAGCACAGTATTTATTTGGCACCTGCCACTGATATCAAAGTTTCCTCTTATTGAAAAAATCAGAATGACCAAGGCAGATTGTTAGAGTAGTTAAAAGATGGACTCTGGAGTCCACATTAGAATCCTACCTCCACAGGGGCGCCTGGGTGGCTCAGTCGGTTAAGCGCCCGACTTCAGCTCAGGTCATGATCTCGCGGTCCGTGAGTTCAAGCCCTGCGTCAGGCTCTGTGCTGACAGCTCAGAGCCTGGAGCCTGTTTCAGATTCTGTGTCTCTCTCTTTCTCTGACCCTCCCCTGGTCATGGTCTCTCTCTCTGTGTCTCTCTCTTTCTCTGACCCTCCCCTGGTCATGCTCTCTTTCTCTGTGTCTCAAAAATAAATAAACGTTAAAAAAAAATTTTTTTTTAAAAAAAGAATCCTACTTCCACCAACACAATTTTGGACAAGTTATTTATCCTCTCTGAACCTCAAACTCCTCATATGTAGAATGGGGATGATATAATAACTGTCTCAAAGCATTATTGTAAGGATTGAAACTCATAGTTCCATAAAGTATTTAGCACAGCCCATGGCACCTAGTAGCTTCTACATGAATAGTAACAGTCTATTTCACAACTAGTTACTGAATATCCATTGCATGCCAGGTACCTTGCTAGGTAGTAATGTTTCCTCTTTGCCACCTTTCCTCCTGAAGTCACACTGCCAACTGTCAACTTCTCCTTTTGTTGCTAAGATAAAATTACTGAGAAGGCAGATCTGACCAGCTCAGTTTGCCTTTTCATATCAGATCAAAAATCACAAAATACTGGCCAAAGAGGTGGTTGCCATTGGGTCAGGCAATCACCTCTGATTTATCCTACGGCTTCCCAGGGTTAAGATCACGCAGAGTTGTTTCCCTGCCTGGGGAACTGTGGATAAGGCAATTTATACTCAAAGGAGAAAGTGAGCATCATAGGCAGATGAGCAAAATACAGCCTGGCAGAGTAGCTGTTCACTAAATATTGACAGATAGAGAGACGGATGAATGAATGAGTGGAGGAATGAATGAGTACTGCAGCAAAAGTAAATTTAAGGAGGGGAAGAGAACCACTGCATTTTGGTGTATCATGCAAAGTTTAACAGAGAACAGGATTTATAGATCTGTAACAACTCTTGTTTCCTTTGGGGAAGTAAAGACTTTCTAAACAGGAGGAACAGCATATATAAAGCCTTTAGAACAGTAGTCTGGAACTTGAGTGTGTTTAAGTCTTACTTGTGTTTTTGAAGATACAGACTTCTAGGCTTCATCCAGAGATCGTTAGTAGTTCTGGAGCAGGGTCCAAAAATCTGAAATTTTACAAGCCTTCCTGATGCATCTGATTCTGATACAGTGGTTGTTGGCCACACTTGGAAAAACACTGATCCAGGATTTTGCAAATCTTTGTAAAAAGGCAGCACATCCATTTATATTGTCTGATTTCCTTCCTTTGCAAGGTCCGTCTCTGAAATTATATCACTGTAGCCATGAGGATGGAGTCCTGAGTTATTTGACCACTCCCAAGGCAAGGAAAAGGGTATTTGCCTTGCAGTGATGCCCACTTGGGTGGTTAGATTACCTCCTTTTTTTTAGTCTTTTTTTAATGTTTTATTTATTTTTGAGAGAGAGAGAGAGAAAGAGCGAGCGAGCAAGCAGGTGAGGGGCAGAGAGAGAGAGAGGGAGACACAGAATCCAAAGCAGGCTCCAGGCTTTCAACTGTTAGCACAGAGCCCGACGAGGGGCTCAAACTCACAAACTGTGAGATCATGACCTGAGCCGAAGTCAGACACTAAACCGACTGAGCCACCCAGGTGCCCCTAGATTACCTTCTTTTAAAGTGATGCTGGAAACCTGGATCTTTATGGGAAATCTCACTTAAAAAGTCTGAGTTAACTGTCATAAGCACAGTGGCCTTGGGTCTGGTAGCTTTCAATCTGTTTTAGCTGAATGCTTCTCCTAACTATGCTTTCTTCTAGGACTGGTCATCTCTGTGGGTGGCCTCTCACTGCTTTGTGTCCTCTGTGGCTTGAGCTTTGTGTCACTCGTCATGTCGGGGACAATCATGGTGTCCTACGTGATGGTCTCCAGCCTTGTCAACTACTGGTTTTCTCCCAGGTAAATACATGTCAGTGCAATAATTTAATCTTTACCATTTGGGGGATTTTCACAAATAATACCTTAACCCTATTTGGTTAGTAAAATTGTGAGAGGCAGGTGTTCCTTATTCCATATACATCAGACATCACATGGGAATTTACGATGGCGTTTCAAACAACCACCACACACAATTACTCATTTTGTTGTCATGGCAACTCTGAAGTAATTGTTACTGATTCCTTTTAAAAGATACCATTAAATTTACAAAAATTCAAATTAAGGGTTTTTGCGGGGGGCAACCGGAAATACTCAGCATGCATGTACCTCAGGATGATGCAGGGGGCCACAAATCTGCTGTTCCCAAAGTCTGTCTTCATTCCCTTTGCTCTTCAGAGTGTGTGTGTGTGTGTGTGTATCTCACCATACTGAGTGTGTTATCTTGTGTTTGATTACATGGATTATGTTCCTACATTGTGGCTCCTAAATGCCAGCTACACTTCATCTGGGCCTTCACTGAAGGAACAGTGATGTATTTAAATGCTAGAGGGAAAACCAGCCATACTGAGATTAGTGTAAGACAGTATGTTTGTCTATAATGGACTGCCCTCCTAAGGGATTTTCAGAGATTTTTTTTTTTAATGTTTTTTTAAATTTATTTTGAGAGAGAGTGTGTGAGAGCACAGAAGGGGCAGAGAGGGAGAGAGAGAATCCCAAGCAGGCTCTGTACTGCGCAGGGCTTGATCCCACAACCATGAGATCATGACCTGAGCTGAAATCAAGAGTCAGACGCTTAACTGACTGAGCCACCCAGGAGCCCCTAGAGATGATTTTTTTTTAATGCTTGATTTTTATCCATTCTCCTTGATGAATTTAGAATCTAAGTCCCAAGTGGGCTGTCCATTATGCTTCATTTAAGCTCTTGCTTAATTGATGACAGCAGCTACCCATCAAGCACTTGCTCTGTGCCTGGGACTCTGTTATGCGCTTTCCAGGCCTTAGTTCATATAATCCTCACAACCACCCTGTGAGGCAGGTACTAGCTCCAATCTATGACAACTAAATGAAGCCAAGTCCCAAAGCAAAGTGTGGCAGAGAAGGGACTTATACAAGTCCCTTAACTCTACAAGTTACTTAACTCTACAAGTCACTTAACTCTAAAGCTTCTTAACCAAGATTCCAAAGTGACTCCAAAACAGGAGTCAGCAAACAATGTCTGTAAGGGGCCAGATGATAATACTTTATTTTAGGCTTTGCAGACCATGTGGTCTCTGTTGTAACTCCTCACCTGTGCTGTTGTAGCACAGGTGGCTACATGCCTACAAGTGAGCATGGCTGTGTTCCAATAAAACTTTATTTACAAAAACAGGCAGCAGGCCAGATTTGGCCCAAGGGATTTGCCAACCCTTGCCCTAAAAGAACCTACATCCTGAATTTTATTTTTCTATAGACTAGCCCTTGAACTTCTTACCAAAGTGTTATCCTCTTGTTACTCATGTTGGAAAATAAAATGTGAAGTAGGTATAATTTAAAATACCTCAGGGGTGGTTGTCATAGGCTTGCCTGGTTGATGTCCCTGGAGTTACATTCAGCTTCTCTAAATTGTTTTGATGACTATCAGTCTCAAAGGAGATAAAAGGAAAAATATTAGCCAAAATGTGGCTTATTAAAGCTAATGTTTCTGAGCCAAAATTTCTCCCCACCTCTGAACCCTGCTCTGCTATACCGCAGGAAGTAGCAAAACCTGAATACCACCTACTTGTCAACAAAGAGAGTAAAAAGATATCCAAGAGGGATGCCTGGGTGGCTCAGTCAGTTGAGCATCCAACTTCAGCCCAGGTCATGATCTCAGCATTGTGGGTTCGAGCCCCATGTCAGGCTCTGTGCTGATAGCTCGGAGCCTGGAGCTTGCTTTGGATTCTGTGCCCCCCTCTCTCTACTCCTCCTCTGCTCGCACTCTGTCTCTCTCTCTCAAAAACAAACACACAAAAAAAGATACCCAAGATTTCTCCTTTATCTCCTTACAGCCCTCTTCTCCTCCCAACCAAGACCCCTGGACTGATTGTTTTCTTAGGGCAGTGGTTCTCAAGCTTTTTACCTTCTTAAAATGACCCATTTTACCTTCTTAAAACTACTGAATCTCCCCAAGTTTTTGTTCATGTGGTTTAAATGTACCAATAATTACTGTAGTAGAAATTAACAAATTCAAAAAATATTTATTCCTTTAAAAAGAGCAGTTTTACCAGTTGATGTAAATAACATCTTTATAAGTAACATTTTCCCATTACAAAATGAAATGAGTAAGTGGCATTGTTTTACATGTTACAAAGATCTTTAAGGTCTCCTTAATAGAGGTCAGCTGGGTTTTGCAGACCCCGCCTCACAAATGTGTGACTGACAAAGAGAGGAAAAGCTTTTTCAGATGACTGTGGATGTTCTTTGATAGTACACCAAAACTCAATATGTGGTAGTTTCGCAAAGGTTAACTGAAATGTGACTTTTTGTAGTTCATTATATTAAAATCTACTGGTCTGTCTTGCACTTTTATTAGATCTTCTATGGTGCGTGTTTTTTAACTTCATGCATTGCTCATTTGGAGAATATTGGTTCATGGAGTCATGCAGATGTTCCACATATACTGTGAAAACTCCACTGTTGGGGCACTTGAGTGGCTCAGTCAGTCAAGCTTCTGATTTAGGCTCAGATCATGATCTCGCGGTTTGTGAGTTCAAGCCCCGCATCGAGCTCTCTGCTGTCAGCACAGAGCCCCCTTTGGATCCTCTGTCTCCCTTTCTTTCTCCCTCTTCCCCACTTGTGCTTTCTCTCTCTTTCTCAAAAATAAGCTTAAAAAACACACTCCACTGTTCCTTTGTGGAGAATGAGAGCAACAAAGGCATTGAGCATATTATATTACTATGAAAATAGTTGTCACCTGAAAACCCTTGCACTAGTGCATTCTTAAACTCAAGAAACCTCTTACTGAATGTTCCAAAGCATAGGGGGAAGAAAGAGGAACTGTTCACTTTATTCCATGATGCAAATGGGATCTTGACCTTAAAACAAAAGATAATATGCAGCTAAAATTTTTGAAAAAGAAAAAAGGGAATAAAACTGTAAGATGTCCTTAAGAAAATGGATTAACTGCATGGTGTCATCTACATACCAGCCACCTTATGTCTTTTGGTGTTGCCATGCTTAGCCCATTGGTTTGTGACCTCATGGCCACAAGAAAGCTGTTGTGGCTCTGGCTACACCAAGAACATTCAAGGCAGGATGAAGGGAGAAAAAAAAAAATGAGACCTCCCTCACCACTTGAGTCTGACCATTTTTTATCAAGTAAGTGCAGTTTTTCCTAGGACCTCTCCCCATCCTGCCCAAGCTGACTTCCTTGTCTAGAATTGTGTCAGTTGGCTGTTCTAAGCTGGCAAGGAGGCTGTGAGATGGAGTGCTGTTTTCTCGGCTGTGTTGGTCAGCCAAACTCTGGTGTATGCCACAGTTTTCCGCACTGGGGTGTCCATGTTGGCAAAGGTATTTGAAATTCAAAGATAACCTATAGATGTACTTAATATTGATAATGCTATCTCCACTCTCACTCCCCTCAGAAACTTGCCATCACAGGGGCTAAAAAAGACCTATTTGTCTTCCTTTTTGCCCCCTACCTCTCTTCTGTTGAAGATGTCAAGAAACAGCGGATTAATTGGAATCAGAAGATATGGGTCTCAATCCCAGCTCTGCCATTTTTTAGCTGTGTGATCTTGAACAAGCTGCTTAACTTCTCTGTTCTCAGTTTTCTTTCACTGGTAAAATAGGGTTACTCCAACAATCACTGGATTATTGCGAGAATGTGAACAATACACTGAGAAAATGCAGTGTCCAAATTAGGATAGGGGGAAGGGCCATAATCCCTACCCCTAACTCAGTCATTTTAACCTCTTGTGCCATCAATTTCCATCTGTAAATGGTAAAGCCTCAAATCTGGTGTTTCAAGAAGCAGCTAAAAACAAACCAACAAAGAAAGTCCTGTATTCAGTTTTGTGCATGCTCAGCATTAAAGCTCTTTAAAGAGGCCCTATGCCTGGGTAGCTCAGTTGGTTAAGCCTCTGACTTTGGCTCAGGTCATGATCCCATGGGTCATAGGTTCAAGCCCCGTGTCAGGCTCTGTGCTGACAGCTCAGAGCCTGGAGCCTGCTTCAGATTCTGTGCCTCCCTCTCTCTCTGCCCCTCCCCCACCCACGTTTTCTCTCTCTCTCTCTCTCTCTCTCTTTGTCTCTGTCTCTCACAAAAATAAATAAGCATTAAAAAACAAATAAACATGGGGTGGCAAGTGGTTTAGTCAGTTAAGCATCCAACTTCGGCTCAGGTCATGATCTCACTGTTTCTGAGTTTGAGTCCTGCATCGGGCTCTGTGCTGACAGCTCAGTGCCTGGAACTTGCTTCAGATTTTCTGTCTCCCTCTGTCTCTGCCCCTCCCCCACTCATGTTCTATCTCTCTCTTCCTTTCTCAAAAATAAATAAGCATTAAAAAATAAATAAACATGGGGTGGCTGGGTGGTTTAGTCGGTTAAAGCATCCAATTTCAGCTCAGGTCATGATTTCACTGTTGGTGAGTTTTAGTCCCGCGTCGGGCTCTGTGCTGACAGCTCAGAGCCTGGAGCCTGCTTCACATTCTGTGTGTCTCTCTCTCTGCCCCTGCCCTACTCATGCTCTGTCTCTCTCTCTCAAAAATAAACATTTTAAAAAATAAAAAATAAATAAAGAGGCCGTAGGGCTAACCATTTCCTCTTGTTACCAAACAGACTGTTAACACAACAAAACTCCGGTGGCGACTGTCAGCTTGCTATGAAGTCCGCAGACTTAGAGGGGCTCTACCAGGAATGATCGGCTGAGCGGAGCCAGAGCTTTTTGCAAGCACTTCTCGAAGTCTGTGGATCATACTCAACCCTTAGGATTGACTCAGATGGGGGCTGGGTGGTCAAACACTCCCTGTATGTGTCCTCTAGCCTTTTCTCTTATTTGTAGGATCCTGCGGGGGCAACTTGAGGCCACTTGGTGATCAGTTGCTCTTGAGTCCCTGTGGTTCTGTTGGCTGACCCACCCTCATGTGAGAATTAGCTGAAAATTGCAGTGGCTTGGCAGCTCCTCCCACCTTTCACTCCTCTCCAGTGTGCGGTCTTGACTTTGGCCCCACTCCTTACAGCCAGCAGCTTGACCCCAAAGACTCCAATCTTTTGTCCAAGGGCCCAACTGGGGCAACTATGGTTTCTTTTTTTTTCTTCTATCTTCCTTCCCTCCCTCCCCTTCCTTCCTTGCTTCCTTTCTTTTTTTCTTTCTTTCTGAAATGAGGAAGCTGTTTATTTCTTCACTTCCTTGAAACGAGGTGGCAAAAGTGATCGAAAACAGAACAAATTCTTCTGCCTTATTAGCTTTGTATCAGAAAAACTAGCAAAATTTGGTAATTATGGCCTCTCAGACAAAGCTGGAAAATACAGTCCAAAGTTAACTTTATGGCCAAGGGCACTTTTGAAAAAGTCTAAAGGCTTAGTTCCCTTGTTGAGTACTGTTAAGTGCTGTTACTTTCTAAAATACTTGCACTTGACACTTTTGTATTGTTTTCAGGAACTTGTTAAGCCACATCTGTAAAAAGTCCTATGGAATGCTAAAGGATTACACAAACTTTTAAAATCCCATGGGATTTCTACTTCAGTGGTCTGCTGTGGCATTTTATTAAATATTTATCTAGATGAGCTTCTTAACTCTTTATTTCACCCCCAAGACATCATACCTGCTTATTCCTTCTCTGTTGATTTCATGTCAGATCCCAGGTAATAGGGTTTGTGATAGACACTCCACCCAAAGTGGCTTTAAAAAGTGGGGCGCAGAAGGGGGAAGTTCATTTCACTCAACTAAAAAGCCAGGGGTTAGATTTTCAGGTACTGCCGGATCCAGTGGTGCTTTGAGGCATCTCTCTCAGCCCTCAGCCCTACTTTCCTCCGTGTGAGCTCCTTTTCCAGTCAGGCCCTCCTTACCTGGGGTCCCAGCAACTCTGGCTTTACATCAACCCTACAGTCAGCACTCTGCACTGGTAAGAAAGCTGCTCTTTTCCAACAGTACAAGCAGATGTTCTGGGCTTGGCTCTGATTGGACAGACTTGGGTCATGTGAGCAACCCTGAACCAATCACAGTGGCCAGGAGGTTAGACTCTGTTGATAGGGCAGGGCTGGGACATAGGTTCATGGGAACCAGGAATGGTTTAGGTCAGGTCCACTGGTTTCACACAGGATGGTGTGCATACTCCCAAAAGAATATGAGAAGGAGAGGAAATATTTACTGGGCAGACAAACTAAAATAATAAGCCTGCTACTTGTGATAGGGCATAAAGGCCTTCATCTGGAAACTTCTGAATCCCTTGACTGTCATGCCTGTCCCTAAAGGTGGTTTTACCTCTACTTGAGAACAAGAGGTGCCCTTTCTTGCCAGTATTAACAGTTGGTATTTATTAAATGTTTCTTTTCTTCATGCAAGGGTCTGCTATTTTCTGTCGATGGTATCTACCCAGCTGGGTTCTGAGGCTCCAGTAATGGAAAAATGAAAAGGTCCCCAGTCCTGAAGTTCACTTTCTAACACAGGAGTTGTTTAACAAGTGTATTAAATGTTGCTGTATAGCAGTTTACCACAAACTATAGACTTAAAAGAGCATATGTTAACTCACATTTTCAGTGTGTTAGGAGTCCTGGCTCAGCTGGGTCCTTTGAAAGAACCTGCCAGGGCTAGGTTCTCATTTGAGGCTCACCTGGGGAAGGATCCACATCCAAGCCCACATGGTCACTGGCAGCATCCAGTTCCCTGCAGTCTGTATGGGACTTCACACCTGGCAGCTTGCTTCTTCAAAGCCGCTGAGAGAGTCTCTTAGCAAGGCAGACATTACATTCTTATGTAGCATAATCACGTACATCTTGTCACTTTCACTGTATTCTGTGGGTTAGAAGCAATCACAGGTCCCAACCACACTTGAAAGGATGGGATCGCACAAAGGCATGTGTACCACAGGTTGGGATCATGGGCTCTACCTTAGAGTCTACCTGCTACAACAAGCAGACAAAGTATTAGATTGTGACAAGCATATCAATGAAAGTAAAGGGTGATAAATAACTGTGGGAGGCCAGTTTAGTCACAGCAAGCAAGGATTTCTTCTCTGAACCAAAGAATGAGAAGTTACTGCCATGCCATGAGCTGGGGCTGCGTGTTCCCAGCAGAAGGCACAGGGACACAAAGGCCCAGAGACTGGAAAAATTGAACTGTCAGTGTGGCTGGGCCTGGTAAGCAAAGGGTAGATGAAAGAGATAGGGATAGGAGTCCATCGTGCACTGGTCCATATAGTAAGAAAGTTACACCAATGAGTAAAGGGAAGACCATAAAGTTTAGAGGGACATAGACTTGGATGTTAAAAGATCACTCTATAGGCAGTGGGTTGGGAGCTGAAAGCCATTTAGGTCTCCAGAGGCCCAGAGCAGAGGATGGTTGTGGCACCATACTGGGATGGAGGTAATGGAGACCTGCCTCCCTTGGAGAGCCGGCAGCATCTGGTGGTTGATTGCATGTGGATGATGAAGGAAAGGGGGACATAAGGATGGTACCTAAATTTTTTTAACTTGAGCCGGTGGGTAGACAGAGACACTATTTTTCTGAGGTGGGGACTGGGTGAATATTCAAAATCTGCTTTGCTTATATTAAGTCAGATACGCCTTTAACACCAATAGGATGAATCAAGTAGACTGTTGGCTTAGAGTGTAGGTCTGGGCTGAGGATATAATGTTTGGGAGTATTTTCAGTGCTGAGAGCTTTACACAGACATCTTATGAGATGGTCTCCTAGGAGTAGCCAAGAGATCATTTTAAAACACATTTCCAATTATATAAACATCCTTACTTCAAACTCTGCAAGTACAAGGTGCTTTCCCACTACACTTGAGTGAGACCCATCACAAGCTGCCCCTGCTGGCTTCTCATTTTTTGTATGCATCAGCCTCTGGAGTTTAGAAATGAAACTAAGGTTTAGAGCAGAACTGACTCAACTAATTCTGCCAAGAAATGTGGCATCTAATCATAGCTTTGCAATTCAGGCTCCCCATAATATTGCCTAGAGCCCAAGGCCTTTGCCAATCAAACAAAGTAAAATAACGTACAGAACCTAGCAGAGTGCCTGCCATAGAATGGGCCCATAAGGCACAGTTGTTAAAATGCACAGCGCACCATCATTTAAAACAGTGCAACAGGAACGTGTAAGAGGCCTGTTGTTAGCCAAGCTTGGAGGAATGTTAGGACTCACCCATTATTCAAAAGGTGCCTGCTTTTTAGATATAGTTCAATGTGCGGCTCATTTGGAAAGGTAATTTATCCTCAGAGCATGAAAGCTGTGACTTTATACAGCCAGAATGTTAATTTATCAGTATGTCTCTGTTTTTGCCACATGTTGGGTGCGATCTTGAAACCTCTACAAATCAATACACGTTTTCAGTCCATCCTCACTACCACCCATTTTAGAGATGAAGAAGCCAAAAGACTGAGTGGTTAAACTGTTTTAAGGGCACACAGAAACAAGTGGGATTCAAGCCCAGTCTGCCTGACTACAAAACCCACCTGTGTAACCCGTGTACTGTTCAATATCCACTCCTCCAACCTGCCTTTGAGGCCTTCTGAAATTTGGACCCATGCCCTAATAGATGCCGTCTGCGACCGTACCCACATCCTTTGCTGCCATGTCACTGAACTCCAGAGATCGCCGGTTTCATGAAACGGAATGTGAGTGATTGGCTTCCCCTAAAATTGTCCCCATTGAAGTAACCATTTCAACTACCACTTGTGTGCAGCTTCTGCAGTCTGCTCCGTGTAGAACAGGGTGTCGTAGGTAAGTGATGAATCCCTGAATTCTACTCCTGCAACCGATATTGCACTGTATGTTAACTAACTAGAATTTAAATAGAAGTTGGAAAAGAGAGAAAAAAAAAGGGAGATTGAGCCCAGAAGTTGCGGCATTCTGGCAAAGGCAGATCAGGTCTGAGTTGTCCCAAGAAGGTTGAGAATGACTAACGGTACTTTCATGAGGTTCTGCTGTGCTTCCTTGAGCAGGAGAGAAAAGGTGGAGCTAGAGAGAGGACGTAGCATTTGAGAGTAACCTTACCTATGCCATGGCATCCCCCAGAACCCCTGTGCGTGCATGCATACACATATCCTGAGTGATTAAATTATGTGTGCACGCACGTGCGTGCACACACACACACACACACACACACACACTCTGAGTGATTGGTAAGAGCTGTGACAATTACAAATTATTAAAGTGCTTTCTTTGCCTTCCTGAAGGAAAGGAAGGGGGTAGGGATTACATACAAATTTGGTGTGCCTCTTGGGTGTGTCGTCAGGGTGGATATTATCCATCATGTGTGTGGCCGAAAAGTTGAAAATCAGTGGTGTTGGGCATCCCCTTTCCAAACCTCCCTTTTTGAAACATTTCCACCTTCCACAGTCCAGCTTAAATTGAAGTCATGTCTTGCTGTGTGCACTGTCTTTATATGTACAGCCCTTGTGGACCAGGCATGGTGAGCAAGTGACAACCTCTCTGTGTGTTGACTTCCTCAGTCTGTAGTGAGAATGCTACCCACCCAGAATCTTTGGGAGGTGGAGGCAAGTGATCTCTAGATTATAAAAGTGCTACAACACAGTGGAACAATTATACCCTTGCTCAATGAAATTGTCTCTTGTTTGGTGCTATTCTCTTGCATTTGTCCTTCCTCCCACCCTGCTTACGTGCCTCCTCTCCACCAGTGCTCTGGGGATGGAAACAAAGTCTGTCTATTCACTTTGGGTAACCTATAACCTTATACATAGAAGCCCCTGAACAACATTTTCCATTGACTAGAAAGATCAAGAAGTCTGGATCTATAGCCTGTTCCCGTCTGGCAGCATCTGGAGGCATTTTTGATTGTCATGACTGTGTGTGTGTTTGGAAGAGGGGGTGAGGCTGGTATCTGGTGGGTTGAGGCCAGGGATGCTGCTAACCATCCTACAGTGCATATGACACCTCCTTACAAAAAGATTATCTGGGCCCAAATGTTGGTGCCAAGGTTGAGAAATCTTGATGTAGACAAATAATGAGAATTAAGAGCATTAGGCCAAGCAAGGCACAGTTCGTCTGGGATCAGAGGCTGGAGTTGGCCAGGTCTGTGCTAGAGCAGCCAGTTACAGTAACGGCATCAGGAAAACACCTTCATGTTTGTGAAACAAACATTTCAGGTTTTCAAAGACCTTTCACATCGATGACTATTTTTGACCTTTCACAACAGTTTTGCAAGGTCACTCTGTTCCAACTTCATGCCATATTCATCAGCTGGCAGAAGAGGAAACTGGGCCAACAGTTTGCCAGAGGTCTCAGGGCTGGCTGGTGACTACCCCATCACCAGCCTGCCAGGTCAGGCACTGTTTGTTCATCTCTCCCTGCTTTGTTGTTAAAGCAGAAATGACATGGGGCACCTGGGTGGCTCAGTCGGTTAAGCTCCAACTTCAGCTCGGGTCATGATCTCACAGTTCGTGGGTTCGAGCTCTGCGTTGGGCTCTGTGCTGACAGCTGGGAGCCTGAAGCATGCTTTGGATTCTGGGTCTCCCTCTCTCTGTCTGCCTTTCTCTCTTTCTCTCTCAAAAATAAATAAAAATTGGGGCGCCTGGGTGGTTCAGTCGGTTAAGCGTCCGACTTCGGCTCAGGTCATGATCTCGCAGTCCATGAGTTCGAGGCCCGCCTCGGGCTCTGTGCTGACAGCTCAGAGCCTGGAGCCTGCTTCAGATTCTGTGTCTCCCTCTCTCTGACCCTCCCCTGTTCATGCTCTGTCTCTCCCTGTCTCAAAAATAAATAAAACATTAAAAAATTTTTTTAAATAAATAAATAAATAAATAAATAAATAAATAAATAAATATTACCAAAAAAAAAAGCAGAAATGACAAGGCTGGCTGTAGGCATTGTTCAAGTTTCCAAAATGCGGGAGGAGACTCAAGGTCCTATACATATGCTATGCCCCTGTTTAGGTGCTGGAGCTAGCTTCAAGCCGCATTTGATACCCTTAAAAAAACAGCCCTTATGCCCCTGTTTAGGTGCTGGAGCTTCAAGCCCCATTTGAAACCCTTAAAAAAAAAAAAACAAATGGATCAGAAGTGTTTCCTAAAGAAAGCGCTTAATTTTTGAGCCAGAAGAGGGAGCTCACGTTCAGGCAATATGAAGCTGGGCCAGCAGGGAGTAGTGCTAACTGGAAGAAGATTTTGACTCACACATCAAATGTTAACTTGCATCCATTAATGTGCATTGTTAATGTGCATTTGTAACAAGGAGTCCTGCTACAGGGCAGATTCTGAATCCTTAGGTCTGGAGCAGGACCTGAGTTTATGCGTTGCTTACCAGCTCCCAGGGGAAGCCTTGCACAGACCACACACCTTGGGTAACAAGGTAATAAATAGATTGCCTCTTCAGTCCTCTCCTGAAGATGCACACCTGAGGCCAGACACTGTAAGTCTGCAGTACCAGGGCTAGAACCCATGTTTCCTGCATCCATGCTTGCTTCCTGGCATCTTCCCTGCCCCTGTGACCCTAACAGAATTAAGGGAGGAGGATCCATTCCTAAGTAGGGAAGAGAGGAGACCATACTGTCTGCTTTGAATTGGTAACCTCATAGATACTGCCAGTTATTTTACCAGAAAAAGATGGGTTTATTTGTGAATAAAAGAGAATTGCAATTGGGGACAAACAGCAAAACTGTAGGCAAGTCCAGGTTACAAGGGAGAGGCATGCTTTTTTTTTTTTTTTTTTTTTAAATGTTTGTTTTTGAGAGAGAGAGAGGGAAACACAGAATCTGAAGCAGGCTCCAGTTCTGAGCTGTCAGCACAGAGCCCAGTGTGGGGCTTGAACCCACCAGCTATGAGATCATGACCTGAGCTGAAGTTGGATACTTAACTGACTGAGCCACCCAGGTGCCCCCCCTCTTTTTTCTGAGAGAGAGAGAGCACGTATGGGTGAGCATGCAAGCGGGGGCAGAGGGAGAGAGAATCCCAAGCAGGCTGCATGCCCAGTGCAGAGCAGGGTCGATCCCACAACCATGAGATCATGACCTGTGTCAAAATCAAGAATGGACTGAGCCACCCAGGTGCCCTGAGGAACGCTCTTTTTAAGGAGAGAAGGGGTAAATTGGGAAGGCTGTTATGAACTAAAAGTCCATTGGAGGAAACTGGGAGTTTGAAGTATAGTGGCTTCTCATTGGTTGAACTGTTGCCTGGTGGGGGCGAGGGGGGGGGCAGGAAATGAGGAAAACATCTCTACTTCCACCTGGAAGAGTAGAGTGGTTCCATATTCACAGTAAAATTCATCTCTTCTGTTGTGTCTGCAATTGATTTGGAGTGGTAGGGCATGGGAACTCCCCATGCCAAAACTTCCTGACTCCATTTTAGTGATGTTTCCTGTTACTAATTTTCATAGAATCAAACTTCTTTGTACTATATTTTTGGTCAACCACTTCCCCACGTGAGGACCAGTGGGAATTCAAAGATGAACAGAACAAGACTCTGGTCCTCTTGGGCCTTGTGGGAGCCAAAACAAAATAAATGTAACAGAAGGTGTTCTTCTTTGTGATTTATACAAATTTGGCTATTAATCCAAAGGATAGCTTACATATAACTTGGGGTGTTCTTACAGATGCAAATTATACCTATAGTCATTCTCCTAAAAATAAAGGTTCTTTAATCCTGAATCATTTTGAGTGCTTTTTACCTACAAGAAACAAACTGCCTCCCTTTAAAAATAGGAATCCTTAGAATCTCACTCAACGTCAAAGATTGTTAAAATTTCAGCTGAGTAAATTTGAAGATCTAATTGGTTGTGAGAAATAAATCCACTGGCCCAAAAAAAGGAGGGACTAGGAGACTTGGAGCACAGTGAGCAAGGCTTCAATCAAAGTTCTTGCAAGAGCAGGTATCTGATGGACAGGCACAACTCAGGGCAGTTATAGCATGCAATTTATCTTCTAGCGTGCATGTTACTCCCCTGGTTCCTCATTGGCTGAGTACTACAGAGGTGACAGCCTTACCTGGAAGTCACCTATGGCCATGTGGTCTGATTGGAACAAATGTACACTCCTTGAGGTGATCCAGAGAACTTCAGTTCTTTGGCACATGCTCATTGCAGAGCCCACAAAAAATAAGCCTGGGGAAATGGAGAGGGGAGGAATAACCAGGAAGTGAAGTGTCCAAGCGTTGGGGACTCCATTGTTGCAAGGGGTGGGGGAGGGGTGTGTGTGGGCAGCTTGTACATATTTCCAATAGGTTGTAAACCTATGGTTAACTAGACAGCACAGCTTTTATTTGGTATGTTTGAAAATGAATCATCTCACTTCTCACATTGGTTTTATGAAGCAATTCATGAATTTCATCTAGCAAGTAGAGTACATCTCTGAGGAGCTGTACAAAGTGGAAGGTTTTTATAGGAAAGAGAGTAGGGCAAAGAAGTTATTAGCAAAAGAAAAAAGTTGTTTTAGGCAAGGTCACTCTCCCTTAGGGGAAGAGCAGGAGGTCTTACACAGATAAAGATGATCTCATCTTATTTTGGGGAAGGGAGAGGGCCCATTGGTGCTGATTAGAAAATTCCTGATTTACCAGTTAAGACTACATTTCTGGCGTAGGTTGAAACTGCAATTAGATTAGGTATTAAGCTCTGTTTTGGTAACTTGGCCTAGCATAAGTTATTCCATTTTGGGGCCTGTGGTTTTCTTTTTAAAAGATGCAAGTGACTCCAGGGTTGATTGAGGAAACACAATGAAGTAGTCAGGAATTTAGGTTTTCTGTTTTTACTCCATCATTTTCAGATAGCGTCATTAGGTTTATTTCCTCATGGTCACAAGATGGCTGCCACAGCTCAAGGAATCACAATGTCACACAACCACATCCACAGGCAGGAAGAAAAGGGGCTAGAATTACATAACTTTTTTTTTTTTTTAAACAAGGAAGCAAAAGACAGAAGCCCCCTTCCAATATCCCTCAATAAATGTGATTAAACAGAATCATATGCTTGCTGGTAGCTGATCTGCAAGAGGAATGAGACTTTATCTTCATTATTTAGCCCAATCTGGGTATATCCCCTGGGGGATATACTACCCCATTCCAGAACAAGGTCAAATTTCTCTTATTGGGGAAGAAGGGAGTGGGGAGAGAAGAAGGAGGATTCTGGGACCAACTCCAATGTGTATGTCAGGGCGGGGTGGGGGTGGGGGGTTTCCCATACCACCAAGCAATTCTTTTTTTTTTTTTTTTATGAAATTTATTGACAAATTGGTTTCCATACAACACCCAGTGCTCATCCCAAAAGGTGCCCTCCTCAATACCCATCACCCACCCTCCCCTCCCTCCCACCCCCCATCAACCCTCAGTTTGTTCTCAGTTTTTAACAGTCTCTTATGCTTTGGCTCTCTCCCACTCTAACCTCTTTTTTTTTTTTTTTCTTCCCCTCCCCCATGGGTTCCTGTTAAGTTTCTCAGGATCCACATAAGAGTGAAACCATATGGTATCTGTCTTTCTCTGTATGGCTTATTTCACTTAGCATCACACTCTCCAGTTCCATCCACGTTGCTACAAAGGGCCATATTTCATTTTTTCTCATTGCCACATAGTATTCCATTGTGTATATAAACCACAATTTCTTTATCCATTCATCAGTTGATGGACATTTAGGCTCTTTCCATAATTTGGCTATTGTTGAGAGTGCTGCTATGAACATTGGGGTACAAGTGCCCCTATGCATCAGTACTCCTGTATCCCTTGGATAAATTCCTAGCAGTGCTATTGCTGGGTCATAGGGTAGGTCTATTTTTAATTTTCTGAGGAACCTCCACACTGCTTTCCAGAGCGGCTGCACCAATTTGCATTCCCACCAACCCACAAACGTATGGCCAACTCATCTTTGACAAAGCAGGAAAGAACATCCAATGGAAAAAAGACAGCCTCTTTAACAAATGGTGCTGGGAGAACTGGACAGCAACATGCAGAAGGTTGAAACTAGACCACTTTCTCACACCATTTACAAAAATAAACTCAAAATGGATAAAGGACCACCAAGCAATTCTGACACCATCTCGTGTCCTACAATTTAACTGAATTCTGTAACTATCTGATGTCACTGTGGCATCAGATCCCACACACAGGTTAAGGTCTAGGTCTTATAAGACTGACTCCACCCCAGCCCACCCTGCTTCAGGTGCCAGTCACAAGTACAGGTTGTCACCTGTGCTCCTCCTAATGGACTGGCTACAGATAGGAGGTTCTGATGAGACCCTCCTTGGGTTTGATGAGTTTGCCAGAGTGTCTCATAGAACTCAGAGAAACAGTGTACTTACTAGATTACTGGTTTATTATTAAAGGATGTAATTCAGGAATAGCCAGATGGAATTGATGCAGAGCCATGGTGAAAGGACAAGGAACTTCCATATCCTTCCTGAAAGCATCACTCTTCTCAAATCCCCACCTGTTTGGATTTTACAGTCATGATTGGTTAAGTCCCTGACCACTGGTGACTGATTCAACCTCTGTGCTCTCTCCCCATCAAGGGGGTAGGACTGAAGGTCTCTACAGTCTATTTGAGGTTGGTGTCCCTGGCAACAAATCCCCTTCCCTGGTTATCTAGGGGCTTTCCTTAAGTCGTCTATTAACATTACAAAAGACTCCTTGATTTCTCTCTTCACTTAGGAGATTCCCAGGGTTTCAGGAGCTCTGTGCTAGACCTGGACAAAGACGAAATATGTATTTATTATAAATCACAGTATTACAGTAAAAGAAAGGGGGAAGAAAACCCTTTCTGATTAAGCAGCCAACACTACACTGTCTGTTCCAGTGCACTCATGACTGTTGTAGTTGTGTTTATTCACAAAATAAAGTTCTTCAGGTGCCCTGTGATCAAAGGTCAGGACCAAGAAGCTTAGCCAAAATGCTAACCTCTGGCAGGGAAATCTACTCTCAAGAGAAGAAGTCGTTACTCCTGCCACCCAGTAGCCCCCCCTATGCACACTGGAGTCCATTGACTCATCAGATGGAAGCTGCTATGACCAAGACCATGGACACTGCATGTTCTACTGTTGGAGAAGTGAATAAAGTATGCCAAAATGGCTGATGGCGCTAAAACAAACTCTGGTCTCTAGTTTAGAGACCCCCTCCTCCGGGTTCTTCTTCCTTTGTTTGCTGCGCGTGTGAAAACCCCCACAGATGTGGAAGCTGACAACTATAAATTACCCTCCCCACTTGCATTCAGCGCTCAGATCTTTGGAGAAACGGTCTCCTCTGCGCCCGCCGGTGTTAAATAAATCTCCGATCCACCAAAATCTCCAAGTGCTGCTTGGTGTTTCCACCAGCGTTCCAGCCTGTTTACATAACACTACCTTCTGCTGACGCCCCTGTCCTGCCCTCCTGCCCACAGTGAAGTGGCTTGCCTCTCCATGCACCACCACCTTCAAGCCAGAAGCAATGTAACTCTATGTATTTTCTGCTTATTGACCCAGTAGTGACAACCATAAAAGGAAATTCGCATTTTGGTAACTCAACGGGTTACAACTTAAATTCCCACATCAGGATGGACTTCTGTTCTCTGCAATTCTTCTATTGCACCAGGATATACTATGGTTTAGAAACGAGGCTGGTTGCTACTTGAATTTGCCAAGTCCTTGAGATGATAAACTGTTCCCATGTTCTTCGACTCTATATAGGAGCAACCATGTGTGTTTGTAACACGTCTATGACAAAGTTTGCCACCAATTGCTTTGTTTAACACAGCGATTCTTACCCAGGGGTGTATGTCAGACTCACAGGAGCAGCTTTGCTTTAGTTTCCTTTTGCTGCTGTAACAAATTACCACAAGCTCAGGGGCTTAAAAATAACTGATTTATTTTGGAGGTCAGAAATTTGAAATCAGTTTCACTAGGCTGAAGTCAAGATGCATGCCAGTGAGGCTATTTCCTTCTGGAGGCTCTAGGGGAGAGTCCTTTTCCTGGACTCATTTAGCTTCTGATGTCCACTTGTTTTCCTTGGCTGGTAGCTCCTCCCTTGTGCTCACTGTGCATCATTCCAGTCTCTGCTGCCATCATCACATTGCCTTGTCCTCCTGTGGTCAGATCTCACCCTGTTTCTCTCTTACAGGGATCCTTGTGATTGAAGTTAGGGCCCACAGGGATAATTCAGATAATTTCCCTATCCAGGACCCCGAAATTAATCATGTACTCAAAATCCTCTTTTCCCATGGAAGGTAACATTTCACATGTTTCTGAAATTAGGACATGGATATTTGAGGGCCATTCTTTGGCCTCCCACAGAGCCTAAACATGCTTAGACACCCCTCAAAGATTCTAGTTTAGTAGGTGGGGTCAGGACATGTTTATTTTTCAAAATATATGCCTAAGTACCTGTTACCTAGTACATAGTTATATCCTACCTTCAGTTGCTTATAATTTTATCTCTGCAGTTTTATTTAGATGGCTCCAATGCTGACTGGGCAGCACATACACAAGAACTTGATGATTGACTATCTTATTGAATGCTCACATGCTTTCTAAGTAGGCTTTGTTTTTTTTAAGATTTTAAGTAATCTCTGTGCCCAGTGTGGGGCTGGGACCTACAACCTCAAGACCAAGAGTCACATGCTCCACTAACAAAGCCAGCCAGATGCCCCCAAATAAGTTTTATTCCCATTTTACAGATGTGGAAGTAGACTCAGAGATTGTGTTCCATCTGCCCAAAGTCATGCAGCAAGAGAGAGACAGAACTAGAACACAAACCTTATTCTAGCCCTTATTCTAGAACCCTACAAATTTCATAAAACCACCCAAGTCAGCAGAATGGCAGGAAAGAAAAGTTCAATGTTAGAGGGGATTTCCCAAGGCTCATAGGTCCATTACCAATCCCTGTAACCTCCACCCATGGAACTGTTGGGCTGAGTGTTAGAATCCCACATGCCCTTCATCTACCTCCTGAGACCTGTGTCACAATTACAGCTTATCCTTACTGGATAAGGTAGATTGCAGACACTGGGTGAAGGAGCAGCCTCTTGGGATTTGAGCTCACTCCCCACACAGCTAGGCCCCCTCCCCCACATATGGCAGGATGCGTACCACCCAAAGTTGAGAACGTGACTTTCTTCAATCACTCTTATACTTGTTCCAGGTTACCATGGCAACAAGTATTCATCCTAGCAGCTGTTCCACAGCCGGTTAGCTTTTCTGAGTTCTGCCCGAGCATTTGCGGCAAACATCAGAAACAAGTCTGTGGCGGCACCCTGGAGCCCAGGTCACCTTGATCCTGACTCTACACAAACAGACCAATCTGGGGATGAGAAGCTCCAGCTTCATGATCAAGACACAGTGATATCCTGGACAAGCTACACTAGGGTTCAAGTTGCTCTTCTGTAAAATGTATGCATTTCTAGCAAAGTGTTGGCTGTAGGGAAGCATTAGAGGTTATATTTGTTTCCTATTGCTCTTTTAAGAAATTAATACAAACTGAGTGGTTTAAAACACAGGTTATTTTGCAACTTGAATTCAGAAGTCCAAAATGGGGCAGCAGGGCTGTATTCTAGGAGAGAATATATTTGCTTGCCATGCCCCACCTAATATAGGCTGCCTCCATTCTGTGGCTTGTAGCCCATGTCATTCTGATGTCTCCCTTTGGGACATGATGTGATTCTGATCTATCTACCCTTTTTATAGGGACCCATGTGATTGGACCCTATTGCATAATAGCCCCTTGTCAGGACCCTTACCACATCTGCCCAGTCAATATAGACTCGGGGAGATCAGGAAGCCACGTAAGTGGCCAACTCTTAAGTGCCATTTTACAAAGTACAGCACATGCAAGATTTCTGGTTCTAATATGTAACACTGTTACAGGATAGTCACAGAAAAGTTGGACTCTAACACCTTTGGCATTAGTAGGTTAAGGCCATGTTCTCTTATCAAGCAGTATTTAAAGAATGGCTTTGATGAGATACCTTGAATTTTTAACCTCTGTTACTCTAGACAGACAAGACATTTCCTATAATGGAGTGGGGTTTCCTTCCCCACACCAGGGATGAGTTCTACCATATATATCTAATGAATGGAAATTAATATTGGATTCCTCCTTCCAATATATAAGACCTACATTATACATAGCCTTCTTGAGGAAACAACACTTAACAAAACCAGATTATGACATTTCCCAATTAAGGGTTGAAGAAGTCCACAAAACACTGTTTTCACCTCCCTGCCATGTACAGATATTTAATTTTTCTTTTGAGAGAACACACATGTAAGTAGGGGCTGACCAGAGGAAGAGGGAGAGAATCTTAAGCTGGCTACATGCCCGGTGCATAGCCCAACTCAGGCCTCAATCCCACCACTGTGGGATCATGACTTGAGCCAAAATGAAGAGCCAGATGCCCAGTTGTCTGAGCCACCCAGGCACACCCCTGTTCAGACATTTAAAAGCTTTATGACTTTTTTCCAAAACAAGTTCTCATTTAGACCTAGGCTTTTTCTAGTTATAGAAATGAACTCGCTTATATTCTCCGTTAGTTATCTTGAAGATGGTCTGTTAGAGCTTCAGTGTCAAGCAAACACTAGTCATACTGATTTTATTGCAGTGTAGCAGAAGCTAGGGGACCCTGAGGGAAAAAAGGCTCAGGAAGAATGAATAATCATGTGTTGGTAGAGGGGAAAGCCACTCTCCAGCTCAGCTAAGGGGCTGGTGTTCAGCTGTGGAGTCTTAATGAGACTAGAAATGTTGTAATTGCACTTAAGTAAACTAGAACCTTCTAATTTTATCCCTCCAAGGGAGACTGTTGGTCTTGAATTGCATGAGGAATACAGGGAAGAATGTGACTGAATACCTCAAGTTCTCAGGTAAATTTTCAAGGAATAATTTCCATTAGGCAGTGTTGGAGCAGAACACTAGATAAATTCAATTAATTCCTTGGGAACACGTGGTTTCCCTGCCCGTCTAGACAAAGAAAATCATGCCAGTGACTAGGGGTGATTTCTTGTCTTTTAGTCTTGCATAGATGAATGGAGGAGTTTAAGACTTGTCTCTATAGTCAAGAGCCACTGTTTAATTCTCTGGCTCTACCAGTTTTGGTTAAGGACGTCAAAGGCTGCGTTGACAGTAAGCACTGAAGTCACACATTTCCTTATTCACATCCACAGACTAAACACCATTGGGGTTGTGGAAAGGTCCTACAGTTACCATTAAAGAATGACTATAAGAGAACACTCCATGTAACGTTAATGAGGTAAAAAGCAAGTAGCTTACTTCAACCATTTTATTTGAAAATCCTTAGTGATTTAACATCATGGTTCTGTTCTTGCGCAGGTAGGTGATGAAGCCTAGCGTTGCCACAAGGCCTGCTAAGGCAGCCACAGCTACCACAGTCTTAAAAGCAACATATCCGGCAGCCCCATACCCTTTTGAGTCCACCACATCTGGGAAGAAAGCAGACATTCAGGTCTTAAGATCATTTCAAATCTAAAGGCTTAAGTTCAAGCCTTAGGCTCCCCAGAGAAGTTAAATTATGCCTCTAATGTCTCCTTTGGGAAGCTTGCAATAGAGTATTTAGTCTTACTTTTTGAGCCAACCTCCTCCTCTCTCTGGTCCCACTGCTGCTCCTACTTCCTACTAACTTTAATTAACCTAAAATCTGATGGGCTGACACCTGGAAACAATCTTACTGTTCCAGTCTAACCAACATTCTGGCATTCATAGAGATGACCTCGAATGCACAATTTATTACACTGTCTTAAGTCCCTAACAAATCTTGCAATTTCCAATTGTAAGCCTAAAATTAAGACCTTTTGTGATGAGGATATGGGATATGACCAGGAACACCATCTAGTACAGACTCAAATTTGGCAGTGGTAAGGCACATTCATTCTGATCTCATAGTTTCACTTCTAGAAAGATATCCTGAATTTGTTTCATTGGCAAAGATTTAAGAGTATTCAAGGGGCGCCTGGGTGGCGCAGTCGGTTAAGCGTCCGACTTCAGCCAGGTCACGATCTCGCGGTCCGGGAGTTCGAGCCCCGCGTCAGGCTCTGGGCTGATGGCTCAGAGCCTGGAGCCTGTTTCCGATTCTGTGTCTCCCTCTCTCTCTGCCCCTCCCCCGTTCATGCTCTGTCTCTCTCTGTCCCAAAAATAAATAAACGTTGAAAAAAAAAATTAAAAAAAAAAGAGTATTCTACTATGACATTATTGACAGAGCTCAAAGTAACCTACAGGTCCTTGATTGAGGACTGTGGCTAAACTACAGCTGTATGCATGCAGTACTATGTAGCTGTTAGCTGTGAGGTGCTCTCTGTACAGATTTAAGTGTT
The DNA here is from genome assembly GCF_007474595.2 of Lynx canadensis. Taxonomy (NCBI): domain Eukaryota; kingdom Metazoa; phylum Chordata; class Mammalia; order Carnivora; family Felidae; genus Lynx; species Lynx canadensis. The sequence continues at coordinate 16,961,949 of NC_044318.1, forward strand.
TAAGTGTAAAATCATAGAAAGCAGGTAGAAAATATGATTCCACTTGTGTTAAAGGGAGATTTTTTTTTAAGGGGGATTTTTGGAAGAGTACACAAGAGACTTAATGAAGTATAGCTAGGAAGAGATACTCCTTTCTCTTCCTTGGATAGAGATTCTTTAACTGCTTAGAATTACTATAATCATGTATTACTCATGTATGGTTAAATTCAACATAAAAGGTATGAACTTGAGTTCAGGAAGTGCCCTAAGCTTTAGCTCCATACCTCTGAGTGAAGAGCTATCTGACAGCAGGAGGATGGGTCCTGGAAGACTCACTATCATTTTCTCTTCTTCAGTGGTGCCTGTGGCTGGAGGGAGAAATTCGAATTTGTGTCTGTCTGACCTCTGGAATAGTGAGGAGTAGAGAGGGGTGTTGATGGACTTTTTTGAGCACATCTCCATCGAGTCCCCTGCTCTATGTGGGTTTTCCCCACCTTTGCAGGAGAGGACATACACCTTAGGGTAAGAATAGGATAAAATCTCTAAGAATATTCAAAGATTAAGTTCCGAGTCAACCTGGACTCCAGCATAGTAACTTTTGGGAGTCATGTTTGCAAAACATCAGGCTCCAGTCCATATATAAAACCAAATTTGCCCTTAGTCTTATCAAGAACTGGTCATCTCAGTCTTACTCTATTGGCAGGGCAGACTGGGCTAAGACGGTTTCTTGCAACTGAATGAAGAGTCTCAATCAACCCCCCTCCTTTTTTTTTTTTTTTTTTTTTAACTTTTTTTTTTCATGTCAACTCTTCACCACACTTGGGTCTCAAACTCACATTCCTGAGATCAAGAATTCCATGCTCTAGCAACTGAGCCATCCGAGCACCCCAAAGCCTTATTCTTAGTTTCTAGTTCTATAAAGACCAGTCTTGCTTTGACAACTCATGGCAACAAGGACCTCAAGTTATTACCTCTCCTGTGTCTGAATGACACAGGGCAAGTCACGGAACACAGAGGGGAGTCAGCAGACAGTCGACTGCAGATTAAGACACTGCAGTGGAAGTAGACCTGGGGATAAAGGAAGAGTTAAGTGGAACTGATGCACTCACTTTTGACCTGTCCCAGGTGACTTAATCGCTTACCAGACTAGAAAGCACTTGGGCCTCTGATACAAAGGCAAAGGTCTTCACATCAAACCTCCGATAGTGAGAAGGATAGGTCACAGAGGAGCCAACTGGATGGAAGGTGGTTCTGTGGTTGTCCAGGTTGTATTCACAGCTAGGAGGCACACATCAGCCAAGATTATCAGCTTCATTTTCCCTGAAGTTTAACTCAACATCTGCCCATATTCAGCTATGTGTATTCAAATACCTTCAGAATTGTTCTACCTTCTACCTGTACATTTTATTTACTTTACTTCTGACATGGCGTCTCCACCAATATTAAGTCATGAGTTGTATATGCTAGTTGTTTTTCGAACATGCATTAATAAAATTTAAGTACCTATTTGTCTGCCAGCTAAACTTATCAAGAACCTCACGTTTTATATGTGTGTTTTCATCGGACATTGGCTTAATCCTTCCATACTCATCTGAGTACCTGTTTTATCCCAGGCAGTTAGTATAGATCAGGGACAAGGAAAGTAGAGAACTGGGGTGCTGGAGTGGCTCGCTTGGTTGAGCAACCAACTTTGGCTCAGGTCATGATCTCATAGTCCAGGAGTTTGAGCCCCACATCAGGCTCTGTGCTGGCAGCTCAGAGCCTGGGGCCTGCTTTGGATTCTGTGTCTCTCTCTGCCCATCCCCCCTCACTTCTCTCTCTCCTCTCTCAAAAATAAAACAGTAGGGGCGCCTGGGTGGCGCAGTCGGTTAAGCGTCCGACTTCAGCCAGGTCACGATCTCGCGCTCTGTGAGTTCGAGCCCCGCGTCGGGCTCTGGGCTGATGGCTCAGAGCCTGGAGCCTGTTTCCGATTCTGTGTCTCCCTCTCTCTCTGCCCCTCCCCCGTTCATGCTCTGTCTCTCTCTGTCCCAAAAATAAATAAACGTTGAAAAAAAATTAAAGAATAAAATAAAATAAAATAAAACAGTAAAAAAGTAGTAGAGAACTACTGCTATTTTACCTCTGATCATACCAGAGGTTGGTAGCTGTAGAGAAAATCTTATGTTAGGTGGGCTACATGTAGTCCTGGACCAAGAGTGTACCTGGAGTTTAAGAGCTTAGGAACAGATTATAAGGGCTTCAAGGAAGATAATCTATGGTTTCTATACAGATGAAGACCCTTGAGGGCAGAGCTGGGAGGACAGCCACCAATTCACGTGTCTAGTCACAGCTTCAGAGCATTATGGATCGAGTCAGATAGGCATTTAAATCCCACTATTTACTACATCTTATTTTGGCTAGTCATTTAAGCAGCCAGCTTGGGTTTTATCATGAAGTGGGGTGGCTAGTGTCTTTTCATAGCGTGAGGAGGTTCAACTAATGCATGTTGAGTACATAGCACCTTGCTTGGAACATGGGTGAATAGGAACTGGCAATCTCTTCTCTCTAGATCAAGAGTATTAGAGCCTGGCATCCTTGGAGAGGAACCCATTCTTTTAGATTCAAGGTTAAGAGCAAAGTATATCATTCTATTGGACCAATGACTGGTTACAAATGAGTACCAAAATCAGCACTTTTGTGACCTAGTGCTCTTCTGAAACCCTAGAGGGTTTTATATTCTCACTGGCCTTTTTTTTCCTAAACTTTTTAAAAGTAATCTCTACACCCAACACGGGGCTCACACACAATCCTGAGATCTAAAGTCACATGCTGTACTGAGCCAGCCAGGAGTCTCTTCACTGGTGTTTTGATTAGCTGAGCTACCTTATCTATAGAGAATACCTACCCATCCATGATAATATTCCACTGGGGGACGGAGGCTGGGTCCACCGTGGGTGTTGCCCAGCAGTCATCTAAGACCAGCTTGATGTTGGGGTCAGACCTATTTAGGACTCTCACTTCCAGATAAATTGGTTGGCGGAGGTATCTCACCACAGGGTACTCCTTCTCCCCATAAGGTTGGAGGTAGGATTTATCTGAAATGGAATTGAGACCTCTTCAGTATTCAAGTGGTTGATGGTTGCAATAGGAGCTAAAGCATCACTAATGTTCCATTAGTCTGGCATCATCACAAAGTTCAGGTTAGGGAAGATTTACCTCAAAGGATTTCAGCAGGTTTTTTTAAATTTTTTTTTTCCAGTGTTTGGTTTTTTTTTTTGTTTTTGCCTTTTTTTTTTTTTTTTTTTTTTGAGAAAGAGAGGAGGTGAGCAAGGGAGGAGTAGATAGAGGGAGACAGGATCCAAAGCAGGTTCTGCACTATAAGCAGAGCAGGGCTGGAACTCAGTAACTGTGAGATCATGACCTGAGCCAAAGTTGAACACTTAACCAACTGAGCCACATAAGTGCCCCAAGCAGATTTTTTTAGGTTGTAACATCTCACCTGGGTAGGTTTGCAGGATTAAGGCAAGTGGACCTGGCCTCACTGAGGCCTCTGGAGGAGGAAGACTTTGGACTCTGGTATTTATTAGCAGGTCACCTTTGCTGTAATGGCACTGCACTGTCATTCTGTAAGACATTAGGGGAGGGGCAAGGTGGTACAGAAGAATTTTAGGTTAGGATCCTGCTTGAATTTCATCTGGTGCTTAACAAGTAGCAATTTAATCATACCTGAATTCACTATCTCTAGAAATTGTGCTTGGAGGAAGATCCGCCCAGACAGCATGTATTTCATTTTCATAGATGACTTTGCCTTCCTTGAACTTAAAGTTGGATAAAGGTTAGAAGCTACTAACAAGTGACCTCGAAGTCAAGCCCTAGCATTCCATAGTATGCCAGCACTAACCTTAGGTCTTGTCCCGCATCCATTCAGGGGTATGTGAAACAGTATCAGCCCTTGAGATGCAGCCTGGAAGGTAGGTTGGCAGGATGAGTCTCCCACCCTTAGGGTTTCTAAGTTGAGAGCTGGTTTTGTCTGGTGACTGTAGACCTTTATGTCCATAAACCCATCCTGAGTACACAGGTCACCTGTAACTAGATGGTGGTCAGAGTTTAAAGTAGTTTGTCTGCCAGGTGAATGGTATTTACCAACACTGAAGTGCGGATGAGGAGATCTAGGAGAAACCCTTGAGAGGCTGAAGTTATTCATGGATCAGATTATGGCTTAAAGTGTAATGCCTTGTATCATCATGTCCCTTATTTCAAGACTCACAAATCCTGAGTGGTTTGGGGAGGGCAAGGATGGAGGGTAGTGGATGCAGGAGCTAGTTTTCTTATTGGCTGGACTGGATACAGGTTAGTAAATAAGAGAAGCACAGGGGCAGAGGCAATACTGAAGAAATACCTACTCCCTGTTTTTGAGCCACTTATCAGCATTTGGGGGAAGTCTTTTCAACTTTTGTAGCCCTTATAGTTACAGGTTTGGATCAATCTTATTTAGATGGTGGGCTCAGGCTCCTAAACCACAATATATCCGGGCTACTTAAACATGGATCCCTTATACATACAGGTACCTATCACTGTCTTTTGGAGATCTTGTCAACTTAGGATGCTGTTTTAGTAGCTATACTGAGATTTCTGATCTGATCAGTTTCCTCAGTAGAAGCAATACAGAGTCCGAACTTCTATACCCATTCTGACCTACAGAAAGGCTAAGGGAGAATAATGTAAAAAACCATTTTTCTTGGAAATGTTTTTACCTATAGAAACTGGTGACTCACAGACACACTCAGGATAAAGCACCGTGGATATAGTCTCTTGATTAAAGGCAAAGGTCAGCTTGAGTGAAGCTAAGTAGAACTGATAGGGTAGGCATTTTTCAGAGAACTGCAAGGAGAGAGGAATATCAATTAGCAGCCACAGCCTTGGGGGCCCAGAACAGTCCCAGTGAAGCAGGAAGGAAGTACACTGAATACCTGTAGGGCACACTCTAGAATTAATCTGGATTCCCTTCAAACCACAACAAGCAAGATCCTATCACTTCTCCAGATCAGGATGCTTTCCTAGGCAGGAAATTTATTGCTTTAAACTCATGCCCTGAAATACCCAGCTCTGCATGCTCTTTGTACTTTTCACTGAAGCCTGAATTTACAGATCAAATTCCAAAGAGTGGAGTGCTCTGCCAAGCTAGGTCTGATTAATCAAGCATTCTACAAATGTTGTCAGATGTTATTGCGAAACACACTACCCCAACCTAAGATTACTCTCTGGTGTCCCTGCCAATTCCATCAGTCAAGACTGGCCTCCAAGTTAACAGTTCAGGACACTTTTGTTTGGATCAAACTGTCCCGCTTTTAGTAGGGCATAGGAGGGCCATCAGTAACAACTTATAATCAGTTCGATGAACTGAGTTACACACACACACACACACACACACACACACACACACACACACACACACAATGAAACAAACAAAAAACCCCACACAGGAATACTTCCATTGCAGCGGTTTAGGAGGCTGTATGTTTCAGAGTAAATTTCAGTTACTGGAGAATTCGCTTAGGCCAAGTGATCAAATGAGGCCTTCGATTTTGCATCTATTCTACTGACAGTTTATGGACCAGTCGTGAGCTGTATCAGGGTTATTTAATGACTGTGCTTCAAGTCTGGCTTCCTTCAAGCCTAGCTGTTCATGATAGGAACATACTTCCATTTTGATAAGAGTTTTGCTGAAGTGCAATGTCAAGCCACTTGATTCTTCTTTATCAATCCCATTGTTGTGCAGCTGGCTTACAGCAAAGTTCCTATTTTCAAAGCTCACAGATTTTAATTTCCCAGGAAACTCTGGTATGGTCAGAGTCACATGTGTGGCGTTACAGGTCACAGCATCTAGAAGGAATGGCCAACACAATGCCCATGATCAGCTTTAAGCCCCTAGAACAGTGTCTCCCACAACTGGAGTTGCCCCTTCCTGTATGTCAGGGCCTTACCTGACATACAAAGCACTCGTGTTGTTAAGATGATCTTCTGCCCAAGAGATTCATGTATCAACTTCAGAGGCACCATGTAGAGGTGACTGTTACCTTGCTGAGGGTGGGGTGGGGAGAGAACATTTTTCCAACATTGGTTTACTTGAATTTCTAACAAATGCTCTAGGAGTCATCAGGGCAAACATATACTCAAGTATTGGGCACTATTTTGGCCCAACTAGAATTTAAGCAGTTTGTCAAATGACTGTTTATCAGATGTTCTAGTTTTTAAATCTTATGTCTCCTAACCTCTGGCCAGTCAGTATTGTCTACTGGTAGGACCTATACGTCACTCCTAGGCAGATGTGAACAAAAGCTGGTTTTATCTTAACAGCATTCAGAGGAAATGTTTGTAAAACTCAGCAATCTGTTTATATTCTATGTGTAACAGGACTGTTCTTGTTAAAATGGCTGACATTTAAGCGCTTATCTGCTAGGACTTGTTTAAATTACTTTCACACATTAACTCATTTAACTTCATGTCTTCATTGTTGGCCCTCAAAGCACCAATTTCTACAAGCAATCATTGTCCTATGATGTATAACAACATCTTAATTGCTCAAAGACCTTCATGGTACCCTAGATCACATAGAGTAGATCTAGATAGATCCATGGGAAGAACACATCTGTTTTGTTCACCCTTTTATCTTTCATACTCAGTGCAGCGCCTAGCACATGGGAGGCATTAAGATACCTGTTCAATCAACTGTATTCTCAGTTATTTTGAAGACATGGTTGAGGCCACGCTTAGACTTAGAATATTGGTCTGTCCTTTGGTAGTGGTACAAGAAGATTCATACCTACCATGTAGTGAGTCACTCCAGTGGCATTGAATGACACCTGGAAGGTGATCTTGTGGTTATCAAACAGGATATTGTATCCTTGTCTCAAGACATCCTGAAGAGTCAGAGTTTTGGCTTTTGTACCATCACCAACCTCAATGCTCCATCCCATCGGATTCTTGGTATCCTAAAGATACAAGTTTGATTTAAAGGGCTGGTGCTCATCCTAACTCCAAGACTATTTGTCTACTTAATATTTTAATCAAGATTGAAGTTAGGTCACTTCTACTATAGAACTAAAGGTTACTTAGGTCTGTAATTTAACAGGTGACTTTCATACCGTATTTTCATCAGCCAGGCCAGGAATGACATTAAAGGTAAACTGGAAAGAAGAAGTAAAGAAATCATGATGTGAGGCTTTGATTTGGCAGAGAAGGTTTCTGAAATCATGCCACCTGTCAATATGTGTAGAACACCCAGAGCAACTGCTGTGTACTTCTACCAAGAGGTCTGGTTGTGGGGTAAGAAGAGGCACAAGTTCAGTCATGAAAACTAGCTGTGCCCTTAGACATCCTTTCATCTCCAGGCTTCCGATGACAAAAAGCAATTGCAAGATCGCAACTCTCTTCCAGTTTTAAATTGGGACACTAAGTTCTTAGATGCTCATTTCTTCCCTTTGTCCACAGAAATCAAGCATTCAGTCAAGTCATGCCTTTTTATCATTGTTATAATCAAGGATGAATTTATTTTCCCATTGTTATTAGTTATGTCAGACTATAAAATCCCAGAGTAGGAGATTGGGCTATTTTGCTTTTTTACTGTATCTTAGCATCTGGCACAGAACCTGGCACATCATGGGCATTCAGTTTGTCACATGTTTTTTAATGTCATTGCAGCTACCAATGTAATCCTTTCTACTGCCAGGTATGATGTGCTGAGCACTGTATATACCCTCTCAGTTAATTCTCAGGGCCATCCTTTGAGTTAAGTACTATTGTCTCCTGCTTAAGACTTGGAAACTAAGACTCAATATGGTCAAGAAATGAATCCAAAGCCACATCATCAATTAGTGGTGAATACCAGATTGTAATCCTGATCCTGTTCCTAACACCAGCTCTGTGTAGACCACCCCATTTCCCCTGCAGTAACCATGAGAAGCCATCAGTCTGCTTCACTCACAGACATGGAATCCTTTGTGCAGATAGTGGATCCTGCATGCTCATGGGTTTCTTCTGCTTGCATAACTGGACAGTTGATCTGATACATCAAACTGTTATGTCTTGAAGCAGCATTGTGGTCCTTGAGTCTGATGATCATCCGGTGCTGGCCAAGCTGTGTGCAAAGGCATAGTAACAACACTAAGTGCTGGTACCTTGGTGGGAAAGGTGATTCCAGAAGACCATTGGATCCAGCTCAATGGCCAGACTCTTGAGGTTACTAGTACCACAGGTTCTGGAAAGTAACCATTCCTATACAAAGATAGGATATTTGAAAGCACTAGCTATAGCCTAGGTAAGACTCCTGTCTTGGCAGAAAATAGTTTATTGAGCTTCAGGGATTAGAGTTCAGGTTTTGATTTGACATTTACCTTTGAATATCGTGGTTCCAGCTAATTTGGCACCTCTGCCCAAGTCAAACAAATATTGAGCACGTATTTATCAGCTATTGTTTGGGTGCTAAACAGAGCCATCTTTGGTACTTTCCCCTCGTTTAGGGAACTCAGTCTCAAGCAAAGGACAGCCACCTTTTTTCTATTAACTATTAAGTATTTTAGGATTTTAAGGCCACATACCATTTCTAACATGTACTTTTTAAGTCTTTAAAAACCATCCTTAGCTCAAGTACTATCACACACATGCATACATGCACATCATGGGCTCAATGTGGCCATCCACAGTTTGTAGTTGGCAGACCCTTGGTCTAAAGCAAACTCTAGCCTCTCTGAAAGTTGGCAAAGGCCATCTCCGAAAGGAAAAATTAATTACTGGAGGTTTTCACTGCAGAGTTAGATCAAGTAGCCAGTTAAGTATGCAGATTTCTAAAATGTACCTTAGACCTAAGTCATCAACTTAGATCAATGAACTAAGTGTATACAAAGTTCCCCAAGTGATTCTTGGCTACTTGACAGGTTTCCTTTACTGCTCCCAATAACCTTGATTGGGCAGTACTGTTGCTTGGCAATAGAGAAAACCCTATTGCTCAGCTGCTGCTTGCCTTCCAACACCTGTTTTTATAGCATAGCAGTTCTCTTTGCCAGCACCAAAATAGCCTTCAGTTGCCCATGGAGGTTACTGATCAGAATATCTCATTTTAAACATTTGTTGTATCTTACTGCTGTGCCAAGCTCTTCATCTGTATCTTATTAATTTTTAGGTGCCCTGTAGAAAAGGTACCATAATCCCCCTTTTGCAATGAGCAAGCCAAGGCTTAGAAAGGTTAGCTTACTTGCTCAAGATCACAACTCGAGAGTGGCAAAGCCAGAACTCATACCAAGGCCCTAACTTCAGGGTTTTTCATTTTCAGCATTATTGACATTTCAGGACTGGTAATTCCATGTTAAAGGGAGCCACCCTGTGCAATGTAGGCTTTTTAGCAGCAACTGTGGCTTGTACCTGCTGCATGCCAGTGGCAGACAGCCCCCTACACCAGTTGTGACAGCCAGTAAGGTCTTCAAAAGGTCTCCAAACATTGCACAATGTCCTCTTGGAAGACAAAACTAAACAACTCCCCCCAACCCCCCAAAACAGTAACAAAAACCAACCAACCAACCAACCAACCAACCAACCACCCTTGATTGAGAGTAACTGCTCTACTCTAAAGCCAAATCCTTAACTAGTAGGGTTACTATTAGTAACTACTAGGTTACTATTTCCCACCATCACTCCTCAAAACTATTACTTACCGTTCTTCTGGTACAGGTCTCATATGGGGCCTTTAAGGTGAGCTTTTCTGGATCCAAGATGTAAGTGCAGTTCAACAATTCAAAACTAAAGGGATCTATAGAAGCCAGAGCAAATGGCCAAGAAGTACATTACAGTAACAGAGTAAACCAAAGCTACATAGTCAAGAGTATCAATCCATTTCTAAGCTCCATCATTTTACTTTTTTATTTTATTTTATTTTTTTTATAAATTTTTTTTCAACGTTTATTTATTTTTGGGACAGAGAGACACAGAGCATGAATGGGGGAGGGGCAGAGAGAGAGGGAGACACAGAATCGGAAACAGGCTCCAGGCTCTGAGCCATCAGCCCAGAGCCTGACGTGGGGCTCGAACTCACGGACCGCGAGATCGTGACCTGGCTGAAGTCGGACGCTTAACCGACTGCGCCACCCAGGCGCCCCTCCATCATTTTACTTTTTATTGTCCCAGATGGGTGATAGGACCCAAGCTTTAAAAGATGCTGTGGTTTGCTACTAAAGATTTCTCAGGAAATTCTGAGATAAGACAGGTTTCTAAGGCAAGATGAGGTCTCTCACTCTTACTGGCATCATGCAAATCAGGGACCCCTGTGGCATCATGGGAATTGGGTGTCAGTTACTCTAAAGTTTGCCTACTCTGCTCACCTGAAAAATAGGGCTAGCCTTGAACTAAGAGCTTTCTACTAAGACTAAGATAAGAATATACACATTACCTACCCACCACAGATGTATGCCATTTTTTGGTGCCAAAATCACTTGGAAATTCCACTGCCATTCTAGTTTCATAGCAAGTGACAGTACCTGAAGAGGAAAGGAAAAGTTTGGGGCCTCCTTGAGCTGCAGGAGGCAGGATTCCTAAACGTATGGAGTCACCTCTCCAACAGGCATCAGGGAAGAATACCACTTGCAAGAGGCAAACTTTGAACCCTACCTTCAGGGAGCTCACAGATTGGTGGCAAAGACATAACTAAAATGCAAGTTACCAACTGTAGGGAAGTTGTCAGTTAAATGCCTGGGGCTTTCTGGAACTCTCCAAAGTTAAGCCCAGAATAGGCCCCACAACAGGGACCAGGCTAGAACCTTGACAATGATGCTGACAGAGGTGGGGATGGTAGGTCTGTGAAGAGCTGGAGAACAAATGTTCTATCTAAAGACTTTTCAACTTGAAGTTTAAAAAATGCCCAACATGGGGTGCCTGGCTGGCTCAGTCAGAAGAGCATGCAAGACTCTTGATCTTAGAGTCCTCAGTTTGAATCCCGTGTTAAGCATAGAGATTACTTAAACTTAAAAACTTCACCCTACATAAGCCCAAGAACACTTTTTAAAGGCTAAATTCTACCTATAATATGCTATTTTACATCCTCTTGCCCACGTGAAAGTTTAAAAAACTCATAAGCAGAGCAGCTCCAATTTTGTCTGTCATGTTGATGCTTTCCTTAAGCATAAGCTTGTGTTTGAAAAGGACTACCATTAAAGATGGGGATTTAGTGTTGTGTTCTGCTGTTTTGGGGGTACCGTAAAGCTTGAGGCAGTAAGGGAATAAAAACTAGTGTAGGTGTTTTGCAACATCTTTTCTTTAGCTAGTATACCAAGTCATGGGTAAGTAATAGCAAAATCTACTGACTTGATCAAACTAAGAAACGGGGTGAGTGGAGATTGTGGCCCATGTTAATGTTCCCTGGCCATCTAGCTGCAACCTGTTTGAAAGATGCTAAGGGCACTTCCCCTCACCCAACAGACATACCTGGGAAGACAGGATTCACCAACTGCAAAACACCTATGGAATTCACGGAAGTCATGAGGATAAAGAGTAGAAAAAGTGACCTGTAGGTGCTAGAAGGAGATTGGGGAGAGAGTTAAGGAGGAATGAGCTTCAGCAAACAAGGCCATTGTGTCTGTCCCTACTCTGCTGCCAGAATTACTCACCTCCAATCTGCATTAAACCAGCTTGAAGGACTCCCACTACCTCCTTTCTGTCTGGAGGCCATGGCCAAATGTATCACCAAATCAACCAGATAGAGGGATGGGATGTTCTGTGCTTTTTTTATAGCAGAACATAGAACATGACCCCGCCCTCTCCCCATTGGAGACACCTGAGTTTTCTCCAGCTTTCTCACCTGAGAGGAGGGATTTGGGACAGGAAGGACTTTCTGGAAGGCCTGAAGGAAGCATAATTCTGCCCTTCCTGACATTTGCCTTTGGGTTATTCTACCAGCTTCTCTGTGGGCCAGCCATGAAACCAGAGGTCACTAAAATTGGCTCCAGGTAAATGAATTGGTGTTTTTCTCCATAACACTGGGCAAAATTAGTATTTTTTGGGAAAAATACAACTGCAGTGTAGAGTGAAAGAGGGTGGTGGATTTTATTGAAGAAAGAACATCTCTTGTTCATACCATCTTCAAGTAACAAAACTTTCCTTTAAGTAACCCCTAGTTTCCTGGCTGTTATCACTACCCTGGCAATGTGCATGAAGTACCTTTACAAAAAATGATGATATATTATTTCCCCCACGTATAAAAATTTAAATTAACCGCAAAAATTCAGACAATTACAGAAGGATATAGAGAAAAGGAAAAAGTCACCTGTAATCTTGCCACTGCTAATATTTAGATATATAGCTTTATGGGCTTTTTGTACAAAGACCACACACAAAAACCAATAACCTGGGATCAAAGTTTAGGTAATGTTTTGTAACCTGATTTTACCACTTTACATGACATGGGCATTTTATATATCAAACATAAAGATCTCCATTACCATTTTTAAGATTGCATAGTATTCAATGTCTAGATAAATCAGCCTTTATTCCTAATGATGGACATTACAAAGACTTCTAATTTTGCATCATCATAAACCATAATACGATGGATATTCTTGTATATTCCCCTGGCTAACCCTTGGTAAGTAGAAATTCTGGGTCAAAGAGAGTAACGTTCTAAATAATAATGTCATAGTGCATACCAATTGGGAGTTTACACATGGGGAAATTGAGGCAAAGCAACTTTGCCCAACCTATTAACAACTCAGTGTCAGAGCCAGGTTGAGGACTCAGATTTTGTAAGGCCCAATCAAGATATTTTCAGCATCTCTTACTGCAATTTGAGATACCTAGATTTCTGCAGCCATGTTCAAATTCTGTGCAAGTGGCGGGGTGGCACTTGTAATTATTGATTTATGGTGTTGTCTTTGTAGTGTAACTTGAGGGGTAATCTCTACTCCCTGTTACAGGTGTCTGAAATACCATTGTAGGTTAGAGCAGTGTTTCCCCAACTTTCTTGATCAAAGGATTACATGGGGCTCTCATTAATAGCACACATTCCAGGCTCTCACCCAAAAGCTGCTGAATTGGGCTCTCCAGGGGAGGGTCCTGAGTTAATGTACTATTTAACAAGCACCACAGGTGAATCTTATGATGGGGAAAATTTGGCACATACTTGGAGGGAAGGCACGAAAATGAGTGATTGCTAGTGGTCAACTTCTTCAATGGGAATTAACCCATTATGTTATATGGAACTGGGGAGAGGGAACAAAAGCCAGGATAAGCAGGTTTCTGGGATTAGAGACAGTGAGAAGATTTTAGATTCCAAGCAGAGGCATGGTAGCAATAGTTACTCCTTTTCTCTGAAGCATATTTTCCAAAAAGTGACAACTTTTCTGCAAATGTGAAGGTAATTTCCTACCATGATTGTTAAGACTGTGATGGGAAGGCCGTAGAGGATGCAGTGTGGAAGCAAGGTTCAGAGACTGATGTGTCACTCCACTTTCCCAGGCCCCACCCCCAGGTTCGCTTCTCTACCAATATTGTGCCTTTTCTCCAAAGTAGGAGGTCTTGCCTTGGAAAGGACAGATTTGATCCCAGCCCCAAATTCGGGGTTCTGGGAGACTAAGGGGCAGCACAAAAGCCCTGAGCAGGAGGCATGGAGAGAAGGAGGACCACTGTGGGAACTGGTAAAGGTGGTGACTACACCAAAGACTAATTTCTTTTATTTCTTTATTATTTCTTTATTTATTTTTAGAGTATACTTTTTTTCTTTTCAATGTTTATTTATTTAAAAAAATTTTTTTTAACGTTTATTTATTTTTGAGACAGAGAGAGACAGAGCATGAACGGGGGAGGGTCAGAGAGAGGGAGACACAGAATCTGAAACCGGCTCTGGGCTCTGAGCTGTCAGCACAGAGCCCCATGCGGGGCTCGAACTCAGCAGGGGCTCGAACTCAGGTCGAGATCATGACCTGAGCCAAAGTCGGCCGCTTAACCGACTGAGCCACCCAGGCGCCCCTTATTTATTTTTTTAATATATGAAATTTATTGTCAAATTGGTTTCCATACAACACCCAGTGCTAATCCAAACAGGTGCCCTCCTCAATGCCCATCATCCACTTTCCCTTCCCTCCCACCCCCCATCAACCCTCAGTTTATTCTCAGTTTTTAAGAGTCTCTTGTGGTTTGGCTACCTCCCTAACTTTTTTTTTCCCCTTCTCCTCCCCCATCATCTTCCGTTAAGTTTCTCAGGATCCACATGAGTGAAAACATATGTATCTGTCTTTCTCTGTATGACTTATTTCACTTAGGCTACCACTCTCCAGTTTAATTCACATTGCTACAAAAGGCCATATTTCATTCTTTCTCATTGCCAAGTAGTATTCCATTGTGTATATAAACCACAATTTCTTTATCCATTTGTCAGTTGATGGACATTTAGGCTCTTTCCATCCGATTCAGTGATCCGCTTCGGGAGGGGCCCTGCGGCAGCGGGAGGGAGTCAGACCCGCCGCTGGAGGGATGGATCCGCAGAAGCACAGTGTTGGGTGTTTGCTCGGTGCAAGCAAGTTCTCTGGCAGGAACTGGTTCCCTTTGGGATTTTGGCTGGGGGATGGGAGATGGCACTGGCGAGCGCCTTTGTTCCCCGCCAAGCTGAGCTCTGTCGTCCAGGGCTCAACAACTCTCCCTCCTGTTGTCCTCCAGCCCTCCCTCTCTCTGAGCAGAGCTGTTAACTTATAACCTTCCAGATGTTAAGTCCCACTGGCTGTCAGAACACACTCCGTCCAGCCCCTCCGCTTTTGCAAGCCAGACTCGGGGGCTCTGCTTTGCCCGAGGGCTGCCCTTCCGCCCCAGCTCTCAGTGTAGCGCTCACCGCCTCTCTGCCCTTCCTACCCTCTTCCGTGGGCCTCTCATCTACATTTGGCCCCAGAGAATCCGTTCTGCTTGTCTTCTGGCGGTTTTCTGGGTTATTTAGGCAGGTGTGGGTGGAATCTAAGTCCTCCTGCGCCGCCATCTTCCTTCGCCACTAATTTCATTAGCACTCTTTGTGCTAATG
Source organism: Lynx canadensis (assembly GCF_007474595.2). NCBI lineage: Eukaryota > Metazoa > Chordata > Mammalia > Carnivora > Felidae > Lynx > Lynx canadensis. The sequence goes on from NC_044318.1 coordinate 16,976,950, forward strand.
ACTACAAGGTATTCCCTCTACTCTCTGAGTGGGTCTCTACCTGATGGTCCTGAGGTCACTTCTTACTTGCTCATCACCAGGCATTTCTTGAAGGGAGTTTTAAGTTGTTATGCATAACAAGGCAGTATTGTTGCCTCATTTGAGCATGTGCCCTCCTTCTGAAATACAGTTCTTATAAATAACAGTTTACAGTTCTTTTTCTTTTATGTTTACATTTTTATTTTGAGAGGAGGGTGGAGGAGGGGCAGAGAGAGAATCCCAAGCAGGCTCCACACTGCCTGGACCCTGACGTGGAGCTTGATACCAAGAAGCATGTGAGACCATGACCCGAGCCAAAATCAAGAGTTGGACGCTTAACCAACTGAGCCACCCAGGCATCCCAACAATTTACAATTCTTAAATTCCAAGCTTGCTTGCTGTCTTATTTTCTACAATATAAACATATTAAAAGACAACCTAAATGTCATCATCAGATTGTTAGGTAAGTATGAATATCTTCAAATTCTAAAATGCATCTGGATTCATGTGGATCTATGGATGGTAATATTAAAGATGACCACAATAAAATTGGAGTTTTGGAGTTGTATAATTAATGTTTTTATATTGTACTTAAAGAAAGAAAAAAAAAAACCTGTGTATGTCTATACATTTTTGTGTCTGTGTATATAAATGTATATTTGAATTGAAAGTACAGGAAGGATGGGGTGCCTGGATGGTTCAGTTGGTTGAGTATCTGACTCTTGATTTCAGCTCAGGTCATGATCCCAGGACCATGGGTTCGAGCCCTGCATCAGGCTCCTCGCTGAGCATGGAATCTGCTTAAGATTCTCTCTCTCTCTCTCTCTCTCTCTCTCTCTCTCTCTCTCTCTCTCTCCCCCCCCCCCCCCCCCGCCCTTCTCCCCTGCTTCCATGTGCGTGCTCTCTCTCTTATGGAAAAAAAGTCCAGGAAAGTATTTCCAGAGAGCTAATTGTGTTACTCAGGGGAAGAGACCGTGCAGATATACAGGCAGTCAAGCCCAGTCCAGCTATGCTGGCCATTTACAACAATTGTTGGTTCTGGTTTGTCTGTGCTCTTCTACTACTGGTTATAAATATATGCACAATATCATCCATAGGAATACAGAGGTGGGGAACTCCTGTTTTACTGACTCTATTTTTTTTCTGTATTGGTTGAGTTGTCTTGGTGACAAAATAACCAATTAAAATAATTTTAAAGTGCAAACAGAAGTAACAGTAAATCTGAGTGGTATTTAAGTGATCAATAGAAGGTATACAATCAAAAGCCCATGGGTTCAAACTTCATGATATAAAGGTATAGCACCCAAGTGAGTGGATTTGGTACGTGAGGCTTCCAAAGTCCATCTCCCTAATGTAAAATGAAGAAATTACACCTAAGAGGTTTAGTAACTTGCTCAAGATCTTACAGAAAGTTAGCAGCAGAGATCCAGTAAGGAATCAGGTCCTGATGTCCATTCCCAAGCTCTTTCTAATTCATTATGATTTTCCCTTTCTCTCTCTCTCCCCCTGTGTGTGTGTGTGTGTGTGGTGTGTGTGCATGAAGAGGTGTTTTAAAACTCTGCTTCTCTTGCAGATCAGTTAGCTTTAGAAGTACAAGATGGCATTAATTAGAATTTAGCAGTATAAGATAAATAAGAAATCTAGAAACTTCTACCAGCTATGCTAATATAGCTTAAAATAGCTTTCAAATGTCAAATATGAATTTAACTTAGGAAAACAAGATAGATTATGTCAATGAGAATGTTCTTTAACATCATATGGTAATTCCTTTAACAGTGTAACTATACAATATTAATATCATTTTCCCCTTGGGATCTTTAGACAGATCCAAGTTGAATAAGCCTCTTGATAGTCATGGGCTCAGAAAGAACTAGAACAAAAGTATACAAGACTTCATTGATCTGTAAATATAAAGATAGGGCAGCTTAGGTAAATGGATGACAGAGAAGGCTCAGAAGTTCTAAATAAAAACCCATTTATATAAAAGTATTAATACAGATTACTCCATAGCTAGTAAAGAGTGCAGTGGTTACCACAGAAATAGAGAAAAGGTTTTCTTGGCAATGCAGCACATTACTTTTAGTTGATAGAATATATGTTAAATATTAAAGTTCTGAAGCTGATGTGAAGATTTGTTGTACAAGTCACAATCTTCCACCCCTCCCTGTATTCCCATCCCTTGCAGTGTGCTTCGAGGTCAGTTTCTTCCTGTGTCTTCACTTCCCCCTTGAGTCTGGCTGGTTTGGCCAACAGAATGTGGTAGAACTGGCACTATGCCAGTTCTGAGCCCAGTTCTTGAGAGGCCTTGTACTTAGAGATAGATCCTCTAGCTTAACTTAAAATGAGATCTTTAGGGTGGGCCCTAATGCAATATGACTAGTGTCTGTAAGAGAAGAGGAAATTTGGACAGAGATGTATACAGAGGGAAGACAATATGAAGACACAGAAGAAGATGACCATCTATAAGCCAAGGAGAGAGGCCCCAGAAAAGATCCTTCCCTCATAGCCCTCAGAAGGAACCAACCCTGCTGACACTTTGATCTTGGACTTCTGACTTCCAGAACTGTAAGAAAAAAATTCTGATTAAGCCACCGAGTTTGAGGTACTTTTTGGGGCAACCCTAGAAGACAAATACACATTCTCAGATTGAAAGACAACTCTGTGTGACTATAAAATATATATTCTTTTTACTGAACCATGATGACGAATAGGACCAAAAAAACCCAAAAACCCAAAAAACAAAACAAAACAAAAAGCCAGTTCCTTGTTGTTACGGAGAAGAAAAATGCAAAGGAAAGAGAAGGTGTAAGAAAATGCAGTAATTATACACTTATGATTGACCTAAAGAAGGGAGAGAGTTCCTTCCTTTCTTTTTTTAACTAAAAAAATTGTCTTAAACATTTTTATTTATTTTTGAGAGACAGAGTGTGAGCAGGGGAGGGGCAGAGAGAGAAACACACAGAATCAGAAGCAGGCTCCAGGCTCCAAGATGCCAGCACAGAGTCCGACGTGGGGCTTGAACCCACAAACTGTGAGGTCATGACCTAAGCTGAAGTCGGATACCCAACCAACTGAGCCACCCAGGCGCCCCAAGAGTTCCTTCCTTTCTACTAGTAGTACCGCTACTTCTGCTTGACTTCAGCTTCTACTTCCAGTGGGACTACTACTAATTTACATTCATTGAGTACTGACTACAGACCATACATTGTGTGAAGTAACTAATTACTTGCATCAGCCCTGTGAATAATATTACTTGCAATAACTCTGTGGGGTTTTCTCTTCATTTTACTGGTGAGGAAATTGAAGCTCAGAAGTAATCTGCCCAAATTAATGGTGGGATTTAATTTCTGGGTTAGTGTCTGTCAGTCTCTGACTTAAGAATCTGTGTTCTTAGCTATTACATACTAGGGCTTTGTTTCAACATAATGCATGCTGCTCACAGTTGCATAGTTTCCAGTCCAACTATCAGCTTTAAGAGTGGTGAATGGTTTTGATGGTATTTGATGATCTGCTAACAGGTACCGTAACATCCCTCCTTTGTGGTAAATTCTATCTTGAAACAAAATGGCAGCTAATACAGGTTTTCCAGTGATCATTGTTCTTACAACTTTTATATGAATTTAAGCTTTGAGTGAAGACTTGGTCATATGATTTTATTGATTGAAATCTTCAATTCACAGAGCCAATAATAATTAGAAAGGAGTAAGGGCAAAAGAAAAAGGAAATTTGTCTAGATAACAAAGCCAGTTGATTCAAGTGCAGAATTTAAATTCATAGCCCCTGCTTAAACTATCCAGTATTCACATTTTAAAGAATTTGTTTTTGGAAACCTTTATAAAACTCTCCACTGTTACAATGTAATGCCATCTGGGATTTAGCATTTATAAAATATGCAGTTAAGAGATGCCAAGAGATTCTTCATGCAAACCAGATGGTACAATAACAGCTCTGTCTGTGTTTTTGGCAGAAAAATAGGGCTTTGAATGGCTTGAAACTTATGTGAATAAATTAAGCCCAATCAATACTTCAGGGACATTATAATTTCAATAGTCAACTTACCCACCTAAATATTTTCATAAATGTTTTCATTTAGAGAAGAAAAAACAAAAGGGCAGACAGTGGTTCCTTTCATTGCCTCATGTTTGTATTTAACAATGTTTCTAAGAAAAACAACACCAGTGACCTTCAATGTGGGAAAGAAAGTTTCTCTGTATTTTGAGTGATATATGTGTTTAAATGAGAAGCAGGGTTGTTGAATCTCTTTTGAAGAGGAAAAATCCACATCAAATAGGTTGAAGAGTTTTGTTGCTGTGCTCAAGAGGAAAACGTACATAAATAACTAAGTGACATTTTCTGAGTAATGGACTTAAAAATGTCTTTACCTCAAATGGTTTGTTTCTCACAAACCCAAGTCCAGCACATACAGTAATGTGTTAATGACGCCTATTCTGTCCTTGCTTACTTCCTATAAGTACCATGTAACAATAGGACTTCTGTAATCCTTTATAATTTTTTTTTACTTTCTGTTAATCCTTTTATTTTCATTAAAATTCATAATAAGATGCTCATTAGATGAAACAATCTTGTTAAAAGCAACGTTCTGCTTGGATCTTTTCTTTTTCCTTATTAGGTAAAAATGTGCTTCCCTACCATACAAGTGAATTTCCTCTATAATTAGGCGTAAATAGCTTTGGAGAACAAATACAGGCTGCTTTTGAAAACCAGGTCTCTTGGGTTTAGGGGGCAATCTCGTTAATAAAAATAAGTGTTTCTGGGCTTCACATTGAATTTCTTTCCCAATTAGCAGTGAATGGTTTTTCAGAACAAGGAAGAAGTTGGGTTTCCACTTTGTTGGCATTGGTTTTTCTTGGGGGTAGACTGGAGGTATCAACTACCACTAATCTTTGTTCCTTCCATCTCTCTCTCTGGGCAAAGGAACACACAAGACTCTGTTTTATAGATAGATCAGAGTCCTAGGTAAATTCTCCATCCAAGGGCTACTACTTCCTTTCATCCAGGATTAGACTCCATGGTAGATGGGACAGTTGTTTACAACATCAAGCTGTCAGGTGGCAAGAGAGACTGCAAAATTATAAATACAGCAATGAAGAATGGACAATGCCATTGCTTTGTGGGGAGGAGGAGACCCTTTAAGGGGAGAATCTTTCTAAGTGTTGCCCCTGGGGGTGCCAATTAACCCTGTTTTCTCTGGGTCATTGGCAGAAAGAAGTGGTGTTTGGGTCTAAGGGACTCTCAAAGTGAAATGGTTAAATGCATGGGGTGTCAGGTAATAAATGAATTTTTAAGAAAACAAAGGAGGAAATAAAGCCTACCCCCTCTGAACCTAAGTGGCAGCAGAGGGACATAGAAGTCACTAGCAAGAGTTTCTAAAGTTATTCTAATATTGCAGGTGTATAGGGAGGTGGGAGCAGGACAGGGTTGGTTACAACAGGAAGGTGATGAGCACCTGACTTACTCTGGATATTTAAATGGACATTTAAATCAGACCCTTAAAGTCTATCAACCAATGTGTAGGGAAGATATTCTTTTCTGACCTTCAAAGAGTCCAATAGCATACTGTTGGGACAGATTCAAATACTTATTTCCACAAGGCCAATACTGTCAAAACATACAGTCAAAAGCCACAATTGCCCCATAATTATCTAGACTCCTGATGAGCAGTTAGTGCCTAAATTATATGCAGATCTGTCTTGGGTATTTTCATTAATCTCTGCCCTTACCATCTCCTACCTGTTGTGTCTCTCCTTTGTACTTTGAGAAGTACAGTAGAAAATAAGAAAAGAGACCAATTACTAAGTTTTAGAGCTCTCTCTCTCTAACTGCACTCTTAGCCACAATCACATGGTTTCTTGGCTCTTCCAGTTTGTAAAACCATACTTCACAGTTTGCAAGGAATTTTATATCATTTCACCTTTACTACTATAAGTTTAGATGATAATATGATCATGAACAATATCCTCCAATTTTATTCACAAAGAAATGGAAACTCAAATAGATGCAGTAAGTTCTTCCAGAATATATGGACTTCAGGTCTTCTAGGTCTAATTTCAACCCTCTCTGTCAATCTCCTCTTGAGGGAATGGTGTAAGGAGGATCTTCAAGTTCAGGATCTGTTTCTGCTTCACCTCACCTTCCCAACACACTCTTCTTTTTTTTTTTTTTTTTTTTAACGTTTATTTATTTTTGAGACAGGGAGAGACAGAGCATGAACAGGGGAGGGTCAGAGAGAGGGAGACACAGAATCTGAAGCAGGCCCCAGGCTCTGAGCTGTCAGCACAGAGCCTGACGCGGGGCTAGAACTCACGGACTGCGAGATCATGACCTGAGCCGAAGTCAGCCGCTTAACCAACGGAGCCACCCAGGCGCCCCCCCCCCCCAACACACTCTTCTTTTAAGGAAGGGGTTTTCCCAAGGAAATGCCAAAGGGTGCCAGGATATTTAAATACCATTTAAAAATATTAAAACAAACAGCTCAGGTGTCTTACCATTTCACAGGAGAGTTTGAATCCAAGTCATGAGTGCTACTGGAGTAGAGAAACTCTTCCTTCTCCTCCATTTCTAACCCTTCTTCCTATATGAATGATTGCTCTGTCCTCCTTTATCTTTGCTTCCATCCTTATCTTTATCATTCTCCTTCTCCCCATCATTATCACATTATCTTTATCATCATCTTAATCTTGTAACAGACTCCTCGTTTGATTGACACTTAGCTTTCTATAAGCTAATAATATAGTTTATAATTATATACACAATAATTAATCGATCTTTGAGAAGCCCTCTGTCAGATTATATATGATTTTCTATTTTAGAATATATTCATGAATGTAATTGTGTCTAAATTAAAGTAGCTCATGAAAAAATTAGTTGTTCTCACAGTATCCATAATCACGTTTGAATATTTCACTCTCTGCAGTCTTAAAAAAATTCTTTTTCCCTCCTTACAAATAAATAATAGTGTCCTCCAGGTTGCTTCTACAGCTTCTACTGGTTCTCATAGAAACCAGAAAAAGGAACAAACATTGACTCTTGGAGCTAATTATCGTGAGAAACTTGCAGATGAAAGCTTTGTACTTTCTCAAAGTTGACAGATAATTTATCTTGGAATAAAGGCTTAGACAAAAAGAGATAAGAAGAATAAAGAGTTATAGACTTTGAAAATAGATCTTCCTCACCTCAATTCCATGGACTATTATCCAAACATATTAAAGGTTTTGTAACAATATGGGAAATACTTATGGTGGATTAAAGAGAGGAAAAGACAATGCAAAAATGTATGTATTTGATGATAAAAACTATGTAAAATATATACTTCAAGAGAATATCAATACAGTTTATCAGTTGTATCGGGCGAAGGGTTCTAATTTTATTGCTGTGTCTTCACAGGACATGGTCTGCATGAAATCTATCATTTGATACTTATTGAGGCCTGCACTGGTTTTATTAGGTGGGCAATTTTTTTTTCCATATATGAAGTTTATTGTCAAATTGGTTTCCATACAACACCCAGTGCTCATCCCAAAAGGTGCCCTCCTCAATACCCATCACCTACCCTCCCCTCCCTCCCACCCCCCATCAACCCTCAGTTTGTTCTCAGTTCTTAAGAGTCTCTTATGCTTTGGCTCAAAGAGAGCTTTGGCTCTCTTCCACTCTAATCTCTTTTTTTTTTTCCTTCCCCTCCCCCATGGGTTTCTGTTAAGTTTCTCAGGATCCACATAAGAGTGAAACCATATGGTATCTGTTTTTCTCTGTATGGCTTATTTCACTTGTCATCACACTCACCAGTTCCATCCATGTTGCTACAAAGGGCCATATTTCATTCTTTCTCATTGCCACGTAGTACTCCATTGTGTATATAAACCACAATTTCTTTATCCATTCATCAGTTGATGGACATTTAGGCTCTTTCCACAATTTGGCTATTGTTGAGAGTGCTGCTATAAACATTGGGGTACAAGTGCCCCTGTGCATCAGTACTCCTGTGTCCCTTGGGTCAATTCCTAGCAGTGCTACTGCTGGGTCATAGGGTAGGTCTATTTTTAATTTTTTGAGGAACCTCCACACTGTTTTCCAGAGTGGCTGCACCAATTTGCATTCTAGGTGGGCAATTTTTATAAATATTTCTGTGTACTTGAAAAGAACATGCTTTTTCTATTGAGTATAGAGTTATACATAGGATTGTTAAGTCAAGCTTTTAATTGTGTTCAAATATTTTATATTTTTACTAATCTTTAACCTAATATATGTGTGTGTGTGTGTGTGTGTGTGTGTATGATATACAGAGGGTGAATTAACATTATCATTATATATATAATATTAAGAGAGTTAATTAAAATCTCCTACTGTGATTGTGGATTTGCTCCTTCTGTTCCAGTTCTATTATTTTTTGTTTTCTCTATTTGGGGGCTATGTTATTAGGTACACACAAGCTTAGGACTATTATATTTTGTTGATGAATTGTTCCTTTCATCATCTCTCTTTATCCCTAGTAATTTTTTGGCTTAAACTATATTTTGTCTGATATAAATATAGATATACCATTTTTTGTCAGTATTTTCTTGATAAAACTTTTCCATTTTTTGCTTTCAATCTTTCTGCAATTTTATATTTTAGCTGTGTCTGTTGTGAATAAGATATAGCTGGGTCTTCCAACTGGTGAATTTTGTCCATTTACACTTATTTGTTTTACAGAGATATTTGGACCATGTTTTTGGTCTTACATTGTGTTCTTTATTTGCACTAATTTTTCCATGTTTTCCTCCTTTCCTTAAGGTGGGAGTTTAAGTTATTGATTTGAGATATTTCTCTTTTTTTAATACAGGCATTAAAAACTGCTAATTTCTCCCCCAAGCTCTGTTTTATTTATTTTTACATTTTTTATTTTTATTTTATTTATTCTCAAGTTAACATACAGTGTAGTCTTGGAGTAAAATCCAGTGATTCATCACTTACATATAACACCCAGGGCTCATCCCAACCAGTCCTATCCTTAATGCCCATCACCCATTTTCCCCACCCCTGACCCCCATCAACCCTCAGTTTATTCTCTTTATTGAAGAGTCTCTTATGGTTTGCCTTACTCTCTGTTTTTATCTTATTTTTCCTTCCTTTTCCCAATGATCATCTGTTAGGTTTCTCAAATTCCACATATGAGTGAAATCGTGTGATATCTGTTTTTCTTTGACTGACTTATTTCACTTAGCATAATACCCTCCAGTTCCATCCACACTGTTGCAAATGGCAAGATATCATTCTTTTTTCATTACTGAGTAGTATTCCACTGTGTGTGTGTGTGTGTGTGTGTGTATATATATATATATAACATCTTTTTTTAATGTTTATTTATTATTTTTGAGAGAGAGAGAGACAGAGTGTGAGTAGGTGAGGAGCGGGGGGGGGGGGGGGGAGGGGACACAAAATCCAAAGCAGGCTCCAGGCTCTAAGCTCTAAGCTGTCAGCACAGAGCCTGACATGGGGCTCGAACTCATGGACGGTGAGATCATGACCTGAGCCAAAGTCAAACACTTAACCAACTGAGCCACCCAGGCACCTCATATATACCACATCTTCTTAATCCATTCATCAGTTGATGGACATTTGGGCCAAGCTCTGTTTTAAAATTCTGAGATGTTGTGTCTTCATTTTCATTCAGTTCAAAATAGATCTGATAAAGGATTTTTGTTCAATATATATAAAGAATTTTTATAACTCAATAATAAGATAATAACCCAGTGAGAAAAATGGGCAAACAATTTAATAAAGATAAGATGTAAGAATGGCTAATAAGCACATGAAAACGTGCTCAACATCATTAATCATTAGGAAATGCAAATTAGAACCATAATGATACCACTTCACATCCTCTAAGGATGGCTATAAGCAAAAAGGCAACAAAGGCTGCAAAGATATGGAGAAATTATCACCAATCATTGCTGGTAGAAATGTATAACAGTACAGTGACTTTGGAAAAACACTGGCAATTTCTGAAAAAGTTAAATATAAATCATCATGTAACCCAGCCATTCCACTCTTTGCTATAAACCCAAGAGACATAAAGATATATGTCCACACAGACTTGCGTGTGAATGTTCTTAGAAGCATTATTCATAAAAACAAAAAGGGGAAACAATCTAAATGTCCATCAGCTATTGGATGAATCATGAACATTTGGTATATTTCTATAGTAGAATATTATTCAGCAATAAAAAGGAGGTACTGTTATATACTGAAAAATGAATGTACCTCAGAAAATTATGTGAAGCTAAAAAAAAAACCCTGAACACAAAGACTATATATTTTATGATTCCATTTATATTAAATGCCCTTAAAAAGCAAATCTATAGAGACAGAAAGCAGATTAGTAGTTTCCTAGGGTTGGGAGGGGAAATGGGGATTAACTACAAATGAGTATGAGGGATATTTTGAGGGTGATAGATATGTTCTAAAATTGGATTGTGGTGATGCTTGAACCACTGTGTAAATTTACTATCATTGAATTACACACTTAAAAGGGGTGAATTTCATAGTGTATAAATTATACCTCAATAAAATAGTTTCTAAAGTAGACCTCCCTAGTGAACTAGACTAGTTCTGCATTGTTTGGAAATTATTTTGTACATTCTGTGCCTAGATGACCAATACTACATTCAAGACATGCTAATGGACAGAAAAAATTAAATGTGGCTTAAAACACTCAAGACGAACCCCGCATTCCTTACTATTCCAGGTCATGGCCATGCCAGAAAGGAAAGGTCCAAGTTCAGTGCTGTGAACCTTTCTGGCTGCCTTCCATGGAGGAGGCTGGAATGACCTTTGTCCTGAGGTGACACTCTTCCTTGTTACTGATTAACCAGCTTTGCCGGAAGGCTACTTCACCAACAACCTGATCTGCCTGGAGAGCAATATCTGGCTGGGCTTAGGTGGCCAGGAAAAATGTCCACTCGCTACCACCAAGCTGCTAGTGATAGCTACTTAGAACTTTTGAAAGAGGCTACCAAGAGAGATCTGAATCTTTCTGATGAAGATGGCATGACTCCCACACTCCTGGCAGCTTACCATGGGAATTTGGAAGCCCTAGAAATAATCTGCAGCAGAGGGTAAGTTCAACCTGATGGTTTCTACTGTAAACAGTGTTTATGGTAGGAGTTTACAGACAGCAGCAAGAGACAAGGAAGTCAGTGAAAATACTTTGTTCTTTATGGATTGTCTAAATAATTGTCTTTTTAGAGAAAAAGAGAAAACTGCCTAGAGATGCTCTTTTCACATTAAGAACTGGTACCATGGGGATGGCTCATCCCTTATGAGCCACACATAGAAAGATCCTGAACTCTAAGGCTTTGTTATCTGCTCGGGGCAGGGGGATGGGGGGGAGGATATTTTAATTTTGTGTCTTTAAAAATCTTTTACATAAGGGCACCTAAGTGGCCCAGTCAGTTAAGCATCTGACTCTTGATGTCAGGTCAGGTCTTGATCTCAGGGTCATGAATTCAAGCCCCACATTGGGCTCCATGCTAGGTCTGAAGCCTACTTTAAAACAAACAAACAAACAAACAAACAAACAAACAAACTTTTCCATGAAATGTAAATGGTTGGCTCTTAAAAAGAAATCACTGTTTTACTTGACTTTAAGATGTTAACTTTGATTGGAACAAATGATGCGTTGTTTTTTTTTTAATCTATTCCATTAAAATCCACAGCCTTTTATTAATACACAACCCTAATGCAAGCCATGATTCTTAGATGAAATAGTTGGCTTTATAAGGGACCTTCAGCCTGTCTTATCTCTCTAGCTGTCAGATATATACACATGCATACACACTTCCCCCAAATTCTAATGCAGGAATTACCTATCTCTTTTCTTCTGCATGTTACCAGAAGGGCTAGGCAGTGTTGGCAGCTATAACCCAATGGCAGTAAAGAAAGGAAAAAAGAACACATTAACAAAGGAGCTAAGTGAATCAATTTCAATTCAGTAAATATTTACTTTTACATATTTGCAATGTACCAGCCATTTTATTGGCCACTGGGGATGCCCTGATCAACAAGAGAGACCCAATTCCTCTCCTCATGGTGATCAGATTTGAGAGAGGAAGACAGAAATTAAATAAGTTAAGTCATAGATGATATTGGTTATAAAGGGGGGAAAGAAAGGGCGTTACATAAATAACACAGGCATCTATCCCAAACGATAGAGTGAGGATAGGCTTTCTGGATCATTGAAGCTGTAACTTGAAAGGTGAGAAGAAGCTGGCCAGAAGATGGAAGGAAGAATGTTTCCCAAGTGAGAGCACTTTGCATTCTAGGCACTGAAGTTGAGTATGGCTGGATGCAGCTTTAATGGGGAGAGGCCAAGTTATAAGAAACGACCAGATCACAAGAGCCTTGTAAACTCTGTTTGGGAGTTGAACTTTATCCTAATGGCATGGGAAGTCATTGTCAGGTTTAAGCAGGGTAGCCACCTGGTAGATTTGTGTTTACAAAACTTGTTCAGGCAGCTGTGTAGCAGTCACAGAAAATGTTCAAGGGCTATTTTAATGGTTGAGATGAGAGATGAACTGGACTAGGGCAGTGGCAATGGCAATGGGGAGACGGGGATGGACTGGAGTGGCAGTTTGGGTGTAGGATCAATTACAGTTGACTGGATGTTTTGGTGAGTAGAGGAAGAGGAAGGTAAGACCCCATGTTCCACCGTTGTGTTAAATTGCCATGGAGTACATGGGCTGAAAAAAATATCTTGTACAGGTTTTCTTAGGCTCCCATATTGACCACAGCCAATTTTCAGGAACTGTGAGAGATCAATTGCCAGTTATACTTAAGGGAGTTAAAAAGGGAAATAAATTAAAAATTGAATTTAGAAGTTAATCAGTCATTGATCACTGACAGTGGATCATGTGGTAATTATTAATACCCAAACTCTGGCTTTGTTAAAAATTGTGTTCCTTTCTTTTCAAAATTTAAAGATGAAAAGCAATAATTACATATGTTCTCCTACACTTGGAAGATGGCACCAATTATACAAAATTTCATTTTGCCTTCAAAGTGTATGTGAATTTTTTTTGTTTTGTTTCACTTGCTAACCTAAGTTATCTTCCTCCCTGATTCTTCGAGGATACTTATTGCAAAATTTTACATCATATTACAAAGATAAATTTAATAAAGTAAAAATCAAACCAATTTTTACAGTCATTAACATTTGGGCTTATATCCTTCCAGACTTTTTCCTTTGAGAACATGTACATACACATACATTTTTCCCCCTGAAAAAAGGCAGTCATATGTTACAAACTGTTCTGACACCTGCTTCTAATTATTTAACAATAGATTATGGATCATTTTCACTTTCAGTTTTTTATTTGCTCTTTGAAGTAGAAATCTATACCACTGGTGTTTTGTTTTGTTTTGTTTTGTTTTGTTTTGTTTTGTTAATTAGAGAGAGAGAGAATTTGCCTGAATTTAGCCCAGGCAAACACTATAGCATCAATATTGGATTCAGCTAATCAAATGAGGGGAACCAGTTTGTGAACACCTGGGCAGATATGTGTAATGGTTCTATCAAGAAGTATGAAAGACACCAAGGACTAAAAGACAGAGATTGGATTTAGAAGAGTGGGGAGAGGGGCAGATGGAGAGGGAGAGAAAGAGACAGAGAGAGAGAGACAGAGAGAGAGAGAGAGAGAGGGAGAGAATCTTAAGCAGGCTCAGCACAGAGCCTGATGTGGGGCTTGATCCCATGATCCTGGGATCATGAACTGAGCTGAAATCAAGAGTTGGACAGTCAGCTAACTGTGCCACCCAGGGATCCCATGCCACTGTTTTTTAAAAAATTTTTTACTGTTTTTATTTATTTTTGAGACAGAGAGAGACAGAGCATGAGCAGGGGAGGGGTAGAGAGGGGGGCAGACACAGAATCTGAAGCAGAGTCCAGGCTCTGAGCCATCAGCACAGAGCCCAACATGCAGCTCGAACCCACGGAGTGTGAGATCATGACCTGAACCGAAGTCGGACCCTCAACCGACTGAGCCACCCAGGCGCCCCATCATGTCACTGGTTTTTAATGACTATATGGTATTCTGTTTTTACGGTTTCATCATAATTTATTTAATCAGTTGCTTGTTCATAACACTTAAATTTGAATCCAGTCTTTCAACTGTTATTAACAAGTTGGGATGAACACCCTTGCTTACTCATCTTTACACAAGGGTCTAATATTTCCTTAGGATAAATTCTTAAAGGCAGAGTTATTGATTCAAGAGGGTGCTATGTTTTAAAAGCTTTTGGCACATAACGTGCCAGGAAATTTGAACTACTTTATGATTCCTCCAGCATTGTTCATTTTCCCATACTCCTGCCAAAACTGAGTATTACTGTTCTTTTTAATCCTTGCCTATCTGATGGGCAAGAAAATGGTAGTACATTGTTTTCATTTATATTTCTTTGATTATTAATAAGTCCAAATATTCCTTCTTATGTAGAAAAACATTTTTGAAAGACTGATTTTTTTTTCTGAGAACAGCTTCACAAAAAACAAATTAACTTCAAAAGAGAAAAAATGATGTGGACCAGATGCTCAGAGTAAGTTAATATAAGCAAGTTGCCCATTTAGTGACTATAATACCAATCCGGTTTTAAAAATTACTGCCCAAATGCACTGACCTACAAAAAAGCAAGAGCAAAGTGGGGATTATTTTAAAATCTCTTCTGTGAGTTTCTCTTTTGGAAAAAAGAAATAGGAAAAGAAACCAACCCAAGACTGAATTTAGCCTAGGCAAACACTATAGCGTCAATATTAGATTCAGATAATCAAACGACAGGGACCAGTTTGTGAATATCTGGGCAGGTATGTGTAATGATTCTATCAAGAAGTATGAAAGACACCAAAGACTGAAAGACAAAGATTGAATTTAGAAGTACTCCATGAGGGTCGCCTGGGTGGCTCAGTCAGTTGGGCATCCGGCGTCAGCTCAGGTCATGATCTCACAGTTCACGAGTTCGAGCCCTGTGTCAGGCTCTGTGCTGATGGCACAGAGCCTGGAGCCTGCTTTGGATTCTGTGTCTCCCTCTCTCTCTGCCCCTGTCCTGCTCATGCTCTGTCTCTCTCTCTCAGAAATAAATAAACATTAAAAAAAATAAGGTCTCCATGACATTTGTCATTAGAAAATATTTTAAGTTATACACAAATTTGGAAAGTTGCTTTATTTAAAAAAATTTTTTTAAAGTTTTTATTTATTTTTGAGAGACAGAGCACAAAGAGGAGAGGGAGACACAGTATCTGAAGCAGGCTCCATCTCCAAGCTGTCAGCACAGAGCTTGTCACGAGTCTTCAACTCACAAATTGCGAGATCATGACCTGAGCTGAAGTTGGTTGCTTAACCAACTGAGCCACCCTGGCGCCCCAGAAAGTTGCCTTAGAATAAAATAAACATTTAAAAAAATTAATTTTTGAGAGAGAGAGAGAGACAGAGAGGGAGCTGGGGGAAGGGCAGAGAGAGAGGGAGACACAGAATTTGAAGCAGACTCCAGGCTCCGAGCTGTAGCACAGAACCTGATGCAGGGCTCAAACTCAAGAACTGTGGGATCATGGCCTGAGCTGAAATTAAGAGTCAGATGCTTTGAAAAAAATTTTTTTTAATATTTATTTATTTGAGAGAGACAGAGTGTGAACAGGTGAGGGGCAGAGAGAGGGAGACACAGAATCTGAAGCAGGTTCCAGGCTCCAAGCTGTCAGCACAGAGCCCGACTTGGGGCTCGAACTCACAAACTGTGAGATCATGAAGAGTCAGATGCTTAACCAACTCAGCCACCCAGGCACCCAAGAAAGTTGCTTTTAAATAGAATTTTTATAAGTGGAAATAACTTAAATACACTAGGGAAACTTTTAAATCATCTTACTGACAGTTTCATCTATAAATTTGGAATTTTGCATTTGAAATTTTCTTAGAACAAGACACATCTTTGGGGTCATCTCAAGGTTTTCTTGATGTTCTTCCTTCCATCTTGAAAGGGTCATTTAAGTTCCTTTAAGTTCCAAAGCATGTAGATTTAACCTAAACTCCTTAAGACCCTGAACATCCCCACCATAGCTCACTCCTCTCAATAATTTCTTTTTTAACTTATACAACCCAATAGTTTCAAGCAAATTTAACCAGTATGTTTTTGTTTATGTTTGTAGTACCATCTTGGATGTTTTTACAATCCCTCTTTGATGTCTAGAGTACTTAAGGAGTCTTTTGAATATGGTGCTTGGTTAAAATAAATAAAATGTAAAACGACATCTTTGGGGGTGAGGCACTGTGCCCCCCTAAGATACACAACTGCACTAAGACTGAAAGAGGTTTTCTTTGATCCAAAACAATTAAATCAGGCATACTGAGCAGACCTCTTGGAAGTAGCAGCCCGACAGAATGGTCTTATTTAATATTTGCTTTCCTTAGATTAAATTTCATTTTCTTGCTTTCCTCTTTGCACTGATTTCCCTTGCCCCATCTCCATGCACTCTGGTCAACCGAAATATACTCCTGGTTCCTCAGATATGCCATGTTTAACATCACCCATATGTGCATCTGTTCATGCTGTTCTCTGCTCAGAAGGAGGTTACCAACTGCCAGAGTATGGGCTGGATCCAGTCCAAAACTGTGTTTTATTTGGATTTCACTGTATTTTTCTTTTAAATTGGAGCCAACGTTTGAAATTCAAAAAATTCCACATGAAATCCTGGATGTCTGGCTTTATGTGGAAAATGGAAGCCCTGGCCAAATTGTGCCTGCTTTTATTCAAGGTGGCAGTCAGCTGCTGCTGAGCGACAGCTATCCTTTCTCATTGAAGTTCACACTCAACTATGACTTTGTTGAAAGAACAAGCTTGGCTCCATTCAGCTGCTTAAATGACCTGCTTGGTTTCTTTGAGTCTGAGACTTCTGCTAGGAGATGTGATACAAAGGACAAAAAGACACAGGTTTGACCCTCTGAGGCATATTATCTCATTAGGGAGTTGGGACATAAATATTGGGCAAATTAAGTACGACTGTAAGTGTTAAAAAGTCGCAAGAGCTAGGGCGCCTGGGTGGCTCAGTCAGTTAAGCGTCCGACTCTTGATTTTGGCTCAGGTCATGAGCTCATGGTCACGAGATGGAGCCTCATGTCGGGCTCCACTCTGAATGCAAAGGCCGTTTAGGATTCTCTCTCTCCCTCTGTCCCTCTCCTGTGCTCTCTCTCTCAAAATAAATAAACATTTAACAAAAGTCACAAGAGCTATTATAATGCTGTGGGGAAAATAAATATATGAAATTAGGGATTATGAGTTTAGGGAAAAGGGAAATGATAATAGGTAATGTTTATTGAGTATTCACTATGGACCAAGCACTTTTCTAAGGCTTTATGTTAACTTATTCACATAGCAACTCCATGAAAATTATTCTCATACTCATTCAGATGAGGACACTGAGTCCTCAGTGAGTTAAGCTTGAGGCCTCATAGCTGGCAAAGTAGAAAAACTTGAGGTCTGTTAACATAAGACTATATTGTGCTGGAGACCGTTAGGCCTGGAGGCAAGCCTGATCCAAAGTATGCTGCCTGTGTAACAGGCTTAAATCAGTTAACCATTCTGAGCCTTATTTTACCCCTCTGATAATTATCCTGGTCTTTCTTTAAGAAGGAGATGGTGATGGTGGATGGTGGTGATGGTGTTGAAAGTATAAACCTTCACAACTGAAAAGCCTGAGGAGACCAAGGCTTTCCGTGGAGGAGTTACAAATTCGATTCATCAAATTACTGGACATTGGTTAGGCTCCGTTAACTAGCGCAGCTCTTCTCAATCTGCAGGGAACTTACATATCACCTTGGGATCTTGTTAAACTTCGGATTCTGATTCAGGAATTCTGGGCTGGAGTCCAAGATTCCACATTTCTAGCAAACTAGCAGCTGCAGCTGCTACTACTGATCCAGGGACCAAACTTTGAGTAGCAAGCAACAGAGGAAGGGTCACAGGGCATTGATGTGGCAGTTGCAAGTGCATGGATTGTCTCTCCTGTTTCCACATCCTACTCACCAAGAATGTCAAGAGGCCTTCTCGGAACCTGTCTCCTGTCCTTCCATGGGTCCAGACTGGGGAAAGTTTAGAGGGATCCTCGTTTGGGGGTC
The DNA here is from genome assembly GCF_007474595.2 of Lynx canadensis. Classification (NCBI taxonomy): domain Eukaryota; kingdom Metazoa; phylum Chordata; class Mammalia; order Carnivora; family Felidae; genus Lynx; species Lynx canadensis. The sequence continues at coordinate 16,995,120 of NC_044318.1, forward strand.
TAGTCTAGGGTGAGGGAAGAATGCCTCTTAGTACCTGTATTATCAGAGTTCTCATCAATGGCTTGGGCTTGGGGCCAGAGCCATATTAAACAACATGACTGCCAGTAACTCACAATCTCATAGGGGGAGTGGGGTTGTGGCCTGGGGCAAGATTCCAGTAGGCATTAATTCATCCCACAAATCTTTACTGAGCACCTACCGCATGACTGTTTCTATGCTGGCATGGGGTCTCTGGCCTTAATCCCATCTAATAGTACCCCCAATTACACCGTAAGCCGTTGCAGAACTGATCGCATATATGACACTGTAATTACATGGAAGTAAGTTGGGGAATCAATGGATATGTTCTACCCTTTGTATGAATAATGGTTGTAGTAGATACTGTTTGGTACCTACACAATATCCATTCTCCTCTTCTTTCTTGCTGGTGGGAACCCAGTTCTGTTCAGTTCTTTATTTTCCTACATGTGACTCCAGTGTGGTAACACTGTTAGAGTGGGAATGAGCTCTTACCAGCTCATGAGAGATGATTGCTTAATTTTCAGGAAGTTTCAGTCTGTTAAACAGAGTCATTATTAAAAATAAGGTTATTTAACCTATCAGTTAATAAATTATATTTTTAAATACTCAAAACTTCTCACTTCCTAATTATTTAGTGCATTTTACTATTAACTATGTTCTTAAGATTTTGCACATCTGCAATATCTACATATATGGTGGGAATAATTTATAACAGTGTGTTACTGTACATCTCTTCCAAACTGTGTCCAGTAATATCACATTAGTAGCTTGAATTTTGCCATGATGGGTGTATGTACAACACAAAAATTGGCACATGCCATAAATCAGAGCTTTGATCTTTTTCTTGGGTAAGCCAGTTGTTAAACATTTACAAGTATGCCACTGGGTAATCTTATCCCTAGCTTCAGGGAAAATTTTTAATTGGCCTAAGTTATAGTAGTTCTATTTCTCTTCCTATAGACATGTGATCCAATTGGGAACAATGAGACATGAAAGTGGCTTTTTTGGGGGGAGGGGGATGTTTCTTGGAAAGCTTTTCTTCTAAAAAGGAAGCAAAGGGTAGAGATGGGCTCTTTCTGTTTCTGGCCATGTTGATTTCTCTATGTGTTTAGACTTTCACAAGTTATAACCAATGCCAAGGCAGGATTAACATGTATTTTGTTCATCTTGGTTTTATTTATTTATTTATTTATTTTGGACCTCATGTTCTAAGAAACAAAAATTATGTGTATTTTTGATATTTTTTCTAGAGGGGACCCTAATAGATGTGACATCTGGGGAAATACTCCCTTGCATTATGCAGCCTCCAATGGTCATACCCACTGTGTTTCATTCCTGGTCAACTTTGGTGCCAACATCTTTGCCCTGGACAACAACTTACAGTCTCCACTGGATGCTGCTGCTAGCAGAGAGCAGAATGAATGTGTTGCTCTCCTGGATAAGGCTGCCACTGCCCAGAACATCATGAGCCCCAAGAAAGTTAGCAGGCTGAAGGAGCAAGCTCAGAAGAATGCCAGGAGGCAGATCAAAGAGTGCGAGAGGCTCCAAGAGAAGCACCAACACAAGATGGCTCGCACCTATAGCAAGGAGGAATCTGGGACTCTTTCTTCTTCCAAGGCTACTTTCTCCAGGTCATCCCTTTCAAATGCTTCTGCTTCTGGTACATTTGGGTCAGCAACTAAGGGCATTAAAGACACCTTCAAGATAAAGTTCAAGAAGAACAAAGGTACAGAAGAGCTGGTAGGGAAGGAGAGCAGAAGTGGGCAGAGGAATGTGATGGAAGTGTTCAGAGAAGAGGAGGAAGACACATTCTCCCAGGACTTCAAAGAGAAGCTCCATTTCTCAGCAAAGGAGGACGGAGGTGTGCAGCACGAGTCCATTCTTAACCGTCCGGGTCTAGGCAATATTGTTTTTAGAAAGAACAGAATATTAAGTCCCGAAGACCTCTCAGACAGCAAGAGGGTGTTGGGATTTCAGATGCACAGTGAATTGCTTCAGAGACAAGGAGCAGCAGAGGCTGAGGAAGCTGAGGCTAACAACGAGGGAGTGGAAAACAGCCATGAAGATGATTTGCCTTGGGATGAGGATGAAGTGGAGTGGGAGGAAGATGTGGTTGATGCTACTCCTCTGGAAGTATTTTTGCAGTCCCACCACCTGGAAGAATTCCTTCCTATTTTCATGAGAGAGCAGATTGATCTAGAAGCTCTGTTACTTTGCTCTGATGAGGATCTTCAGAGTATACAAATGCAGCTTGGTCCCAGGAAGAAAGTTCTTAATGCTATAAATGGAAGGAAGCAGGTGCTACAACAGCCTGGGCAACTGATTGACACCAGTCTCTGATGGATTATTGGGTCCACAGGGTGAATCTGCAGCAATGGGGCAATGCTGTGGCCCACTGGAAACCCTCCAGTCAACACCCTCTGTATGCCCAATGCCAGGCCACTGGGAATTGTTGCTAGGGTTTTGGAAATGCGCTCCTAAGAAAGAGGCCCAGACTGTAGTCTGAGAAATATTCTGTACCTGTCCAAAAAAACCACCAGTGACCAACTCAAAGAGATCTGGGAATACAAGAATGCAATTTTCTCTCCAATTATCTTTTTGATATTTTTGAATATAGAAAGGGTTAAATGAATGGCAGACAAGGGAAAATCTCTTTAATTTTCCAACTCTGAACTTAAAAATTATAATCTCTTGTCACACAAGTGTGCTGCTTACTTTCTCATCCTTAGAGCCTGGGGATTCCAACTCCAGTTCTGTCCTGAGCTCTATGACTTTGTCTGTTGGAAGAGATTTGAATTCTTCCATTGGTCTGAGGCTTTATGTCCAACTTAAATGTGTTTAACCCCTCAACAGATGTTTACATGTTTATAAGTAATGGAAATGGGTTTATAATATTCCTGCCTGGGAACAGAGGCAGAGCAGCATGTAGGGAGAGTGAAGAAAGAAATAGAATACCGGGTACCTGATGTAATATGAATCGTATCTCCCTAAAATTTGTATGTTGAAGCTTTATGCCTCAACATAACTGTATTTGGAGATCAGACCATTAGGGAGGTGATTAAAGTTAAATGATGTCATAAGGGACACAGATGGATGGTGTCCTTATAAGAAGAGACACTCAGGGTTGCACACACACACACAGAAGAGGCCACATGGGGACACAGCAAGAAAACAGTCATCTGCAAGCCAAAGACAGATGCTTCAGGAAAAACCAAACCTTCCAATACTTTGATCTTGCACTTCCAGTCTTCAGAGCTGTAAGAAAATAAATTTCTGTTGTTTAAACCACCCAGTCTGTGGTATTTTGTTATGGCAGTCTTAGCAGACCAAGACTAAGGAGTGGAGAGAAAATAAGGATGCCGAGAAAAAGTCTGGACTGTTTCATGATTTTTCTCAAGGTAAGTGCCTTCTGAAACTTAAAAGAAGGGGGGGACATCTAGGTCATTTGTAGGGAAAAGTTGATTATAAAAGGAAATTTTACATTTTTATGTGCATGTACATATCTTTTTTTATGTGGTTTAAAAAAATTTTTATTACTTTTTTTATTTTTGAGAGGCAGAGAGATAGAACATGAGAGGGGGAGGGGCAGAGAAAGAGGGAGACAGAATCCAAAGCAGGCTCCAGGCTCTGAGCCGTCAGCACAGAGCCCGATGCAGGGCTCAAACCCATGATCTGTGAGATCATGACCTGAGCTGAAGTCCGATGCTTAACCGACTGAGCCACCCAAGAGCCCCTATTATGTACATATCTTTTATTTATTCTTGTCTGTCAGCATGGCCACATGTCTGAATATGTGTAAGTTTTATGATATAAACTGGCAGAATTGCAGCTGACATTTTTGAATGGCCATCCCAATTCAGATTGAAACCCTACTGAACAGCTAAGCTTCCTTGGATTTTTATAGCCAGACTTACATCAAGTGGAATTTACTATTGACTGTGTGTATAATACAGAAACAGCTGTTCATGTTCAGCATGGTTCCTCATGCACATCTGTTTGGGTTATTTCAAGAGGCACCCATGGAGACGATAAGCTTCAGGAGGATACAGATGTGTAAATCTGATGAACAATTGGCTCATTCTTCCTCAATGGATAGATTCAGAAAGATTGTCAGTCATGGAATAAATATGTTGCACTAGGGGATGATCATGTTTACAAATACTGCATTTTGTTGGTCTGGAATAGACTGAAGCTGTATTTGCTTTCAAAAAGTGTGCACAAAAGCATTTGGCACGTAAAAGAAACCCAGATAAAGTTTGTTGTGTCTGAGCCTGCGTGTATTAGTACTTCATTATTGTAGATGCCAGGATCCTCTCTCCACTTATTCTCCAGAATCTGCCTAATGAGACACTGGTTCCTAGGATATATGAGAAGTATAAGTCACTGGGGTTGGGGGGCGGGGAGGAAGTGCTGCTGTTAACAAAAAGGATGAGTTCCAGTAGTACTTTGTACATGACTGTCAGAGGTAAAAGTAGTATAGAAAGGCTGGCGATACATTGTAGCAAATGAGAGGCTGTGTGAGGTGGTACAAAGAATTGTGAGCTGGAAACCTGCATTGCTGCCTGGATAGAATATCACCTTATGGGCGTGGAAAGATACCTCTTTGGGAGAATGAGAAAAGGCAGGTCAGTGGAAATATTAGTGGAACTCTCCGCCTTAAAGGATCTCATGCAAAGTGCTTCGTGGGAGTTCCTCATTTCCAGCTGGAATTCTCCATGCTGGAGAATTCTTTCTACTGGAGGGGCAGCATTTGGCTCAGAAAATACAGGAAGGAGGATGTTTGTTTGTCCAGTAGAACTGGAAGCTCTCACTATGACCATCCCCTTGGACTTCATGTCAATTTTGCGATGAGAGAAGGGGATATGATTTTGAAGGACATGTGGATTGTAAAATGTCACATGAAAATGCCATCCAAAATTGCTGGATTAAAAAGAAGGGACCAAACCTAATCCCTTTCTGTTATCACGTGAATAATCATAAACCTCTGTGAGGCCACAATGGGTTGTCAGAGTTGCATTTTTTTCAACAGCTGAATTTTATTTTTATTAAGGTAACCCAGCTTGTAGGCTCCATTGGCTCATCTACCATTCTCTGAACATCTCCTGTTGTTCCATTTAAAGGGTAGATACCATGTCTGCAATTATCACAAAAATTAGATCAAAATATATGAACGAAACAGTGAGAATTACCTTCGGTCTTATATATCAGGGAGCAAAGAAGTTGAATTAAAAGTTTCCCACTACTGAGAACTCTGCTACACCTACTTCCCTATTGGAGAAGCCATGTTCTGCCTTACAATGTAAGCTCCTTGGAGACAGGGAGTTTTCTCTGTCCTATGTTCACTGACATATCCCTTGCACCAAATTCTGGTCTGTCATATAGCAGATGGTCACTATTTATTGTTGCATAACTAGATGGGAGGCCTAGGCTGGAGGCAAGATGCAAATTATGCTGGGCTGTTGATTCCTAGGAGTTTCACTGAATGTAGTGTCTCACATGGCATCTAAGGGTCAGGGCGGGTTATGTGACGTCGAAAGGAGTGACTCTGAAAGGAAAAACTTTCTCCCCATTGCACAAACCATTCTCAATCCATTTTCTGCCTCAAGTGTAACATAGTTGTAGTCATCAGTCACGTTGGACAACTCTCACCTCTTTTGGGGAGACATTTGCTATTGGGGATCTCACCAGGCACCTTTATGCTCTTCTTGTGGGCTCTTGGCCTCTTATGAATTATTTACAGAACCAGTATGTGAATGTTCTCCCAACTTATCATGAAGGATATAGCCTCTCCATCATGCCACATTGCTGTAAAAAAGTCTTATACCATATTATAAAAGGTTATAACTGTTATAAGAATTCTAGATGTTTCAAACTAAGTGAAACAAGAGAGGCCTAAGGGAGGAAGCTAGAGCAGTATAAATGCCTTGTCTAGAGACAGACTGGAGGATTATGAGCCTGGATGAGTTTAAATACTCACTGTATTCAGACCTCCATCCCTTAATCTAGATGCTTATCCAGTGCTATCAAACTCCCTAATGCCCTTGGTTCTCTCTCTGTCTCCCTCTCTTTGTAGTCTAACATAAAAGTCAGTGAGAAATAAAAGAAAGAACATTTCACTGAAGGAGTTTGGTGTGTCAAACACATATCGTGCTTATATCTCAGGCCGTCAGGCTATACACAGGCTATACACATAATTGTATGCTTGCAATTCCAAAATCTGAGTAACCAACCCAGACCATTGTTTTGAGCTCCAAATCCATAAGCCCGAGTGCTTATCTGACGTCTCCCCTTGAATGTCTCACAGGTACCTCAAACTCAATATGCCCAGAACTAAACCCATCTTCTCCCAAGTCGGTGATTCTTAACTGGGATAATTTTGCCCCAGGGACCTCTGGCAACGTCTACAGGCATTTTTCATTATCGTGAGTTGGGGGCCAGGGGTTGATACAGGGCTAGAAACAAGGAATGCTAAACATCCTACCGTGCATAGGACAGCCTCCTACAACAAAGAATAATCTGAACCCAAATGTTAATAATGCAGAGACCGAGAAACCCAGGGCTCTATCTATTCTTCCTCTTTTGAGAATGGCATACTTAACAAGCCTCTGATCTCATCTCTGGCCCTTCCTCTCTCTCTCTCCTAATTGCAGCCACACCAGGTTTCCTGTAGCTTCCTGAATATAGTGTGCCTCTCCTATGCCTGTGCCCCCGCACACCATCATCCCTCCTCCTGGGAAACCCTTCCTCCATGTAGCCAACTCTCTTGGGAGACTCACCCTCTCTGCCTGCCGCTAGTCTGGGTTGGACCCTGTAGCTGTGCAGGCCATCTTCTGTTTAACCTCCAGAACCTCTCTCTGCTATTCTCCACCTTCCTCTGTGTCCCATTGGTGACCTCCATGGACTCTCCCTGGACTTCTGATTGGGTTTGGACAGTGGGAGGCACCATCAAGAGACCAGAGAGTGGGAGGAAAGAGGGGCTGAGACATTTACTCCACCTCTCATTTCCTTGTGGGGCTGTGGCTGCCTCCCTTCATCCAAGCCCACAGCCCCTGTCTGCCCTAGCTCCAGTGCTTGCTGGGTTCCCTAACTGCTCATGCCAACTCAGCGAGTGGTGGTGGCAGCTTCCTAGTGTGGCTGGCCTTGGCATGCTTCACTGTCCCCTCTGCTTCCTGTAACTCTCCCCTCTCCTTTCTTAAAGTCCCTTCATTGAATTCTCTTCAGTCACCCCTGTTCCTGCTGGGACCCTGACTATATGTTCCTGTAACACTGAAGCATGGTACTGTAATCATCTTTTTACATCTCTCTTTTCCTAGACTGTGTGCTTTTGGGGGTAAATACTGCTTTTTTAAAAAATTGAAGTATAGTGGACATACAATATTAGTTTCAGGTGTACAACATAGTGGTTCAATAATTATATACTTTATGAAATGCTCAACCATGATAAGTATAGTTACCATCTGTCACCATACATTACTACAATATTATTGACTATATTCCCTATGCTGTACTTTTCATCCCCACAACTTATTTTATTACTCAAAGTTTGTATCTCTTAATTCCCTTTACAATGACTGTTTCTTTTCTATTGTGTCTTGGTGGCCTAAAACAGTTATTGTATGGGCTCTTAATGAAAGATCAAAAGAAGAAATCTATGAATTATTTCAGGCACTTTAAAAATTTTAAATTCCAATATAGTTAACATACAGTGTTATATTAGTTTCAGGTATACAATATAGGGATTAAACAATTGTGTACATTACTCAGTGCTCATCATGATAAATATACTCTTAATCTCCTTCACCTCATTCACCCATTCTCCTACTCACCTCCCCTCTGGTAACCATTAGTTTGTTCTCTGTAGGCAAGAGTCTGTTTTTTGATTCTTTTTTTTTCCTTTGTTCATTTGTTTCTTAAATTCTACATATGAGTGAAGTCATATGGTATTTGTCATTCTCTGACTTATTTCACTTAGCATAATATGCTATAGATCCATTCATGTTGTTGCAAATGGCAAGATTTCATTCTTTTTAATGGCTGAGTAATATTCATATATATATAGTCTCCATTCATCTATTGATGGACACTTGAGCTGCTTCCATAATTTGGCTATTCTAACTAATGCTGCAATAAACACAGGGGTACATATATCTTTTTGAATTAGTGTTTTTGTTTTCTTTGGGTCAATACCCAGTAGTCGTATTACTGGATCATGTAGTAGTTCTATTTTTAAATTTTTTGAGGAACCTCCATATTCTTTTCCACAGTGGCTGCTCTAGTTTGCGTTCCCACCGACAGTACACGATAGTTCCTTTTTCTCTGCATCCTTGTCAACACTTATTGTTTTTTGTGTTTTTTATTTTAGACATTCTGACAGGTGTGAGGTGATATCTCATTGTGGTTTTGATTTGTATTTCTGTGATGATTGATGATGTTGAGCATCTTTTCATGTGTCTGTTATCCATCTATGTCATCATTGGAGAAATGTCTGTTCATGTTTTCTGCCCATTTCTTAATTGTATTGTTTTTTGGTTGTTGAGTTGTATAAATTCTTTCTATATTTTGGATACTAACCCTTTATTGGATATGTCATTTGCAATATCTTCCCTATTCAGTAGGTTGTCTTATAGTTTTGTTGGTTGTTTCCTTTGCTGTGCAGAAGCTTTTTATTAAAATTTTTTATTATTTATTTTTGAGAGAGAGAGAGTGTGGGTAGGGGAGGCATAGATAGAAAGAGAGGGAGACACAGAATTGGAAGCAGGCTCCAGGCTCTGAGCTGCAGCACACAGCCTGAGGTCAGGCTCAAACTCATGAACTGAGAGATCATGACCTGAACAGAAGTCAGACGCTTAATTGACTGAGCCACCCAGGTGCCCCGGAAGCTTTTTATTTTTATGTACTCTCAATAGTTTATTCTTGCTTCTCTTTCCCTTGCCTCAGGAGACATATCTAGAAAGAAGTTGCTATGGTCAATGTCAGAGAAATTACTGTAATTGAGGCCCTTTGAATAATCCCACTATCACACATCCTTCTCTACACATCCCTTAGGGTTGTGACCATTAAGTTCCCCAGAAGGACTTCATCGTCACTTGAGATGTGCAAAAGCAGATCTCATCGATATTTTATTCCAGTGCAAAGGCCCCTATCCAGACAGCCTGGCAAACATGATAAACTTGTGGCTAAGCCATATGATTTCACTCCTATGTAGAATTTAAGAAACAAATGAACAAAGGAAAAAAAATAACCAGAAAATAGATTCTTACCTACAGAGAACAAACTAATGGTTACCAGAGGGGAGGTGAGTAGGGGAATGGGTGAACTTGTGGCTTCATTCTATAGCATGAAGAAGAACTGTTAGGAGTTTGTGTAGGAAAACAAAGCAATAGAAAATGTTTTTCTTTGCTGTTGACTTATCTCATAGCCAGACTAGGAGTGGGAGTGGATTCGGATGGGGAAGGGGTCTTTGGCAGGACAAGAGCAGCATAACTCTGCTAGTGAATTGGGGGAGCTAGGGAAAACACACCTCAGTTTCCTCATCTGGAAGACGAGGAGGTTGGACCAGATAATTCCTAATGAACCTCTCAACACTGATACTTTAGTGACATCTGTAGATTTGTCCACCCAATACCCATTCCTCCCTCTTTATGCTAAGAGCCCCCTTCTCTTCTGTTAGCTCATGTGGTCAGGTGGACTAATTCCACTCTGGACTTCAATGGGGGCATGTGACCCAGGCCCGGATAATAGCAGCATCAGAATAGTGGGAGGATGTGTTTGTTTCAGGGACAGGTACATGGCACTGGACTGTGCCAGAGTATTCCATCTCATTTAGCTACAGTGTTAGGCACAGAAATGGGCACATCACCTAGATGGTCCTTCGAATTGTGGGATAATCTCCATTTCTGCTAACGTTGCCGAAGAGGACAGCCAGGGGGAAAGTTACTCGGTAATGGAGCCAACACTGAAGAAAACAGAGCTGAGGGATGGAGAGAGCAAGACTGGGTCCTATGGATACTTGGAGCCCTGGATACAGCTGTAGCTGTGAGCAGTTACCTGTGTACTTCTGAATTGTAAGAGCCAATATATTCCATTCCTCATTCATTCGTTCTTTCAATCATTGTGCCTAGGGTAGTTTGAGTTGTGGTCTCTACTACTTGTGACCAAAGAAGTCCTGACCAATATAGAAGCTCCATTGTTCCTTGAAATTTAAATAATGAGAAGCCAGAAACAAGTCTACATAAAGCATGATTCCATTTATATGAAATGTCCAGGAGAGGCAAGTCCATAAAGATAGAAAGCAGATCAGTCGTTGGCAGAGACTGGGAAAAAGGGGAAAAGCAGAGTGACTGCTAATGTGCACCAGGTTTCATTTGGGGAGTGATGAAATGTTCTGGAATCAGACAGTGGATGGTTGCACCCTGTGAACATGCTAAAAACCATTGAATTGTATACTTTAAACTGGTGAATTTTATTACAGGAATTGTATACTAATTTAAATAATTTAAATAAATTTAATTATGGTCATTGGAACTCCCCCAGGGAGTGAATGGGAGCACCTGCTTTCCTCACTTCCTCTTCCATGGGGGACAGAAAGGACCACAGTGAGAACTGCAGACTTGGAAAATGCTTTATTTCAAGGAATTACAAAATGCAGTGAAATATGGGGGGAAACAGAGCATCACTATAATCTGGTGTAACAGAAGAAATGGCCACCTAGTTTTGCTTTCCAACTACACACACAAATGGGGATCTCATTATTTAAGGTAAGACACGATAAGCTCAAAACTATAGCTCACTGTACTTCGGGTTCCCTCTTTTGATCTAGAAATTGCAAGGGAGCTGGTAACAACATCCCTTGAGCTGTTGCATCTACCTCCACGCAAAGTTCCTTCATTTCATTTGCCAGATGACCAGGAATCGTACACTAGTTTGGCTGCAACCAGGTCTTCCACCGCCATTCCTGGAAGGGGCAGAAATGTGGTTCACTTTTTGTCAGAACACCATTCCCAGGAACAGTCCAGGCCCTGTGACTGGCAGTTTCCTGACTCACTGTCTGTGCTGCTAACCATGCCCATTGGGGTAAAAACGTACTCATATCCAGTGGTGCGTTTAGGCTTGGAAGGTCTGCGAAGGACAGGGTGAAGCAGGGAAAAGATGCTAAGCAAGAAATGCCCACCAAACACATTTTAAATGTTCTTCAAAGTTTAATTTAGTGTGCTGAAAACTTTCTGTGAACAGCTGGATGGTCAATATTTAGGCTTTGCAAGCCCTATGGTCTCTGTTGCAATCAACTCTGCCATTTTGGGGCAAAAGCAGTCATACATGATAGGTAAGCAAATGAGCCTGGCCATGTTCCAGTAAAACTTTCTTTATGGACACTGAAGTTTGAATTTCATGTGATTTTCATCTGTCACAAAATATTCTTCTTCTTTTTTGTTTTCTAGTCATTTGATTAGAAACTATTCCCAGCTTGAAGGCAGGACAGAAACAGGAGGTGGGCCGAGTATGGCCCACAGGCTATAGTTTGCAGACCCTTGGTCTAGTCCAAACCCTGCATCCTTCAGCAACCCCACTTATCTTATTGTTTTGGATATGTAGCTTAACCTCAAGTGGATATGTGTTTTTAAAGGACAGGGGCTGATTTTTACTAATTTTTGTAGTCACCACTACATCCAGTACGGAGTCTGATACATAATAGGTGTTTAATATGCACCTGCTAGATGGAAAGCTGTGCCAATAAACCAATCCCCAAAGCAAGAAAACAAAAATTGCTCAGAAGGGCACAGCAGATTTCTGCAGTATGGTCTGCTGAAGGGGTTGCTGACCTCTGATCTCTGAACTCTGAAATTTTCCATCACAACTGGATCAGTGTGATGTCTTTGAACCAAGCTCTGGGTAAAGTTTACACTGCTTTTTCCTGTCTCCCTGTGCATGAGAGATTTTGAAAATATATTTAAAAGGCAGCAAGGCATGGATACTGACCCATTGGCATGGATGCTAGGTGGCCAGAGTACTCTTAATGTTCTGCCAAGCATTAAAGCTTTGGGTTCTTGATCATAGGAAATAGGCAAGATCTTGGGAGAAGGGTGGAAGACATTCTTGGGGGCTCAGGGCAATAACTATTTATCAACCAGTTTGGGAGTATTTCAATATTTTAGGTGTATCAGCTGACTATCAGCTCTGTTATCATGTGCGTCCATTTCCTTAACTCTGAGTGGGGGGTAAAGTTGCTGGGCTGAGGGGCAGACTGGCCACTGGGAGCCCATCCTTTGTTGGGCTTCTGTCGGTAATGGGGCTCCCCATGGAAGTCCCTATCAAATCATCAAGTAGGAGGGTAGGGAAGGAAGGACAAAAAGGGGTCTCAGACTGTACTTCCTGGGTGGGTCTCTTCTGGTAGGTCTCCCTGCCATTTCCCTTAAGCTCCCTGTCTTAAAAACAATTTTTTTTTAACATTTGTTTACTTTTGAGAGATAGAGAGAGACAGAGCACAAGCAGGGAAGGGGCAGAGAGAGAGACACATACGCACAGAATCTGAAGCAGGCTCCAGGTTCTGAGCTGTCAGCACAGAGCCTGACGCAGGGCTTGAACCCATGAACTGTGAGATCATGACCTGAGTCAAAGTCAGACGCTCAACTGACTGAGCCACCCAGGCGCCCCAAGCTCCCTGTCTTTAAACATCCTTACCCCCACCTCTGAAGGATACCTTCTTCTGACTTTCATTTAGATCTAAGTCCAAATGATTTGCTGCTGACACTTGCTGTATACAAATCATTTTACACACATACACAGGTCACTTAATTCTCATAAACACTGAAGGGAACAGGTAGTGAAGATACCATGGCTCAGATGGAGTGAGGTCACTTGCCCAAGGACGCATATCCAGGGAATGGCAGAGAAGGGAATCCCACCCAGGACCACCCAGTTCCAGAGTTCATGGGCTTACTACCTATTGTGCTAACACACATAAATAATTGACTCAAATGACAGATTTCATGACTCAAATACAGAGTCCAGTGACTCATTCCCCTTTGCACCAATGGGCAAGCCTGCCCTTGTGCTCTGGCTGGAGTGTGCCCTGGGAGCAACAGTCCTTACCTAAAGACTTGAACACCGTGGTCTTGTCGCAGTGCGCTGGCTTGACTCCCCTCACCACTTCTCCCAGCTCAGCAAAGATCTCAGCCTGTGAAATGAACACACACTGACCCGAAGGGCCATGGAGCCAGTGTCTGTTCTGGCCAGGTTCTGAAGCAGGGGCAGGGAGAGCACCCAGAACTGGATGAGGTTCTTGACAAAAAGACCATTTGTAAACTGGCTCCCCCCATTAAAAAAAGGATATATATAATATATATATGTGTTACATATGTATATAAATATAATATAATTATATTATAATTATAACATATAACACATATTATATATGTTATATATAATATATATGTGTTATATGTAATATATAATATAATTATAATTATATATAACACATATGTATTATATATAACATATAATAATTATAATTATTGTATAATATATAATCATAATATAATTATATACACACACATATATTTATATATTTTTTTTGCATAATATCTGCCTTTGTGATATACCATGAATGCAGAGATACAAGTTTGTAGCCAGGAGAATGTCCAGCCAAGACAGTCTGTCAGTGAGGAAATAAGCATATTCTTATCTTAACGCTCATTTTGGCAGCCCTCTTCTTGCTCCTATGTTCTGATTACAGAAGAATAAGGCCAGAACGTGGCCAACCCCAGTCTTACTTTGTTGGCCACATTGGGAAGGTTGCCAGCCACTTATCTCCCAATCTTACTGCTTCATAGGACAGCTCAGTCCGATGGGAAAAATCCATCAAGCTGCTCTCCAGGCAAAGGGGACAGGAAAACACATGTCATTAACATAATGGCCACATTATTCCAGAAGGGAATTAGAAAGGGTTGAGAGATGTTTAGGGGCTGTCACCCACAAAGAGGTAGGAGTGACTGAGGTCTGGAACAGTCCAAACGGCAGGGAAGGTTAATGAAACCCTGGCATCCAGGTGAGGCCAGCTGGACAGCAGCCCACCAGGAGGAGAGGCTCACCCCTGACAGGAGGACATCTCCAGACTCTTTCAGGGCAGCCTCTTGGGAATCCACATACAGCACAGCCTGTTTCATCAGCTCGTCGTCCAGCTCTCTCCAGTCGGGTCTGCTCGCTCCAATGGCTAAGAGACAGCAAAACGGACCCTGAACCCAGAAATAGAGGCAAGGGACACTACACGTGCCAAAAAGTGGAGGAGGGGTGGGGAAAAGGAGGTGACACAGAACACAGGGGAACACTCAGATTTGGGATGCTTCATTTCCCAATGCCAGCCCCCCCAATCAGCAAGACTGAACACTCATCAATAAGAATAATGCCTGTCTTTTTTTTTTTTTTTTTTTTTTTTTTTTTTTTTTTTTGCATTTCATACCAAGATCTTTCTAAGAGATTTTGAGGCAACTTAGCATTCATTTATTGGCTGCCTGCTATCTGTGGGATGTTTCGCACATTTTATTTATAATCCTCACAAGTACGCTTCATGTCTGATTTCCATTTACAAGGTGCACAAAGGAGGCTCAAAGAACTGAAGGTGTTGGCCATGGTTGTGTATCTAAGACATGCTCCTGGGCCCTTTGATGCCTTTTCTGTTTGTTTATTGGGGGCAGTGACCTCTTTATAAAATTCTGGGAACAGAGACATCACTTACAGCTTATTCACACCCTACACTCCTCCATCTTCTATCAATCTGCTTGGTTCTGAATCCTTCCCACTCCTCACCCCCAACCATTTCTCTCTTCACTCATGACAAAGGAGCCCAGTGCCAGGCTCACGGAGAAGCCCCAGTAGAGAGGAAACTGGCTCCATCCTGGCACCGAGATATCACATCCTTTGCAGTGAGCCCAGAAGCATAATGATGAATCCAAGGAATCATGCCTCCTGGCACCGGCACGTAGGATAACACAGAGGCTGCCACCAAAAGTCCACAAGGCCAGGCAGGTAAGGAACATGAGCAAAGCTGGTCAGAGGGGCTGGATTGGAAATGGTGGAGCCCTTGGTACACAGAAGAAAGCTGGCCCTTGTAAAGAGGGCAGCCACCATTCATCTCCAGCTAATTGTGGCCATGTGAGAATGCAGGGCCGCTGTTAGATATTCTCCCCTTCTTCCTTTTATTATTTTTTTTAAAGAGAAGCAGGAAATCTATTTGCATGTGTTATTTCCTGATTTTTAGAGCACACTATGATCCAAACAAAACACATCTGCTGGCTGGATCCAGCCCATGGCCAGCTAGTCTTTGGAAACCGTTACAAAGCCTTGCACCCACATAAGGCGGCATTTATGTGCCTTCCCACATTGTGTCCAGTTTTCTCTACTTGTTCCCTCTCCTGCTGTTGTCCCCTACTCTAATTTTCAAAGAGATTGGTGTAAAAATGTCCTTCTCGAAGGGCATTTGTGTGGGGAGTTCTGTAGAACAAAAGCACTAACTAAATGAAGCTCGTAAATAAATCATAAGCTGGTGGGAAAAACCCTAGCTTCTCAAGCCACCTCTTCTCATTGCACTTGCATCCCCTCTCCCCAACCCTCTCCTGCCCCAGTTCTTCTGAGCAGGGGGAGTTTTCAAAGGGTCCTGTGAGGCCACTTGGGCAGATGGAGGTGGGCCAGGCAGTGAAGGGAGGGGTCTCACTCAGTCTGGGCCCTGGCCTTGCTCCAGTGGAGCAAGAATGGGTGAGGGTCAGACCCCAGCTGGGGCAGCGGGGAGAGGGTGCAGGGTGGGGGTGAAATCAGGCCTATCTCTTAGCCAAGCTGTAAAGTAAGTAAAATCTGTTGTTGGTGTCTCCCTGTCAACCACACTTGTAACATACTTTTCTGAAATATATTTGATGCCTCTGTAAACGCCTAAGCCAATTTTGTCTTTGGGCTAGGGAAATAGAAGGGATGCCTGGACTCAAGATTTAGGCAGCACTTCCTGGAGAGTCACAGTGTGAGAGAGATTCTCCGTTGTTGGCTTTGAGGATGAAACAGCCATACAAGGAACGTGGACAGCCTCCAGGAGCTGAGAACAGCCCCCAGGAAACCAGTATTCCTCTCTTAACAATGTGAAGCATCTGCACAACCACCTAGCCCTGGAAGAGGGCTCTGAGCTCTAGATGAGACCACAGCTCAGACAACACCTTGATTTCCTCCTTGTGTGAGCAGAGACCCCAGCTAACCCATGCCCAGACCCCCAACACCACAGAAACTGCAAGATAATACATATGTACTGCTTTAAGCTGAAAAAGAAAAAAATCAAGTCGGTCTGGCTGAACATTCAGCTCTTGTCCATCTTACCAAGAACTGGTTTCTTTTGATTTCCTGAGTCCTTCCAGAAATGGTCTTACTGTCACAAAGCCAGAACTGACCCATCTCTTGCCTGCCTACCCTCTGGACTCACATCATAACACCAATCCCACACAAGCTGAGACCTTCACTTCGCATTGGCCCATTCCTCAGACAAGCCACACACTGGTTTCCTTCACAGAACTTCTCTTTAGCTGGAACCATCTAGTCCATCTATTTGCTTAGCTGTTTGTTGTCGATTTCCTTTCACCTGAATGTAAGCATCAGGAAAGCAAATGTCCCCGAGTGCTGGCTTATTTTGGCCTCCCCAGCATCTAGAAGAGTGCCTGTCACATGGTAGGGATTCAGGACACATTTGTGATTGGATGCGCAACCATGACACTGGGCTTCTGCCTGCTCTCTGCCAATGTGTACAGAATTCTTAGCTTCTGAGTTCACGCCAGGTGGTTGTCACCAGAACAGAGGGCACCGAAAACGTGTTTAAACCCCTAGTATTTGCCCTCCTTGCTCACCAGATTCCAGTCTTCTTTTTGGAAGATCATAGAGAGTAGTAAAATTGAAGAGCTTGTGCTCTGATGGTAGATTGCCTCAGTTCAGATCCCAGCTTTACCACTAAGAACCTCTGACTTTGGGCAAGTTACTTAATCTCTCTATGCCTTGGTTTACCCACCTATAAAATGAAGGTAATGATAAGAATATCTCCTACCTCATAAGGTTGTTGTAAGGATTGAATGATGTAATACAAATAAAGAATTTAGAACAGCACCTGCAACAGTAAATATTCGACAGAGACCAGCTCTTGCTATAACCTCCAGAGTCATTTGAGAATCCTCAGAAGCCCCAGGAACTCTTATGGTTGGAGTCCCACCCATCCTATCACACATATTAAATAGCATCCACATGTCATATTAAATGTCTTTTGTGCTATAATTAAAAAAAAAAAAACTTTTTCAGGGGGTAATTCTAAGTATTTTTAAGAAAGAAGGAATCATTTGACTTTTGTAATTTAAATTCCATTACATTTAAGAACTTAGCTGTGACTGATCACTTGCCAAAATGTTACATTTTATAGAACTTAAATGTATAAGCTTCTGGTTTAGGATTTTTGTTTCAAAGTTTTGAGTGAATATTGTTTTTCAGGGATCACATGTTCCTGAGGGCCTTAAAAAGCTTGGTCGTTTGCATGAGGAAAATAGCTCTGCAGATGCAGCCACTTGGTTCAGCCCAGGGACAACTATGGCCACCATCTACCCACGGCTCCGGGAGCCACTCTGCTTACCATTGATGTGAGCCCCCGGCTTCACCCATTCACCAAACAAAATGGGCTCTGTTGCCATGGTGACTGTGATGATCACATCTGCACCTGTCACCGCCTCCTGGACCGACGAACAGACCTGTACCTCTCCTTGAACTGTGTCTGCAAACTTCTCTGCATGTTCTTTGGTGCGGTTCCATATCCTTACCTTCATTGGGGGTAACAAGAGGGACATTGGTGCCATGATTGTTTGTCTGTTTATGTTTTATTATGTTTCATTGGTGCCAGGGGAAAGTTGAGCCACTCTGGGGTAAGGGGATTTAAATCATCCCCTATGGGTGTGCCTGGGTGGCTCTGTTGGTTAAGCGTCC
Source organism: Lynx canadensis (assembly GCF_007474595.2). Classification (NCBI taxonomy): domain Eukaryota; kingdom Metazoa; phylum Chordata; class Mammalia; order Carnivora; family Felidae; genus Lynx; species Lynx canadensis. The sequence goes on from NC_044318.1 coordinate 17,013,126, forward strand.
AACTCTTGATTTCGGCTCAGGTCATGATCTCACGGTTCGTGGGATCGAGCCCACATCAGGCTCCGTGCCGACAGTGTGGGGCCTGCTTGGGATTCTCTGTCTCCCTCTTTCTCTCTGCCCCTCCCCTGTTAGCACGCAGGCATGCAGGCATTCTCTCTTTCTCTCTCATGAACAAATAAACAAACATTAAAAAAAACAAGAATGGTCTAGATCAGACTCTTGACCTAACTATTTCAGAATTGCCCATGTTGCAGTGAAGGAGTATAGATAAAGGTCATGATCGCTCCCTCTCCTCTTCTCCCCTAGCCTTCCCTGGACTTACCTCTTTGAAGGAGAACTGTTCTGTGAAGACCTCGTAGTGGCTATAGGCCTGGACCCCAGCCCCAAGGATGCACAACACTTCACTGCTGGGTGGTTTCAAAAACTATTTGAGAGAAACCAGGTGGCAAAGGTCAAGGGAGACAGAGCAGCCAGGTGAAGAACAAACACAGTCTGAGTATCAGGTGTCTTTGGCCCTATCTTTAGCTCCCTCACTATCTCTTGGGCAATGAAGGAGATGATATTTTGTGTTTCAGTTTCTCCTCTGCAGAGTGTGGAGGGGAGGAAGGAGCCTTCAGGGAGCCCCTAATATATGCCAATGCTTTACCCTCATGGTCTCATTTAGTCCAGGCAATCACCCTGTGAGCAAGGCACTCCTATTTTTATCCTCCTCTTCTAGATGAAGAAATTGGAGTCCAGAGAGGTTAAGTAACTTGCAGGGTCCTACAACTATTAAATGGCACAGTGGGACTCCAAAAACCACACCCTTCATTCTCCAAAGACCACATTCTTTCTCCTGTGCCACCCCATCTTGGGGACATGATAGGCCACACCCACTTCTCAGAGCCCTGAGTTACTTCTAAGAGCTACCTGGAATCCATGGGCCCTTCCTTGCAACTCAAGGCTCTCCGTTATATTTTCGAAGCCCACTGCTGATCCTTTCTCAGCCTCCATCTTCCTTTAAAGAGGAATGTAGACCTGGCATTTGTGGCACCTGCTAAGGATGTACATGTGTCTGTGTTTGGGAGTGGGGTTCTATGATCAACTCATATCAGGTATCACCTCTAAGGTGAAATCTTCCTGACCTCCCTGATAGAGGTCATCCCTTCACAGCACTTATTTCTTTACAGATTTATTTTCTTGTACTGATCTGTAAGCCCATGAGGGCAGAGACAGTCTCATTTGCACAGATTTGGCACAAATCTCCTATTATGTGTAGGAAGTAAAGCAGGGTTCCTGAACCTCAGCATGACTGACATTTGGGCTAAATAATTCTTTGTCCGCAGAAACTGGTGGATGGGCTCTCCTGTGTATTACAGGATGTTTAGCAGCATCGCTGGCCTCTATCCATTTGATACTTGTAGCATCTCCTACTTCCCCTAGTTGTGACAAAACCAAAAATGTCTCCAGATATTGCTAAATGTCCCTGGGACAGGTGGCAAAAATCATTCGGGGTTGAGACCTACTGGCACACCATCCATATTAAATAAGAGCCTCTTGTGGGGTACCTGGGTGTCTCAGTCAGTTGAGCATTCGACTCTTGATCTCAGTTCAGGTCTTGATCTCAGGGTTGTGAGTTCAAGCCCCACACTGGGCTCCATGCTAGACATGAAGCCTACTTAAAAAGAGAGAGAGAGAGAGGAAGGGAGGGGGAAAGAGAAAGAAAGAAAGAAAGAACCTCTTCTGCCTTTTCTGTATTTCATTCAGTAAAATTTGAGTCTGTTCTTTCTTCAATATTAATTATTGAATTTCTGGAATGTAATCCTAAAAGCGAAAGTCTCTTTAATTATTAATTACTAGCAAAAAGGAGTCACAGAAATAGTAGCAGATGTTCATCTCTCCTGTAGCTACAGAAGGAGAGATACCATTTTGTGCCATAAAATATAGTTCAAAGTATCTGACTTGGGAAGTTTTCAAAATTACAATATCAACAAAACAAGCAATGTTATGCTCTTATCCAACAAGGAGAATTAGGTGATTTTTCCTTTACTAAATCAATTTTTTTCCTGTTCTTAGTTAATATGAATCTATTCTTTGAAGTACACTTGGGCTTTAGAAATCATTGCAGTGTCCTGTAAAACAAACCTTCAACTTGTGAAACTAAATCTCTAATTCTGATTGATTGTCTTACTTGATAATTTGTTGCCTTGGTAATAATGTTACAATAGACATCTCTTTTCCTAAATAGCATAACATTTATAAGATGTATTAAATCATAGCAGGATTAGTGGTACTTCATTCTTTTTCCCATAGCATGCAAATAATTAAAAACATGTATATGAATCTGCTAGGTTTCTTACTTAAAGAGCTTGGAAGTGTGTGTGTCATCTGCATTTGCTAATGAACAGCACTAGATGTAGCCCAGCCATCTCTCCAGCCCCCTCTCAGGCCATGTTCCTCTGCAATTCCTGTCCTTCAGACACACCGGCTTCTTTGCAAATTCCCAAGCACGTGTGTTACCATCAACCACAAGGCCTTTGCACAGGTTCTTTCCTATGCATGGAATATTTTTCTCTCTGTCCTTCACAAGTAACTCCTCCTATCCTTCATATCTCTCATCAGATATCCCTTCCACCAGAAGAGCCTTTCCAAATCCCACAGACCTCCTGTTACACACTCTCATTGCACTTCACCTCTTGCACTCGATGTATTTGTCTAGGTAATAGTTTCACAGGTATTGGTGTGATCTTTGGGTTAATATCTGTTTCCCCAAATGGACTCTTGTGTTCCATGGCAGGTACTGTATCTGGTTTTATTTACCATTCTATGCCCCAGACTGAGCACTGGGCCTGGCCTCTAGTGGGCACTCAATTATTTGCCGAATAAATGCATGCCAGGGATAAACTCTGATATGTACTGTCACCTTGAAAAAGCATGTCAGAATCCACAACTCAGGGTATGTGCAATCCAAATGCAAAGAAGTTGCAGTGACTGACAAACCTGAGAACCTCTTATACTTCTCATCCTCCTCCCCAAAGCCCTAAATGAATGAGAAGTGGTGGAAAAGAAAACACTCTCTCTTCCAGGGCAAAAAGTATAATAGACCTTTAGTTCCTTATTGAAATAACCCATCTGCACCCCTGGGCATAAAGCTGGGAAGTTGCAGCCTAAACTCTGAAGCATCAGCTCAATGATTCTCAACTCTTATGGGAGTGCAGATTTTTATCAATGCAAAAAAAAAAAAAAAAAAAGCACGGTGTAACTGGGAGCTGGGTCTACAAGATTTTGGTTTTCAAACCGGGTTGATCATCAGAAGTAACCAGAGACTATTAAAAAAAAAAACAACACAACAACCATTTTCTTGGGCCCCACCCTTAGTGATTTCAAATCTGTGTTTTGGGGATCTGAATTTTTAAAGACATTCCCCAGGTGATGGCTGCTGCATAGCTTGAGTTGGAAACCACAGACCTGGGCCATGAAGACCAGGCAGTCTCAGAAGATCCCACAGCTACGTGGGTTATATGACTTCTGGAAGTCCTAGTCTCCATCTCTAGGACGAAATGAAGCCAATAATACTTGTTCTCCCTCCCTCACAGAAACCGAAAGATACATCAAGACAATGGGTTGGAAGTTCTTCTGAAAAAGACAAGAGTCCTTTACAAATAAATGAAAGGCAGTAATTGTACCAGTGAGTATATATATCTCAAGGAGTCCCTTGACTATTTCAGTCTGAGTTGGGTCTGGATGTGCTTCAAAAAACCATTTCATCCAGGTGTGTGATCTGCCCCCTTCCTACACAATTCTCAGGTTAATCCTTACATTCTTCCCTCCCCATCTTGTGTTTAGAAGACCTTAACACTCTCACAATCTGAACACCTGGTCTCTGCTGCTCCCCAGACCCCACACCTCTTTATGCTCATTCCTCATAAACTCCTAAACCAGCTCAGCAAACCGTATACATTCCCATCTCACGTGAAAGACAGCCAGCTTTCCAAGCCTATTCTCCGTAACGCTAACCTCTAAAGATACTGCTTTTTTTGTAGGATGCCCTGACAGTGCTCAGGAACATCATCGCCCCCTTCACTTGCTTTCCCTTTCGCCTGAAGAGTGCCCCTTCCCCCACTTACTTCCTTCAGTTTTTACTCAAATGTCACCTTCTTGGTGAATGAGATCTTCCGTGGGTAATTCGGAAGGTCACCCCTCCCCAGTATTCTCGATTCTGCTTTATTTTCATGCAGCACACTATCTGTTTTTTGTCGGTAGTGGGTTTTTTTTAAAAGCAAATCCTAGCATGTTATTAACTCAAAAGGAGTTTGTTTTTGGTTAATTATTTTCTTAGCAAACCAAACTGTGTGCTTCACTTTTCATCTTGTGTATTGTCTTAAACCCCCATGTGCCACTCTCTGTTTTGTTCACTGCCATATCCCTGATGTTTAGAACAGTGCCCAACATATAGTAGGATCTCAGGCAGTACTAGCTGAATGAATACGTGAGTGCACTTGGATCCCTTCATCTCCCCCTCTGCTTCTTGTGCAGGATTGGCTTTGGCCTATGCAGCAACTACCCTGATTTACCAGGAGCAGTGTAGTACGGGGGCAGGGGGCAACAAAGCAGTCCTGGGGGTCATAGAAGTCAAATTTTAAATTCTTGCTCTGCTTCTCAGTAGCTGTGTGATCTTGGGCAACTCACATAACCTCTCTGAGCCACATTCCCTAAATGTGGCAAATGGAGATCATCCTATCTCCTTTGCAAGGTTGATGTGAAGATAAGGAATAAGGTATGTAGGGTCCCCGGAATCTAGTGGTGCTCATTAAGTGGTACTTAATAGTTTCATGAATCCCTGTGCTCATCTGACATCCCATTTTTGGCTTATGGAGTTCCAGTTATGTCCAAAGGAATACCGAAGTAAGTCCCTCACTTCTCCCTTAGGCTTTCAAGCTTGAGGCGCCCAACCCCGCTCTCCGGCAAACCCCAACAACACAGGCTGGCACTAATCTTACCTTAGTGGCGATGGCAGATACTGCAGCTGTTCTCTTTGCGGTGATGACATTTCCATCCATGACCTTGGAGGAAAGGAGAGGCAGTGAGCGAGGGGCAACCCTAGCCACGACTTAAGCAGAAAGAAACAGCTCAAAAAGAGCAGCGTCAGGAAGTATCACAGTATCCTACAAAGAGCACAGGCTTGCTGTCAGATCTGGAGCTAATTTTTCCGCTTATGAGAAATGCACCTTTGAAGAAATATCTTAATCTCTAAGTACCATTTGGCTCACCTGTAAAAACAAAGACAATGCCAACCATTCTGAAGACTTTGGTGAGGATTAAAGCACTCACATAAATGTAAATATCTAGCACACGATGAGCCTTCAAGAATTGCCCATTTTATTTTCTTTCCCTGGGTCTCTCAAAACACCAGATGAAGGAACAATTTGAGGAATTAGAGTAAGTCATACGACATCTGTGCAAGGGCCATGAAATTCTACCTCTTAACTGAAATTCTACCTGGCTCTTAACTCTTACCACACATGTGGGGAGCTTTGTGAAGATACAGATGCCCAGGGAATCTCTCTAAGGGAGGCACCCAGACACCCTTGTTTTCAAAAGCTCCCCAGGGGATTCTGAATTATGTCTGGCTAAAAATAACCACCATCCTTTGTGTTATTCTCCTGTTTTGAAGTTATTCATCTTAGTTGCTCCCCAGGTAGTATCAGTATTCTCATTTTATAGACAAGGAAGTGAATCACTTACTACTGAGCAGATTCAGGAAGGATCTAAGGTCTTGTCATTTAGTTTAAAAGCCTGAGCCGGTCCCACTTTCTGGGGGAACCACCATTGGTAGTGGTATGAATGTCATCTCCTCAGAATGAGTATAGGTTGGGTAGGGCTACACAGTCTCCCCAGAGGAGTGATGTACAGCCAGGTTCCTTGGGGAGCCAGAAAATCAGGAGAGAGGATTTAAAGATCCAGAAGTATGGGTGGAATGAAGGAGACTGACCCAGCTAACAACTCAACAGCCTGGTCTCAGAGCCAGCTTGGAGGGCACAGAGCACATGGGTTCAGAGTACAAGTTCGTACAAACTCCATCATCAGGCAGGCCTAGCAATGATTCCTGGGCTTTTGGCTAAGCAGCTGTGTGACCTCCAGCAAAGTGGCTCCACTACTCTGAGGTTCAGAGTCCTCAACAGAAATTGGGAGTGGGGTGTGAAAGAAAAACTCCCACAGAGGAATGTTGCCACAATTGAATGAGATCAAATTCTCTTCTCTGGCACATGGTAAGTGCTCAGTAAGTGGCAGTTAGAAAGGCAGTAGACACAGTCTGCAGAGAGTATAGACCCTGGACTTACACTGAGTAGGTCTGCAGTCCAGCCATGCCACTTACTTAGTTAGGTAAACTGGGTAAGATGGGCATAGTTGCTCTGTGACTCAGCTTCCTCATCTGCAAAAGGGGGCTAATGATATTACTTACCTCACAGAGTGCTTCTAGGTATTAGGAGAGTTAATACAAGTCAAGTCCTCTATGTCCGATACATACAAAGTGCTCAATGAATGAGCTACTGCTGTATTTTGGTACTACCATGAACCGTTAAAACCAGTGACTGTGTATCTCTCAGAAAAGCCTCCCAGGGATTATAGGACACTCCTTTTCTTCCACTAGAGAAGTCACTAAATAAATGTTTCCTTGGCTACTGAGTTTGATGAACTGTATATTGGAGTAACTGGGACAGGGCAAGAGCATCTACAAGAATGATGAGATTATTACTTCCACACTGTCACACACTTCAAGTAGCAGGTGCACTCTGGTGCTGGATTGTGCATCCTCAGGAAGTCCTGGAAACAGATACACAGTCACAGACACCCTTCATTGTTGCTGGTATCCAGAGACATCATAGTCAGAGAGGGGCACGTGTGGTCCCCACCAAATCTCCACCCAGCTCTCTCAGAGAACTAATTTCCAGGCTAGCTCTGGGCCCAGGGGCCCCCACTTCATCCCAGGCAGGGAGTTGCTCACCGCCAGAAGGGAGCCATTGCTGGGCTCAAAGAGCAGCACAGTGGCCTGGTGGGAGGGCACCATGGAGATGGTGCTGTGGCCCTCGTAGAAGGTGACCAACTTGGTGGTCAGGGCGTCTTCTGCAGCACTGTAGGCAGGCATGACCCCCAGGAAGCTGCAAGGAGAGAGGGATAACTTCAACCCCTTCTAAGCAATGCTGGGGTGCCCTACCAAGTCCCAGTGTACGTTCCTTTCTCTTTCCTCTGTCACTGCCCTACTGTCCCTCCTTCCCCCCATTTCCTCTGTCCTTCCTTTAGGCAGTATGTGGAGTATAAGAGTCGGCCTCTGGATGAGAAAAACTATCCTAGTTCTGCTACTAACTACCTGTGTAACCTTGGGTAAGTTAACCTAAGTCTCAGTTTTCCCCATCAGTAAAATGCTTGCATCAATACCTACCTATATGGAGAATGTGTTGAATTAAACAAGATAACGCCTGTAAAGCGCCCACTTGGTACTGTGGTTAGCGCAAATATTAGGTGGCAACTGTTACTAGCAAGGATTTAGACGAGCCCTCTATTCCTTTCTCCCGCTGCTTCCCTTCGCGTGCCTTCCCTTCCCCGTTTCCAGTTTCTCCAGCACCTGGCCCCCGCCTTTCTCACTCACCCCCTGTGCTTGGCCACCGGCACCACGGTGCGCACCGGCTGCATGACGCCTCCGTCGGGGCCGCTGGAGAAGTTGGCCAGAGCCGCCTCCAAAGGCGGGATGAGGAGGCTGGAGCTGCGGAGGTGCTCCAGCACCTCGGCGGCGCTCAGGAACGCCGGCGCCCGGCTCATCTCGCCGCGGGCCTTCGATTTCAGCTGGGGCACAGCGCACGGTGTTCCCGAGGCTGCTCCCTAAATGAAAGCTGGGCGCCGCGGTGCCGCCTACTGGTCACCGCCTAGCTGGGGGGCGGGGCAACGCTGGTCTCCGCCCTCCGCCTGTCTCCCACGCCTCCCCCCACCCCCAACCCAGGGCCGAGCTGGGTCCCCTCCAGCAACGAATTCTCCGGGATCGCAGTTGAGGCAGTGGATGGGCTGGGAGTTCAGTATTCTTGGGTCCACTTCCACAATTCCTATAATTAGCTGTAGTCATTGCAAAGGGCTTAGTCGCGCCCACCCTCGTTCTTCCCCACCTGTCGTCCTCTCCCGGAAAGAGGAGAGCGGGGAGATAGGGGTCAAACGGTGGCAGGGCTCCTTTTTTTTTTTTTTTAATTGTTACCTGCTGCTAGGAGATCTTAGATGAAAGAAGATAGTCATTTAAAAAACGTTTTCTTTTCAATTCTGCCCCTTTCTGGAGTCTCTTATCCCAACCTCCTTCCCACTCTCACTCCCACCTCCAGATCCCACACTGCTGATTGTTTTAAGTGCAGAATTTTCTTCTAGGTTAACTAACTCACCTAACCTTCACCTTTTAAAGAGGTGGAAGTCCCCAGGACAAGATATAATGGCCTCAGTGAGTGACACATAGAGCCAACATGCCTAAGAATGCACCTTTTCTTCAAGGAGCTTATTCTTGAGAGGAGGAAATAAGACAATATGTGCAACAGGAAGGTAACCAAAATGCAGGGCGGTAAATTGTAGCTGCCATATCAGAGATAGGAAAAATAAACGTTTTTGATATTCAAAGAAAAGAGATTATTTTGATGTCGACTGTTTAGATAAAGGTTTTATGAAGGGGGGGGAGATAAATCAAGCCAAAAAATAAAGTTAATAATGGTAAAACAACAACAGTGTTAACTTTACTATGTACCAGGTAATGCACCATGCATTTTAGGTGCATCACCTCATTGAATTATACAACCTCTATGGTAGGTAGGTGTTTTTAGCCGGGCTCTCCAGTTGAGGCTCTGAGGGATGAAGGGCTTTGTCTGCAGTCACTCAGCACATCAGCAGAGGAGTTGGGATCTGCCTTTGAAGTCTGTCTCCGGGACTCTAATCCTTTTTTTTTTTCTTTTTCTTTTTTTAATGTTTATTTATTTTTTGAGAGAGACACACACACACAGAGGGTGAGCAGGGGAGGGGCAGAAAGAGCAGGAGACCAAATCTGAAGCAGACTCCAGGCTCTGAGCTGTCAGCACAGCCTGATATGGGGCTCAAACCCACGAACTGCGAGATCATGACCTGAGACACTTAACTGACTGAGCCACCCAGGCGCCCCTCCAGAACTCCAATCCTTACAATTAAGCTACACAGGCAGAAAGAGAGGAAGAGGGCATTTCAGGCCAGGTGAAGTCCATGGCTGGAAAAAATATTGTCTAGTCCTTGGGAATAATAGTGTTCTGCCAGACAGAGTTGGGTTGGAACAGGAGTGTGAGTGTGGAGGGGGTGGGGGCTGATGTCCAGGAGCACCAGAAGATAAAACTGGAAATGCCTCTTGGAATCAGGAGGCTAAGAAGTGCGATTCTTTGGAAAGAAATAACATGCTCCAAATAACTGACCATTTAAAAAGATGATTCTTGTGCCAATGTATAGGATGAAACAGATGAGCAAATGTGCAGTCTGGGAGACAGGTCAGGGGGCTCGAGTGCTTCTGTTGTTACTTCCCTGATATTTGGGTTGTGAGCTGTGCAGGGCATTTCTTAGGGAATAGTCATATCATAATAAAAGGTAGTATATGGGGAAATGCCAATATATTTACCAATGAAATAAATTGTATATTATGTATTTAGCACAGAGTAGCCACATAATAAATGAACCTCTTCTATCATCAAAAAACGAAAAGATACTGTGGTGGTTGGGAAAAGCTGATTTCAATTACACAATTTTTTTGTTCAGTTTACTATTCTTAGAAATGGATGCCAAGGACTGCTGGGAATACAGAAATGTTTATGGGCCATAAATTGTGTTGTTATTATTCTGTAATATTTATTGAGTTTAAAAAATGTAGAGGTATAAAGAAAATAAGGAGTTGGTCTGTTATTCTTGAGGATAAAAAAAGCAAAACCAAATACTAACTAGAAGAGATATGAAATAGGAGAGGCAGATTTTTCCCCTTCCATTGTTAATTAAATAACTGAGCCTTGGTTAAAATACAAAGCTCCTGTATTCATTTCTAGAAAATCCTGTAGGAATAAGACTAGTCTGTAAATCGCCTCAAATCATCTTCCTTATAAAGCTTTGTGTATCATCATTCAGGTCTTCAGTCAAGTACCACCGGGAAAATTGATCTTGGTTGAATTAATTCTGTTGGGGCCAGTGACACAGGGTACTAACTGGTTCCAAGGTTGCAGAACCTTTTCATAATGGAAGTTATGCAATACCTCTGACTGTGGTCAGGAGTTATACAACCTGGCAGGTAGAAGCGGATTCTTAGGTGATCACATATGCCAGGAGTCCAACTGGCAGGTTCTGTGGAGGCTCTAATACCTTCTGACATCTCTTTTGTTGTTTACTTAATATATTTTGTTAAAAATTATAGTACCTTCTTTAGCTTCAGTAGAAGCAAAATTAGCATATGATTGGAGATTAATGTTCTTTTTTAATCATTTTTAAATTGCATCAAAATAACTGTGTAACTATTTAAAAGACAGGGTCTGTGAATTACTCAAGGTCATCTTCCTTTTATGAGTTTGGGTAACATCACCCAGGTCCTTAGTAAAATTTGACTTGTCAGACAGGAAGTTCTTGTTTGAACTTAGGAGCCTGTGACCACCTTTGGAAGAAGTCCTCATAGAAGGGTAGGGCAGCCTTCTTCCTCCCACCCAGACTGGGTAGGAATAGTGGTTTTAGGGAGGCTGGTTGGTCCTGAATTCCAACTGACTACCACAAGTCTGATGTCCACCTGTAGAACATGATCTAGAATCTAGATTAGAAGCTGGTTTTGCAGGTGTGGACTGAAAGGCCATCCAGTTGTTCAATAAACACTTCCCTGCCCCAAATGTTCTGGGGGGGGGGAGGTGGCGGGGGGGAGGGTGTCACTGAAGTTGGCTGAGACAGTGAGGGATATGGCATGCTTTTGGGTGACATAGAAATAAACACCCTTTTATGCCTAGTTTACAAAGAGCTTCCATCCAGAATGGTTGTTAAGAGTTTCATATACATTTAGGGATTTATGAAAATGATTACAATCTACCCTTGAACAACATAGGGGTTAGGGGCACCAACACACCCCCTCACACACAGTCAAAAATCCACATATAACTTTTTCCTCTCCAAAACTTAACTACTATTGACCAGAAAAGCCTTACTGACAACATAAGCATAACATAAGCATACCAATTAACATATAATTTGTATGTTGTATTATATACTGTATTCTTACAATAAAGTAAGCTGGAGAAAAGAAAATGTTATTAAGAAAATCATAAGGAAGAGAAAATACATTTATAGTGCTGGACTGTATTTACAAAAAAAAAAAAAAAATCTGAAGTGGACCTGCATACTTCAAAAACCTAATGCTTATGGGTCAACTACATGTTGTTAGTTTAACTCATCAGTGTGATGCATTATTAACAGATGTCCTAATATCCCAATTTGTCTCTAAGGCTTTTACTGGTGTTCTAATGCCTTTTTTGATGAAATCACCACCAAATCATTCTCAGGTAGAGGATTAGGAGCTTCTCCATTAGTGATTCCCAAGAAAAGGCTCTGAGATCAGCTAGTTTGGATTTGGATCCTGGTTTTTACTACTTGTACATACTGGATGTACAAGAGACTTTACCACCTTTATGCTGTTTCCTCAATTGTAAAATCAGATAATATTAGAACCAACCTCCCAGAATTTGTGTCTCCCAGAGGCATAAATGAAATCATTTTGTTGTGTTTAGCAGGTTGGTGTTTCATGAGTATTCTTAATAAGTACAGTAAAACCTTTGTTTGTGATCATAATTCATTCCAGAAACATGCTTGTAATACAAAGCACTTATGTATCAAAGCGAATTTCCCCCAGAAGAAATAATGAAAACTCAGAGGATTCATTCCACAACCCCAAATATTCATATAAGATGATCACAATACTGTAATATAATACAAGATAATAAAGAAAATACAAAATATAAAGAAAAATAAACAAATTAACCTGAACTTACCTTTAAAAACCTTTGTGGCTGGTGTGAGGGAGACAAGAGAGAGGAGGGTTTTTGTGTAGGATGAGTTTCACTATCGCTAATGGATGTTGACTACAGTACAGTATTAATAAATTCTTGTCATAGACTGTATTTAATGTAACTGGTAATAAGACAGTGGAAGAAAGGGTCTGTGTCTGCAGGCAGCCTGACCTAGAATGAAGCAAAGCATTCCTAAGCTTACTCTTGTGTGGAAAGGCAAAGGACCATCCACAGGTGCTTTGAAGGGACAAAAGATACACTAGTGTCAGTTGTGGGCACCTTCCAATGTTCTGAAAAATCACCAATTTCTGTCAAACACCACAGCCTGAGACCGGGCATCCGGGCATGGGAGACAATCACCCACAATGCTGCAGAGATGGGGGAAGGGGGAGAAGAACCATTGGCTCAGTTATGATCACGTGACATTCCGCATCAGGTACAGTTAAAATTTATTAGAAATGTGTGCTCCTCTTGCTGAACACTTGAGGAAGTTACTCACAATCCGAGGTTTGACTGTATTATATTAGTATTATTAAGTGCTATTGATGTTTTTATTTTATTATTATTAAAATAATGAAAGTCCTCTTAGTAGTAATGACTTAATAGAAAGAATATTAATAAACGTAGCAATGCAGGGACTGGTAAAGACGTCACTGGTGTCACTGCCCATTCCCTGTCCTCCCCTGAGGCTTTGTCCAGGGGCAAGGCAAACCTGCTTCTGGAATTTGGGAAGTTCTCTGCTAGCTTCCACCTCCCCCACCCCAGGAGGTGGCCACTTGTACTTCTCTAGATTTTCTGCCACTACCATGCTGAAGGTGATGGCAGGGCAGAGCTGTCACTAGGATGAGGCAAACACAGTGGCTAAGGTACTCACTTCAAGCGCCAAATTTAAGAGACATATTCAGAACTCAAAATACACACTACTTTTAAAAGATTTTTAAAAAATTGTTTTAAGTGCAATATTGAAAAAAATTAAAACACCAAGAAGATAAAAATCCACCATGAACAAAATACCAAAGTTTTAAATAAAAACAGGGTCAGGATTACCCTCGCACCTCACGGCACTTTTATATTTGATTTTTTTATTTTGAAAACTAAAAATTAATCAAAAATATTGATCTTGATTACTCAGCTGGCTTCCCCTTAAACGCAGCCAATGTGAGCATCTCACTTCCCTCCTCCTTTTCTAGTTGGGGAGGTGCCGGGAGAAGGAAGCAGAGACCCACCCTCGAAGTCGGAAGTTGGGCTGGGCTTGTAGGCGCCGGGTGGGCGGTGGGGAGGGGCAGGCTGGAGAACCGCCACCGCAGGGGCTTGGCGGGTGGGCGGTGATGGGGCCCCAGCGGCGCGCTCTGGGTCCTCCCGCCCGCCGGGTAGCGCGCCTTGGAGAGGTCAGAGAGAGAGATCCGGGGGCGGTAAACCCGCGGCGGGGCGGTTGGGTAGGGCGTTCCGACATCGTGTCGCAGGCGGAACTCGCGCGTGCACCTGAGCGTGGGAGGTGGGGGCAGATGGGCAGGTGTGGCGCTTTGGATGCCTGTGTGGTGAGTGTCGCAGTTCTCTGCCTTGGGGTCCTCCCGTCCGGTCTTCCCTCCTTGGGGTCATTCTCCCCAAGTTCCCGGGCTGTGGTGGAGGGTGCTCCCGGACTCTTCCGGAGTTCCACCCCCTTGTTGGCGCTCCTCCTGGAAAACCTGTATCTGCACTCCCCAAAACGAATACAAACTCAAAAACCCATTAGAGACGTAGGTTTGAATTTAACTGTTTTTATTTTATTTTTTATTTTGGTTGTAGCTTAATGATTAGAAGGAAGGTTTGGGGAAGTGCCCCAGCTTTGGTTTTAACTTGACGTTAGGGAAGTGAGTTGACCTTTGTGAATCTAAGCTATAATGTAGGAATATGATCTTACCTATCTCATAGGGTTTTTCTTTATGGGTTTTTTTAAGTTTGTTTATTTTGAGATGCCCAAGAGTGGGGGGAGGGGCAGAGAGAAGGAGAGAGAGAGAATCCCAAGCAAGCTCCCCACTTTCAGCACCTAGGCTGATCCCATGAACTCTGAGGTCATGACTTGAGCCAAAATCAAGAGTTGGAGGCCTAACCTGCTGAGTCACCCAGGTGCCCCCCATTTCTACCATTTTAAGTATTAGACCTCTGTGCTTTTATTATATTCACAGTGTTGTGCCCCCATTACCACTACCTAATTCCAGAATATTTTTGGTTTTGTTTTTTTTTTTTTTAATTTTTTTTTTTTCAACGTTTATTTATTTTTGGGACAGAGAGAGACAGAGCATGAAGGGGGGAGGGGCAGAGAGAGAGGGAGACACAGAATCGGAAACAGGCTCCAGGCTCTGAGCCATCAGCCCAGAGCCTGACGCGGGGCTCGAACTCACGGACCCCGAGATCGTGACCTGGCTGAAGTCGGACGCTTAACCGACTGCGCCAACCAGGCGCCCCTGTTTTTGTTTTTTTTAAGAACATTATTTATCATTCTTAAAGTCTATACTCACTGAGCTGTCACTTGCTATTCCCTCTTATCTACAGTCCTGGCAACCGCCAACCTTTCTATCTCTATGGATTAGCCAATTCTGGGCATTTCACATGAATAGAATCATATAATGTGTGGGCTTTTATGTTTGGCTTCTTTTACTGAGGATAATGTTTTCAAGGTTCTTTTTTTTTTTTTTAATGTGAAATTTATTGTCAGTTGGTTTCCATACAACACCCAGTGCTCATCCAAACAGGTGCCCTCCTCAATGCCCTTCATCCACTTTCCCTTCCCTCCCACCCCCCATCAACCCTCAGTTTATTCTCAGTTTTTAAGAGTCTCTTATGGTTTGGCTCCCTCCCTAACTTTTTTCCCCCCTTCCCCTCCCCCATGGTCTTCTGTTAAGTTTCTCAGGATCCACATAAGAGTGAAAACATACGGTATCTGTCTTTTTCTGTATGACTTATTTCACTTAGGATACCACTCTCCAGTTTAATACACATTGCTACAAAAGGCCATATTTCATTCTTTCTCATTGTCACGTAGTACTCCATTGTGTATATAAACCACAATTTCTTTATCCATTCATCAGTTGATGGACATTTAGGCTCTTTCCATCATTTGACTATTGTTGAAAGTGCTGCTATAAACATTGGGGTACAAGTGCCCCTATGCATCAGCACTCCTGTATCCCTTGGGTAAATTCCTAGCAGTGCTATTGCTGAGTCATAGGGTAGATCTATTTTTAATGTTTTGAGGAACCTCCACACTGTTTTCCAGAGCGGCTGCACCAGTTTGCATTCCCACCAACAGTGCAGGAGGGTTCCCATTTCTCCACATGCTCACCAGCATCTATAGTCTCCTGATTTGTTTATTTTAGCCACTCTGACTGGGGTGAGGTGGTATCTGAGTATGGTTTTGATTTGTGTTTCCCTGATGAGGAATGACGTTGAGCATCTTTTCATGTGCCTGTTGGCCATCTGGATGTCTTCTTTAAAGAAGTGTCTATTCATATTTTCTGCCCATTCACTGGATTACTTGTTTTTTGGGTGTGGAGTTTGGTGAGCTCTTTATAGATTTTGGATACTAGCCCTTTGTCCAATATGTCATTTACAAATATCTTTTCCCATTCCGTTGGTGGCCTTTTAGTTTTGTTGGTTGTTTCCTTTGCTGTGCAGAAGCTTTTTATCTTCATAAGGTCCCAGTAGTTCATTTTTGCTTTTAATTCCCTTGCCTTTGGGGATGTGTCAAGTAAGAAATTGCTGTGGCTGAGGTCAGAGAGGTCTTTTCCTGCTTTCTCCTCTAGGGTTTTGATGGTTTCCTGTCTCACATTCAGGTCCTTCATCCATTTTGAGTTTATTTTTCTGAATGGTGTAAGAAAGTGGTCTAGTTTCAATCTTCTGCATGTTGCTGTCCAGTTCTCCCAGCACGATTTATTAAAGATACTGTCTTTTTTCCATTGGATGTTCTTTCCTGCCTTGTCAAAGATTAGTTGGCCATACTTTTGTGGGTCTAGTTCTGGGGTTTTTATTCTATTCCATTGGTCTATGTGTCTGTTTTTGTGCCCATACCATGCTGTCTTGATGATGACAGCTTTGTAGTAGAGGCTAAAGTCTGGGATTGTGATGCCTCCTGCTTTGGTCTTCTTCTTCAAAATTACTTTGGCTATTCAGGGTCTTTTGTGGTTCCATACAAATTTTAGGATTGCTTATTCCAGCTTCAAGAAGAATGCTGGTGCAATTTTGATTGGGATTGCATTGAATGTGTAGATAGCTTTGGGTAGTAATGACATTTTCACAGTATTTATTCTTCCAATCCATGAGCATGGAATGTTTTTCCATTTCTTTGTATCTTCTTCAGTTTCCTTCCTAAGCTTTCTATAGTTTTCAGCATACAGATCTTTTACATCTTTGCTTAGGTTATTTTCCTAGGTTTTTCATGCTTCTTGGTGCAATTGTGAATGGGATCAGTTTCTTTATTTCTCTTTCTGTTGCTTCATTATTAGTGTATAAGAATGCAACCGGGGGCGCCTGGGTGGCGCAGTCGGTTAAGCGTCCGACTTCAGCCAGGTCACGATCTCGCGGTCCGTGAGTTCGAGCCCCGCGTCGGGCTCTGGGCTGATGGCTCAGAGCCTGGAGCCTGTTTCCGATTCTGTGTCTCCCTCTCTCTCTGCCCCTCCCCCGTTCATGCTCTGTCTCTCTCTGTCCCAAAAATAAATAAAACGTTGAAAAAAAAAAAAAGAATGCAACCGATTTCTGTACATTAATTTTGTATCCTGCGACTTTGCTGAATTCATGTATCAGTTCTAGCAGACTTTTGGTGGAGTCTATCGGATTTTCCATGTATAGTATCATGTCATCTGCAAAAAGTGAAAGCTTGACTTCATCTTTGCCAGTTTTGATGCCTTTGATTTCCTTTTGTTGTCTGATTGCTGATGCTAGCACTTCCAACCCTATGTCAAACAACAGCAGTGAGAGTAGACATCCCTGTCGTGTTCCTGATCTCAGGGAAAAAGCTCTCAGTTTTTCCCCATTGAGGATGATATTAGCTGTGGGCTTTTCCTAAATGGCTTTTATGATCTTTAAGTACGTTCCTTCTATCCCGACTTTCTCGAGGGTTTTTTATTAAGAAATGATGCTGAATTTTGTCAAATGCTTTTTCTGCATTGATTGACAGGATCATATGGTTCTTATCTTTTCTTTTATTGATGTGATGTATCACACTGATTGATTTGCAAATGTTGAACCAGCCCTGCAGCCCAGGAATGAATTCCACTTGATCATGGGTGGTGATATAATGGTGAATAATTCTTTTTATATGCTGTTGAATTTGATTTGTAAGTATCTTAGTGAGAATTTTTGCATCCATAATCATCAGGGATATTGGCCTGTAGTTCTTTTTTTTTTGCTGGGTCTCTGTCTGGTTTAGGAATCAAAGTAATGTTGACCTCATGGAATGAGTCTGGAAGTTTTCCTTCCCTTTCTATTTTTTGGAACAGCTTGAGAAGGATAGGTATTATCTCTGCTTTAAATGTCTGGTAGAATTCCCCAGGGAAGCCATCTGGTCCTGGACTCTTATTTGTTGGGAGATTTTTGATAACTAATTCAATTTCTTTGCTGGTTGTGGGTCTGTTCAAGTTTTCTATTTCTTCCTGTTTGAGTTTTGGAAGTGTGTGGGTGCTTAGGAATTTGTCCATTTCTTCCAGGTTGTCCAGTTTGTTGGCATATAATTTTTCATAGTATTCCCTGATAATTGCATGTATTTCTGAGGGATTGGTTGTAATAATTCCATTTTCATTCATGTTTTTATCTATTTGGGTTATCTCTGTTTTCTTTTTGACAAGCCTGGCTAGAGGTTTGTCAATTTTGTTTATTTTTTCAAAAAACCAACTCTTGGTTTCATTGATTTGCTCTACAGTTTTTTAGATTCTATATTGTTTATTTCTGCTCTGATCTTTATTATTTCTCTTCTTCTGCTGGGTTTAGGCTGCCTTCGCTGTTCTGCTTCTGTTTCCTTTAGCTGTGCTTTAGATTTTGTACTTGGGATTTTTCTTGTTTCTTGAGATAGGCCTGGATTGCAATGTATTTTCCTCTCAGGACTGCCTTTGCTGCATCCCAAAGCATTTGGATTGTTGTGTTTTTATTTTCATTTGTTTCCATATATTTTTAAATTTCTTCTCTAATTGCCTGGGTGACCCACTCATTCTTTAGTAGGGTGTTCTTTAACCTCCATGGTGTTGGAGGTTTTCCAGACTTTTTCCTGTGGTTGTTTTCAAGCTTCATAGCATTGTGGTCTGAAAGTGTGCATGGTATGATGTCAGTTCTTTCATACTTATGAAGGGCTGTTTTGTGACCCAGTATGTGATCTATCTTGGAGAATGTTCCATGTGCACTCTAGAAGAAAGTATATTTTGTTGCTTTGGGATGCAGAGTTTAAATATATCTGTGAAATCTATCTGATCCAATGTATCATTCAGGGCGCTTGTTTCTTTTTTTTTTTTTAATATATGAAATTTATTGTCAAATTTGTTCCCATACAACACCCAGTGCTCATGCCAAAAGATGCAGGGCCTTGTTTCTTTATTGATCCTGTGTCTAGATGATCTATCCCTTGCCATAAGTGGAGTATTAAAGTTCTCTGCAAATACCACATTCTTATCAATAAGGTTGCTTATGTTTGTGATGAATTGTTTTATATATTTGGGGGCTTCCGTATTCGGTGCATAGACATTTATAATTGTTAGCTCTTCCTGATGGATAGACTCTGTAATTATTATATAATGCCCTTCTTCACCTCTTGTTACAGCCTTTAATGTAAAGTCTAGTTTGTCTGATATAAGTATGGATACTCCAGCTTTCTTTTGACTTCTAGTAGCATGATAGATAATTCTCCATCCCCTCACTTTCAATCTGAAGGTGTCCTCAGGTCTAAAATGAGTCTCTTGTAGACAGAAAATAGATGGATCTTGTTTTTTTTATTCATTGTGATACCCTATGTCTTTTGGTTGGAGCATTTAATCCATTTACATTCAGTGTTATTATTGAAAGATACAGGTTTAGAGTCATTGTGATGTCTGTAGGTTTCATGCTTGTAGTGAGGTCTCTGGTACTTTGTGGTCCTTGCAACATTTTACTCACAGAATCCCCCTTAGGATCTCTCATAGGGCTGGTTTAGTGGTGATGAATTCCTTCAGTTTTTGTTTGTTTGGGAAGACCTTTATCTTTCCTTCTATTCTGAATGACAGACTTGCTGGATAAAGGATTCTCGGCTGCATATTTTTTCTGTTCGTCACATTGAAGATTCCTGCCATTCCTTTCTGGCCTGCCAAGTTTCAGTAGATAGGTCTGCCACTAGTCTTATGGGTCTCCATTTGTAAATTAGGGCCTGTTTATCCCTAGCTGCTTTCAGAATTTTCTCTTTATCCTTGTATTTTGCCAGTTTCACTATGATATGTCGTTCAGAAGATCGATTCAAGTTACGTCTGAAGGGGGTTCTCTGTGCCTCTTGGATTTCAATGCCTTTTTCTTTCCCCAGATTAGGGAAGTTCTCAGCCATGATTTGTTCAAGTACACCTTCAGCCCCTTTCTCTCGCTCTTCCTCTTCTGGAATTCCTATTATACCGATATTGTAGCATTTGATTGTATCACTTAGTTCTCTAATTCTCCCCTTATACTCCTGGAATTTTTTATCTCTTTTTCTCAGCTGCCTCTTTTTCCATAATTTTATCTTCTAATTCACCTATTCTCTCCTCCACCTCTTCAATCCTAGCTATGGTCACCTCCATTTTATTTTGCACTTCATTTATAGCATTGTTTAGCTCCTCATGACTATTGCTTAGTCCCTTGATCTCTGTAGCAATAGATTCTCTGCTGTCCTGTATGCTTTTTTCAAGCCCAGCAATTAATTTTATGACTATTATTCTAAATTCTTGTTCCATTATATTGCGTAAATTGTTTTTGATCAATTCGTTAGCTGTCGCTACTTCCTTGAGTTTATTTTGAGGAGAGTTCTTCCATTTCGTCATTTTGGGTAGTCTCTTCAGTGGCTCCAAACTTCAGGCACTTCCCCTGTGCTGTCTGGAGTAACTTGTGTTGGTGGGCGGGGCTGCAGCCAGACCCGATGTCTGTCCCCAGCCCACCGCTGGGGCCATAGTCAGACTTGTGTGTACCTTATCTTCCCCTCTCCCAGTGGCAGGACTCACTGTGGAGTGGTATGGCCCCTGTCTGGGCTACTTGCACACTGCCAGGCTCGTCGTGCTACACTGATGGGATCTGGTGTGTTAGTCAGGGTGGATCCACAAGGTGCATAGGGGCGGGAGGTGCAGGCTGAGCTTGCTTTGTGTTGGTGGCCCCCTATGGGAGGGGCCCTGCAGCACTGGGAGGGAGGCAGACCTGTCAGAGAGATGTATCCACAGAAGCACAGAATTTGTGTGGTGCAAGCAAGTTTGGTGACAGGAACAGGTTGTCTTTGGGGTTTCAGCTGGGGGATGGGAAAGGGATCTGACACTGACCAGTGCCTTTGTTCCCCGCCAAGCTGAACTCTGCCTTCCAGGGCTCAGCAACTCTCCCTCCTGGTGCCCTCTCGCCCTCCCCACTCTTTGAGAGCAGAGCTGTTGACTTTTAAAATTCCAGATGTTAAGTCCCGCTGACTTTCAGAACTCACAAAGTCCAGCCCCTCTGCTTTTGCAAGCCAGACTTCAGGGGCTCTGCCTTGCAGGGTGGGCTGCCCCTCCACCCCCCGGCTCCCTCCCGCCAGTCCGTGTAGGGCGCACCACCTCTCCGCCCTTCCTACCCTCTTCCGTGGGCCTCTCGTCTACACTTGGCTCTGGAGACTCTGTTCTGTCAGTCTTCCACCGTTTCTCTGGGTTATTTAGGCAGATGTGGGTGGAATCTAAGCGATCAGCAGGACCAGGTGAGCCCAGCATCCTCCTACACTGCCATCTTCCGGTCAAAAAAACCGTTTTCAAGGTTCTTGGGTGTTTATCAGTACCTCAGTCAGTTTTTGGATATACCACATTTTGTTTGTCTGTTCATTAGTTGATGAACTTTTGGGTTTCTACTTTTTGACTATTACCAATAATGCTACTATGAACATTAGTGTACATATTTTTGCATGGACATGTTTTGTAGTCTGTTGGGTATATACCTAGAAGTGGAATTGCAGGGTCATATGGTAATTATATATTTAGCTTCAAAAAAAAGTGTTGTTTTTTTTTTTTTGGTGTATTTAAGTAATCTCTACGTCTAAGGTGGGGCTTGAATTCCTGACTCCCAAGATCGAGTCATATGCTCCACCAATAGAGCCATCCAGGCACCCCTGTATGTTTAACTTTTTGAGGAACTGCCAGACTTTTTCACAGCAGCTGTACCATTTCACATGCCCACCAGCAGTGTGTGAGGGTTCCAGGTTTTCAAGTTCTTGCCAACACTTGTTTTTTTTTTTCTGTTAAAAAGTGTGTGTGTGTGTGTGTGTGTGTGTGTGTGTGTGTTTTAAATAGCCATTCTAGTGGTATCTCATGGTAATCCTGATTTGCATTTCCGTAATGACTCGTGATGTTGAGCATCTTTTTATGCCCTCCTTGGTCATTTGTGTAATTTCTTTGGAGAAATGCCTATTTAGATCCTTTTGCTCATTATTTAATTGGTTTGTCATTTTGTTGTTGAGTTGTAAGAGTGCTTTATAAATATTCAGTATATGAAACCCTTATCAGATATATAATTTGAAAATATTTTCATTCCATTCATGAGTTGTCTTTTAGTACCCTTCAGTACTCAATAGTTTTATTCTGATGAAGCCGAATTTATCTGTACCTTTATCTGGTATCCTAAGATTGCATTGCTAAATCCAGATTGTGAAGATTAACTCCAATTTTTTTTTTTTGGAGTTTATTGTTTTAGCTCTTACATTTGGCTGTTTAATCCATTTGAATTAATGTTTGTATGTGGTACAAGGTAAGAGTTGAACTTTATTGTTTTGTATGTTGGTTGCTTAAGCACTGTATGTTCAAAAGACTGTTATTTCCTCTTGGATGAACGTGAGACCCTTGCTGCAAATCAGTTGAACATAGATGAATGGGTTTATTGCTAGACTCTCAACTCTGTTCCCTTGTTTTATATATCTGTGCTTATGCCAGTACCATACTATTTTGATTATTGTCACTTTGTAGAAAGTATTGAAATTAGTAAGTGTGAGCCCTCAAACTTTGTTCTCTTTCAAGATTGGCTATCCAGGGTTCCTTGCCCTTCCATATGAATTTTAGAATCCATGTATTCATTTCTACAAAAAGCAGTTGGGGATTGATTGATTCTGTAGTTCAATTTGGGGAGTACTGCCATCAATTTGGGGAGTACTTTGAGTCCATGAACATGGGATGTCTTTTCATTTATTTAGATGTTCTTTAATTTCTTCTTTTTCCCAGTTTTAAATTGTAAAGCTGTAGAATTGTAGGGTTTTTTTTTTCTTAAATATACTTCATGCCCATTGTGGAGCCCAGTGTGGGCCCTGAGATTAAGACCTGAGCTGAGATCAAGAGTAGGACACAACCAAATGAGCCACCCAGGCACCCCAAATTGTAGTGTATTTAAAGTGTACAACCTGATGATTTGGTATACGTATACGATGTGAAAGAATTCCCTCATTCAAGTTAATTAATACATCAGTCATCTGACCTAGTTGCCCTTTTGTGTTAAAAGAGAACGCTAAGAACACTCTCTTGGCAAACTTCAATGATACAATACAGTATTATCAACTATAGTCAGATTATACATTAGATCCTCAAAATTTGTTCATCTTATAACTGAAAGTTTGTACTATTTTACCAATCCCTCCCTACTTCTCCCCACCTCTCAGCCCTTGGCAACCTTGAGATTACATAGAATCTATAGATGGACTTTAGGTAGTATGGGCATATTAATAACACTTTCAATCCATGAATTCAGGAAGGCTTTCCATTTATTTGTGTATCAGTTTCTTTCATCAATGCCTTATAGTTTTCAGTGACTTTATCTTTTATTTCCTTATTTAAATTTATTTCCAGTGTTTTATTATTTTTGATACTATTGTGAGTGAGGTTGCTTTTTCTGATTTCATTAAATTGCTTATCTGTATTCTCTTGAAGTCTTTGAGCATCTTTAGAACATTTATTTTGAATTCTTTCTTGGGCAATTTAGTTTGGGGTCAGTTGTCAAACGTTTACTGTGTTCCTTTGGTGGTGTCATGTTACTCCTATTCTTTGTGATTCTAGTAGCCTTGCTTATGAGGCTGCACATTGGAAGAGACAGTCATCTTTTCCAGAATTTGTGGGCTGACTTTGATAATGAAAGACCTTCACTTGTTGCTGGGAGCATGCTGGAGTGTGTTGTGACAGTGGGTCTAGTGTTGCAGGGTGCCAGCTGCAGGGGCATATGCCTCCTCTGGCTCTGTGGGGACAGAATGTCTTTTTGGAGGTCCACAGCAATGGAGGCCAGCACTGCTGGAGTCCACAACATTGACAACTAGGTGGTCTTTGGTGGGCACCATGGGGGTTCACAATGGCTGCAAGGACTGCTGGGGTCCTCAGAGGCACTTCCAGGTCTGAGGCTATGGACAAGGGCAGGCAGCATTGATGAGTGGAGCCTGTGATGTGTACACCCTTGGCTTTGGGGGCCAGCTGCTGGTGCTGGTGTAGTGGCAGGGGATGGCTGCAGACACACACACACTTAGTGGTGGGGACCAGAACCAACTAAGGATGCATTATCAGCTCCAGGTACCCTGACTGTTGGCATGCCCTCTGTGGCTAGGATCTCATGCCAAGGACTTACAACAGCAGAGGCTGGTGACAGGAGTCTGGTTGTTGTGTTCAAGTGTACAGCTGGTGGGGCTAGCTTCAGGTAAGCCCAGTGGTGCAAGCCAGTGACAGGAGACAAGGTTGGAGCTGGGCCACAAGAAGCTCTGGGGGTCCTGGCTGTCGGTGTGCATTACTGTGGCTATAGTGTCTCCACAGGATAGGAATGTTCAGGTGCACAGCCTGGAAGGGCTAGCTGCAGGTGAACCCAGTGGTGCTGGCCAGTACCTATAGATAGGGCCAAATCTGGGCCCACAAGCAACTGTAGGGGCCTTGGCTGTTGACATGGCACTTATGTGGCTATAGGCCCCTTCAGCAGAGGCTGGTGATGGGAAGTGAGGCTAGTGGCAGGCAGGTGCACGGTTGGAAGGGCTAGCCTCAAGTGTACACATGGTGGTGAGGGTCAGTCATGGGAGGTCAGGTTGGCATCATGTACTTGAGCAGCTGCAGAAGCCTGGACTGGCTACTAGTGTGGATCCTGGGATCTGGTGGGGATAGGGAACCTGAGAGGCATCTGGTGTCTACAATGCAAATACCTGTGGCATTAAAACTAGTGAAATCTGCAGGGCATCTGCAGTGGCTGTGCTGGCCAATGTTTTCTTCAGTGATGAAAGGTGCTGAGGTCCTTTGCAGAACAGGTCACTGAGAACCAGGGTTGCTCCTACTGTGTGGCTGATCCTGTAGTCCCTGCCCTTCTTCCTTGTTCCTAGCCATCTCTGTGTGTCAGCTTTGCTGGTCTCTGGATGGGATGAAGCAGAATCAGGTCCTTTGTGTGGTACACAAAAGACTGGGGGAACCTGTTGCTTAACTTGATCTCCCTTTCCATGCAGGAAGAACTCCTTCTAGATGGGGTGCTGCCTCTTGGTACTGAGCAGTGCCAATATGGGGGATTGGGATGATGAGACAAAAATGAAGCTGTTCTTCCTTTCCTTTTTCTGTAGTTATTCTCCAGTTTTTTGTTCCATTACACTCCTCAAGTTTCTTACGTGGACTCCACTGCTCTCCCAGAGCTATTTTTATTCATGGATAGCTGTCTAATTATTGATATCTGTGGAGAGGCTGGGGTCTCCTACTTTGCTGTCTTGGTGATGTCATTTCCTTTTTTTTTTTTCTCTCTTAATGTAGGCATTCAGTGCTATAAACTTCCCTATTAAAACTGCTTTTGTTGTATCCTATAAATTTTGATGTGTTGTGTTTCCATTTTCATTTGTTGCCAGATTTTTTTAAATTTCCCTTTTCATTTCTTCTTTGACCCATTGATACTTAAGGAGCATGTTGTTTAGTTTTCACCTATTTAAAAATTTTCCACTGAATTTTCCTGTTTTCCTCCTGTTATGGCTTTCTAGTTTCATATCATTACAGTTGGAATAGATGATTGATATGATTTCATTATTCTTAAACTTAAGATTTGTTGTGTGGCCTAACATATATCTGTCCCTGAGAATGCTCTGAGAAGAATGTGTATTCTGCTGCTGTTGGGTGGAATATTCTGCATATGTCTGTTAGGTCCATCTGGTCTAATGTGCAGTTTAAGTCCTGTGTTTCCTTGTTGATTTTCTTTCTGGATGATATGTCCATTGTTGGAAGTGGGGTATTGAAATCCCTTCTATTATTGTATTGCTGACCATTTCTTTTTTTCAGTTCTTCTGATTTTTGCTTTATACATTTAGGTGCTCTGATGTTTGGTGCACAAATATTTACAATTGTTATATCCTCTTAGTTGATCACTTTATCATTATACAATGCCCTTCTTTGTCTTTTGTTACAGTCTTCCACATAAAGTCTAATTGTGTGCTGTAAAGATAGCTACCTCTGCCCTCTTGTGGGTCCATTTGCATGGAATATGTTTTTCTACCCCCTCAGTTTGAGCCTATGTTTATTCTTAAGGCTGAAGTGAGTCTTTTTATTTATTTATTTATTTATTTATTTATTTATTTATTTAATGTTTATTTACTTTAAAGAGAGAGAGAGAGAGCACAGGGTGCTTGGTGGAAGGGAGGGGCAGAGAGAGGGAGATGAGGCTCTGAACCCTGCTAGCCCACAGTAGAGAACCCAATGCCAGGCTCGAACTCACAAACCATGAGACCATGACCTGAACCTAAGTTGAAGCCTTAACCAACTGAGCCACCCAGGCACCCTTAAAATAATTTAGAAGAATGGATTTACTCTTGTCATTTTATTATTTTTTTTTCTCTTTTGTGGTTCCTTTGATCCTCTCTCCCTCTCTTGCTCTCTTCCTTTATGATTTGATAACTTTTTGTAGTGGTATGCTTTGATTCCTTCCTTTTTTTCCTAGATGTAGGCTCTTTTTTTTTTTAAATAAATTTTCTTATGTTTATTTATTTTGGAGAGAGAGAGAAACCGAGTGTGAGAGAGGGAGGGGTAGAGAAAGAGGGAGACACAGAATCCAAAGCAGGCTGTAGGCTCTGAGCCGTCAGCACAGAGCCCGATGCAGGGCTTGAACTCTTGAACCGTGAGATCATAACTTGAGCTGAAGTCTGATGCTTAACTGACTGAGCCACCCAGGTGCCCCTGATTCCTTCCTTTTTACCTTTTATGTATCTATTCTAGTTTTTTGTTTTATTGTTAACACGCGACTCACATAAAATGTCTTATGACAGTCTATTTTAAGCTGGCAACAACTGAATTTTGAATGCATACAAAACTGTACATTTTCATGCTATCCCCTCCACCTTTTGTGTTTTTGATGTCACAGTTTACATCTTTTTATATTGTGCATCCAGTAACAAATTATTGTAGCTATAGTTATTTCTATTTTTTATTTTTTTTAAGTTTATTTCTTTTGAGAGAGAGAAACAGAGTGCATGAGTGGGGGAGGGGCAGAGAGAGAGGGAGAGAGAGAATCCCAAGCAGGTTCCCAAATAGCGTAGAGCCCGATGTAGGGCTCAAACTCAGGAGCTGTGAGATCGTGACTTGAGCTGAAATCAAGAGTCAGATGCTTAACTGACTGAGCCACCCAGGTGTCCTGTAGCTATAGTTATTTTTTAATACTTTTGTGTTTTAACCCTTATGCTAGAGTTATAAGTGATTTAGACATGACCATGGCAATATTAACAGTATTCAATAAATACTCTTTGTCTTGTTGAGGAAGTTCCTTTCTGTTCCTACTTTATTGGATATTTTTGTCATGAAATGATGTTGGATTTTGTCATGTGCTTTTTCTGTATCAATTGAGATCATGTGGGTTTTTTCCTTCATCCTTAGCCAATGGATGAGTAAGTTAATCAGCAGACATTGATTTAATCAATTTTTACTCAATGAGTCCTCAATAAAACTCTTGAACAATGATATTTGGAGAACTTCTGACTTGGTGAAGTTCATCAGTGTGCTGGCAGTGTGGCATGCTGGAGAGGTCATGTAAACACCGTGCCTCCAACCCCTTGCCCTATGTACCTCTTCATGTGGCTCTTCATTTGTAAGAAACTGTAATTTTAAATATAGCCTATCCCTGCATTCCAGGAATCATTCTAGTAAATTAGTGAAGTTGAGGATTGGGGGAAACCCCGAATATGTAGTTAGCCTACATGAGGAACCTATTTGATGCTAGCATCTAAAGTAGGGGCAGGTAGTCTTCTCAGACTGAGCCTTTAACCTGCAGGCTTTGTGCTAACTCTGGGTAATTAGTGTCAGAACTGAACTGAATTGTTGAACACCCATTTGGGGTATGAAAGAATTGGAGAATTGGTTGTTTGGAAAAGCAAACAGAAGGATTGATGTAAATCATTTTTTAGATGTTTGCTAGAATTCACCATTGAAGTCATTTGATCCTGGCCTTTTCTTTGCTAGCAGGGTTTTGATTACTGATTCAATGTTTTATTATAAGTCTGTTTATATTTTCTACTTGTTCTTGAGTTGGTTTGGTAGTTTGTGTGTTTCTAGGAATTTGTCATTTCCTCTAGGTTATCAAATTTGTTGCCTGTAATTGTTCATAGTATTTTTTTATAATCCTTTTTATTTCTATAAGATTGGTTGTAGTATTATTACTTTCTTTCCTTGTTTTAGTAATATGAGTCTTTTCTCTTATTTCTGGACAGTCAAGATGAAGATTTGTCACTTTGTTGTTGTTAAGCAAACAACGTTTGGTTTCCTTGATTTTATTGTTTTTATATTCTCTATTTTATTTATTTCCACTTTGAAATTTATAATTTCCTGCCTTCTATTATCTGTGGTTTTAGTTTTCTCCCTTTTCTAAGTTAGAAGGCTAGGTTATTGATTTAAAATCATCATTGATTTGAAATGTGTGAGTTTATAGTTAAACCGCTTTCACTGCATTGCATAAGTTTTATTATGTTTTATCTTTGATTTCACTCATCTCAAAGTATTTTCTAATTTTCCTTGTAATTTCTTCTTTGACCCGTTGGTTGTTTAAGGGTGTATTGTTTACTTTCCACATATTTGTGAATTTTCCAGGATTCCTTCTACTGATTTCTAATATTATTCCTTGTGTTCATGCAAAATACTTTGTATGATTTCAGTCTTTTACAATTTATTATTTTGTGTAATGGTCTGTTTTAGAGAATGTTCCTTGTGAACTTGAGAAAATATGTATTCTGTTATTGTTGGGTAGATTTTTCTATATATGCTAGTTTAAGGTGGTTGATAGTGTTGTTTATAACTTCTGTTTCCTTACTGATCTTCTGCCTTTATTGTTGTATTCACTAACTGAAAGTGGGGCATTGAAGTTTCCAACTATTCTTTTTGAGCTATTTCTCACTTAATTCAGTTTTTGCTTTACGTATTTTAGGGGCTCTGTTGTTAGGTTCTTATATGTTTGTAACTTTATATCTTCTTGATGAGTTGACCTTTTAATCTGTATATTATGTACTTCTTTGTCTCTTTTAACAATTTTTGTCTTAAAGTCTATTTTGTCTTTTATTAGTACAGTCATTCCTGCTCTTCTTTTGCTTACTGTTTACATGGAATATCTTTTCCTGTTCTTTAACTTTCAACTAATGTGCGTCTTTGGATCTAAAATGAGACTCTTGTTGAGAGCATTTAGTTGAATCAGGCTTTTATATCTATTCTACCAGTGTTAGCCTTTTAAATGGGGAGTTCAATCCATTTACATTCAGTGTAATTAATTATAAAGTAAGACTTCAGACATTTTTCTCTTTGTTTTCTTGATGTCTTATTTTTGTTATTCGTGATTCTATTACTGTCTTCTTTTTTGTACGATACTCTCTAGTGTACCATTTTGATTCTTGTTTCTTCTACAATATATTTCTTACTAATTTTTCTAGTCGTTGCCCTCTGGATTATATTTAATATTTTAGTTTATAATAATCTAGCTGAATTAATACTTACTTAATTTTAGTAGTATACAAATACTTTGCTCCTATTTACCTCTGCTCCCTTTATTTTCTTATTATCACAGATTGCATCTTTATACTTTGTTTTCCAAATAAATATGAATTCATACATTTTTTAGGCAGTTGCTTTTAAGTCATATAGGGAAAAATGAGTTACAGACCATTAATACTGACTTTATATTTATATTTTAATCATTTAATTCACTGGTTTCTCCATGTGAATTTAATTTACTGTCTAATGTCTTTTCTATTTCATTTTGTCTATTACAATTTTGTGTAACTTTTTAGTTGTTGCACTATAGTTTGCAAAATGGTTTTAACTTGTAGTCTATTTAGAATCATTATTTTATCAATAAATTGAAATGTAGAAGTTTTATGACCATATCAGTCCTCTTACTTTTTCCCCTTTGTACTGTATTTGTCTCTTATGTCTTCATACTGTATTTATCTCATACATCTCCACTTATTGAAAACTTCTTCAACTCATGTTCTTTATTTTCAACAATCAAGAACTATTCTAATGAACTCAGGAAGAGAAGAATACCTTGTTTTATGTGTCCAGATGTTTACCATGTATGTTCTTCTTTCTTTACTTCTTATGTTCCAAGTTTTCTTCTGTTCTCATTTCCCTTTTGTCTGAAAAGCTTACTTTAATAATTTTTATAGATCAGACTAGCTGTCAATGGAGCCACTTAGTTTTCCTTCACTTGTGAATGTCTTTATTTCAAACCTGCATTTCTGAAGAAATTCGTTGCTAAATATCCAATTATACGTTAATAGTTGTTTTCTTTCCGCATTTAAAAAATGTTGGTCAGTTCCTTCTCACCCCTCTAATGTCAATCTGTGATTTTTCAACTCTTTGTCTCCTCATAAGTAATGTGTTGTTTTCCTCTGGCTTTTCTTCAGGAGTTTTTATTTGTTTTAAATTTTTGAGTTTGATTATGATGTGTCTACATACATTTCTTCAGTTTATCTGATTCAGGGTTTGCTCAACTTGTGATACCTGTACGTTTGTGTCTTTTGCCACATTTGGAAGTTTACGACCTTTATTTCTTTAAATATTTTTTCAGCGTCACACTCTGTGTCCTGTCTTCTGAGACTCTGATGAATTGTATGTTAGACTTTATATTTGTTGTCCCACATAATCTGGAGGCGGTGTTCATTTTTTAAAAATTTCCTCCTCCCCTGTTTTGTTCATATTGAATAATTTCTATTGATCTTTCTTCAAGTTTGCTGACTCTTTCCTCCATCATCTTCATTCTGCTCTTGAGTCTATCCAGTGAATGTTTTATTTTGGTTACTTTCAATTCTAAAATTTCCCTTTGTTTTTTTCTCATATCTTCTATTTCTTTGCTCATACTTTCTTTTTTTAATTTATTTTTATTTTTTAAAGTTTATTTATCTTGAGAGAGAGAGAGAGAGAGCGAGCAGGGAGGGGCAGAGAGGGAGGGAGTGAGAGAATCCCAAGCAGGCTCCCCACTGTCAGCGCAGAGTCTGAGGCAGGGCTCAAATTCATGAACGATGAGATAATGACATGAGCCAAAACCAAGAGTTGGATGCTCAACCAACTGAGCCACCCAGGAGCCCCTCATACTTGCTATATTTTAAATTTTGTTTCAAGACTGTGATTATTCTCTTGAATATATAATAGTAGCTGCTTTAAAGTTTTTTTGTTTTTTTCAGGTAATTCCAATATCTATCACCATTGGTATCTATTGATTGTCTCCTCCTCTGCAACCTGAGACTTGTGGTATCTTATATGCTGAATAATTTTGGATTATATTCTGGACATTTGTGTATTGAACTCTGAGACTCTGGGTCCTGTTTTAAATCATGTGGGGAATATTGATATTTTTGTTTAGCAGGTAATTGGCCTTGTCATAGGGTTGCCAGATGTAGCAAATAAAATACAGAGTGTCCAGTTAAATTTGAATTTCAAATAAAGTGTGGCTAATATTTTAGTATAAGTGTGTTCCTCTTAAATATTTGTTACTTCTCTGAAATTCAGATTTAACTGAGCATCCTGTATTTTATCTGGCAACCCTACTTGCTTACGTTTAAGCCACAAGTTCCAACCTACCTCTGTGGGCTGTGGTTGCAATATCAGTTCAGTTTTTTTTAAATTTGTTATTATTTGAGAAATTGATAGTGGTTTCAGGCACAGGAACAATATAAGTACTGTTTTCTAGGAAATGCTAAACTGTACTGCAAGACGTAGGGGTATTATGCAAGTCTTATTTATTTATTATCGAAGTATAATTAACACACAATGTTACATTCGTTTTCAGGTGTACAATACAGTGATTTGACAGCTCTATATATTATATTATGGTCACTATAAGCATAGCTATACCTGTCAGTGTACAACACTATTAGAGTACCATAGACCGTGTTCCCTATGCTGTACCTTTACTTCCTGTGACTTATTCATTCCATAATTGGGAGCCAGTACCTCTCACTCCTCCTCACCCATTTTTGTCCATTTCCCCACCCATCTTCCTTCTGGCAACCACCAGTTTGTTCTCCATAGTTATGGGCCTGTTTTTGCTTTGTTTGTTTGGTTTTTTCAATTCTGCATACAAGTGAAATCATATGGTGTTTGTGTTTCTCTGTCTGACATATTTCACTTAGCATAATACCCTCTGGGTCTATCCATGTTGTCACAGTCAGGTCAGTTTTTTTAAAACTTTGCTGTTCTCTCTGAATCTTCCCGGATCTTAGACTTTTCAGCTTAGTAATCAAAGTGATTAGCATACTGGGAGCCGCTAAAATGGCGGAGAAGTAGGGGGACCCGAATTTCCCTCCTCCCTCAAACACACCTGTATTGAGTTCCAAACACTTGGAATACCCAGGAATACAGGCTGCAGAATGACAGAAAAATCTCCACAGGTGGAAAGAGACAGCTTGGCAGGACAGATGTGCGTCTTGGCGAATTGGAAGAGATAAAACAGGAGGCATATGCTCAGAAGAGAGGGGACCCCTTCTGTGGAGAAACTAGAGAGGCTGTGGAAGTGTGGTATTGTACTTGGACAAGAGAAAAACCTCTCTGGACCATGGATCTGGGAACGAAAAATATGGAGAGAGCCAGATTCTACTTTGTAAACAGCCTTAGGAGATAAAGATCAGAGTTTTCAGGGGTGTGCGACTTTCTCTGGACTGGAGCCTGCCATGTGCGCGTGCCTGGTGGGGAGGGGAGCCAGCACTCTGTGTGGTAGTGATCTCAGGGGCGCACTGGGAGAGAGCAGTCCCCTCCCTTGAGTACTGTGGGAAGAGGATTGATTGCCCTCCCAAGGATAAAAGACCCTGCAGGCGCCATCCAGAGGCCCTTTGTGGGCTGGGCAGAGTGGCATTACCCCAGAACCAGGTTTGTGCAGAGCAGGATCCTTTAAGACATTGGGTTTTGAATCTCAGCCGAGCGCCTAGGAGGCACAGGAGACTGTGGAGCAGGACAAGCTGGCTGGCTTGCCCCCATGCTACTCTGTGAGGATGGCCTGAACAGCATGGTTTGATGTACCCAGTCCAGGGAGGAGAGTTTGGGGTGTCGCCATTTTTCTCCCCATCACCAACACAATGGAGCTTCATAGAACAGAACAGCAGCCCCTAGTTGAGGTGGGACCAGCTTATACCAAACTCTGCCCCTCTGTGCCTGGTAACTGCTTATCAACTGGAGCGGGACTGGCACTGACTGAACCAGATGGCCTTTCCTCCAGACCAGCACAGCCACTGGTCCCAGGCACTAACAGAGAACTATTCTATGGTTTTGTGTGTTAGTCTGTTTTTTAAATTATTATTATTATTATTATTATTATTATTATTTCACTTTTCCCTTGTTTTTCCTTTTGCCGGCCTCTTTTTTTTTTTTTTTTTTTTTTCCTTTCCTTTCCTTTGGAATCAGGCTTATAGTTTCTGTTTTGATTTTTGGTCAATTCCTATTATCTATCTACATCTTTCTTTCTTTCTTTCTTTCTTTCTTTCTTTCTTTCTTCTTTCTTTCTTTCTTTCTTTCTTTCTTTCTTCTGATTGTTTAATCAGGCATTTTTATTCTTTTTACACCTTTTCTGTATCTCCTTTTTATTTATTTTCCTCTGTCTCTCTTAGGATTAAGCCTTGTAATTCCTTTGATTTTCTGCCTGGTCTTTTTTTTTTTCCCCTGCCCCTTTCATTTTTCTCTTTGTATGAGATAAGGCTTTCCCCCCACCTTCCCCCCTTTTTTTTCAGAGTTACTTCAGTGAACAAATCAAAGCACACCTGGTGGTTAAAGAATATCCTACTAAAGAATGAATGGGTCAACCAGAAAATTAACGAAGAAATTAAAAAAACACATGGAAGCAAATAAAAATGGAAACATGGCAGTCTAAGCCCGTTGGGGTGCAGCAAAGGCAGTCCTAAGAGGATAATACATTGCAGTTCCAGCCTATCTCAGGAAGCAAGAAAGGTCCCAAATTTGAATGTAACCTCATAGCTAAAGGAACTAGAGAGGCAGCAGCAAATAAAACCCAAAGCCAGCAGAGGAAGAGAAATAATAAAGATTAGAGCAGAAATAAACAATACAGAATCCAAAAAAACCAGTAGAACAGATCAATGAATCAAAGAATTAGTTTGTTGAAAGAATAAACAAAATTGATAACCCCCTAGCCAGACTTCTCAAAAAGGAGAGAGGACCCAAATAGAATCACGAATGAAAGAGGAGAGATCACACCAACACCCACAGAAATGCAAACAATTATTAGAGAATACTATGAAAAATTATATGCCAACAAACTGGAAATCTGGAAAACATGGACAAATTCCTAGACACTCACACACTACCAAAACTGAAACAGGAAGAAATAGAAAATTTGAACAAACCCATAATCAGAGAAGAAATTGAATCAGTTATCACAAAACTCTCAACAAATAAAAGTCCTGGGCCAGATGGCTTCCCGGGGGAATTCTACCAGACACTTAAAGCAGAGTTAATACCTTGTCTTCTCAGACTGTTCCAAAAAAAAAAAAAAGAAAAGAAAAAGAAGGAAAGCTGCCAGATGCAGACTATGAAGCCAGCATTACCTTGATTCTAAAACCAAAGACCTCCCTAAAGAGGAGAATTACAGGCCATTATCCCTGATGTATATGGATGAAAAATTCTCAACAAGATACTGGCTAAGGGAATTCAACAGTACACTAAAATAATTACTCACCATGATCAAGTGGGATTCATTCCTGGGCTACAAGCCTGGCTTAATATTCATGAATCAATCACCATGATACATCACATTAATAGAAGAGAGGATAAGAACCGTATGATCCTGTTAGTAGATGAGGTAAAAGCATTTGACAAAATACAGCATCCCCTCTTAATAAAAACCCTCAAGAAATTAGGGATAGAAGAAACATAACATCATAAAAGCCATACATGAAACGCCCACAACTAATATCATCCTCAATGGGGAAAAACTGAGAGCTTTCCGCCTGAGATTGGGAACACACAGGGATGCCCACTCTCACCACTGTTGTTTAACATAGTGTTGGAAGTCCTAGCCTCACCAACCAGGCAACAAAAAGAAATAAAAAGTATCTAAATTGGCAAAGAAGAAGTCAAAATTTCACTTTTTGCAGATGACATGATGCTCTACATGGAAAACCCAAAAGACTCAACCAAAAAACTGCTAGAACTGATCCATGAATTCACAAAACCACAGGAGATAAAATCAATGTACAGAAATCAGTTGCATTTCTATGCACCAATAATGAAGCAACAGAAAGAAATATCAAGTTATCGATCCCATTTACAATTGCATCAAGAACTATAAAATACCTAGGAATAAATGTAATCAAAGAGGTAAAAGATCTGTACGCTGAAAACTATGGAAAGCTTATGAAAGAAATTGAAGGGGACACAAAGAAATGGAAAATCATTCCATGCTCATGGATTAGAAGAATAAATATCGTTAAAATGTCAATACTACCCAAAGCAATCTATGCATTCAGTTCAAGTCCAATCAACATAGCACTAGCATTCTTCACAGAGTTAGAACAAAAGGTCCTAAAATTTGTATGGAAGCACAAAAGACCTCAAATAGCCAAAGTAATGTTGAAAAAGAAAACCAAAGCTGGAGGCATCAGAATCCCAGACTTTAGCCTGTATTACAAAGTTGGAATCATCAAGACAGTATAGCGTGGCACAAAAATAGACACATAGACCAGTGGAACAGAATAGAGAACCCAGAAATAGACCCACAAATATATGGCCAACTAATCTGCAACAAAGCACAAAAGAGTATCCAATGGAAAAAAGACGGTCTTTTTAGCAAATGGTGCTGGGAGAACAGGATAGCAACATGCAGAAGAATGAACCTGGACCACTTACTTACATCATACACAAAAATAAATTCAAAATGGATTAAAGACCTAAATGTGAGACAGGAAACCATCAAAATCCTCAAGGAGAAAACAGGCAACAACCTCTTTGATCCAGCTGCAGCAACTTCTTACTTGACATGTCTCTGAACTATTGGTCAAACTATTGGTCATGTCAATGAACTATTGGTACCTCATGAAAGTAAAAGTTTTCTGCACAGCAAAGGAAACAATCAACAAAACTAAAAGGCAACTGACAGAATGGGAGATGTTTGCAAATGACATTGGGTAAATGGATAAAAATCTATAAAGAACTTACTGAACTCAACACCTGAAAAACAAATAACCCAGTGAAGAAATGGGCAGAAGACATGAATAGACACTTTTCCAAAGAAGACATCCAGATGGCAAACAGACACATAAAAGATGTTCAGTATCACTCATCATCAGGGAAATACAAATCAAACCACATTTAGATACCACCTCACACTGGTCAGAGTGGCTAAAATTAACAACTCAGGAAACAACAGATGTTGGTGAAGATGTGGAGAAAGGGGAACCGTCTTGCACTGTTGGTGGGAATGCAAACTGGTGCAGCCACTCTGAAAAATAGTATGGAGATTTGTCAAAAAATTAAAAATAGAACTACTCTATGACCCTGCAATAGCCTACTAGGAATTTATTCTAAGAATATAAAACGCTGATTTGAAGGGGTATGTGCACCCCAATATTTATAGCAGCTGTATCAACAATAGCTAAATTATGGAAAGAGCCCAAATGTCCATGAACTGATGAATGGATAAAGAAGATGTGGTGTGTGTGTGTGTGTGTGTGTGTGTGTATACAGTGCAATAGTACTTGGCAATGAAAAAGAATAAAATCTTGCCATTTGCAACAACATGGATGGAACTAGAGGGTATTATGCTAAGTAGAATAAGTCAGTCAGAGAAAGACAGATATCATATGTTTTTACTCACATGTGGAATTTGAAAAACTTAATAGAAGACCGTAGGGGAAGAGAAGGAAAAATAAGTAACAGAGTGGGAAGCCAACCATAAGAGACTCTTAAATACAGAGAACAAACTGAGGGTTGGGGGGTGGGGAATATCAATGATGGGCATTGAGGAGGGCACTTGTTGGGATGAGCACTGGGTGTTGTATGCACCCTTCATTGTGGTCTCCTGGCCAGAAACCGTGTTACTATGAGTGCTTGCCACTGAAAGTTCAGAAGTACTTGTGATGCTCTTCCTTGCTGCATTCCCTGGTTATTCTTTCTGATTCACTCACTGAAAGGATGCGACACCTCTTAGTACTGATGCAATGGACGCCACATCCTTCTCCCCCCTTAGCATATCTCGAAGTCTACTTTGGATTCCGAAAGACCTATGAGGCCGTGAAATGCTTAAAAATGGTTAAAATGGCAAATTTTATGTTATGTGTATTTTATCACAACTTCTGAAAAGTACATAGCCTTTTAGCCACCCTCTCCATAGTAGCAGATCACCCCAGGGAACACCTTATAAGGTAAATATTGTGATTTTTCTGATTTTACAGTTGATAAGCAGCTATAGACTAATTATTTTGCTGAAAATTATATACCTTGTGAGAGAGTTAGGATTTGAACTCAAGGTACCAGAAGGAAGATGACGGCGTAGGAGGACGCTGGGCTCACTGCATCCTGCTGATCGCTTAGATTACACCTACACCTGCCTAAATAACCCAGAAAACCACCAGAAGACTGGCAGAACGGACTCTCCAGAGCCAAGCGTAGACGAGAGGCCCACGGAAGACAGAAGACAGTAGGAAGGGCGGAGAGGCGGTGCGTGCTACACGGACTGGCGGGAGGGAGCCGGGGTGGAGGGGCGGCCCACCAGCAAAGTAGAGCCCCTGAGTCTGGCTGGCAAAAGCGGAGGGGCCAGACGGAGTGTGTTCTGACAGCAGGCAGGTCTTAACATCTGGAAGGTTATAAGCTAACAGCTCTGCTTGGAGAATGGGAGGGCTGGAGGACAACGGGAAGGAGAGTTGTTGAGCCACGGATGACAGAGCCCAGCTTGGTGGGGAACAAAGGCGCTCACCAGTGCCTTCTCCCTCGCCCATCCCCCAGCCAAAATCCCAAAGGGAACCAGTTCCTGCCAGGGAACTTGCTTGCACCGCGCAAACACCCAACGCTGTGCTTCTGTGGATATATCCCTTCAGCAGGTCTGACTCCCTCCCGGTGCTGCAGGGCCCCTCTGAAGCAGATCTCTGAAGGATAAGCGAGCTGAGCCTGCCCCTCCCACCCCTGTGCACCTTTCCCATCCACTGCAGCTAATATGCCAGATCCCCAGAACCACAAGCCTGGCAGTGTGCAAGTAGCCCAGACAGGCCATGCCACCCCACAGTGAATCCCACCCCTAGGAGAGCGAAAGAGAAGGTACACACCAGTCTGACTGTGGCCCCCAGCGGTGGGCTGGGGGCAGACATCAGGTCTGACTGTGGCCCCGCCCATCAACTCCAGTTATTCAAGACAGCACAGGGAAGTGCCCTGCAGTTCCGCACCACTCCAGGGACTATCCAAAATGACGAAATGGAAGAATTCCCCTCAAAAAAACGTCCAGGAAATAACGACAGCTAACGAACTGATCAAAAAGGATTTAAAAAATATAACAGAAAGTGAATTTAGAGTAATAGTCATAAAATTAGTCACTGGGCTTGAAAACAGTATAAAGGACAGCAGAGAATCTATTGCTACAGAGATCAAGGAATTAAGGAACAGCCAGGAGGAGCTAAAAAATGCTATTAATGAGCTGCAAAATAAAATGGAGACAACCACAGCTCGGATTGAAGAGGCGGAGGAGAGAATAGGTGAACTACAAGATAAAATCATGGAAAAAGAGGAAGCTGAGAAAAAGAGAAAAAAAATCCAGGAGTATGAGGGAAAATTAGAGAACTAAGTGATGCACTAAAGAGAAATAATCTACGCATAATCAGTATTCCAGAGGAGGAAGAGAGAGGGAAAGGTGATGAAGGTGTACTTGAAGAAATCATAGCTGAGAACTTCCCTGATCTGGGGAAGGAAAAAGGCATTGAAATCCAAGAGGCACAGAGAACTCCCTTCAGACGTAACTTGAATTGATCTTCTGCACGACATATCATAGTGAAACTGGCAAAATACAAGGATAAAGAGAACATTCTCAAAGCAGCTAGGGATAAACGTGCTCTAACATATAAAGGGAGACCTATAAGACTCATGACCGATCTCTCTACTGAAACTTGACAGGCCAGAAAGGAATGGCAGGAGATCTTCAATATGATGAACAGAAAAAATATGCAGTCAAGAATCCTTTATCCAGCAAGTCAGTCATTTAGAATAGAAGGAGAGATAAAGGTCTTCTCAAACAAACAAAAACTGAAGGAATTCGTCACCACTAAACCAGCCCTACAAGAGATCCTAAGGGGGATCTTGTGAGACAAAGTACCAGAGACATCGCTACAAGCATGAAACCTACAGACATCACAATGACTCCAAACCCATATCTTTCTTTAATAACACTGAACATAAATGGACTAAATGTGCCAACCAAAAGACACAGGGTATCAGAATGGATAAAGAAAAACAAGACCCATCTATTTGCTGCCTACAAGAGACTCATTTTAGACCTGAGGACACCTTCAGATTGAAAGTGAGGGGATGGAGAACTATTTATCATGCTACTGGAAGTCAAAATAAAGCTGGAGTAGCCATACTTGTATCAGACAAACTAGACTTTAAATTAAAGGTTGTAACAAGAGATGAAGATGGACATTATATAATAATCACAGGGTCTATCCATCAGGAAGAGCTAACAATTAGAAATGTCTATGCACTGAATACGGGAGCCCCCAAATATATAAAACAATTCATCACAAACATAAGCAACCTTATTGATAAGAATGTGGTAATTGCAGGGGACTTTAACACCCCACTTACGGAAATGGATAGATCATCTAGACACACGGTCCATAAAGAAACAAGGGCCCTGAATGATACATTGGATCAGATGGACTTGACAGATATATTTAGAACTCTGCATCCCAAAGCAACAGAATATACTTTCTTCTCGAGTGCACATGGAACATTCTCCAAGATAGATCACATACTGGGTCACAAAAGAGCCCTTCATAAGTGTACGAGAATTGAGATCATACCATGCATACTTTCAGACCACAATGCCATGACTCTTGAAATCAACCACAGGAAAAAGTCTGGAAAACCTCCAAAAGCATGGAGGTTAAAGAACACCCTACTAAAGAATGAGTGGGTCAACCAGGCAATTAGAGAACATTAAAAAATATATGGAAACAAATGAAAATGAAAATACAACAATCCAAACGCTTTGGGATGCAGCGAAGGCAGTCCTGAGAGGAAAATACATTGCAATCCAGGCCTATCTCAAGAAACAAGAAAAATCCCAAATACAAAATCTAAAGCACACCTAAAGGAAATAGAAGCAGAACGGCAAAGACAGCCTAAACCCAGCAGAAGAAGAGAAATAATAAAGATCAGAGCAGAAATAAACAATATAGAATCTAAAAAACTGTAGAGCAGATCAATGAAACCAAGAGTTGGTTTTTTGAAAAAATAAACACAATTGATAAACCTCTAGCCAGGCTTCTCAAAAAGCAAAGGGAGATGACCCAAATAGATAAAATCATGAATGAAAATGGCATTATTACAACCAATCCCTCAGAAATACAAGCAATTATCAGGGAATACTAGGAAAAATTATATGCCAACAAACTGGACAACCTGGAAAAAATGGACAAATTCCTAAACACCCACACACTTCCAAAACTCAATCAGGAGGAAATAGAAAGCTTGAACAGACCCATAACCAGTGAAGAAATTGAATCAGTTATCAAAAATCTCCCAACAAATAAGAGTCCAGGACCAGATGGCTTCCCAGGGGAGTTCTACCAGACGTTGAAAGCAGAGATAATACCTATCCTTCTCAAGCTATTCCAAGAAATAGAAAGGGAAGGAAAACTTCCAGACTCATTCTATGAAGCCAGTATTACTTTGATTCCTAAACCAGACAGAGATCCAAGTAAAAAAAGAGAACTACAGGCCAATATCCCTGATGAATATGGATGCAAAAATTCTCAATAAAATACTAGCAAATCAAATTCAACAGCATGTAAAGAGAATTGTTCACCATGATCAAGTGGGATTCATCCTGGGATGCAGGGCTGGTTCAACATTCTCAAATCAATCAACGTGATACATCACATTAACAAAAGAAAATATAAGAACCATATGATCCTGTCAATCGATGCAGAAAAAGCATTTGACAAAATTCAGCATCCTTTCTTAATAAAAATCCTTGAGAAAGTCGGGATACAAGGAACATACTTAAAGATCATCAAAGCCATTTATGAAAAGCCCACAGCTAACATCATCCTAAACGGGGAAAAACTGAGAGCTTTTTCCCTGAGATCAGGAACACGACAGGGATGTCCACTCTCACCGCTGTTGTTTAACATAGTGTTGGACCTGCTAGCATCAGCAATCAGATAACAAAAGGAAATCAAAGCATCAAAATTGGCAAAGATGAAGTCAAGCGTTCACTTTTTGCAGATGACACGATATTATACTTGGAAAATCTGATAGACTCCACCAAAAGTCTGCTAGAAGTAAGACATGAATTCAGCAAAGTTGCAGAATACAAAATCAATATACAGAAATCAGTTGCATTCTTATACACTAACAATGAAGCAACAGAAAGACAAATAAAGAAGCTGATCCCATTCACAATTGCACCAAGAAACATACAATACCTAGGGATAAATCTAACCAAAGATGTAAAAGATCTGTATGCTGAAAACTATAGAAAGCTTAGGAAGGAAATTGAAGAAGATATAAAGAAATGGAAAAACATTCCCTGCTCATGGATTGGAAGAATAAATATTGTCAAAATGTCAATACTACCCAAAGCTATCTACACATTCAATGCAATCCCAATCAAAATTGCACCAGCATTCTTCTCGAAACTAGAACAAGCAATCCTAAAATTCATATGGAACCACAAAAGGCCCCGAATAGCCAAAGGAATTTTGAAGAAGAAGACCAAAGCAGGAGGCATCACAATCCCAGACTTTAGCCTCTACTACAAAGCTGTCATCATCAAGACAGCATGGTATGGGCACAAAAACAGACACATAGACCAATGGAATAGAATAGAAACCCCAGAACTAGACCCACAAAAGTATGGCCAACTCATCTTTGACAAAGCAGGAAAGAATATCCAATGGAAAAAAGACAGTCTCTTTAACAAATGGTGCTGGGAGAACTGGACAGCAACATGCAGAAGATTGAAACTAGACTGCTTTCTCACATCATTCACAAAAATAAACTCAAAATTGATAAAGGACCTGAATGCGAGACAGGAAACCATCAAAACCCTAGAGGAGAAAGCAGGAAAAGACCTCTCTGACCTCAGCCGTAGCAATTTATTACTTGACACATCCCCAAAGGCAAGGGAATTAAAAGCAAAAATGAACTACTGGGACCTTATGAAGATAAAAAGCTTCTGCACAGCAAAGGAAACAACCAACAAAACTAAAAGGCCACCAACGGAATGGGAAAAGATATTTGCAAATGACATATCAGACAAAGGGCTAGTATCCAAAAATCTATAAAGAGCTCACCAAACTCCACACCCGAAAAACAAATAACCCAGTGAAGAAATGGGCAGAAAACATGAATAGACACTTCTCTAAAGAAGACATCCGGATGGCCAACAGGCACATGAAAAGATGCTCAACATCGCTCCTTATCAGGGAAATACAAATCAAACCACACTCAGATATCACCTCACGCCAGTCAGAGTGGCCAAAATGAACAAATCAGGAGACTATAGATGCTGGAGAGGATGTGGAGAAACGGGAACCCTCTTGCACTGTTGATGGGAATGCAAATTGGTGCAGCCAGTCTGGAAAACAGTGTGGAGTTTCCTCATAAAATTAAAAATAGACCTACCCTATGACCCAGCAGTAGCACTGCTAGGAATTTACCCAAGGGACACAGGAGTACTGATGCATAGGGGCACTTGTACCCCAATGTTTATAGCAGCACTCTCAACAATAGCCAAATTGTGGAAAGAGCCTAAATGTCCATCAACTGATGAATGGATAAAGAAATTGTGGTTTATATACACAATGA
This sequence comes from Lynx canadensis, assembly GCF_007474595.2. Lineage (NCBI taxonomy): Eukaryota > Metazoa > Chordata > Mammalia > Carnivora > Felidae > Lynx > Lynx canadensis. The sequence continues at coordinate 17,055,820 of NC_044318.1, forward strand.
AGTACTACGTGGCAATGAGAAACAATGAAATATGGCCCTTTGTAGCAACATGGATGGAACTGGAGGGTGTTATGCTAAGTGAAATAAGCCATACAGAGAAAGACAGATACCATATGGTTTCACTCTTATGTGGATCCTGAGAAACTTAACAGAAACCCATGGGGTAGGGGAAGGAAGAAAAAAAAGAGGTTAGAGTGGGAGAGAGCCAAAGCATAAGAGACTCTTAAAAAGTGAGAACAAACTGAGGGTTGATGGGGGGTGGGAGGGAGGGGTAGGGCGGTGATGGGTATTGAGGAGGGCACCTTTTGGGATGAGCACTGGGTGTTGTATGGAAACCAATTTGACAATAAACTTCATATATTAAAAAAAAATGAAACCTGGGAGCCAAAAAAAAAAAAAAATTGATATTTAGGGATACTCTTTCATTAGAGTGTGGTGACTGGGAGTTAGGTGACTTGGTGTTTTTTGTTCAGACTGTGTTAATCAGTAGCTTTATGATCCTAAATAATCAGGGTTTCTTCTTTGTCAAGTTTCTTCTTCTGAAAACGAATGTTTGGACTAGGTGACCTTTAGGTCCCTTACACTAAGGTTCTGTAATATTAATTATTAGGACTTTAGCCGATTAAATCAGCTGAGGATAGGTTGTCAGAATTAGTGAAATTAGATCAGAATTAGTTCAGTGAAATTTAAAAGTGATATATTTTTTTAAAATATTTATTTTGAGAGAGAGAGAGCGAGATCGAGCATGGGGGAGGGGCAGAGAGAGAGGGAGAGAGAGAGTCTGAAGCAGGCTTCGCTCTGTCCTTGCAGAGCCCAAACGCAGGGCTCAAACTCATGAACCAGGAGATGGCACCTGGGCTTCAGGAATCAGATGCTTAACCAACTGAGCCACCCAGGTGCTCTCACTTTCTTAACTTTTTAAGTACATAATACAACATTGTTAATTATAGGCACATTGTGCAACACATTTCTAAAACTTTTAATGTTGCAAACCTGAAATGCTACCCATTAAACAATTCCTGATTTTCCTCTCCTTCCGTCCCTTGCAAACCAAGATTCTACTTTGTATTTCTTTGTATCTACATCAGATTCCTAATGTAAATGGAATCACACATTACTTGTCTTTTTGTGCCTAGTGTCATCAGGATGCCTCTATGTTGTAGCATATGACAGAATTGCTCTTTTTTAAAGGCTGAATAGTATACTACATTTTGTTTATCCATTCATTTGTGGAGGGTTGCTTTCACCTTTGGCTATTATGAATAATGCTGCAGTATACATGAGTATGTAAATGATTTCTTTGAGATCTTTTTTCAATTCTTTTGGATATATGCTAAGAAGTGGGATTGCTGGATCATATGATTGTTATTTTAGTATTTTGAGAAACCTCTGTACTGTGCACCATTTTATATCCCTACCAACAGTGCACAAGGATTCCAATTTCTTTACATCCTCACTAACACTTGTTCTTTTCTGGGTTTTTTTGGTAGTGGCCATCCTAACAGTTGTGCAGTGGTATCTCATTTTGCTTTGGATATGCGTTTCCCTGATGATTAGTGAAATTGAATGCTTTTTCTGGTGTGTTTTGACCATCTGTGTTTTCTTTGGAGAAATGTGTATTCAAGTCCTTTGCCCATATTTTTAATAGGCTTATTTTTGTTGTTGAGTTAGAGAAGTTCTTTATATATTCTGGATATTAACCCTCTATCAGTTATATGGTTTGTGAATATTTCCTCCCGTTCCATAGATTGCTCTTTCACTGTTGATTGTTTCCTTCACTGTGCACAAGCTTTTCAGTTTGAAGTCATCTCATTTGTCTGTCTTCTGCTTTTGTCACCTATGCTTTTGGTATCATATCCAGTAAATCACTGTCAAATCTAATGTCACAAAGATTTTGCCATATGTTTTCTTCTAGAGTTTTATAGCTTCAGGTATTATGTTTAGGTCTTTAATCTATTTTGATTTAACTTTTGTATATAGTATAAGATAAGGATCCAGCCTCATTATTTTGCATGTGGATATCCAGTTTATCCAGCACCATTTGTTTTGAAGAGTGTGTCCTCTCTCCTAGTGCCCTTGTTGAAGGTCATTTGACCAGATATGTGAGAATTTTACTTTGGGCTGTCTGTTATGTTGGTCTCTATGTCTGTCTTTTTTTTTTTATGTTTATTTATTTATTTGAGGGGGAGAATCCAAAGCAGGATCTGCAATGACAGTGGCCGATACAGGGCTTGATCCCACAAACCTGAACCAAAAGCAAGAGTTGGATGCTTAACTGACTGAGCCACCAGGTGTCCCTCTATGGTGTCTTTATGCTGCTACTGTACCATACTATTTTGATTACTGTAACTTTGCAATATATTTTGAAACCAGGAATTGTGAGGCCTCCAGCTCACAAGAGCAAGTGTTCTCTTTGCTGAAGATCATTTAGACTATTTGAGGTTCTTTGCAATTTCATATGGATTTTAAGATCATTTTTCTGTTTCTGCAAAAGATGCCACTGGGGTTTTTTAAAAAAGTTTTATTTAAATTCCAGTTAGTTAACATACAGTATAATATTAGTTTTGGGTGTACAGTTTGGTCATTCAACACTTTTAAACACACCTAGTGCTCATCACAAGTGCACTGGGATTTTGATAGAGATTGCATTGAATCTGTAGGTCATTCTAGGTAGTATGGCTAAGTAAGTTTTCCAATCCAGGAACAAGGAATGTCTTTACATTTACTTGTGTCATCTTTAATTTCTTTCAGCATTGTTTTTTAGCTTTCAGTCTATAAGTCTTTCACCTCCTCAGTTAAGTTTATTCCTCTGTATTTTATTCTTTATGATGCTATTGTAAATGGGATTGTATCACTTCTTGTTTTGAGCTTTTACTTCTATTTTCATGTCTGGGATATCGGGTATTGAATTATGTCTGGTATCAAATTCTCATTTATTTTGGCTGATAAAATCACATAAAGCAACTGTACCATTTTCATGCAGTATTTTAGTTTTGGGAAGATGGTGATACAATTCCATGTTATTTATTATCTGTTTGTGTCCCAAGTCGCTACAGGTTTTAGGAAGTTGTTTTGTTCTTTGAGTTAAAAGCTTGGGATTACCCAAATTGCCTTGTTTGTTTGCCTGGCTGTTTCTTGGTATGCTGAACTTGACCATCTTTGCTTTCTCATATAGGGTACATCATGGAAGGGTTCCTGGCTCTGCAGCATGCCCTGGATATTGCCATCATGATGTACCATAACAGCGGATCTGCATATATTTTGTTCAATGATTTCCTCATTTTTGTTAAGAGGTTTCCATCCCCTGTTTATTTTTATGATAGTTTTTTGTGGTTTTTTATAACTGTCTTCCCTTCGATAATTTTACTTATATTTTCTCTAACTGAACTTACCCTCCTCAGGACCATTGTTATGGAAAAGGAAAACAGATTAAAGGAAATGTCACTTTCTTTGTAGCATTTTGGGCCTGTGGAATACATTTGTGTTCTGTACATTTGACATATTGCAAAATGTGAATATTGCATATTCATGTGTGAATGGTGAATAGATGTGAATATATTATATTGAATATATGATACGTTCAATTATATACTGAATATATATTCAATGGTGAAGTTACATTGTGATAGCAGTATACAAATATAGACTGGGTGGAGTATACACTATGTCATTTATCAATTTTCTGATGTTCTGCTTTTATCTAAATTCTTGATTTGGCCTGTAGCTTTATTGACTAAATGACTATTTGACAAGAATGTTATGGAAGGAGGTCATATATTAAATGTCCCGAGTCTTCTTTGGAGTACAATGGGCAACAAGGAAATAATCATATGAGCTCTTGAATTAGACTAATTGAAGATGCACCTCAATTCCAAGATTTGAGATGCTTTTCAATATTAAGTCAAATTAAGACCATTGGTTAAGAACAGTGGCTCTAAAGTCAGAGAGAAAGCTGTTGATTCATCCATCTATCCACTGATTGGTTCACTTATTTATTAGTTACCTACGCTTTATCAGGGAATTTCATAAATCTTGGCTTTAAATCTTGACTCTGCCAAGTATTAATCCTGTGATCATAGCCTATTTCTTCAGACGTAAATTGAAGATAATACCAAATTTCTAGGCTATCAGGGAGATTAAGTGACATGTTATTTTAAGAATTATCTATCTAGGTCTATCTCTGACCTGTAGGAAACACTCGACAAATGGCAGTTAAAAAGGGAGGATGGAATTCCTAAAGGTTTAGTTGAGGAAATACTAATAAACTGAGCTACTTTTCTAATATGATAAGAACCTAGGGGTGTGGGCAAAGTTGTTCTTAAAGTACTGAGGGTGTGATGCTTGGTCTGAGCAATGGAAGACAACTGGAGTTCACTGAGGAGACAGCATGGGAGGATTGGCTTTGAGACTATCTGTATCCTAATCATGTTCCTATCAGTGCATTGTCAGAAGAAGGACTCTGGAAAGGAATGTGGAGGACAGCTTAGATTAAGGGTTGGCAAGCATTTTGTGGAAAGCACAAAAGTAGTGAATGTTTTAGGCTTGTGGGCCACATGTATCTCTGTCGCTTGCTTGCTTGCTTTCTTTCTTTCTTTCTACCACCTAGAAATGTAAAAGCCATTCTTAGCTCACAGGACGTACAAAAGTAGTCTGTGGGCTGGATTTGGCCAATAGGCTATAGTTTGCTGACACAAAGTTTGACTATGACATCAAGACTGAAGGTGTGGAACTAGTTGTGAGGTAATTGTAACAGACCAGGAGAAAAGCAAGGAGGGTCTGAGTCAAAGTGGTTTAGTATAAAGGAACAGAGAAGGAAGAGTTTAATAAATATTTGGGTGGTAGAAATCAATGGAAATGGGATATGTACATAATTAACTTCATATTCTGGAAGTTTGTACACACTTCTTTAAACGACTTTCTTTCCCATGTATCAGGCTGTTCTTAAGGTATTTTGATGTTGCTACTTATCGAGTTTATTGGGGTGAGGAAATATGATGTATTTCCTGAAGCAACAATGATGCTTGGGTTTAATGAAGACAGAATGGTATAGAGAGAAACATCATTCTTTTAAGGGGCAAGGGATTGTCTCTCCTCCTGGGTTGTCTAGATATGCTAATGAAATTATCCTCCCCCAAATCACCCAGGCTTGAAACTTCAATCTTATCAGTATAGTATAGTATAGTATAGTATAGTATAGTATAGTATAGTATAGTATAGTATGTTTAGTGTTAAGAATGTTGCCATTTCCTGCCTCTATAACTATTAGGTAAGTTTCTTAACTTCTCTGTGCCTCGCCTGTAAAATGGTGGTAAAAATATTCCTATCACACTGGGTTGTGGCAATGATTAAAGAGATACTGGTTGTTAGTAGGAAATATTATGTAGCTGTCGATATTAGTTATCTGTTTTCTAAATCCTGTTTCTTTCTCACCATGTGTAAAAATGTCCTTTTCCAGTGCAAACTCTTAGTGATTTTTCACCATCCAGCTATTTCAGAAATCCTCTCATTGGTTTCCCTTATTACCGTTTCTCCTTAATCTTACTTCACATTAAACCCTTTTCCCTCCACCCCAAATGGTTCATTTTGTACCATTCTTCATTTTGGCTAGAGGGTTTGAAAGGGAACCCTTTTGGGTTCATAGGGTCATAGGGTCATAGGGTAGGTCATAGGGTAGGTCATAGGGTAGGTCATAGGGTAGTTCTATCTTGTGTATGTGTGCTTCAAGAAATTCTTTCATAATTGAGTTTTTATTGGTTGTTCTGAGGATCAATATACACAAATTCAATTTGTATAGAACTCTTAATGTATTACTGAAAATCTAAAAAATCATGTAGTTGTGATTCTTTTCCTTTTTAAAAAAATTTTTTTGATGTTTGTTTATTTTCAAGAGAGAGAAAAAGAGACAGAGTGTGAGTGAGGGAGGGGCAGAGAAAGAGGGAGACACGGAATCTGAAGCAGACCCCAGGCTCTGAGCTATCAGTGCAGAGCCCAATGTGGGGCTTGAACCCACGAACCATGAAATCATGACCTGAGCTGAAGTTGGACACTTAACTGACTGAGCCACCCAGCGGCCCCAGTTGTGATTCTTTTCTAAAAGTTATTCCAGTGACTTTTCAGCTTAAAATTTGGAGGCAAATTTTCCTTAACAGTATATCAAGTATCAATATCTTCAAATGTTGATATGCCATTAGAGCGTTAAGTCCCATTAATTCACAATTTAGTATCATATACACTACATACTCAAATTTTCAATCTTTTACAGCACGTTAACAAAGTTACTAGGAAACTGGACTACCATGACAAAGATGCTACAGAATGCATCAGATTCTGATGGGGAGAGCCAAGATCAAGGGGTGGTTTTCTTTAGGAAACAATTCTACCAAAAACAACATGGGAATAGAAGTAATTTAAAATGTTCAAGACATATTAAATGCACGACTGACTCCAAATTGCCATTTAGTATGCTTGGTATTATAGGATGTAAAAACTACCCCATCTATGGAATGTTAAGCTGACACCCAAGACAGTCAAATCCTCTCATATTCAATATCCCACTATTTTCTGGTTGTACAAAAAAATAACTAGCACATTATTTCACTTCTTTAAAAAAAGCATTTACACTTAAAAAAATGAGGTGAGGTGGGGTTCCCTCCTTTTTGTTTCTAGAGCTACTAAAAAACTTGCATTTACAAAATAGTTGATAACAATATTCCTCTGGATTGTACAAGGAGGGAGACAGGGAACACTGATAAGACATGGGATATGATATTAATCAGATTTGGCTTCCTTCTCTCCTGCTTCATCAGAGGCTGGGCTCTCCTCATTTTTAGTTTCTCCATTTTCTGCAGGTAAGGCTTCTTTTGTCTCTTGGTTAGCCACTTCAGCCTGTTTTCTCTTTGCTTTGCCTTCCCCCTTTGTTTGCACTTTCTTGTCTGAAGATTTATCCTTTCCTGTCGCCTTTTTGGATTTCATTTCCAATTTTGCAGGAGCAGATTTAGCTGACAACCTCGCTGCCCTTCCATTGGGCTCCTTCTTCTCCACCCCCTTGGTGGAGCTGACCTTCCTTTTGGGCATCGTGGGGGTGGGGTGAGTGCATGCTGGGTGCCTGCAGGCTGCTGGACTCCTAGAGCCTTCCTGAAGCTGGGCTGCCTGTCCATATCTGCTCCTCCCACTGCTGGAGATGCTGTGACGCACTGGGTAGTTCTATCTTTAACTTTCTGAGAAATGTCCACACTGTTTTGCAGTGTAGCTGTACCTGTCTGCATTCCTACCAACAGTGTAAGAGGATTCCCCTTTCTCCACATCCTGTCCAACATCTGTTGTTTCCTCTGTTGTTAATTTTAGCCATTCTGACAGGTGTGAGGTGGTATCTCATTGTAGTTTTGATTTGCATTTCTCTGATGTTGAGTGAGATTGAGCATTTTTTCATGTGTCTGTTAGCCATCTGGATGTCTTTGGAGAAGTGTCTCTTCATGTCTTCTGCCCATTTCTTAACTCAATTATTTTTTAGGTGTTGAGTTTGATAAGTTCGTTATATATTTTGTATACTAACTCTTTATCTGATATATCATTTGCACATATCTTTTCCCGTTCCCTCTGTTGCCTTTTAGTTTTGCTGATTGTTTCCTTTGCTGTGCAGAAGCTTTTTGTCTTGATGAGCTCCCAATAGTTCATGTTTGCTTTTGTTTTTCTTGCCTCCAGTGACATGTCTAGTAAGAAGTTTCTGCAGCGGATGTCAAAGAGGTTGCTGCCTATTTTCTCCTCTAGGATTTTGATGGTTTCCTGTCTGACATTTAGGTCTTTCACACATTTTGAATTTATTTTTGTGTGTGGTATAAGAAAGTGGTCCAGTTTCATTCTTCTGCATGTCTCCATCCAGATTTCCTAACACCATTTGTTGGTTTTTTTTTTCCATTTTTCTTTCTTGCTTTGTTGAAGATGAGTTGACCATATAGTTGTGAGTTCTCTTCTGGATCCTCCATTCTGTTCTATTGATCTGTCTGTTTTTGTTCCAGTACCATACTGTCTTGATGATTACAGCTTTCTAATACAGCTTGAAGTCTAGTCCAGAATTGTGATGCCTCCAGCTTTGCTTTTCTTTTTCAACATCACTATAGCTATTTGGTGTCTTTTCTGGTTCCATACAAATTTTAGAATTGTTTGTTCCAGCTCTGTGAAAAATGTTGATGTTATTTTGATAGGGATTGATTGAACGTGTGGATTCCTTTGGATAATATTGACATTTTAACAATATTTGCTCTCCCAATTCATGAGTATGGGATGTTTTTCCATTTCTTTTGTCTTCTTCAATTTCTTTCATAAGTGTGCTATAGTTTCAGAGTATAGATCTTTTATCTTTTTGGCTAGGTATTCTATGTGGAAAACCCTAAAGACTCCACCAAAAAATTACTAGAACTGATACATGAATTCAGCAAAGTCTCAGGATATAAAATCAATGCGCAGAAATCTGTTGATTTCTATACAACAATAATAAAGCAGCAGAAAGAAAAATAAAAAAATCAATCCCATTTATAATTCCACCCAAAACCATAAAATACCTAGGAATAAATCTAACCAATGACTTCAGTCTTTTGAAATGACACTAGCTTTGTGGGCTTGACTACAGTCAATTTTATTTTATTTTATTTTTTTAATGTTTTATTTTATTTTCGAGAGACAGAGAGAGACAGAGCATGAGTGGGGGAGGAGCAGAGAGAGAGAGGGAGACACAGAATCTGAAGCAGGCTCCAGGTTCTGAGTGTCAGCACAGAGCCTGATGTGGGGCTTGAACCTACAAGCCATGAGATCATGACCTGAGCTGAAGTTAGACGTCCAACAAACTGAGCCACCCAGGCGCTCAACTACGGTCAATTTTAACAAATGTTCTCCATTCACATTTGCACGAAAAACAATGTGTACTGTGTGTTCAATGGGTGCAATTTTCTGGGCACGTTACAACAACTTTGTTAGTAATGTTGTTCATATCTTTTTTAAGAAGTTTATTATTATTATTCTTTTAAATAATCTCTACACCCATTGTGGGACTTGAACTCACAACTGGAGATCAAAATTCACATGCTGTAGTGACCGAGCCCGTCAGGTGCTCTGTGTTGTTCATATCTTTAACATGTGTTTTTATGTCATTTGTATCAGTTATGGAGGGAAGTGTGTTAAAAATCTCCGTCTATGATTATTGATCATTAGGTGGTCAGTGTTGATGATCGATTGTTATTAGAGCATTTTTTAAAGTAATAGCTGCTTTAAAGTCTTTATTATTAGATAGTTCTATTATCTATGTCATCTTGATTTGGCATCTGGGGATTTTTTTTTCTTTTCTTTTCTTTTTTTTTTTCGAGTTTACATTTTCCTAATCTTGGTTTACTGAGTAGTTTGGGGTTGTATCGTGAATATTTTGAATATTATGTTATGAATCCCTTTTTCCGTTGATAATTTTCCATTTTAGTATGTAGCCAATCTCTTTATATTTAGAATACACATCCTTACAAATGGCAAGACCTCATTGTTTATTATGGCTGAGTAATGCCACATCTTCCTTATCCATTCATCTATTGATAGACATGTGGGTTGCTAACATATTTTGGCTATTACAAGTAATACAAGTAATGCTGCAATAAACTTAGGAATGCACATATCTTTTCCAGTTAGTGTTTTCATTTTTTGGGGGTAATATCCAGTAGTGGAATTACTAGATCATATCAGATGGTAATTCTGTTTTTACTTTTTTGAGGAAACTCCATACTGCTTTCCACAGTGGCTACACAAATTTGCATTCCCACCAAAAGTGCAAGAGGGTTCCTTTTTCTTCGCATCCTCACTAACTCTTATTATTTCTTATCTTTTTGATTCTAGCCATTCTGACAGGTGTAAGGTTGATAATCTCATTGTGGTTTTTATTTGCATTTCCCTGATGATTAGTGATGTTGAACATATTTTCATATGTCTGTTGACTATCTGTATGTCTTCTTTGGGAAAATGTCTATTTAGGGCCTTTATTTATTATTTTTTTAAATTTTTTTTTCAATGTTTATTTATTTTTGGGACAGAGAGAGACAGAGCATGAACGGGGGAGGGGCAGAGAGAGAGGGAGACACAGAATCGGAAACAGGCTCCAGGCTCTGAGCCATCAGCCCAGAGCCCGACGCGGGGCTCGAACTCATGGACCGCGAGATCGTGACCTGGCTGAAGTCGGACGCTTAACCGACTGCGCCACCCAGGCGCCCCAGGGCCTTTATTTTTAAATTGGATTATTTTATTTTTTGGCTGTTGTTTAAATTCTTAATATATTTTGTGATATTAGCCCCTTATCAGATATATCATTTACAAATATCTTCTCCCATTCAGTAGGTTGTCTTAGTTTTTTATTTCCTTTGCTGTGTGGAAGCTTTTTTTTTTTTTTTTTATGTAGTCCTAGTAGTTTATTTTTCCTTTTGTTCCCTTGCCTCAGAGACATATCTAGAAAAATGTTGCTATGGCCCATGTCAAAGAGGTTACTGCCTGTGTTCTCTAGGTTCTTGATGGTTTCCTGTCTCACATTTAGGCCTGTGATTTATTTTGAATTTATTTTTGTGTTTGTTATAAGAAAGTTGTGCAGTTTCATTCTTTTACATGTTGCTGTCCAGTTTTCCCAACACCGTTTGTTGAAGAGACTTTTTTTTGCATATCCTTTCCTCCTTTGTAGAAGATTAATTGACCATATTGTTGGGGGTTCTTTTCTGGATTTTCCATTCTCTTCCATTGATCTAGGTGTTTGTTTTTTGTGCCAAAACCATAGCATTTTGATCACTACAGATTTGTAGTATAACTTGAAATCTGGAGTTGTGATAACTCCAGTTTTTTTCTTTTACAGGATTACTTTGGCTTTTCGGTGTCTTTTGTGGTTCCATATAAATTCTAGGATTGTTTGTTCTAATTCTGTGAAAAATGCTGGTGGTATTTTGATAGAGATTGCATTAAATGTGGAGATTGCTTTGGTAGTATGGGTATTTTAACATTTGTTCTTCTAATTTGTGAACATGGAATATCTTTCCATTTGTGTCATGTTCAGTTTCTTTCATTGATATTGTATAGTTTTCAGAGTACAGGTCTGTTATTTCTTCAGTTAAGTTTATTCCCAGGTATTTTATTGTTTTTGGTGCAACTGCAAATGGGACTATTTTCTTAATTTCTTTTTCTGATGCTTCATAATTAGTGTATAGAAATTTGACAAATTTCTGTATATTAATTTTGTATCATGTGACTTTACTATTCCTGTGTTTTTTAATTATTTCTTTTTTTAAAAAATTTTTAAATGTTTATTTATTTTTGAAAGAGAGAAAGCATGCAGGGGACCCACAGAGAGAAAGGGAGATACAGAATCCGAAGCAGGCTCCAGACTCTGAGCTGTCAGCACAGAGCCCGATGTGGGGCTCGAACCCACAAACCTTGAGATCATGACCTGCGCTGAAGTTGGATGCTTAACCAACTGAGCCACCCAGGCATCCTGTTGATATAGTATTTTTTATCATTCACTTGAACTTACTGTGTTGTCTTATTGGCCATAACTATTAGTTGTGTTGACTTCATGGTTGCTTTAGGGCTTATAGCATGCATGTTTGCCATTTTGTCATACATTTTACTTCTTTACAATATATTGGTATTATTTTGCTTTTAAAAGTAAATTACAGTTCTTTTTTTAAAAAGTTTTTATTTATTTTTGAGAGATAGAGACAGAGCACGAGCTCGGAGGGACAGAGAGAGTGGGAGACACAGAATCTGAAGCAGGCTCCAGGCTCTGAGCTGTCGGGATGCTCAACTGACTGAGTCACCCATGTTCCCCAAAGTAAATTACATTTCTAAAGAGATTTAAATAATAAGAAAAAAAGTTATATGTTTCCAATGTACTTCTCACTTTTTGTTCTCTTTATTCCTTGTGTAGATACACATCCATCTATATCATTTTCCTTCTACCTGAATGCTTTTCTTTAACATTATTTGTAGTGCTGTTCTGTTGATTTTATTCTTTCAGCTTTTACATATTTGGCAAGGTCTTTATTTTGCTTTTCTTTTGAAATTTTTTTTAATGTTTACTTATCTTAGAGAAAATGAGAGAGAGAATGAGAATATGAGCATGAGCAGGGGAGAGTCAGAGGGAAAGGGAGGCACAGAATTCAAAGCAGGCTCCAGGGTCTGAGCTGTCAGCACAGAGCCTGATGTGGGACTCCAACTCACGAACAAAGAGATCATGAGCTGAGCTGAAGTTAGATGCTTAACCAACTGAGCCACCCAGGTGGCCCTAAGAATTCTAAAGTAAGAAGTTTTTCTTTTAACATTTAAATATCTGTTCCATTGTTATGTGGCTTCCCATGTTTCTAGTTAGCTGGGCTTTCCCCCACTCTGTACATAATGTGTCATTTTTGGAGGCTGGTTTAAAGATTTCCTGTTTTGAGCAACTTGACTATGATATGCTTTGGTATAGTTTTCTTCAGGTTTCTTGTGCTTGGATTTCATGGATCTTCTTATATCTGTGGTTTTATGGTTGGTCAGAATTTTGAAAAAAATTTGGCCTTTATATTTTGACATGTCTCTTATACCCTCTGTCTCCCTCCACTCTCTCAGGGACCGCCATTAGGCTACCTGAATTTGTCTTATTGATACTTTATTCATTTTTTTTCAGGCCTTTTGTGTTTTATTTTGGTTCATCTATAGTACTATGTCTTCAAGTTCATTAATATTTTTGCAATATCTAATCTGATGTTAATCCAATCTAGTGTATTTTTTGTCTCAGATACTTTATATTTTCCATGTGTCTGCTGAACATGTACCATTTTCCTTTAGCTTACTGAGTAGATGGAATGCATTTATAATAAGCTTTAATGTCCTTGTCCATTGGTCCTGTAATTGCACATTTGTGTGTCAGTTTTGATGACTGACTTTTCTTCTCGCTATGAGTTATGTGTCTCCTTCTTTGCATACCTCATATATTATTTATTTACTACTATGTAATAATATTACCACAACTTAGTAGCTTATAATACCACACATTTATTAGTTCACACTTTCTGTGTGTTGGATTCAGGCCTGGCTTAGCTGAGTTTTCTGCAAGGCTGCAACCAGGATGTTATCCAGGGCTGTGGTCTCATCTAAGTCTCAAATAGGGGAAGAATCTTTTCTAAACTCTTGTAGTTTTTGGCATATTTCAGTTTGTTATGGTTGTTGAACTGAGTAGTTTCTTTCTTTTTTTAATGTTTATTTATCTATTTTGAGAGAGTACACATGCGCATGTGAGAGTGGGAGAGGGGCAGAGAGAGAGAGGGAGTGAGAGAATTCCAAGCAGGCTTCATGCTGTCAGCACAGAGCCAGATGTGGGGTTTAGTCTCACAAATCATGAGCTCATGACCTAAGCCAAAATCAAGAGTTGGATGCTCAACCAACTGAGCCACCCAGACGCCCCAATTTAGTTTCTTTCTCACTGTTGGCCAGAGGCTGCCCTCAGCCACTTGCCTTATGGAACTTCTAAAATGGCCTTACAACATCATCAAATTGAATAAGAAGAGAGAATCTCAGAGTGAGACCAATGCCATGATCAATGTAACATAATCACAGAAGTGACATTTCATCACCGTCACTACATCACTGGTTAAAATGAGTTACATGACCCAGCCACACTCAATGGGAAGGAACCACACAGGACTGTGAACACCAGAGGGCAGAGATGATAGGGATCACCTTAGAGACTGTCCATCACATCTAGTAATTTTTTATTGAATGCCAGGCATTGTGCATTTTAATTTGTTGGGTCTTGGGTATTTCTGTATTCCTGTATTCCTCAGTTTTATTTTGAAAACATGTCAGATAATCTGGAAACAGTATTATCCTTTGGGGGCTTGCTTTTTAATTTTTGTTAAATGTAACCAGAGTGGCACTTATTCTAAGACAGTAGTTCTCAACTGGAGGCAGTTTTCCTCCTGTAGGATATTTGGTAATGTCTGGGGATAGTTATACACCTGGGAATAGTCATTGCTCCTGACACCTTGTAGGTAGTTTAGGGTCACTGTTAAATATCCTATAATGAATGAGATTTTTTTTAAATTAGGGATTAAAAATGAATCCAAAATGTAAATAGTGCTGAAAGTGAGAAATCCTGTTATATATGAAGCACTTAGGATACTGCTTTGCATTGAGTATGTTCTCAATAGTGCTGAGGTTGGGAAACCCAAGTCTAGGGCTAAATTTGGCCCCCTCTTAATACAAAATCCTTGTAAATATTCTACCCATGACCTATAATTATATGGTTTTCAATTACATACTTTTAAACTCTGAATGGTGGGACAGGAACTATTCGTAGACATCTGTGAGCTGTAGGTATTTGCCCTAATCCTTACAAGTTGTTCTTTTCATGGCCTTGACCCCATTCTTCACACATATGTGCTGACAAGTACTAACCTGAAGACTCTGGGAGTACCTTTAAAGATCCCTGGAGCACTCCCTCTATGATTATCTCTCTGCTTTTATTTAACACTGCAAACTCCAGCCACCTTGTCCTCCATGGCTTCCCAGCTGTCTTCTGCTCTCAGGAACATTGCTGGGCTCTCACTCCAGTTAGTTAGGCAACTAATTAGCAACTTGCTAAGTGAGTGCTTGATCACAGGGCTCATCTCTTTTGTTTTCCTCTTCTCTAAGGGATTATTGGCCTTTATTTATTGCCTGGTCTCCCATGTCTTAAAAATCCATTTTTCACTGTGTTTCTTTCCTTTAAAAAATTTTATTTTTTAGTTGAGATATAATTGACATATAAAGCATATGAGTTTTAGGTTATATTATACATATATACATATATATACATAATAATTTTTATATATATATGAAATTTATTGACAAATTGGTTTCCATACAACACCCAGTGCTCATCCCAAAAGGTGCCCTCCTCAATACCCATCACCCACCCTCCCCTCCCTCCCACCCCCCATCAACCCTCAGTTGTTCTCAGTTTTTAACAGTCTCTTATGCTTTGGCTCTCTCCCACTCTAACCTTTTGTTTTTTTTTCCTTCCCCTCCCCCATGGGTTCCTGTTAAGTTTCTCAGGATCCACATAAGAGTGAAACCATATGGTATCTGTCTTTCTCCGTATGGCTTATTTCACTTAGCATTACACTCTCCAGTTCCATCCACGTTGCTACAAAAGGCCATATTTCACTTTTTCTCATTGCCACGTAGTATTCCATTGTGTATATAAACCACAGTTTCTTTATCCATTCATCAGTTGATGGACATTTAGGCTCTTTCCATAATTTGGCTATTGTTGAGAGTGCTGCTATGAACATTGGGGTACAAGTGCCCCTATGCATCAGTACTCCGGTATCCCTTGGGTAAATTCCTAGCAGTGCTATTGCTGGGTCATAGGGTAGGTCTATTTTTAATTTTTTGAGGAAACTCCACACTGCTTTCCAGAGCGGCTGCACCAATTTGCATTCCCACCAACAGTGCAAGAGGGTTCCCGTTTCTCCACATCCTCTCCAGCATCTATAGTCTCCTGATTTGTTCATTTTGGCCACTCTGACTGGCGTGAGGTGATATCTGAGTGTGGTTTTGATTTGTATTTCCCTGATAAGGAGCGATGCTGAACATCTTTTCATGTGCCTGTTGGCCATCTGGATGTCTTCTTTACAGAAGTGTCTATTCATGTTTTCTGCCCATTTCTTCACTGGGTTATTTGTTTTTCGGGTGTGGAGTTTGGTGAGCTCTTTAGAGATTTTAGATACTAGCCCTTTGTCCGATATGTCATTTGCAAATATCTTTTCCCATTCCGTTGGTTGCCTTTTAGTTTTGTTGGTTGTTTCCTTTGCTGTGCAGAAGCTTTTTATCTTCATAAGGTCCCAGTAATTCACTTTTGCTTTTAATTCCCTTGCCTTTGGGGATGTGTCGAGTAAGAGATTGCTACGGCTGAGGTCAGAGAGGTCTTTTCCTTCTTTCTCCTCTAAGGTTTTGATGGTTTCCTGTCTCACATTTAGGTCCTTTATCCATTTTGAGTTTATTTTTGTAAATGGTGTGAGAAAGTGGTCTAGTTTCAACCTTCTGCATGTTGCTGTCCAGTTCTCCCAGCACCATTTGTTAAAGAGGCTGTCTTTTTTCCATTGGATGTTCTTTCCTGCTTTGTCAAAGATTAGTTGGCCATACGTTTGTGGGTCTAGTTCTGGGGTTTCTATTCTATTCCATTGGTCTGTGTGTCTGTTTTTGTGCCAATACCATGCTGTCTTGATGATTACAGCTTTGTAGTAGAGGCTAAAGTCTGGGATTGTGATGCCTCCTGCTTTGGTCTTCTTCTTCAAAATTACTTTGGCTATTCGGGGCCTTTTGTGGTTCCATATGAATTTTAGGATCGCTTGTTCTAATTTCGAGAAGAATGCTGGTGCAATTTTGATTGGGATTGCGTTGAATGTGTAGATAGCTTTGGGTAGTATTGACATTTTGACAATATTTATTTTTCCAATCCATGAGCAGGGAATGTCTTTCCATTTCTTTAAATCTTCTTCAATTACCTTCATAAGTTTTCTATAGTTTTCAGCATACAGATCCTTTACATCTTTGGTTAGATTTATTCCTAGGTATTTTATGCTTCTTTTTTTTTTTTTTTTTTTTATATGAAGTTTATTGACAAATTGGTTTCCATACAACACCCAGTGCTCATCCCAAAAGGTGCCCTCCTCAATACCCATCACCCACCCGCCCCTCCCTCCCACCCCCCGGTATTTTATGCTTCTTGGTGCAATTGTGAATGGGATCAGTTTCTTTATTTGTCTTTCTGTTGCTTCGTTGTTAGTGTATAAGAATGCAACTGATTTCTGTACATTGATTTTGTATCCTGCAACTTTGCTGAATTCATGTATCAGTTCTAGCAGACTTTTGGTGGAGTCTATCGGATTTTCCATGTATAATATCATGTCATCTGCAAAAAGCGAAAGCTTGACTTCATCTTTGCCAATTTTGATGCCTTTGATTTCCTTTTGTTGTCTGATTGCTGATGCTAGAACTTCCAGCACTATGTTAAACAACAGCGGTGAGAGTGGGCATCCCTGTCATGTTCCTGATCTCAGGGAAAAAGCTCTCAGTTTTTCCCCGTTGAGGATGATGTTAGCTGTGGGCTTTTCATAAATGGCTTTTATGATCTTTAAGTATGTTCCTTCTATCCCGACTTTCTCAAGGGTTTTTATTAAGAAAGGGTGCTGGATTTTGTCAAAGGCCTTTTCTGCATCGATTGACAGGATCATATGGTTCTTCTCTTTTTTTTGTTAATGTGATGTATCACGTTGATTGATTTGCGAATGTTGAACCAGCCCTGCATCCCAGGAATGAATCCCACTTGATCATGGTGAATAATTCTTTTTATATGCCATTGAATTCGATTTGCTAGTATCTTATTGAGAATTTTTGCATCCATATTCATCAGGGATATTGGCCTGTAGTTCTCTTTTTTTACTGGGTCTCTGTCTGATTTAGGTATCAAAGTAATACTGGCTTCATAGAATGAGTCTGGAAGTTTTCCTTCCCTTTCTATTTCTTGGAATAGCTTGAGAAGGATAGGTATTATCTCTGCTTTAAACGTCTGGTAGAACTCCCCTGGGAAGCCATCTGGTCCTGGACTCTTATTTGTTGGGAGATTTTTGATAACCGATTCAATTTCTTCGCTGGTTATGGGTCTGTTCAAGCTTTCTATTTCCTCCTGATTGAGTTTTGGAAGAGTGTGGGTGTTCAGGAATTTGTCCATTTCTTCCAGGTTGTCCAATTTGTTGGCATATAATTTTTCCTAGTATTCCCTGATAATTGTTTGTATCTCCGAGGGATTGGTTGTAATAATTCCATTTTCATTCTTGATTTTATCTATTTGGGTCATCTCCCTTTTCTTTTTGAGAAGCCTGGCTAGCGGTTTGTCAATTTTGTTTATTTTTTCAAAAAACCAACTCTTGGTTTCGTTGATCTGCTCTACAGTTTTTTTAGACTCTACATTGTTTATTTCTGCTCTGATCTTTATTATTTCTCTTCTTCTGCTGGGTTTAGGCTGCCTTTGCTGTTCTGCTTCTATTTCCTTTAGGTGTGCTGTTAGATTTTGTATTTGGGATTTTTCCTGTTTCTTGAGATAGGCCTGGATTGCAATGTATTTTCCTCTCAGGACTGCCTTTGCTGCATCCCAGAGTGTTTGGATTGTTGTATATTCATTTTCGTTTGTTTCCATATATTTTTTAATTTCTTCTCTAATTGCCTGGTTGACCCACTCATTCGTTAGTAGGGTGTTCTTTAACCTCCATGCTTTTGGAGGTTTTCCAGACTTTTTCCTGTGGTTGATTTCAAGCTTCATAGCATTGTGGTCTGAAAGTATGCATGGTATAATTTCAATTCTTGTAAACTTATGAAGGGCTGTTTTGTGACCCAGTATATGATCTATCTTGGAGAATGTTCCATGTGCACTCGAGAAGAAAGTATATTCTGTTGCTTTGGGATGCAGAGTTCTAAATATATCTGTCAAGTCCATCTGATCCAATGTCTCATTCAGGGCCCTTGTTTCTTTATTGACCATGTGTCTAGATGATCTATCCATTTCTGTAAGTGGGGTGTTAAAGTCCCCAGCAATTACCACATTCTTATCAATAAGGTTGCTTCTGTTTATGAGTAATTGTTTTATATATTTGGGGGCTCCGGTATTCGGCGCATAGACATTTATAATTGTTAGCTCTTCCTGATGGATAGACCCTGTAACTATTATATAATGTCCTTCTTCATCTCTTGTTACAGCCTTTAATATAAAGTCTAGTTTGTCTGATATAAGTATGGCTACTCCAGCTTTCTTTTGGCTTCCAGTAGCATGATAAATAGTTCTCCATCCCCTCACTCTGAATCTAAAGGTGTCCTCAGGTCTAAAATGAGTCTCTTGTAGACAGCAAATAGATCGGTCTTGTTTTTTTATCCATTCTGATACCCTATGTCTTTTGGTTGGCGCATTTAATCCATTTACATTCAGTGTTATTATAGAAAGATACGGGTTTAGAGTCATTGTGATGTCTGCATGTTTTATGCTTGTAGTGATGTCTCTGGTACTTTGTCTCACAGGGTCCCCCTTAGGATCTCTTGTAGGGCTGGTTTAGTGGTGACAAATTCCTTCAGTTTTTGTTTGTTTGGGAAGACCTTTATCTCTCCTTCTATTCTAAATGACAGACTTGCTGGATAAAGGATTCTCGGCTGCATATTTTTTCTGTCTAGCACACTGAAAATTTCATGCCAATTCTTTCTGGCCTGCCAAGTTTCAAAAGAGAGATCCGTCATGAGTCTTATAGGTCTCCCTTTATATGTGAGGGCACGTTTACCCCTTGCTGCTTTCAGAATTTTCTCTTTATCCTTGTATTTTGCCAGTTTCACTATGATATGTCGTGCAGAAGATCGATTCAAGTTACGTCTGAAGGGAGTTCTCTGTGCCTCTTGGATTTCAATGCCTTTTTCCTTCCCCAGTTCAGGGAAGTTCTCAGCTATTATTTCTTCAAGTACCCCTTCAGCACCTTTCCCTCTCTCTTCCTCCTCTGGGATACCAATTATGCGTATATTATTTCTTTTTAGTGTATCACTTAGTTCTCTAATTTTCCCCTCATACTCCTGGATTTTTTTATCTCTCTTTTTCTCAGCTTCCTCTTTTTCCATAACTTTATCTTCTAGTTCACCTATTCTCTCCTCTGCCTCTTCCATCCGAGCCGTGGTGGTTTCCATTTTGTTTTGCATTTCATTTAAAGCGTTTTTCAGCTCCTCGTGACTGTTCCTTAGTCCCTTGATCTCTGTAGCAAGAGATTCTCTGCTGTCCTGTATACTGTTTTCCAGCCCAGCGATTAATTTTATGACTATTATTCTAAATTCACTTTCTGTTATATTATTTAAATCCTTTTTGATCAGCTCATTAGCTGTTGTTATTTCCTGGAGATTCTTCTGAGGGGAATTCTTCCGCTTGGTCATTTTGGATAGTCCCTGGTGTGGTGAGGACCTGCAGGGCACTTCCCCTGTGCTGTGGTGTATAACTGGAGTTGGTGGGCGGGGCCACAGTCAGTCCTGATGTCTGCCCCCAGCCCACCGCTGGGGCCACAGTCAGACTGGTGTGTGCCTTCTCTTCCCCTCTCCTAGGGGCGGGATTCACTGTGGGGTGGCGTGGCCCCTCTGGGCTACTTGCACACTGCCAGGCTTGTGATGCTGGGGATCTGGCGTATTAGCTGGGGTGGGTAGGCAAGGTGGACAGTGGCAGGGGGGGCAGGCTTAGCTTGCTTCTCCTTAGGTGATCCACTTCAGGAGGGGCCCTGTGGCAGCCGGAGGGAGTCAGATCCGCTGCTGGAGGTTTGGCTCCGCAGAAGCACAGAGTTGGGTGTTTGCGCCGAGCAAGCAATTTCCCTGGCAGGAACCGGTTCCCTTTGGGATTTTGGCTGGGGGATGGGCGGGGGAGATGGCGCTGGCGAGCGCCTTTGTTCCCCACCAAACTGAGCTCTGTCGTCCAGGGGCTCCGCAGCTCTCCCTCCCTTTGTCCTCCAGCCTTCCCGCTTTCCGAGCAGAGCTGTTAACTTATGACCTCCCAGACGCTAAGTCGCGCTTGCTGTCGGAACACAGTCCGTCAGGCCCCTCCGCTTTTGCAAGCCGGACTCGGGGGCTCTGCTTGGCCGGCGAGCCGCCCCTCCGCCCCGGCTCCCTCCCGCCAGTCCGTGGAGCGCGCACCGCCTCGCCGCCCTTCCTACCCTCTTCCGTGGGCCTCTCGTCTGCGCTTGGGTCCGGTGACTCCGTTCTGCTAATCCTCTGGCGGTTTTCTGGGTTATTTAGGCAGGTGTAGGTGGAATCTAAGTGATCAGCAGGACGCGTGGTGAGCCCAGCGTCCTCCTACGCCGCCATTTTCCCTTCACCTGCTATACATAATAATTTGATATACATATCTGTGTATTGCAAAATGATCGTAATAAGTTTAGTTAACATCCATCACTATACATAGTTAAAATTTGTGTATGTATGTGTGTAAGGAGAACTTTTAAGGTCTACTCTCTTAGCAGCTTTCAAATACACGTATTGTAACTCTAATCATCATGATGTACATTATATCCCCAGGATTTATTTATCTTATAACTGGAAATGTTTACCTTTTGAGCACCTTCCCCTATCTCTGCCTGTAGTAACTGCCAATCTGTTTTATGTATCTATGAGTTGGGTTTTTATTGCTATTGTTTTTTTTAGATTTTGCATGTAAGTGATATCCTAAAGTGTCTGACTTATTTCTCTAAGTGTAGCATCCTCAAAGTCTATCCCTGTTGTTACAGATAGCAAAATTTCTTTCCTTTTTATGGCTGAATAATATTCCATGTGTCTTTTGTCCATATATGTCTGTTTGACTTATTTCCCTGACTATAACCCTGAAGCCACATTTGTATTATTGCACATGGTAGGATTCCTTCTTTTTTATGGCTGAGTAATATTCATTGTACATATGTCTTTTTTTTTTAAGTTGTTTCTAGTTAGAGAGTACATTTGGTCCCATTTGTCCCATCTCAGCCAGAAGGTGAAGCCTTCCATTTCTCTTAATTTTTGTTTTGTATTAGAAATTTTGTATGAAAGAACTATGGAGACCGTGCCCTCTTATTTAAGACAGAGTTACCTTGCATCTTGGCTGGGTTGCTGCCTTAGCTTCATTCATCACTCATTGAAGATATAGGCACAGAGTTCCAAGTGATTTTCTTTTAAAATATCAATGTCTATTACACAAATAATGCAGGTTAAAAAAAAAAAAAAGACAAGGAAAACATGCCTGGGCCCCTGACCCAGAAATCTTTCAGCAAGTTAGTCTATGTTTGTCTTTTTCTTTATCTCTACAAGTGTTTGCATGTGGACATCACACATCTCTACATACAAGTTTGGCCTCTTGGGAGTTTTAGTGTCCTTTGTAGGTTACTTAAGTTCATTGTAAACTTTCTTTTTGATTTTTCATTGAAATTTGCTTTAAAAGACTGAGTTTGTCACTGATCCTTAGTAAATCTGTTATTTCATGGTTTTTCAGTCTTTTTTTTTTTTTTTTAGTAGCCTTCATACCCAGCACAGAGCAGGACTGAACTCGCAATCCTGAGATCAAGACCTGAGCTAAGAAGAGTTGGACACTTAGCCGACTGAGTCACCCAAGTGCCCAGGTTCTGCAGACTTTAAATTAACACTTTATTTCCTTATTTGGTTCCTTTGCATAATAAAATGTACCTGAATCCATCTGTAAGGATATTGGAAGCAATCAAATAACCAGGTACCCTCACATTTATTTGTTTATTCAACACACAATTTTAAGCACTTCCTTTGTGCTAGACAGAGGACACTAAAGTCACAGAATTTAATATTGAAGTATAATAATTGAAGTATATTACTTTAATAATAAAACATCTACTTTGAAAAGCTTCTGGAAATTAGCACCACTAATTTGACTTTTTTTTATTATCCTTTTAAATTAAAATGATTTTGTAACTTTTTTTAAGTTTTTATTTTAAGTCTAGTTAGTTAACATACAGGGTAATATTAGTTTCAAATGTACAATATAGTAATCTAACACTTCTGTCCACCACCCAGTGCTAATCATGATAAGTGCACTCCTTAAGCCCCATCACTCACCCCTCTGAAATCATCATTTTGTTCTCTATAAAAGAGTCTGTTTCTTGATTTGTCTCTCTCTCTCTCTCTCTCATTTTTTTCCCATTGTTTATTTGTTTTGTTTCTTAAATTCCACATATGAGTGAAATCATATGGTATTTGTCTTTCTCTGACCTACTTCACTTAGCATTTTACTCTATAGCTCCATCTATATCATTCTTTTTTATGGCTGAGTACTGTTCCATTGTTTCCGTTGTATATATGTATATACCACATCTTCTTTATCCATTCATTATCAGTCAGTGGACATTTGGGCTATTTCCATAATGTGGCTATTGTAGATAATACTGCCCTAAACATCAGGTGCATGTATCCCTTTGAATTAGTATTTTTGTATTCTTTGGGTAAATGCTGGATCATAGGGTAGTTAGTTCTATTTTTCACTTTTTGAGGAACCTCCATACTGTTTTCCACAGTGGCTGCACCAGTTTGCATTCTCACCAACAGTGCATGTGGGTTTGTTTTTTATCCACATCCTTGCCAACACCTTTTGTTTCTTGTGTTTTTGATTTTGGCCATTCTGACATGTGTGAGGGGATACCTCACTGTAGTTTTGATTTGTGTTTCTCTGAGGATAAGTGATGATGAGCATCTTTTCGTGTGCCTGTTGGCCATCTGAATGTCTTCTTTGGAGAAATGTCTGTTCATGTCTTGTGCCCAGTTTTTAATTGGACTATTTGTTTTTTGGGTGTTGAATTTTACAGGTTCTTTATATATTTTGCATATATATGATATATTATAGTTCATGAATCTCACTATTAAAACTCTGTGAATTTGCCCATTATATTATTTGGATCTTAGCATTTACAGATGAGGACTTTGAGGCACAGAGAGGTCAAGTTTTCTCACGGTTATATTGCTGGTAGGTGGCAGAGTGAGGATCCAAACCCAGGGAGTCTTGTCTCCAATCTGTGCTTGTACCAGGGAAAAATGGCCTCTAGGGGCGCCTGGGTGGCTCAGTGGGTTGAGCGCCCAACTTCAGCTCAGGTGATTATCTCACACTTTGTGGGTTCAAGCCCAGCATCAGGCTCTGTGCTGACCTCTTGGAGCCTGGAGCCTGCTTTGGATTCTGTCTCCCTCTCTCTCTGTCCATCCTTGCTTGAGCTCCATCTTTCTCTTTCTCTCTCTCTCTCTCTCTTGAAAATGAATAAATGTTAAAAAAAAAAAAAAAAAAAAGGCCTCCAAAACATGCCGAGGCAGCAGGATGGAGTTGGAAGAGCACAGAACAGGGAGGTCTTTCGGTGCAACTTTGTAGAAGCAACTCACCCTCTTTGAGTCTGACTTTGTGATCTGTAAAATTAGAGAGGTTTATGTAGATTAAGGATTGGCAAACTTTACCTGTAAGCAAAACCTGATAATATATATTTTAGGTTTTGCAGGCTGTATTACAACTATAACTCTGTTTGGGATGAAAGCAGCCACAGACCATACGAAACAAATGAGCATGGCTGTGTGCCAATAAAGCTTTATTTATAAAAGTATGAGGTAGACTGGATTTGGCCCATGAGCTGTAGTTTGCCCCTCTCTGCTTTAATCTATAATTGAATTAAAGCTTATTTGCCTTCCTCTAATACTTCCTGGAAGTAGAACATAATAAAAAGAAAGGCGGTCTTATTCTTTGTGTTTTAAATTTTTAATTAAGTGTTATGTTAGAATTGCATCTGGTAAGTTATTGGGGAAAAGATCTGGACTCAGAATTCTGAGTTGGAATCGCACTGCCAACTCATTAGGTGGATGATTTTGATCAGGTCACTTGACTATTCTGAGACTTGATTTCTCTGTAAAATAGAGATGATAATACTTAACCTATGTAAGTTTTTGTGGGCGTTAAGTCAGATAATATTTTTGAATGCATTTTGAAAACTGTGAATTGTTTGTCATGACATTTGGTTTGTGTTAACTCTCCTACAGGAGTACCAGCTCATGATAGGGCTCAGTAGAAATATGCTCTGGGCTTCCTATTTCGTCTCATTCTTTTTGATATTTTTAATTATTGTCTGTTTCCTGTGAGTGATTTTATTTGTCCAGGCAAGTATCTATTTGAATGTAGCATGCTGCAGCTTAACTTCGAAAGGAATAAAATAGCTGTGGGTCTGGACTGAGTGGGATTTAGGTTGTAAGAATGCATACATTTTTCATTGAGTCCCCTCGGAAATTCAGTTTATCAGCACACAAAACCACCTAGATGGACAGCTCTTCCACGACAAAGGAGTTATTTAATGAACTTTGTATCTCTCTGAACAGTGACCTGTTTCCCTAGGGCTACTAAGTGTTAAGGGTTATTTTCTAACCCTTGTTTTTCTGCGACACCTCTTATGGTATGACTAAACTGGCTTCCTGGTTGTTTTGTTAGATCGTACCTGATGTAGTCCTTCAGTACTGTGACCCATTTCTTGTCTTCGTCTTTTTCCTGTGTTTTACTGTCACCTCGTTAGCCTTCAGCTTTCTGATTTCCACGTTCTTCAATAGAAGTGAGTCTAACACTCCTCCCATGAAATTCTCAGCATTTCAGTTGACTCTAAAGAGGATTTCACTTGGAAGCTCCTTCTTTTTTTTTATGTTTATTCATTTTTGAAACACAGAGAGAGACAGAGCACAAGCAGGGGTGGGGCGGAGAGAGAGGTGGACACAGAATCTGAAGCAAGCTCCAGGCTCTGAGCTGTCAGCACAGAGCCCGACTTGGGGCTCGAACTCACGAACTGTGAGATCATGACCTGAGCCGAAGTTGGACACTCAACTGACTGAGCCACCCAGGTGCCCCTGGGAGCTCCTTCTAAACATCAGTTGCCCCCTGATATCCAGTCTCTGCTTATTGCATTCTAATAAAAAGGACAGATACCATATGCATGTGAAATGATTTGAAAGGAAGAGCAAAGATCAGAGAAAATCAATACAGCATTAGGATGCCTGTAAAAAGAGGATAAAAACCAACATAGGATCTCATGTGACAAGAGTGTGTCAACTAAAATAGGGTCATGTGGAAATACTCATTCATTTACTCACCCACTTGTTGAAGTCTTTGGATCACTCATCACATGCCTGGAACCATGTTGAATTTGCAAAAAGCAGATGAGAAACCACTTCATGCCCTTTGTGTTCTCACATACGAGAGAGATGTGGGACCAGATAAATTCACACTAGCTTAAGTTAGGGAATTCATACAATTACTTCTCCAGTGGCCATTTTCTGTTATTATTTATTAAAAAATAAGTATATTTTTCATGCAACAAATATTCACCATTTTTTCACTTTTATATCTTTCATATTTGCTGATTAATTAGAGTATTACCTTCTCTCAGTCATTTACGGCACAAATTGCTTTATGGTAAAATTTACATTTCGTAGGGATTTTTTATTGTTTTCAGCAATAACACTGCTACCAGTTAATTAGTTCTTACAAAGTAGAGAGTCATACCTATCGCCTACCCTATAGTAAAACCGTGAGTGCAGAAAATCGTTTTGTCAGAGTCAGCTGGAGGTGATACGCTGAAGAGCAGGGTAAAGTGCACAAATGCCAAGGAGGGACACTTGGCCAAAACAATTATGATACTGATAAAATGTTTTTTTAAAATCCCTTGTGTTTATAAATATTGCTGAGGTGGCACAAAGTCCAAAAATTAGGCGGGAGGTGATTGAAAGCCAAAGCTAGCTTTTGTGTTGGGATTTTCTGTCGAACACCAGAGATTTCAGTGTTCTCCTCCAACAGCAATTTGGGGAGCTAAGGTAAGTCTGGAGAACCTGCCAGAGGTGGACTATTTAAGAGGACACCTCAAATAAAGGTGAGACCTTAAAGAGCCACAGTTGCTGTGTGCGTGAATGAAAAACAAAGGTGCCACACAGAAGGAACAACAAGTTCTTGCTTTGCCTAAATTCACCAAGATATTAATCAGTTCGTTAGCTGTTGTTATTTCATGGACGTTTTTCTGAGGGGAATTCTTCTGTTTCGTCATTTTGGATAGTCCCTGGAGTGGTGTGGGACTGAGGGGCACTTCCCCTGTGCTGTCTTGAATAACTTGCGTTGGTGGGCGGGCCGCAGTCAGAACTGATGTCTGTCCCCAGCCCACCAATGGGGGCCACAGTCAGACTGGTGTGTGCCTTCTCTTCCCCTCTCCTAGGGGCGGGATTCACTGTGGGGTGGCATGGCCCATCTGGGCTACCTGCACACTGCCAGGCTTGTGGTGCTGGGGATCTGGTGTATTAGCTGGGGTGGATTGGCAAGGTGCACAGGGGCGGGAGAGGTAGGCTCAGCTCGCTTTTCCTTCTGAGATCCGCTTTGGGAGGGGCCCTGCGGCACTGGGAGGGGTCAGACCCGCTGGAAGGATGGATCCGCAGAAGCACAGCGTTGGGTGTTTGTGCGGTGCAAGCAAGTTCCCTGGCAGGAACTGGTTGCCTTTGGGATTTTGGCTGGGGCATGGGCGAGGGAGATGGCGCTAGCGAGCGCCTTTGTTCCCTGCCAAGCTGAGCTCTGTGGTCAAGGGCTCAACAACTCTCCCTCCCGTTGTCCTCCAGCCCTCCCGTCCTCGGAGCAGAGCTGTTAAGTCCCGCTTGCTGTCAGATGTTAAGTCCCGCTTGCCGTCAGAACACACTCCGTCTGGCCCCTCCACTTTTGCCAGCCAGACTTGGAGCCTCTGCTTGGCCGGTGGGCTGCCCCTCTGTCCTGGTCCCTCCCGCCAGTCCCTGTAGAGCTCACCGCCTCTCCGCCCTTCCTACCCTCTTCCGTTGGCCTCTCGTCTGCTCTTGGCTCTGGAGAATCCATTCTGCTAGTCTTCTGGAAGTTTTCTGGGTTATTTAGGCAGGTGTAGTTGGAATCTGAGTGATCAGCAGGACGCGCGGTGAGCCCAGCGTCCTCCTACGCTGCCATCTTCCCAGGATCCCCCCCTCACCAAGATATTAAGATTGTGGCTTATGTGAGAAGGACATCAGTGAATGTAACCAGATATAAAACCCCTGAAGATTGGTAAATTATGTAAAATTTTATATTTTGGAAGTTATAGAATGCTTTTTTTTTTAGATTTTTTAATTTATTTTAATTATTTTAATTTTTATTTTTTAATTTACATCCAAATTAGCATATAGTGCAACAATGATTTCAGGAGTAGATTCCTTGGTGCCCCTTACCCATTAGCCCATCCCCCCTCCCACAACCCCTCCCATAACCCTCAGTTTGTTCTCCATATTTATGAGTCTCTTCTGTTTAGTCCCCCTCCCTGTTTTTATATTATTTTATTTTTGTTTCCCTTCCCTTATATTCATCTGTTTTGTCTCATAAAGTCGTCATATGAGTGAAGTCATATGATTTTTGTCTTTCTCTGACCGACTAATTTCACTTAGCATAATACCCTCCAGTTCCATCCACATAGTTGCAAATGGCAAGATTTTGTTCTTTTTGATTGCCGAGTAGTACTCCATTATATATAGATATCACATCTTCTTTATCCATTCATCCATCGATGGACATTTGGGCTCTTTCCATACTTTGGCTAGAATGTTTCTTTATCCCTCTAGCCATCTACCCCACATATCTGAAGTTTTTTGGTGGTTTGTTTTTTGTGATTCCTGTTTTAGTTGCCTTTTTTGACTAAATGAAACTACACATATTGTGTAGGAAATGATGTATATATGAATTGGTATCATTCTATTATGTTTCCACAGATGGTTTTCCATATCTTTTTTTAAATTGTAAGTCCTTTAAGTTTTTTTCATGGCATGAAGTGGACAATAAATGCAAGAGTGTATATACAGTGTACATAATAATAAAAGGAACACCCAGTGCTCACCCAGAGACTGAAAACAGAAATTGCTAGTACCTAAGAAATACTTTAGGTACCCCTTTCTGATAATAACCACTATTCTGATGGACTTTTGTTTACAGCTTTTCCACTTAGTATCTATCACTGGCTAATGTATTGCTTAGTTTTCTTAGTGAAATTACACTGTGTGATTTTGATACAACATGGTGTTATGCTTTTAGCTTTATCTAGTTATTATTTTATTTTTACTGCTATACAGTGTTCTGTTGTGCAGTTATCAGTTTTAGACTTGGTAGGTATTTGGGTTGTTTCTAGTTAGTTATTGTTATGAATAATATTGATGTGAACATTCTTGTATATGTCAGCTGGTAGAGATGTACAAGATTTTTTCTGGGGTGCATAAGTAGGAGTGGAATTGTTTTATTCGGGTGAATGTGATACCTTACTAGGTTATGTCAAACTGTTTCCAAAGTGGTAGAATTTCACATTCCTTCTAGCAGTCGGTAAGTATTCCTATTGTTTCAGGCTTTTAAAATTTGTATCGTATTTTGAGGTGTGAAAGGTATCTCATAATACTTTTAATTTGTAATTTCCTGGTAATTATTGATTCTGATCAAATTTTTAGGTTAATATGAACCATGTGTGTTTTTTCTCTGTAAAGTGTCTGTTTGCACCTTTTGACCACATCTTTTTTGACCATAGCTTTATAAAAGTATAATATACATACCATAAAACCCACCCACTAGTATATTTATCAAGTTATGCAACCATAACCAAATCTCAGTTTAGAAATTTTTCATCACTCCCAAAATTTCCTTTGAGCTAATTTTCACTCAATCCTCATTCTTACCTCTCTGGGACAAGGCAGTAACTTTTCTGCTTTCTTTCTACATAAATTTGGCTTATCTAGACATTTGGTGTAGATGGATAAAATATGTAGTCTTTTCTTCTTCTCAGATATGTAGGCTAGCTTCTTTTACTTAACATAGTGATTTTGAAATCCATTCATGTTCCAGCATGTACCAGTATTTCCTTTTTGTTAATTGCTGAATATTATTTCCTTATATGAATATGCATTTTATTTATTTATCCATCTAAGAGTTGATGGACATTTAAATTGTTCACAGGTTTTTTTGCTTTTTTTTTTTTAATCATTGTGAATAACGCTGCTATGGCTCTTTACACACAAGTCTTTGTGTGGATATATGTTTTCACTTCTCCTGGAAATGGAATTGTTGGATTGTGAGGTAAATTTATATTTAGCTTATATAAGAATTTCCCCCAATTTTTTCCAGTATGGCTATATAATTTTATATTTAGCCCCACCAACAATGAATAAGGGTTCTTGTTTCACTACATTCCTGGCCTTTTTTTTCCTTTCCTTTAATTTTAATTTAATTAATTAAATTTAAAATTCCAGTACAGTTAACATACAGTGTTCTATTAGTTTCAGGTGTGCAATATAGTGATTCAGCATTTCCATACGGAAGGGCTTCAACATGTGAATTAGGGCGGGTGGACACCATTCAGCCTATTCTAAAGTAATACTCTTAGAAAATTACTGGTATTCTTAGTAACTTCTAATTTAATGTAAAACATTGCATATAAAAATTATATAAATTATTTGAGTCTTTGCATGACTTTTTTTTTCCCTGCACAGAGGATTTACTTTGAAATCTGTCAGTCATTTAGGTTCGGGGCTCTAGCACCCCTAGATTAGGGGTTAGATCATAATCCATTAAGGATTTGAGATGATTGAAAATGATCTGTTTCTGGTGCACCTATACTTTAGATGGAGGCTTTCAGGGCTCTAAGTAAAAGTTTGAGGTATTAATGATGGCTTTTCTTTAGCATGTCTTAATTTCTGTAAGCCCTTGACACTGTCAAAAACTCAGCTCATTTTCTCAGACTCTAAGCCATAGTTAAGATTTTATAACTGCTTCAAGGTGAAAATTAGCAACAAATTCTAGACTTCTCTCTCTTTACTTCTCTTCTTACCTTGATTTTGGTCCTATAAGTTGTCCTTGCCCGGTAGCTTCTTAACATACTTAAAAAGTAATTCTTAATAAATATACTTAAAAATAAACAAATAAATAAACATATTTGTCTAGATTTGTCATTAAAAGAGTTGGTTCTGAAATAATGTAGTCCCCATGATATGTAACATCCTAATCCAAATGCTTCTCTATTACACTGACTTTCTTCCCTGTCTTTTGAATGAACTGCGTTATAAAATATTATAAATAAGTATTCAAAGTGTCATAAATACGACCGGAGGTATATCTAAAACCACTGTCAATGTTTTTAGTTTTCATCTATCAAAATTCCAAAATAAATGGAAACAGTGTAGGTGTATTCATATGATGTGATTAGTGGTAGTGTACATCTAGAGATTGTTAGGCTGAGTACTCATGAATAAAAATGAAAAAGTTTTTATAACCATAAGGGTAGGTCCTTTTTTAGATAAGTAAATACCCACAATCATAGCATAAGAAGGGAAAGTTTATTCCTCATATCATTCATTAATTCTTCCAAGCAAAACTATTTATTGAGCACCTGTGTTGAGCACTGTTCTGGATGCTGTGATACAGTGGTGACCAAAACAGTTTCCCTTCTTTTGTAGGGTTTCCATTTTAGACCTTTTTTGTAATAAAATGAGGATATTTCTGTGTCAAGCTTTTGTGGTTTATGTGAGCTAACTCTATTTTCCTTCTTACTTTTTAGCTACCTTGGCTATTTTTATTGGAGGTTTCCTCTATTTTCTCACTTTCTTTCCATATATATTCGTGATTGCAATGTATCAACATTTGAGCCTCGCGGAGAAGCTGTCTTTCTGTCTCTTGTCAAATATTGCAGTAGCTTTGGGGATTGAATATATATGCAAAATGGAAATGAAACGTGAGTCTTTCCTTTAGTAAAATTGACTTCGATGATTTGATTCCTGGGAAGAAAAACATGTGATCTGAGTTTGCCAGTGGAATGGGTGGGACAGTGGGTGAGAGATTATTGTAGTGTGTCTTAAATATTTTTTCTGGATTGTAGTATTTTTTTATTATAAAAGTGGTATCTCTATCCATACACACACACACACACACACACATACACACTGTATGTATACATATATGCATGCAGATATATATGTACGTACGTATGTATGTATGTACGTATCTACGTGTCTTTATATCTGTGCTCTCATGTGGGGGGCAATTTTACCACCTAGAGGATATTGGCAATGTCTGGAGATATTTTTGGTTTTTGATTATCGTGTCTGATGGAGGACTGTGACTGATCCCTAGTGTGTAGCAGCCGGAGATGCTACTAAATATCCTACAAAGGACAAGACAGCCCCTGAAACAGAATTACCCAGGCTCAAATGTCAGTGGTGGCAAGATTAAAATACCCGGGTTAATATTCATATTTTAACATCTATGAGTTCATGCTATTGCATCTAATACCTATCTAATATCGAGAGTTCTTCCTAGCTTTCCCCTGTTCTGTATATTTACCTCCCTTTTCAACCATGGGAAATGTGCCCCCCCATCATTATCAATATAATTACACATTTGTTCAGTTTTGCAATACTCAGAAAATAGTGAATTTCTCATTCATACCACTGTAAACAAGAAACATATTAAGTGTGGTCATTGTAATTCTACATTTAGCCTGAGGCTTTGTAGTCAAAGTACTGTGTTAAAAAATTACTTGGGTTAGTATTTCATTTTACGTTCACTGTAGTTATTCTCTTGAAATGTAAGTAGGTACATTTGTTTTTGTTTATACCCCATTTTTCATCCCACCACCATTGTAAATTTAATATAAATTGCTCAGTATGTAAAACATTAACACAATTTTTAGAAATTGTGTACAAACTATAGAAAAAGCATAGTTAGATAAGAATAGTTCCCTCCTGGGGTGCCTGGGTGGCTCAGTCGGTTAAGTGGCCAGCTTCGGCTCAGATCATGATCTTCCAGGCTGTGGGTTCAAGCCCCACATTGGGCTCTGGGCTGACAGATTGGAGGCTGGAACCTGCTTCAGTTTCTGTGTCTCCCTCTTTCTCTGCCCCTTGCCTGTTTACATTCCGTCTGTCTGTCTCTCTCTCTCAAAAATAAGTAAACATTAAAAAAAAAAAAAGAATGATTCCCTCCTCTTACCAGTCCATCTCACCCTCGTAGATAGTATCTTAATTAATTCTGTTTTATCTTTTGTGTATTTTATTTTCTAAAAAATTAACAATTTTCTATATTATTTTCCTTAGTTTCTTATAAAAATGTTAGTGTACTGCACACTCCTTTACAATGTGCTTTTTCAGCTAACATATTTTAGAAATCATTCCCTGTGAGCTTACAGATACATCTTCATTAGTTTTTACAGATACCTTGTGTGGATATGGCAAAGTTTGTTCAACCTATCTTCCATCTATGAGCATTTAGGACCTTTACAGTATTTTTCAAACAAAGTAAAACTTAAATGAATTATATGTATGTATTTTTGTGTTATTGGATATGTAGCATAAGGGTAAGTTATCAGAAGTGGGCCTGGAGTAGGATTTTGACTACAAATTTAATTCTTCAATTGATGTGGAAATGTTCAGATTATCTATTTTCCTTGAGTAAGCTTTAGTACCTTGTGTCTTTTATAGAATTTGTCCATTATATGTAAGTGGTCAAAACTGTTGAGATAAAGTTGTTCTTCATATTCCTTTATTATCTTTTATCTGGGCCCTTTAAAATATCATTAAATTTCATATTCTTACAGTAAGATTGCCCATCTGGGGGGAGTACACTTCTGTGTTTGAACCCATGTATATATTAATTTAATTTCTATGGCAGCCAGGATGCAGAACCATTTCCTCATAACAAAAAAATTCCTTTGTGTTGCCCCTTCTCTTCAACCCCTATACCTAGCAATCACTGATCTGTTCATCTTGGTAGTTTTGCCTTTTCTGGAATCATGCAAATGGAATTGTATAGTTTTGACACTGGCTTTTTCCACTTAGCCTAAGGCATCTGTTTTTCATCCATGCTCTTCCTTGTATCAGTAGTTCACTTCTTTATGCTGCTGTCAACTGATTAGGGATTCCTAATTACATATGAAAAATCCTTCACCTTTGCTACATAACATATGTATGTTCTTTTTTTTTTTAATAATCCATGTTTCTCTTCATTTGAAGTTGTATTTTCTCCTCCTTTTCTAAAAAAAAAAATATTCTGAGCTGAGATCAAGAGTTGGACACTTAACCAACTGAGCCACCCAGGCGCCCCTAAAAAAACATATTCTCATCCTAGTGGGTATGAAGTGGCATGTTATTGTTGTTTTAGTTTTTAGTTCTCTAAGGACTAACGATATTAAACATCTTTTCATGTGCTTCTTGGACATTTGTACAATGTCTTTGAAGAAATATCTATTCGAGTCCTTTGCCTATTTTTTTATTTTATTTTTTTTCAATATATGAAGTTTATTGTCAAATTGGTTTCCATACAACACCCAGTGCTCATCCCAAAAGGTGCCCTCCTCAGTATCCATCACCCACCCTCCCTTCCTTCCCACCCCCCATCAACCCTCAGTTTGTTCTCAGTTTTCAAGAGTCTCCTATGCTTTGGTTCTCTCCCACTCTAACCTCCTTTTTTTTTTTCCCTTCCCCTCCCCCATGGGTTTCTGTTAAGTTTCTCAGGATCCACATAAGAGTGAAAACATATGGCATCTGTCTTTCTCTGTATGGCTTATTTCACTTAGCATCACACTCTCCTGTTCCATCCACGTTGTTACAAAGGGCCATATTTCATTCTTTCTCATTGCCACGTAGTACTCCATTGTGTATATAAACCACAATTTCTTTATCCATTCATCAGTTGATGGACATTTAGGCTCTTTCCATAATTTGGCTATTGTTAAGAGTGCTGCTATAAACATTGGGGTACAAATGCCCCTATGCATCAGTACTCCTGTGTCCCTTGGGTAAATTCCTAGCAGTGCTATTGCTGGGTCATAGGGTAGGTCTATTTTTAATTTTCTGAGGAACCTCCACACTGTTTTCCAGAGTGGCTGCACCAGTTTGCATTCCCACCAACAGTGCAAGAGGGTTCCCGTTTCTCCACATCCTCTCCAGCATCCATAGTCTCCTGATTTGTTCAAAAAAATTTTTTAAGGAAACAGTTTCCTTATGATTTGCTTTAAGTTCTGATAGAAATGCTTAGAGCATTTCTAGCTGATAATTAAAGTAGCGTTACTAGCTAATAATTAAAACCAAGAAAAGCATATTCAAAATACTGATTTACTTTGGTAGCAAATGGTTATTATTTGAAGACTAATGAAGGTAGACATGACCCATTAAGATGAAGTGAGCTCTTTCAAATACTCAGTAATTTACACAATATATTTACATATTTACACATATATTTACATATATATTTTTTAAAGTATTTATTTAGAGAGAGGGAGGGAGTACATGTGAGCAGGGGGAGGAGCAGAGAGAGAGGACGAAGAGAATCCCAAGCACTCCATGCTGTGAGTGCAGAGCCTGACACAGGGCTCGATCTCACAAAGTGTGAAATCCTGACCTGAGCCAAAAGCAAAAGTAAGACGCTTAACTGACTAAGCCACCCAGGCACCCCTAAAATATATTTTTTAAAGGGCTAAGCATCTCTAGCCACTTAAAGCAAGGCAATACCTAGTTTATGATGACTTAAAAGAAAACAAATGCCCATAAGGAAAAAAAAAGCTTTACTTTAATATTATCAGAATTTACCGAATTTACTCTTAGCCGGTAGTTCAGTAACATTTTCCTCTCAATACAGTATTCTTTCCTTATAAGGTAGTTCCTGGGAGCCAGACAGTTTAGGTAATGAGGGGGTTACATTAAGGAGTAATTGCTTGCACTTTAAATAGTAACTTTTTGCTTTCCACTCAGTGTGCTAGCAGTTGTGTCTTAAAAAAAAAAAAAAAAAAAAAACAATTCTTAAAAAGGTACCATTTCTGTTCTCTTTACAATGTGTAACCTTTGTAAATGAATCATGTGAAACTGTAAAATTAGCAAATGTCTTGAAATCTGTATATAAAACATTTATCACCTCTAATTTCAAAACTCTTACATATCTGTGTAGCATTCAAACTTTAAAAAGTGGCCCCACACCTGGGTGGCGCAGTCGGTTAAGCGTCCAACTTCAGCCAGGTCACGATCTCGCAGTCCGGGAGTTCGAGCCCCGCGTCGGGCTCTGGGCTGATGGCTCAGAGCCTGGAGCCTGTTTCCGATTCTGTGTCTCCCTCTCTCTCTGCCCCTCCCCCATTCATGCTCTGTCTCTCTCTGTCCCCAAAATAAATAAACGTTGAAAAAAAAATTAAAAAAAAAAAAGTGGCCCCAGAGATAAAAGATAGTCTTGTACACAGGAAACTTCTCCTTTTAACTTTATACCCTCCTCACACCCTGATTTCATAACAGGTCATTTTAATTATCTTGGTCATGGACCTTTCCTTTTTTTTTTTTTTAGTTTTTTTTTTAACGTTTATTTATTATTGAGAGACAGAGCACGAGCAGAGGAGAGCAGAGAGAGAGGGAAACACAGAATCCGAAGCAGGCTCCAGGCTCCAAGCTGTCAGCAAAGAGCCCAACACGGGGCTTGAACTCACGAATGGTGAGATCATGACCTGAGCTAAAGTCGGTCGCTTAACCGACTGAGCCACCCAGGTGCCCTGGTCATGGACCTTTCCAAGAAGAGATTTTATATTTCACTTCCATAGCTTTTGGTTATCAGGAAACCCTGCTATCCTTTCTTGAAGGAGTTTGGTTCTGCTGATGTTGGTGTAATCCCTTCTGCCACTGACAGGGTCTCTGGAGCAAGAATTGAAAGTTTCTTTTGTTTGGGCATACTTGATCCAAGTCGGATGAATATGGCGAATGCTTTCTTTCTTTGTTATCTGACTCCCATGCCCAGACTTGGAGGTCTGTACAGGCTTTGTTTGGAAGTCTGCAGCTTTCCCTTCAGCTGGGCATTTCCCAGCACCATGACTGGAACTTTCCCCTGTTACTTCATAGGCTGTAGCCAGCTGTGGCTTCCCAGGCTCTTCCTCTCCTGCCTTCCTCTCCATCCGTGTTCCTGCCACAACCTCCTCTGTAGCTCACCAAGGACTCTGGCATTTCTTTTCTTATTCTTTCTTAGAATTTCCATCTCTCCGCGTAGGTTATCCATCTGCTCTTATGTGTGGTATGCCTCTTCCATTAAAGCACTTACAGTGTTAATCACAGTTTTTAAAAAATTCCTGGCCTGATAATCCCAACATCATTGTCAAATTGAAGTCTGATTCTATGCTTGGTCATTCTCTTCAAACTGTGTTCTTTGCCCTTCAGTATGCCTTGTAAGTTTTTGTTAAAAGGTGGATATGAGGTACTGGGTAAAAGGAACCGCAGTAAATAGGCCTTTCCTGATGTAGAGGTCAGGTGCATAGTTTTTCCCCTGCTTAGATGGGACAGGAAGGCTAGAGGGGCTAGAGTTAGGTATTTCCCTTCCCCTAGGCAAGTTAGGCTCTGATAAAATCATTTCTCACGAAGGAAGGCCTGGTTAAGAATGGAATTCTGGGGGGGGGGGGGTGCCTGAGAGGCTCAGTCAGTTAGCCGAGACTCTTGGTCTTGGCTCAGGTCATGATCTTAGGGTTAGTGGGATCGAGTCCTGTGTTGGGCTCTGTGCTGTCAGAGCCTGCTTGGGATTCTCTCTCTCTGTGCCCCTCTCCCACTCATTTTCTCTCTCTCTCTCTCTCTCTCTCAAAATAAATAAACTTAAAAAAAAAAAAGGAATGCTCAGGCACATTTCCAAATGGCTCCTTTTTTGCCTCTCCCTCTTAAAAGCATGAGGGGATTTTTCTCTGATAATTAACTGTGAGGAACTGGCAGGCTCCTACAGATAAAACTCACAGTTGGGGAACCCTTCATGACTTGATCCCCTGGAGTTTTTAACTCTCAGCCTGGCCCACCCTGGGCCTCGGCAATTCATCAATCACTGTTCATGTTTTCCTACCCCAGTTCTGGTTCTCTTGGACGTTTCTGCTCAGGGTTTCTGTTTCATTAAATTCTGTTATCTGCCTGTCTCTCCAGCTGTGGAGGCAGAGGTTTGCCCTGTGACCTCACGTGTCTGATGGATCTAAGAAGAATGGTTGATTTTTCAGTTCATCCTTTTACTTGTTGTTAGGATGGGGGTGATTCCTAAGCTCCTTACATGCCAGACCAGAAACTAGAAGCCGAACCTTATTTTTATATTTATGAATGTATTTCCAAATTTGTATATCTGGTTGATTATTTCATTGGAGATTCACATGAAAGAGAATGGAGGAATAGGGCCACCATCCCAACCAGTAGGCCTGTTTATGGCTTTAAAGCTTATTTTATGGACTTTTTGTGATTGTTTATTTTTGTTTCAGTCACTAAGTCTTAGTTGAGTTTGGCTGTAGGAAGAGGCCCACTGTATCATTGCTTATTTCATTATCCTCTTGGACAGCCCGAAATTTTAAAGTATTGGCATATAGCAAATAGACAGTACCTGTCTCCACAGAACACCAATGCATTTTTTGTTTAATTATGAAGCAGCTGGATAACTTTGTTCTAGTCACAGCTGGGCACCTCAAGTAACTGTCTTCTGTTATGTTTCAGAGTTTGGTGTCAAGTGGGATAACTTCCTGTCCCCAGTGATGACTTTCTTTTTGCCCATATTATGGGAATGCTTTTATTTGATGCTCTCTTGTTTGGCTTATGGCCTGGTATATAGATTCTGTCTTTCCAGGGAAGTATGGTGTGCCCAAGCCGTGGTATTTCTTTTTGCAGGTAAGTTCTAATGCTTCTTATGTTCTTAGTTTGTCTTAAGTTCTTATGTACTTAGTTTGTCAAACAGTGAATATTATTACCTTGAACACCCTCCCTAAGGTGCTCCAGTCTTATGGTACTAATACAGTTTTTATCCTTTCTGAATTAAAGCCTTTACAAGTTAACTTTGTAACATGTATAATAGAATCAGATGGCTTTCTACAGAAAAAAATATCTCCATCAATGAATATGTGGTGGGGTTCTTTTTTTTTATTTTTTTTAACGTTTATTTATTTTTGAGACAGAGAGAGACAGAGCATGAACGGGGGAGGGTCAGAGAGAGAGGGAGACACAGAATCTAAAACAGGCTCCAGGCTCTGAGCAGTCAGCACAGAGCCCGATGAGGGGCTCGAACTCACGGACCACAAGATCGTGACCTGAGCCGAAGTCGGAAGCTTAACCGACTGAGCCACCCAAGCGCCCCAATGTGGTGGGGTTCTTAGATTCTAGTGAAAGGGGGATGAATTATGTCCCATATTTGGTCTATCACCATCTGCTTTTTTCCACTGTTAGTCCAGATTACTCAGAATCAAAGCCATAGAAATGTGGGGAGAATCTGTATCTTAGCCTCTATTTTCAGTCCCCTTCTTTATCATTCTGTAATTCAAATCAAGTGGTTCCCAAACTCTTTAGTCTCAGAACTCCTTTATACCCTTAAAAATTATTGAGCACCCCAAAGAGCCTTGGTTAATATGTTTTATCTATCAATATTAACCTTATTTGGAAATTAAAATTGAGAAATTGAAAAAACATTTATCAACTTATTTAAATATATCACTAGTAAACATATTACATGGTGAGGTCAACATTTTGGTGAAAAATAACTATTTTCAAAATTTAAAAACATTAGTGAGAAGAGTGACCTGTTTTACATTTTTACTTTTTTAAATTTTTTAATGTTTATTTATTTTTGAGAGAGGAAGGGGGAAGGGGCAGGGAGAGAGAGGGAGACACAGAATCCGAAGCAGGCTCCAGGCTCTGAGCTGTCAGCACAGAGCCTGACGTGGGGCTCAGACTCACAGACCACAAGATCATGACCTGAGCCAAGCTAAAGTTAGATGCTTAACCAACTAAGCCACCCAGGTGCCCCTACATTTTTTCATATATCTTTTATATTTGCTTGGTAGCAAATATAATTCTCATTGGAGAGTGTGTATCTGGCTCTGCATTTAATCTTTTGTATTAAGTTGTTTTGCTTAAGATATATGGAGAAAATATAGCCTCATGCAGATATCTAGTTGAAAAAGGAGTATTTTAGTAACCTGTTAAACAAATTTGGGTATTCTTTGGTACTTCACCAAAACTCGACTAATGATAATTTTCTAGTGGTTAGTTGAAGTTTGGAATCTGAAAACACATTAATGAACATTTCTTATGTTTTATAATAATATTCATTGGTGTATGTTGCAATTTGAATAGATCTTTAACCATTCATAAATTTGTAACTCATATTTTGATTATTTGAAAAATATTGGTTCACTGATACATATCTTCCAAGGGGTGACATATTTCATCGTACATTATCAAAGCGTCACATCTATTAATATCAATATGTCTACATAGTAGTTTTTAAGTATTGGAAATCTGTCACACAACAGTGGATATCAGTTTTTCACAATTCTAATTTTCACTTGAAAGTTCAGATTTTATCATCAGCAAAAGATACTGTCAGCTCTTTTCCTTGAGATGATAACATCATTTCATATAACATCAAATGATAATTTTCTAGAAAATGTCTACTAGATATCCAAGTCTGAGCAACCGTAATTTTTATGTCTTTCATTCTTTCACATAAAAGGGGTATCTCTTGAAAAAAGTGACTAGGTCACAACTCAAACAATGACACAAGTAATTTTTCTCGGGGCTTCTATTATATTTTCATTCACTAAAGAATTGCTTTATGTATATTTCCCATTTCATCACGCAAAATATTAAAAAATAGTATTCAAGGAATGAGACTTAATAAGTTAATTTTACCTTTTCATCAAAGACCTAATTAAGTGAGACAGATTTATTTATTAACTAACTAACTTACTTACGTGTGTCTAGTGGTAAAGAAGATAGTGATTGCTTAGTACACTTCTATGCTACTAATTTGATTTGTGTTAAAGCACCATCCATTTTACCCAACATTGCTTTTACACCACCAATGAAAATATCAACACATTAAAAAGGCAAATAATGTGTTTTTTAAAGTATTTTTGTGAGAAAGAATTTTGAACTCACAGACCCATTGCAAGTGTGTTAAGAATCTCTAGGGATCTGTCTGATACCACATGGCTGAATAAAGAGATCTGACTTAGAGTGATAGAATGCTTTTTACTGAGCCATTTTAAAGTGTATTTTATTTTGTTTCTCTTCTTGAACAATGAGCTTTTAAATAACATGTTTTGTGCTTATTGTGTAGAAATTCAAATTCTAGGCAGTTTGCTTCCAAATTTTGTTTCAATTTATCTGCTTCAGCCTATCTTGAAACCAAAGTGAAATGAGGCAAAGTGTTAATAGCATTTCATGTTTCATTGACATCATGATTATTATGGTTTTGGTCTTTTCTTAGAAATCCTACTGGTTTGGTAAAACTTCAAGCATTATGAAGGAAGAAGATAGTCAAATTAGTGATGTAATTAGAAATGTTTATTTTGAAGATGACCCTATTGGTTTAGTGCCTGGTATCAGTATCCAATATCTGTACAAGGTACTGTTTTATAGGTCTCTTTTGCCTGATGCAGCTGAAAGTTAATTTACAGTGCATAGTAAATATTTTCACTGGCCATGGCCCTACCCTCACCCCCTC
Source organism: Lynx canadensis (assembly GCF_007474595.2). Lineage (NCBI taxonomy): Eukaryota > Metazoa > Chordata > Mammalia > Carnivora > Felidae > Lynx > Lynx canadensis. Next base: position 17,096,894 of record NC_044318.1, read on the forward strand.
CATAAGATGTTAATAAAAGTTGTATTCAGCATATTAATTATTTGACAAAATTAAAATGAAATACATGGAAATAAAATAAAAATCCATGTGTTTCTTTCTCTCCTTTCTTCAGAATAGAACCCAGGTTTGTATTATGATAATGGTGGGTTTTTTTTATAGTACTTGCACTATAAGCCTAGTAGGAACTGTGATGATTTGATGTGTACATATTAATTTATCTTTACAGTTGGGTTTTACTTGTTCTACCAATTATTCATTAGACTATTTGGCTGAATTCTCCTTTGTCCAAACATTTGGTGAGGAGGTGTTCCTAGATATATCAGTTTTTTTGGACCAATTGCAGGCGTGTATTATTTGAATAACTCATATGTCTACCTGCATTCTCTTGCCCCTGAACGAGATAGTTCAGCTTAACCTGAATCTCTATTTTCACAACTTGTGGAAACTTAAATTTCTATTCACAGTTTCTGCTAATTATTTACATGTGTTGGAAAGGGGATTATTTATGCTCTTCTAGTTTTCTTTGCCTCCAGCATATTGCATTTTGATTCCTTTTTGATCACATCAATCCAGATGTAAAACTCACCTTTTTCTCTGGTTTTCTTAGGTAATCCACTCACATCAACAATTTTGTGTGTGTTTTTAACCTTTAATATAGTCTGGAGCTTGATGGGGTTATATCGCAGAATGCTTGAGCTGTGGCCATATCCCTGCCTTTATTCACGCATGTCTCTTTTAATCTATCTTGTTTTTGCTTTTTCTCTAAGATTGTCCTTGAGAGTTTTCTCTACTGTGTATTGTGGTTCACCTCTTCCCAGATCTTTCCCCTATACTTGCATATCCAGACTTATGAGTAGGGGGTATAGCTCAATGGTAGAGCATTTGCAGATTCATGAGTGTTCAGCAGAGCCAAAGACCTTCCATAAGCCATTTATTTATTAATTCAAGTTCAAAACCTAGTTTCTTAGCATCTATCATGTTCTAGGAACTGATCGTATTGGGGTATAGTTGTGAACCAGGCAGAAAAATCTCTATTTTAAAGGAAATGTAAACAAATATTACTTAGGGGCACTTCTGCTTCCAAGTTGGATAGAGAAGGTCTTGGCATCTCAACACTCAAACTACAAAAGGTAGAAGATGCTGGATAAATTATACTTATCAGATAGCTGTAGAAGCAATGAGGACTAGGTTATTATTAGTTCTCAAGGATAAGCAACCCTTCTAAACAGAACTTAGAAATGCTGGCTATTTTCTTCCTTATAGCCATTTGCTGATTCTAACTATGGGCTGAGAATCAGGTCCCCATACAAAAACTCCACTGGAGGTAAGAGATAGGTAATCTTTTTGATGGTCCCATTTAGCTGGCATGACATTTTAGAAGATTGAGGGAGTCCAAACATATGGTCACCTTTACATATGGAACATTTGCTTATTTATAGAACTTCATGTGGGATTCTAGGCAACTAGATCAAGGATTCTAAAAGGCAGCATGAACACAGTGAACATGTGAATTTCAGAAAACAAAGTGACACTAGAGGAAGGGCCCACCTCCTACACATCTGCCATATTTGTAACAAGCAGGAGGATAAAGAGCTAAATGTAAAACAGAACAGAATCTCCTTTAGTCTCTTTGGACTGAAAATATATAGACCTGGAACATGTTCCACCAGAAGCTTAAGAGGACCATGTCCAAAGAACAGGAATAATCTGGGATGGACCAAGTCTTTCTAAATTTGCAACCTTTCCTTCACCCTGCTGAATCCCATATTAGGTGGAAGTGAAAACCACTTTTCTGTATCTGTTTAATCAAGGAAAGGGGTCACTCTTTAGTGGGAGATAGTTGGAGTCTCCATGGTTCTTTTATGCAAAATGCATGGTACAAATAAATAAATTACTAGGCATGTGAAGAGGCATAAAACAGTAACTGGTAACCAAGAGTAAGAATATATTATAGAAGCAGACACATAGATGATCTAGGTATTGGAGTTAGCAGAGAAAGATTTTAAAAGAACTATGATTACTTTATTAAAAATGTAGACAAAAAGAAAAAAATATTGATAATGTCAGCAGAGAAATATAATAACCAGTAAGAATATGAAGATTTGAAAAACGATTAACCAAAATGACCCAGTTGACACATTTCATTCAGTAAGTGTCAAAAATTATGCCCAAGTGCATGGGAAACATTTGAAAAAGAGATCAAATGCCAGCCATAATGCACATCTCAACATAAATTGAAATCAGAGTATCGTTGTTGGCCAAAGTGGAAATTAACTAGGACAGAATAAGCAAAAAATAATTAGAAAATCCCCCAATGTTTGGTCAAAGAAGAAAGCAAAATAAAAATTAGAAAGTATTTTGAAGTGCATAATAGTGAAACATGGCACCTAAAAACTTACAAGTTTCAGCTCACACCATTTTAGATAAAGACGTGTATCTAAATGCATATAGTAGAAAATCATTAATCATTAAAGTTTCATTTCAATAAATAAAAAAAGAGCAAATCAAGTCCAAAGAAAGAAGGAAGACAATATAAAGAAAAAAATAGGAATCAAAGAAATAGCAGATAGAAAATAGAAAAAAATCAAAAAGTTACAAGTTGGCTGTTGGAGAGATCAATAGAATGAATAAACCCTAAGAAAACCTATCAAGAAAAGGAGAAAACATTACACTTTTGACAAGTGCATAATGACATGTATTCACCATTACAGTATCATACAGTGTATACTTTTACTGACTCCCAAATGCCTTGTACTTCACCAGTTGATTTCTCCCTCCTGCCTCAAACCCTGGCAACTGCTCATCTTTGTACTGTATGTATAATTTTACCTTTTTCAGAAGGTTATGTAATTGGAACCATACACATATTTAGCCTTTTCAAAAAAGCTTCTTTTATTTTGCAGTATACACATAAGGTTCCCACATGTCTTTTCATGGCCTGATAGCTCACTTGTTTTTGTCATTGATTGTGTGGATGTAACACACTTTGTTTATACATCCATTTTTTGAATGATTCCAGTTTTGGCAATTATGAACAAAGCTGCTGTAACATTTTCAGGAAGGTTGTGATAAATTGTCAAATCAATTGGGAAATACCTAACAACACAATTATTGCATTGTATGGTAAGACTATGTTTAGCTTTCTTAGAAACTGCCAGATTATCTTCCAAGAGGCTGCACCATTTTGCATTCTGACCAGCAACGAATAAGAGTTATATTGCTCTGCCTCCTCCTCCTCATTTGATGTTGACATTTAAAAAAAACTGTAGTCATTGTAATAGGCTTCTGGTAATATCCCATTTTTGTTTTAATTTTGCAATTTCTTAATGACAATGTTGAGTATCTTTTTGTATGCCTATTTGCTATCTATCTGTGTTCTTTGGTAAGATGTCTTTTCTGATCTTTTGCTTATTTTCAAATTGGATTGTTTTTTTAATCTTGAGTTTTAAGAGTTCCCTATGTGTTTTATATATTTTGGTTATAAGTTCTTTATCGACTGTGTGTTTTGGAATTATTTTCTCCCAGTCTGTGGCTTGTCTTTTCATTGTCTTAACATATTTTAATATTAACAAAGTCCAGTTTATCAATTTTTATTTGACGGATCTTGTTTTTGGTTTGTATCTAAAACTCACCACTAAACTCCAAAGACATCTAGATTTTCTCTTATGTTTTCTTCTAGGAATAGCTTGTGGGCTTTACATTTAGGGCTGGAATTCACTTTGAATATGTGTGTTTTTGCTTGTGTGTGTGTGAAAGGTGTAACGTTTGTGTCTGGATTTTTTCTTTTGCATATGGATGTCCAGTTGCTCCAGCAACCATTTGTAAAAGGCTATTCTCCATTGAGTTGCCTTTCATACTTTGTCAACTATCACTCATCTATATTTGTCTGGGTCTATTTATATACTCGGTATTCTGTGATAGACTCGGTATATTTATTTATAGACTCGGTATTCTGTTCCATTAATGTATATATTTATATTTTTGTAATATCACACTGTTCCAAATACTGTAGTTTTTAAAAATTTTTTTAAACATTTATTTATTTTTGAGAGACAGAGACAGAGCATAAGCAGGGGAGGGTCAGAGAGAGAGGGAGACACAGAATCTGAAGCAGGCTTCAGGTTCCAGTCTGTCAGCACAGAGCCTGATGCAGGGCTCGAACCCAAAAACCATGATATCATGACCTGAGCCGAAGTTGAATGCTTAATTGACTGAGCCACCTAGGCACCCCTTCAATACTGTAGTTTTATACTAAGTCTTGAAATGTGAGTGTTAGTCCTCCAACTTTGCTGTTTTTCTTCAGTATCTTGTTGGCTATTCTGGGTCTTTTGTTTTTCCATATAAACTTTATTTTTTTCTGCAACTTTACTGAGGTATAGTTGACAATCTAAGATTACATATATTTAAGGAGTACAACTTGATTGTGTGATTTATATGTACATTCTGAATATTTCACTGTAATAGGTTATTTAACATATCCATAACCTCACATAGTTACCATTAACTTTTTTATTGTGGTAAGAACACTTAAGATCTACTCTTATCAAATTTCAAGTATGCCATATTGTTAACTATAGTCATAATTGTTGTACATAAATTTAAAGAACTTATTCATCTTATATACCTAAAACTTTTTACCCCCTTGGCAAAGGTTTCCCAATTTCCTTCTCCCCCCCAACTCTAGCAACTGTCATTCTGTTTTCTGTTTCTGTAGGTTTGACTGTTTTAGATTCCACATATAAGTGAGATCACACATTATTTGTCTTTCTGCATCTGGCTTATTTCACTTATCGTAATGTCCTCCAAGCTCATCCATGTGGTCACAAGTGGAAGGATTTACTTCTTTATCAAGGCTGAATAATATTCCATTGTATATGGACACCACATTTTCTTTACCCGTTCATCTGTGGACACGTAGGTCATTTCCATATTTTGGCTCTTTTGAATAATCCTGAAATAAACACAGGAATGCAAATATCTCGTTGAGATCTGATTTCATTTCCTTTGGTTATAGATCCAGTGAGGTCGCTAAATCATAAGGCGGTTCTAGTATTAATTTTTGAACCTCAATACTATTTTCCATAAGGACTGTACATATTTACATTCGAGCCAGTGATGTATAAAGATTCCCTTTTTTTCCACATCTTTGCCAACATGTATCTTTTATCTTTCTGATAATGGCTATTTTAATAGCTGTGAGGTTTTCTGTCATTGTAGTTTTGATTTATATTTCTCTCATGATTAGTGAAATTTAGTACCTTTTTTTATACCTGTTGCTTATTTGTGTATCTTCCTTGGAAAAATGGGTTCAGTTCCTTTATCCATTAAAAAATGTTTTTTAATGTTTATTTACTTTTGAGAGAGAGAGAGAGAGTTGGGGGGGGGGGTGTGTGCAGAGAGAGAGGGAGACACAGAATCCGAAGCCAGGTCTGGACTCTGAGCTGTCAGCACAGAGCCTGACATGGGACTCAAACTCATGGACCACAAGATAGTGACCTGAATTGAAGTCGGACACTTAACTGACTGAGTCTCCCAAGGTGGCCCTCCTTTACCCATTTTTATTTTTATTTTTTTTTTCAACGTTTTTTATTTATTTTGGGACAGAGAGAGACAGAGCATGAATGGGGGAGGGGCAGAGAGAGAGGGAGACACAGAATCGGAAACAGGCTCCAGGCTCCGAGCCATCAGCCCAGAGCCGGACGCGGGGCTCGAACTCACGGACCGCGAGATCGTGACCTGGCTGAAGTCGGACGCTTAACCGACTGCGCCACCCAGGCGCCCCTCCTTTACCCATTTTTAAATAAAAATTTATAATATTGAATTCTATGAGTTTCTTACATATTTTGGAAATTAACCTTTTATCAAATAGGTAGTTTTCATATATATTCTCCTTTTCCATAGGTTGTCTTCTCACTTTATTGTTTCCTTTGCTGAGCAGAGGACTTTAAATTTTACACACTCCCATTTGCTTATTTTTGCTTTGTTTCTTGTGATTTTGGTGTTATATTTAAAAAAAAATCATTGCATAGACCAATGTCAAGAACCTTTTTCTCTGTGTTTTCTTCTAGGAGTATTTTTATTTCAGGTCTTACATTTAAGTTCTTAATCTGTTTTGAGTTTACTTTTGTATATAGTGTGAGATAAGGGTCCAATGTCATTTTTTGCATGTGAATATCCAGTTATCAGTGTACCATTTATTGAAGAGACAATCCTTCCCCCATTGTATATTCTTAGCATCTCTGTTAAAAATTAGTTGGCTATTATATACATGGGTTCATTTCTTGGCTCTATATTCTGTACCATATTCTATTCTATGTATGTTTTTAGGCCAGTACCATATTGTTTTGATTACTGTACCTTTGTAATATAATTTGAAATTAGAAGTATTATGCCTTCAACTCTGTTATTTTTTCTCAAGTTTGCTTTCGCTCCTCAAGGTCTTTTGTAGATCCATATGAGTTTTAGAATTTTGTTTTCTATTTCTGTGAAAAATGCCATTGGAATTTTGATAGGGGTACATTGAATCTGTATATTGCTTTGGGTAGTATAAATATTTTTTTAAGGATAAAAAAAATTTTTTACATTTATTTATTTTTTATAGACAGAGAGAAACAGAGCACAAGTGGGGGAGGGGCAGAGAGAGAAGGAGACACAGGATCCAAAGCAGTCTCCAGGCTCTGAGCTGTCAGCACAGAGCCCGATGCAGGGTCGAACTCACAAACTGTGAGATCATGACCTGAGCCGAAGTCTGACGCTTAACCAACTGAGTCACCGAGGCGCCCCCTTAAGGATTTTTTTTAAGTTTATTTATGTATTTTGAGAGAGACAGAGGCAGCACAAGTAGGGGAGGGGCAAAGAGAGAGGGAGACAGAGAATCCCAAACAGACTCTGCACTGCCAGCACAGAGCCTAACATCGGGCTTGAACCCATGAAACCATGAGATCATGACCTGAATTGAAACCAAGAGTAGGATGCTTAACTGACTGAACCACCCAGATGCCCTGGGTAGTATAAATATTTAAAAATATTAATTCTTCCAATCCATGAACATGGATTATCTTCTCACTTATTTGTATCTTCTTCAGTTTCTCTCATCACTTATAGTTTTCAGAGTTTAAGTCTTTCACATCCTTTGTTAACCTTATTCCAAAGTATTTTGTACTTACTGATGCCATCATAAGTGGGATTGTTTTCTTGATTTTCTTTTCAGCTACATTGTTGTTGGTGTAAAGAAACAACTGATTTTTGTATGTTCATATTATATCCTACAACTCTACTGAATTTGTTTATTAGTTGTAACCAGGGTTTTATTTGTTTGCTTGCTGGAGTTTAGGATTTTTTAGGAGGATCATGTCATCTGTAAACAGATAATTTTACTTCTTCCTTTCCTGTTTGGATGCCTTTTACTTCTTTCTCTTGTCTGGTGGTGCTTGCCGGTACTTTCACTACCACATGAATAGAAGTGACTTTGCCTTATACCAGATCTTTGAGGAAAAGCTCTTAGTTTCTGACTCTTGAGTATGGTGTTATCTGTGGTTTTTCATAAATGGACTTTATTGTGTTGAGATTTCCTCTTACACATGTTTTATTAAAAGGTTTTTACCATAAATGGATGTTGAGCTTTGTTAAATGCTTTTTTGCATCTAGTGAGATAATTATGTGCTTTTTATCTTTCATTCTGTTAATGTATCATATTGATTGAGTTGCACATGTTGAACTGAACTTGTATCCACTTAATCATGGTATAAAATTCTACTTGGATAAATTCCACTTGGTCATGGTGTGAAATCTTTTTGATGTGTTGTTAAATTAGGTTTGCTAGTATATTACTAAGGATTTTTGTATTTATGTTCATCAGAGATATTGGCCTGTAGTTTTCTTTTTTGTGTGTGTTGTCTTGGGTTTTGGTATTAGAGTGATGCTAACCTCATGAAATGAATTTGAAAATATTCCTTCTACTTCAGTATTTTTGCAAGAGTTTTGGAAGGATTCATTTTAATTCTTTTTTGAATGTTTGGTAGAATTCACCTGTGAAGTCATCTAGATCTGGGCTTTTCTTTCTTGGAAAGTTTTTGATTACTGTTTCAATATATTTATTTATTTGTTTATATTTTTCTATTTCTTGATTCAATCTTAGTAGGTTTTATGGTGCTAGAAATTTATCCATTTATCCAGTTTTTTGGGGGGATGTAATTATTCATAATAGCACATTATAATCTTTTAAATTTTCTGTTGCATTGGTTGTAATGTTTACTTTTTCGTTTCTGATTTTATTTGAGTCTTCTCTCTTTTTTTCTTTGTCTACCTGAGGATTTATTGATTTTGTGTAAATGAGTTCTCAGTGTTGTTTTTTCTACTGGTTTTCTTTTTCTTTTTTTCTTTTTTAAAAAAACTTTTGTAGTGTTTATTTATTTCAGAGAGAGAGAGACAGAGGGTGAGCAGGGAAGGGGCAGAGAGAGAGAGAGAGACACAGAATCTGAAGCAGGTTCCAGGCTCTGAGCTGTCAGCACAGAGGCCAACGTGGGACTGGAACTCACGAACTGTGAGATCATGACCTGAGCTGAAGTCAGATGCCTAACCGACTGAGCCACCCACTGTTTTTCTATTCTTTATTTGAGTTCTGCTCTGATCTTTATTATTTCCTTCCTTCTGCTAACTGTGTGCTGTTTCTTCTTTTTCTCATTTCTTGAGGCACACAGTTGTTTATTTGAGATCTTTCTTTTTTTATATGCTTTGGTTGTTTATCTTTTGTGTGTCTATTACAAATTCTTTTTTGTTCTTACCATGAAGCTGCATTGAGCCTTATTATTATGACATCTATTTTAAGCTGGTAACATCTTCATCTCAATTACATCCAACAGTTCTACACTTTTACTCCCTCCTCATACTTTGTTATTAATGTCAGTGTGTACTTCTTTCTCCATTGTCTATCCACTAACAAACTTTGCAATTAGAGTTACTCTTAATATTTTTGTGTTTGTGTACTTTTATACTGTATTTAAAAGTGATTATGCACCACCATTACAGTATTATTATATTCTGTGTTTGTCTATATATTTACCTTTACCAGTGAGATTTATTTTCTTGTGCTTTTGTGTTGCTCTTTAACATCAGTTCATCTCAATGTGAAGAATTTCCTTTATCACCTCTTGCAAGGCAGGTCTACTGGTGATGAATTTGCTCCTGCTACTTTGTTTAACAGGGAAAATCATTACCTCTCCTTTATTTTTTTTAAATTTTTTAAATTAACATTTATTTATTTTTTCAGAGTCAGAAAGAGACAGAGCACGAGCAGGGGAGGTGCAGAGAGAGGGAGACACAGAATTGGAAGCAGGCTCCAGGCTCTGAGCTGTCAGCACAGAGCCCGATGTGGGACTCAAACCCACGAACCGTGAGATCATGACCCCAGCCGAAGTCAGTCGCCCAACCGACTGTGCCACCCAGGCGCCCCTCCTCTCCTTTATTTTTAAAAGACAGTTTTACTAGGTAGAGATTTGTTGGTTTGCAGGATGTTTTTTTTTTCCTTGAGTACTTTGAATATATTTCCCTGCTGTCTTTCGGCCTGCAGGATTTCTGATAAGAAATCCACTGACAGTTTTATGGGGGTTCCCTTGTATGTGATGAGTTAGTTTTCTTTTGGAGATTTGAAAATTCTCTGTTTGTCTTTGACTTGACTTTTGACAATGTAATTATAATGTGTCTTTATGTAGACTTCTTTGGTTCAACCTATTTGGGCATTTTTAAGCTTCATGAATCTGGATGTTCATTTCTATCCCCAGATCTGGAAATTTTTCAGCCACTATTTCTTCAAAGAAGCTTTCTGACCCTTTCTCTGTACCTTCTACTTCTATGACTCTCTTAATGAATATGTTATTTCTTTTCATGGTGTCTTATCTGTCTTATAGTATTTCTTCATTATTTTTCATTCATTTTTTTTCTTTTTGCTCATTTGAGTGGATAATTTCAAATGACCTATATTGGAGTTCACTAAGCCTTTCTTCAGCTTGATTGAGTCTGCTGTTAAAGTTGTCTATTGATTTTTTTTTTCAATTCAGTCACTGTATTCTTCAGCTGTAGGATTTTTGTTCATTTTTTCATGGCTTCTCTCTTTGTTGAACTTCTCATCTGTTTATGTATTGTTTTTGTTCATTTGTCTCTCTTGTTCTGTAGTTCACTGAGCTTCTTTAAGTATGGTTATTTTGAATTTTGTCAGGCATTCATAATCTCTATTTCTTTAGGTTTCGTTACTAGAGCTTTATTAGTTTCATTTAGTAGTGTCATGCTTCCTTGAACCTTCATGATCCATGTAACTTTGAATTTGTGTCTGCACATTTAAGAAGTTACCTCTTGCATTCTTTATGGACTGCATTTGTCAAGAAAAGATATTTTTGCCAGTCAGCCTAGCCTGGAATTTGGGGTGGGCCTGCTTGTGGGGCCCATGGCCAAATGTGACCCACTGTTGGGGCCCATGGGGTGTACCATTGTATGAGAACTGCAGGGTCAGGCAGGGCCCATTGCTAGTACTCTGCAGTGTAGTGGAACTATAGTTTACTGGGGCTGGCTGGTGGGGCTTTTTGGTCATGGAGGCCTACCTGGCCTCTGCATTCCCATAAGATTGCTGGTGGGACTCTGTTGTTTTACAGGATTGGCTGGTGGGCCTCTATTTTCAGGAGGATCCACCAGTGGAGATTTTGTGGCCAGGCAGGGATGTCTGATGGGAATCACAGAGCTTCCACTGAGATCCACCACTACTGCCACCTGAGAGCTTTTACTCCTTCTATTTGGTCCCAGCTCTTGCCTGGTGGTCTAGCTGTATTAGTTCCCCTAGCATTCCATGTGAGGTAAGACAGAAGTTGGAAAGACAGAAATCTGGGAAGTTGGGTGTCTACCTCTTTTTCCCTTTATGCCACTGGAGAAATTAGGATGAAAGGATCCTTCTTTATGCTGTTCTGTGTTGGCTTGGAGGAGAGGCATTGTGGGCAGAGTGAGTGGGCAGTGTGTTTCTCTTTCTTTCAGTTTCTGTGCTCCACTGGGTGCTATTACCTTACCCCCAGACTCTAGAAATCTCACAGTGCCATTCTTGTTCATGGGTAGTTGCTAAATCTGTTTATGTGAGGGGATAGAGTTGAGGACCTTTTATTCTGTTATCTTGCTGACAACATTCTGATAATGCCTTTTTTTATCCCTGGTAATTTCCTTGTTCTGAAGTCTGTTTTGTCTGAAATTAATATAGCTACTCCAGATTTTTTTTTTATTAGTGCAGCATCATATATCTTTTTCCATCCCTTTACTTTAAATCTATCTGTATCTTTGTATTTTAAGTGGATTTGTTGTAGGCAATATATAGTTGCATCTTTTAAAACATCTACTTTGTTGGGGACACCTGGGTGCTCAGTTGGTTAAGTGCCCAACCTGGGCTCAGGTCATGATTTTGCTGTTCCTGACTTCGGGCCCCATGCCAGGCTCTGTGCTGACAGCTCAGAGCCTGGAGCCTGTTTTGGATTCTGTGTCTCTGTCTCTCTGCCCCTCCCTTGCTTGTGTTCTGTCTCTCTCTCAAAAATAAATAAACATTAAAAAAATTTTTAAGTATCTACTTTGTCAAGTCTCTTTTAATTGGTGCATTTAGTCCATTATCTGTAAAGCAATTATTAAAATAATTCAATAAGTATCTACAGAATTATAACTGTTTTACATATGTTACATTTGTTCTTTGTTGCTTGTTTTATCCCCCCCCCCTTTTCTGCCCATCTAAAGAATAGCCTAGTGTAATTTTATCCATATTCATCAATAGGTAAGCTTTTCCCCACCTAATCACTGCTACTTTCAAAATCTTTTTATTTTTCAAGATTTTTGTTACCTGGTTTTCTGCAGTTTACACATGGTATGTCTAGGTCTGGGTTCTGCTTAGTGTTCTGACATTAGTTCTGCTTAGTGTTCTCTGAGTTACCTGTAGTTTGATGTAGTTTACCTGTAGATCTGTTGTTTGATGTTTACCATTAGTTTGGAAAATTCTCAGTCAGTATTACTTCAGATATTTCTTCTGCTCCTTTTTCTTTTTATTCTCCTTCTAGCATTCCATGTATGCTTGCTACACCTTGTGTGTTTTTCCTAGAGTTCTTGAATATTCTATTCTGGTCGTTTCCATTCTCTTTTCTTTTTATTTCGGTTTAAGATGTTTCTATTAATGTATCTTCAAGCTTACTGATTCTTTCCTAAACCATGTCCAGTCCATTGGTGAGCTCATCAAAAATATTTTTCATTTGTCACGATATTTTTACTTTCTAATATTTCCTTTTGATTCTTTGTTAGGGTGTCCATCACTCTGCTTACATTGCACATTTGTTCTTCATATTGTCTGTTTGAGATCTTAGCATATTAAACATAGTTATTATTAATTTATGTAATTATAATTATTATTATTTTTATGTTTGTTTTTTAAGGAAAGAGAGAGACAGCATGAGTGGGGGGAAGGCAGGGAGAGAGGGAGCACAGAATCCAAGCAGGCTCCAGGCTCTGAGCTGTCAGCACAGAGCCTGACATAGGGCTTGAACTCACAAGCCGTGAGATCAAGACCAGAGCCAAAGTCGGACGCTTAACCGACTGAGCTACCCAGGTGCTCCAAACAGTTATATTACCAGCCTGATAATTTCAAAATCTGTGCAATGTCTGTATCTGTCTGTTCCTTTCAGTCCATTCAGACTGTGTTTTCCCTTGCCTTTAAATTTTTTACTAAAAGCCAGACATGGCGGATTGGTTAATATAACTGGTGTAATTATTCCTTAATGTGAGGTTTCATTTTTATCTGGCCAGGAATTAGACTGTGTTTACTCTTTAGTTTTGTAAGCATCAGAGGCTTTAGTTTCCTCTAGTGTCCTTGTTTTTTCTTGCCCCCTTTATCTTTGGGTTTTCCTAAAGACTCCTTAAGTAGTCTGAGTCTTGTGGTTCTTTCTGCTCTAGACCCATTATTATATATGAGCCCTACTATTGAGGTGGTGAGATGTACAGGGAGGAAAAGTGTTCTATAATCCTCTGACTAGGTGTCAGTATTTTAGTAGGCCTGTGCCCCTGGTCTCAGAGCTTCCGCAGAGTTCCCCAGTTCTCCTGCACCTCCTTATTTGAGACTGGAAGGTTATGAAGTTGGGTATTTCACTTTCTCATAAGTCTGCAAGGCTCTGATAAAGGAGCTTCCCTTGAGGATAGGCCATTGTTGCTAAGAACAGAACAGTTGGGCATATTGAAAAGTTGTTTATTTTGCCCCCATTTTCCCTTCTGGGAAACCTGAGGATGTTTTTCTCTAATCTGTACCAGGAGAACATGGTGAGGCTGCTAGAAGGTAAACTCAAGAAAGTCTGCAGACCTCTTGAAACTTGTTCTCCAGGAGTTTTTAACTTTCGTGCTAGCCCACACTTAGCCACCAGGAATTCGTCCATCACTATGTCAGTGGTCTTACCAGTACTGGCTCCATTGGCTTCTGCTCCCAGTAAGCTGTAATTCCGTGTATTTTCTAGCATCCCAGTTTCTGAGGTGTTGGTTTGTTCTGTGACCTCAACTCCACTGGATCTAAGAATTACTGCTGTTTCCTCAGCTTTTTTTTGTCATAGTGAGAATGAGACTTTTAATTTCCAAAATCTTTATCTGTTGAGGAGACTATTTTTATTAGTTCCTTGAGCATATTAAATTTCAGATTGTAGCTTAAAAACGTTATGACTTCGAGGAACTTTACTTGACCATCTTATATTAAGTAGCACCATCTACCAATGTTTATTCCAATCGATAATCACTGACAAGTTTTTGCTTTTTGTGTGTTTCTCCTACTGGAATTTTTCTCTCATGAGAGCAGGAGCTGCATTGGTCTTGTTCATAAATGTATTCATAGTACTTTACACAATGTATGTTGCATAGTAGGCCATCAATAAATATTTATTGAATAAATGGATTGGTTATCAGTGACTAGTGACTGAGGAGTTTTAGTAGATAAGGCAGAGGGAAGTGTCTAAAGTAAGTCAGTCCCAGGTTTCTGTCTTTGTACATCTACATGGGTAATGGTGCAACTCACTCAGGTAAGGAATGTGGCACAAGGAGTACATTTTCAGAGGTGATAATGAGTAGTGTTGGGAGTGCCTCAAGGAAAACCTAGTATAATGGGTTTCCAGTATGAATTTCTGGAACTTAGGAGAAGACATTGACTGGAGCAGCCTCAAGACTGTAACTGGAATGAAGCAGGACTAGATGAGATGGTTCAGTAGGAGTTTTGTAGACCTATTTTCAAGGTCTCTGCATATATTGCCTTTAAAGATTGTTTCTTTTTCAGTTTTATCTCTTCTATGCTTTTTCCCCTCTTTTTCAGATTAATGTTCTCTCATTTGTTCTTCTCTAGATAATTGATAGATATGTCTGTTCTTTATAAGCAATAGTAATAGATACATACTTTGTTGTGTTCTTTTCACAAGAATTCACAACGCACAACACTACCATTTTAGCAGTACAAGACTTATCCTTCAATGTATATGAAGGGCAAATCACTGTTCTTCTAGGACATAATGGGGCAGGAAAGACTACCACCTTATCAGTTCTCACAAGTAAGTTTTCAGGGTCACCCTGATCACAGATACTGTGCATGAAGCTCTGAAGCTTCTGTTTCTGTGTACCCTCTTGACATTAACATCATTGTTATTTAAGTGATATACACAGTTGTTTATTAATTCATGCTCTTCCTAAAGTGTAAATCATTTATTATAAAGTTTAAAAATTAGTATTTGTTTCTGTATTTTAAGTGCATCACACTTCTTCATAGTACAATGTTCTCATTGGTCAATGCCAAGACCCTCTTTTTTAAAAATTTTTCAATGATTTTAAAGTTTATTTATTTTTGAGAAAAAGAGAGACAGAGTGTGAGTGGAGGAGGGGCAGAGAGAGAGGGAGACCCAAAATCCGAAGCAGGCTCCAGGCTCTTAGCTGTCAGCACAGGGCCCAACACAGGGCTTGAACTCATGAACCATGAGATCATGACCTAACCCAAGGATGGATGCTTAACTGACTGAGCCACCCAGGTGCCCCAAGACTCTCTTCTTCTTCTTTTTTTAAATTTAATTTATTTTTTAAATTTACATCCAAGTTAGTTAGCATATAGTGCAACAGTGATTTCAGGAGTAGATTCCTTAATACCCCTTACCTATTTAACACATCTCTCTTCTCATGACCCCTCCAGTAACCCTCTGTTCTCCATATTTAAGAATCTCTTATTTTTGTCCTCTGCCCTGCTTTTATATTATTTTTGCTTCCCTTCCATTCTGTTCATCTGTTTTGTGTCTTAAAGTCACATATGACTGAAGTCACATATTTGTCTTTCTCTAATTTTGCTTATTAGCATAATACCCTCTAGTTCCATCCACATAGTTGCAGGTGGCAAGATTTCATTCTTTTTGATTGCTGAGTAATACTCCATTGTATATATATACCACATCTTCTTTTTTTTATATACAATGACATTTTTATTTTTTTTCTTTTTCAAGATTTTTAAAAATATAATTTATTGTCAAATTGGCTTCCATACAATACCCAGTGCTCATACCAACAAGTGCCTTTCTCAATGCCCACCACCCACTTTCCCCTCTCCCCCAACCCTCAGGTTGTTCTCTGTATTTAAGAGTCTCTTATGGCTTGCCTCCCTCCCTCTCTGTTTGTAACTTATTTTTTTCCTCCTTCCCCTTTTTAATCTTTTTTTAAGATTTACCTCCAAATTAGTTAGCATAGAGTGCAACAATGATTTCAGGAGTAGATTCCTTAATGCCCCTTACCCATTTAGCCCATCCCCCCTCCCACCACCCCTACAGAAATCCTCAGTTTTTCTCCATATTTATAAGTCTCTTCTGTTTTGTCCCCCTCCCTGTTTTTATATTTGTTTCCCTTCCCTTATGTTCATCTGTTTTGTCTCTTCAAGTCCTCATATGAGTGAGGTGATATGATTTTTGTCTTTCTCTGACTGACTAATTTCACTTAGTGTAATACCCTCCAGTTCCATCCATGTAGTTGCAAATGGCAAGATTTCATTCTTTTTGATTGCCGAGTAATACTCCACTGTATATATATACCACATCTTCTTTATCCATTCATCCATGGATGGACATTTGCGCTCTTTACATACTTTGGCTATTGTTGATAGTGCTGCTATAAACATGGGGGTGCACATGTCCCTTCGAAACAGCACACCTGTATCCCGTGGAGAAATGCCTAGTAGTGCAATTGCTGGGTTATAGGGTAGTTCTATTTTTAGTTTTTTTTGAGTAACCTCCATACTGTTTTCCAGAGTGGCTCCACCAGCTTGCATTCCCATCTTGAGAGTTTTTTATTAAGAAAGGATGCTTTATTTTGTCAAATCCTTTTTCTGCATCTATTGGCAGGATCATATGGTTCTTATCCTTTCTTTTATTAATGTGATGTATCACATTGATTGATTTGCAAATATTGAACTAGCCTTGCAACCCAGGAATGAATCCCACCTGATTATGATGAATAAATCTTTTTATAAGCTGTTGAATTTGATTTGCTAGTATCTTGTTGAGAATTTTTGCATCCATATTCATCAGGGATATTGGCCTGGTGTTCTCTTTTTTTGTTTGGTCTCTGTCTGGTTTGGGAATCAAGGGAATGCTGGCTTCATAGAATGAGTCTGGAATTTGCCTTGCATTTCTATTTTTTGGAACAGCTTGAGAAGGATAGGTATTAACTCTGCTTTAAATGTCTGGTAGACTTCCCCAGGGAAGCCATCTGGTCCATGACTCTGATTTGCTCAGAGATTTTTGATAAATGATTCAATTTCTTCACTAGCTTTAGGTCTATTCAAATTTTCTATTTCTTTCCTTTTGAGGTTTGGTAGTATGTGGGTGTTTAGGAATTTGTCCATTTCTTCCAGGTTGTCCAGTTTGTTGGCATATAATTTTTCCTAGTATTCCCTGATAATTGTTTGTATTTCTGAGGGATTGGCTGTAATAAATCCAGTTTCATTCATGATTTTATCTATGTGGGTCGTCTCTGTTTTCTTTTTGAGAAGTCTGGCTAGAGGTTTATCAATTTTGTTTATTTTTTCAAAAACCAACTCTTGGTTTCATTGATCTGCTGTACAGTTTTTTAGATTCTATATTGTCTATTTCTGCTCTGATCTTTATTATTTCTCTTCTGCTGGGTTTTGGGTGTCTTTTCTGTTCTTCTAGTTCCTTTAGGTGTGCTCTTAGATTTTGTATTTGGGATTTTTCTTGTTTCTTGGGATAGGCCTGGATTGCAATGTATTTTCCTCTCAGGACTGCCTTTGCTGCATCCCAAAGCGTTTGGATTGTTGTATTTTCATTTTTGTTTGTTTCCATATATTTTTAAATTTCTTCTCTAATTGCCTGGTTGACCCATTTGTTCTTTAACCTCCATGCTTTTCAAGGTTTTCCAGACTTTTTCCTGTGGTTGATTTCAAGTTTCATAGCATTGTGATCTAAAAGTTTACGTGGTATGATCTCAATTCTTTTATATTTACTGAGGGCTGTTTTGTGACCCAGTATGTGATCTATTTTGGAGAATGTTCCATGTGCACTCAAGGAGAAAGTATATTCTGCTGCTTTTAGGATGTAGAGTTCAAAAGGTATCTTTCAAGTCCATCTGGTCCAGTGTATCATTCAGGGCCATTGTTTCTTTACTGATTTTCTGTCTAGATGATCCATCCACTGTTGTAAGTGGAGTATTAAAGTCCCCTAAAATGACTACATTCTTATTAATAAGGTTGCTTATGTTTGTGATTAATTGTTTTATATATTTGGGTGCTTCCAAATTCAGTGTATAGACATCCATTTCTCTTCCTGATAGATAGGCCCCATAATTATTATATAATGCCCTTCTTCATCTCTTGTTACAGCCTTTAATTTAAAGTCTAGTTTGATATAAGTATGGCTACTCCGGCTTTCTTTTGACTTCTAGTAGCATGATAGATAGTTCTCTATCCCCTCATTTTCAATCTGAAGGTGTCCTCAGATACCTTGTAGTGGATCTCTTGTAGACAGCAAATAGATGGTTCTTGTTTTTTTTTTTATCCATTCTGATATCCTATGTCTTAAGGTTGGAGCATTTAGTCCATTTACATTCAGTGTTATTATTGAAATATATGGGTTTAGAGTCATTATGATGTCTGTAGGTTTCATGGTTGTAGTGATGCCTCTGGTACTCTGTGGTCCCTGCAACATTTCACTCACAGAATACCCCTTGTAGGGCTGATTTAGTGGGGATGAATTCCTTCATTTTTTGTTTGTTGGGGAAAATCTTTATATCTCCTTCTATTCTGAATTACAGGCTTGCTGGATAAAGGATTCTTGGCTTCATATTTTTCCTATTCATCACATTGAAGATTTCCTGCCATTCCTTTCTGGACTGCCAATTTTCAGTAGATAGGTCTGCTACTACCCTTATGTGTTTACCTTTGTATGTTAAGGCCCATTTATCCCTAGCTCCTTTCAGAATTCTCTCTTTGTCCTTGTATTTTGCCAGTTTCACTATGATATGTATGCAGATGTGTGATTCAAGTTACATATGAAGGAAGTTCTCTGTGCCTCTTGGATTTCAATGTCTGTTTCCTTCCCCATACTGGGGAAGTGTTCAGCTATGATTTTTTCAAGTACACCTGTTTTTTGTTTTGTCTATTTGTCTGTCTGTCTGTTTGTTCTTCTCTTTTCTTCCTTTTCCTTTTTCTTTTTCTTTCTGCTTTCTCTTTTTCTTTTGGAATCAGGCTTATAGTTTCTGATTTGTTTTTGGTTAATTTACTCCATATATATCTATATATAGATATACATATAGGTATATATATATATATATATACATATAAATCTATACATATAATTTTTTCTGTTTTGTTTGTTTAATCAGGCATTTTTACTCTATTCTTTTCATACACTTTACCTATTTTCTTCTTTATTTTCCTTTCTTTCTCTCTAGATAAAGTCTTATAGTTCTTTTGGCTCTCTGCCTGGTCTTCCTTTCTCCCCTTTCATTTTTCCCTTTGTATGGGATCAGACTCCCCCTCCCTTTCCTTTTTCTTCCGGGGTTACTTCAACAAACAATTCAAAGCACCAGGGTTGAAGTCCCAACATTCCATCACTACAAGCAAGGAGGAGCCTTGCAGAGGACTGACCAATGGGATAGAGGAGCCAAAACACAATAACAGAGTGCACACAACACACTCCAAAAACACTTTTCTGAAGTGCCAGGGCCTGAACAGCGTATGACCCCTTTTTAATATAGTAGTAGTTGCGAGTGAAGGAGACATAATGAGCTATTAAAACATGTAAAAGACAGAAACCTTGCCAAAATGATGAAATGGAAGAACTCTCCTCAAAAGAAAATTCAGGAAGAAATCACAGCCAGAGAAATTCTCAAAACAGACATAAACAATATATCTGAACAAGAATTTAGAATAACAGTCATAAGAAATAGCTGGGCTTGAGAAAAGCATAGAAGACAGCAGAGAATCTATTACTGCCAAGATTAAAAACCTAAGAAATAGTCACAATGAATTAAGAAATGCTATAAATGAGATGCAAACTAAACTAGATACAGTGACAGCAAGGTGGAAGAAGCAGAGAAAGAGTAGGTGAAATAGAAGACAAAATTATAGAAAATAATGATGAAGCTGAAAAAAAGGGGGGAAAGAAAATGGCTAGATCATGAAAGGAGAATTAGAGAGCTAAGTGATTCCATAAAATGAAACAAAGTTCATATCATAGGAGTTCCAGAAAAAGAAGAGCGAGAGAAAGGGGCTATATTTGAACACATTATAGCTGAGAACTTCCCTATTATGCGAACGGAAACAGGCATCCAAGTCCAAGAGCACAAAGAACTCCCTTCAAAATCAACAAAAACAGGTCAACACCATGACATATCATAGTGAAACTAGCAAAATACAAACATAAGGAGAGAATTCTGAAAGCAGATAGGGACAAATGGTTCTTATCCTACAAGGGTAGGCACATGAGGGTAGTAGCAGACCTGTCGATTGAAACTTGGCAGGTGAGAAAGGAATGGCAGGAAATATTCAATGAGCTGAGTAGGAAAAATATGCATCCAAAAATCCTTTATCAAGCAAGGCTGTCATTCAATATAGTAGGAGAGATGCAGAGTTTCCCAAACAAAAGCTAAAGCAGTTCATGATCACTAAACCAGCCCTGCAGGAGATTCTATGGGAGACACTGAGTGGAAAACAGCAAAGACTGCAAAGGACTGAGACATCACCACAAACAGCAAAACCTACAGATAACACAATGGCATTGAATCCATATCTTTCAGTAATCACTCTGAATGTAAGTGGACTAAATGCCCCCATCAAAAGACATAGGGTATTAGAGTGGATAAAAAAAAACACACAAAAAAAACGATCCATCTCTATGCTACCTACAAGAGACTCATTTTAGACCTGAGGACACCTATAGATGGAAAATGAGAGGATGGAGAAACATCTATCATGCTACTGGATGTCAGAAGGAAGCCAAAGTAGCCATACTTATATCAGACAAACTAGATTTTAAAACAAAGAATGTAACAAGAGATGAAGAAGGGCATTATATCACAATTAAAGGGGTTTGTCCACCAAGAAGAGCTAACAATTGTAAATGTTTATGCCCCCAGTGTGAAAGCATCCAAATATATAAATCAATTAATAATAAACATAACCAAAGTTATTGATAATAATAGCGTGATTGTAGGGGAATTTAATACTCCACTTATAACAATGGACAGATCATCTAAGCAGAAGATGAATGAGGAAACAATGACTCTGAATGACACATTGGAATAGATGGACTTAACTGATATATTCAGACCTTTTCATCCTAAAGCAGCAGAACACACATTGTTCTTGAGTGCACATGGAACATTCTCCAAAATAGATCACATAATGTGTCACAAAACAGCCTTCAACAAGTATAAAAAGATTGAGATCATACCATGCATATTTTTAGCTCACAACACTATGAAACTTAAAATCAATGACAAGAAAAAATTTGGAAAGCCCCCAACTACATGGAAGTTAAAGAACATCCTATTAAAGAATGAACAGGTTAACCAGGAAATTAAAGAAGAAATTTAAAAATATATGGAAGAAAATGAAAATGAAAACAAAATAGTCCAAATCCTTTGGGAAGCAGCAAAGGCAGTCCTAAGAGGAAAATGCATTGCAATGCAGGCCTATATGAAGAAGCAAGAAATGTCCCAAGTAACCTTACAACTACAGGAATTCGAAAACCAGCAGCAAATAGAGCCCAAAGACAGCTAACGAAGGGAAATAATAAAGATTAGAGCAGAAATAAATGATATAGAATCCAAAAAACAGAACAGATCAATGAAACTAAGAGTTGGTTTTTTGAAAAAAAAATAAACAAAATTGATAAACCTTTAGCCAGGCTTCTCAAAAAGAAGAGAGAGGACCCAAATATATAAAATCACAAATGAAAATGGATTTATTACAACCAATCCCTCAGAAATACAAGCAATTATCAGGGAATACTAGGAAAAATTATATGCCAACAAACTGGACAACCTGGGAGAAATGGACAAATTCCTAAACACCCACACACTACAAACCTCAAAAGGAAGAAACAGAAAATTTGAACAGACCCATAACTAGTGAAGAAATTGAATCTGTTATCAAAAACAGAGTCCTGAACAAATCAGAGTCCTGGACCAGATGGCTTCCCTGGAGAATTCTACCAGACATTTAAAGCAGAGTTAATACCTATCCTCCTCAAGCTATTCCAAAAAATAGAAATGGAAGGAAAACTTCTGGACTCATTCTATGAAGCCAGCATTACTTTGATTCCCAAACCAGACAGAGACCAAACAAAAAAAGAGAACTGCAGGCCAATATCCCTGATGAACATGGATGCAAAAATTCTCAACAAGATACTAGCAAATCAAATTCAATAGCACATAAGAAGAATTATTCATCGTGATCAAGTGGGATTCATTCCTGGGCTGCTGGTTCAATATTTGCAAATCAATCAATGTGATACATCACATTAATAAAAGAAAGGATAAGAACCATATGATCCTGTTAATACAAACTCCTTCTTGTCTGACAGATTTAAAAAAAAATTTTTTTAATCTTTATTTATTTTTGACAGAGACAGACAGAATGCGAGTGGGTTAGGGGCAGAGAGAGAGGGAGACACAGAATCCGAAGCAGGCTCCAGGCTCCAAGCTGTCAGCACAGAGCCCGATGTGGGGCTCGAACCCACAGACTGCAAGATCATGACCTGAGCCAAAGTCAGATGCTCAACTGACTGAGCCACCCAGGCGCCCCATGATCCTATTAATAGATACAGAAAAAGCATTTGACAAAATACAGCATTCTTTCTTAATAAAAACCCTCACGAAATTTGTGATAGAAGGAACATAACATCATAAAAGCCATATATGAAATGCCCACAGCTAATATCATCCTCAATGGAGAAAAACTGAGAGCTTTCCCCCTGAGATCAGGAACATGACAGGGATATCCACTCTCACCACTGTTGTTTAACATAGTGTTGGAAGTCCTAGCCTCAGCAATCAGACAGCAAAAATAAAAGGCATACAAATTGGCAAAGAAGAAGTCAAACTTTCATTCTTCGCAGATGACATGATACTCTACATCGAAAACCTGAAAGACCAACAAAAACTGCTAGAGCTGATACAGGAATTCAGTAAAATCTCGGGATATAAAATCAATGTAGAGAAATCAGTTGCATTTCTATATCCCAATAATGAAGCAACAGAAAGAGATACCAGGGAATCAGTCCCATTTACAATTGAATCAAAAACCATAAAATACCTAGGAATAAGCCTAACCAAAGAGATAAAAGATATGTACACTGAAAACTATAGAAAGCATATGAAAGAAATTGAAGGAGACAAAAAGAAATGGAAAAAGATTACATGCTCATGGATTGGAAAAACAAATATTGTTAAAATGTGAATACTACCCAAAGGAATCTACACATTCAATATAATCCCAATCAAAAGACCACCAGCATTCTTCACATAGCTAGAACAAACAATCCTAAAACTTGTATGGAACCACAAAGACCGTGAATATCCAAAGTAATGTTAAAAAAGAAAACCAAAGCTGGAGGTATCACAATCTTGGCCTCTACTACAAAGTTGCAATCATGAAGACATTATGGTATTGGGACAAAAACAGACACATAGACCAATGGAATAGAGAACTCAGAAATGAACCCACAATTATATGGCCAACTAATCTTGGACTAAGCAAGAGAAAGTATCCGATTGAAAAAAAACAGTCTCCTTAGCAAATGGTTCTGGAAGAACTTGACAGCAACATGCAGAAGAATGAAACTGGACCACTTTCTTACACTACATACAAAGATAAATTCAAAATGGAGACCTAAATGTGAGACAGGAAACCATCAAAATCCTACAGGAGAAAACAGGCAGTAACCTCTTTGACCTCGGCTGTAGCATCTTACTTGACATGTCTCTGGAGGCAAGGGAAATAAGAGCAAAAATGAACTATTGGAATGTCATCAAGATGAAAATCTTCTCCACAGCAAAGGAAACAATCAATGAAACTAAAAGTCACCTGACAGAATGGGAGAAGATATTTACAAATGACATATCGGATAAAGGGTTAGTATCCAAAATCTATAATGAACTTATCAAACTCAACATCCGAAAAAAAAAATCTAGTGAAGAAATGGGCAGAAGACATAAATAGACACTTCTCCAAAGAAGACATCCAGATGTCAAACAGACATATGAAAAGATGCTCAACATCACTCATTATCAGGGAAATACAAATCAAAACCACAAGGAGATACCACCTCAAACCAGTCAGAGAGGCTAAAATTAACAACTCAGGCAACAATACATGTTGGTGAGGACATGGAGGAAGGGGAACACTCTTGCACTGTTGGTGGAAATGCAAACTGGTTCAGCTACTCTGGAAGACAGTGTGGAGGTTCCTCAAAAAATTAAAAATAGAATTACCCTGTGACCCCACAATTGCACTACTAGGAATTTATCCAAAGGATATATGAGTGCTTATTTGAAGGGCACGTGCACAATGTTTATAGCTGCACCATCAACAATAGCCAAATTATGGAAAGAGCCCAAATGTCCATCAACTAATGAATAGATTAAGAAGATGTGATTTATATGCACAATGGAATCCTACTCAGCAATGAAAAAGAATGAAATCTTGCCATTTGCAACTATGTGGATGGAACTAGAGGGTATTATGCTATGTGAATTAAGTCAGAGAAAGACAGATTCCACATGATTTCACTCATGTGGAATTTGAGAAACATAACAGATGATCATGGGGGAAGGGAAGGAAAAATAAGGTAAAAACAGAGAGGGAGACGAGCCATAAGAGACTCTTAAATAGAGAACAAACAGGGTTGTTGGGATGGGGGAAATTGGTGATGGGCATTAAGGAGGGAACTTATTGGGATGAGCACTGGGTGTTATATGTTAAGTGATGAATCACTGGGTTCTACTCCTGAAGCCACACCTACACTGTATGTTAACTAACAAGGAAGAGAGAGAGAGAGAGAGAGAGGAGTAAGAGCAGAAAGAAAGAAAGAAAGAAAGAGAAGAAAGAAAAAGAAAAGAAAAAAGGGAAGGAAGGGAGGGAGGGAGGGAGGCAGGGAGGAAGAAAAAGAAAGTCATTTTAAAGTCTTTGTGTAACAGATCTATCATCAGGTCTTACTCAGGGACAGTGTCTATTGATTTATTTTATTCCTTTGAATGGGCTCTACTTCCCGGTTTTTTTGCATCTCTCTGATCAGAAGCAGAAATAAGCAGTCAGAGTACAAGGTGCCCAATATTTGGAAGAGAGGATCCCTTTTGCCCACCCTGCTCCACCTAGCTCTATGCAAGCTGCTCCAGAAACATGTCCTCAGATACTATCATAGTGCTGGGAATAGAGGATGGTAGGTGCTAGTGTGCTAAAAGCTAATTAAAACTAACTACAATTTATAGTGCATATCTGCCTCTGGAATTTCCAAGCTTGTAGTAGACTCCAGAGTTCCAAAATATTCTATTAGACAGCTTCTGCCTGTGTAATTGTTGTCTAGGTGGGGAGGTAAATTGATGCTTCCTACTCTGCCATCTTCCCAGAATCCCCTCAATCTGTATTCTTTTTATATTGTTTTGAGTTAACTTCTTAATTGTTTAGTGGGCTTCTCAATGGATCACAGTATTTGTTGTTCAAAATAGTTTGCAAGATGTATTGGGTTCTCTAAAACACCTGAATTATGAGTGTAGGCTTAGAGATTTGTTTTAAAATTTGTAAAATAAACAAGTTTTTAAAATATTCATTATTTTTATTATTGGTTTTAACTTAGGTTTTAGTCAGCTATTTTGTCTGAATATTAGATAATTTTTATAATACATTATCATCAATATATGACTGCAACCATCACTAGGATCCCAGTTCTACTCGCCTACATCTTAAACAATGGTCATAATGTCATATTGCATATAATAGAGCTATGGAAGTCCCCAGTTACTGCACATCTATCTACTACCACTACCAAAAAGTAGGATGTCACTGAGCCGAACCTAGCTGTTATTGTCCAAACCCCCTTCTTTGACAGTCTTTGCTTATGATATCATAGCATCCCTTGAGACTAAACCAATGAAGACTTATTAGAGAAAATAAAGTCCCAAATTTCAAAAATATCCATCCAGTTATTAACACTGTACATCAAACTAGTGATTTAGATCTCTTTTACTTTTCAGGGTCATCAGATTTTCCTTTAGGTTTACAGTGAGTAAAGGTTGAGCCAATGGTAGGCTAACCACTTTCTAGCTCATTCAGCTTGTTCAGGTGAATATACTTATGTAAATCGGTACACTGCTATTTTGTAATTATTTTCCATGTATTTAACAGATTAATTATGGCCCTTTATAGGGAAATAACATCATGACAGAAAAATCCATACTTTTGCACAGTTGTAGATCCAGCACATGACAATACCTTCTAGATGTAATGATTCCATAATCACTGGAGAAATTCTTTGGAAAAACTGTGGGTTCTAACCTTTTTAGACACATGGGCTGGAGAACTACAGGTCTTCTATATTATCCATATTTACCATATGCTCAGTAAGATAGTTGAGTTGTGTTCATTGTTATTTCTTATTGCAGGTGAGGTAAAAAATTGGCTATTGTCCACAGTTTGATGCCTTGCTGGATTACATGACTGGTCGGGAAATAATGGCCATGTATGCCATGTTGTGGGGGGTTCCTGAGAAGAAGATTAAACCATATGTGAATAAATCATTGCAATCACTGAATCTGGAACCCTATGCTGACAAGTTTATTTACACTTACAGGTGAGGTATTGTACTGGTGCTCTCATTGCAGCTAATATTGATGAGCCTCCTGTGTTTCTGTTCTTTGAAATGGATGCCCACGGTTTAACCAGAGTTCCATTGACAAACAGAGGCAATGACTGTGAGGTGATCTAATGCCCTGGCAGTGTTTAGATGCCAGTAGTAAAGCAGACCTAGACAGTATCATATCTCCCCTTTGCAGAGATGAAACTAAAAATCCTGGTGCTATTAAAATTGTAGCCATTGAGTTACAAAAGAGACGATTTTTCTACCTGTCTCTCTATATAGTTCTTTGTCTCTCAAATAAAAACAGTGTAAGATTCTTTGCATTGGCCTGGCCACTACGTAGTTTATATATCTAGGAATCCCAATGAACCTCAAGAATAATAATACAAATTTCACTGATAATGTGGCTAAATTGATTTTGTAAACAAAAGTTACCCTTCTACATTTCAAATCATCTGGTTTTAGGTCTGGAGCCTTGATTGAGACACATGTAATCAGCATTTTTAGTATCTCTGCTTGTTCCCTGACTCAGCATTTTGGAAATAGGCAAATTATTTTCTGTAAATGTTGATATGTGTTAAGTAGATGTTTTTAGATTAAGTAGATGTATTAAGTAGATGTATTAAGTTACTATAATGTATAGCCATCTCTGCTTCTGCTTTCTGTCTCCTTCCTTGACCATGAAGTGGAGGAAACAAATGTAGACTCAGCACTGCCATTGCCCTAATCGGAAAGCCCTCGGCTATCTTCCTGGATGAGCCATCACCTAGCATGGACCCAGAGGCCCGGCATCTGCTTTGGAACACAGTGACAAAGACACGTGAAAGTGGCAAAGTCATCCTCATTACCTCTCACAGGTGTGGTTTTTCAGGAAGCTTGATTAAGGATTAGAAGTGTTTTCATGGCTATGGGAGGGCATTATTTGGAGCTTGCAATATTGGACAGTGAACTTGCCTAAGCATGAGCTCCTCCTGAATCCTAGTGAGTGGAATGGGCAAGAATTCTCACTGAGAGGAGAAAGCAGAAAGTTTAGGATCTGTTCCATTTGAGAATTTAGTCCTCAACTACCTTGAACTTGAAAATATCTCCATTTCCCATGATATTAATGATGGGAAATGCACCTTCCAATTTTAGAGTCACAAAATACTGAAAATTTGAACTACAGGATGTCTTCCAATAGAGATCTTTTCAGCCTTACATCATTCTGGTGTCTTGTTTTGCTAGTATGGAGGAATGTGATGCCCTCTGTACCAGGCTGGCCATCATGGTGAAGGGAAAATTCATGTGCCTGGGCAGCCCTCAGCATCTCAAGAACAAGTTCAGCAGTATTTACATACTGAAGGCTAAGGTCAAGATTGATACAGATGAGAATAAATTAGAGAATTTTAAACAATATATTGCAGCATTTTTCCCAGGTAAATTAAGTTGGCTACGCTAACTTTGTTAGACATGTGTTAAATCATATTAGTTGTTCTCACCATCCATATGGTGTGTGTCTCCAATAACTATTTCTTGTGAGTGATTGATATTTATTGATACTCCACATTGAGATCCTTTTGAATGTTTGTTCTTATAAAACTATTGTATCCGGTTGTGTTAAGAACTTTTCACACAAAAAAACACAGAAGTACAGTTGACCCTTGAACAACATGGGTTTGAATGGCATGGGTCAACTTATACATGGATTTTCTTTTCAGTAAGTACAGTATAGTACTATAAGTGTATTTTTTCTTGCTTATAGTTTTCTTAATAACATTTTCTTTTCTCTAGCTTACTTTATTGTAATAATACAACATATAATACATATAACATACAAAACATATGTTAATTTACTATGTTATCAGTAAGGGTTCTGGTCAACAGTAGGCTATTAGTGGAGGACCTGGGGAAGATGGCCGTGTAGGAGGACTCTGGGCTCACCGCGTCCTGCTGATCACTCAGATTCCACCTACACCTGCCTAAATAATCCAGAAAACTGCCAGAAGACTAGCAGAATGGACTCTCTGGAGCCAAGCGCAGATGAGAGGCCAACGGAAGAGGGTAGGAAGGGCAGAGAAGCGGTGCGCGCTATATGGACTGGTGGGAGGGAGCCGGGGTGGAGAGGCAGCCCGCTGGCCAAGCAGAGCCCCCAAATCTGGCTGGCAAAAGTGGAGGGGCCGGATGGAGTGTGTTCGGACAGCAAGCGAGACTTAACATCTGGAAGGTTATAAGCTAACACCTCTGCTTGGAGAATAGGAGGGCTGGAGGACAACTGGAGGGAGAGTTGCTGAGCCCCGGGACGACAGAGCTCAGTTTGGTGGGGAACAAAGGCGCTCGCCAGCGCCATCTCCCTCACCAATGCCCCAGCCAAAATCCCAAAGGGAACCAGTTCCTGCCAGGGAACTTGCTTGCACCATGCAGACACCCAACGCTGTGCTTCTGCGGATCCACCCCTCCAGCGGCGGGTCTGACTCCCTCCTGCTGCTGCAGGGCCCTTCCCGAAGCAGATCATGAAAGGAGAAGCGAGCTGAGCCTGCCCCTCCTGCCCCCGTGCACCTTGCCTATCCACCTCAGCTAATACACCAGATCCCCAGCACCACAAGCCTGGCAGTGTGCATAGCCCAGATGGGCCACGCCACCCCACAGTGAATCCCGCCCCTAGGAGAGGGGAAGAGTAGGTACACACCAGTCTGACTGTGGCCCCAGCGGTGGGCTGGGGGCAGACATCAGGTCTGACTGTGGCCCCACCCACCAACTCCAGTTATTCAAGACAGCACAGGGGAAGTGCCCTGCAGGGCCGCACTACTCCAGGGACTATCCAAAATGATGAAACGGAAGAATTCACCTCCAAAGAATCTCTAGGAAATAACAACAGCTAACGAACTGATCAAAAAGGATTTAAACAATAGAACAGAAAGTGAATTTAGAATAATAGTAATAAAATTAATTGCTGGGCTTGAAAACAGTATAGAGGACAGCAGAGAATCTATTGCTACAGAGATCACGGGACTAAGGAATAGTCAGGAGGAGCTAAATAATGCTATAAACGAGCTGCAAAATAAAATGGAAACGACCACGGCTCGGATTGAAGAGGCAGAGGAGAGAATAGGTGAACTACAAGATAAAATTATGGAAAAAGAGGAAGCTGAGAAAAAGAGAAATAAAAAAAATCCAGGAGTATGGGGGGAAATTTAGAGAACTAAGTGATGCACTAAAGAGAAATAATCTATGCATAATTGGTATTCCAGAGGAGGAAGAGAGAAGGAAAGGTGATGAAAGTGTACTTGAAGAAATAATAGCTGAGAACTTCCCTGATCTGGGGAAGGAAAAAGACGTTGAATTCCAAGAGGCACAGAGAACTCCCTTCAGACGTAACTTGAATTGATCTTCTGCACAACATATCATAGTGAAACTGGCAAAATACAAGGATAAAGAGAACATTCTGAAAGCAGCGAGGGATAAACATGCTCTAACATATAAAGGGAGACCTATAAGACTCATGACTGATCTCTCTTCTAAAAGTTGGCAGGCCAGAAAGGAATGGCAGGAGATCTTCAATGTGATGAACAGAAAAAAATATGCCGCCAAGAATCCTTTATCCAGCAAGTTTGTCTTTTAGAATAGAAGGAGAGATAAAGGTCTTCTCAAACAAACAAAAACTGAAGGAATTCGTCACCACTAAACCAGCCCTACAAGAGATCCTAAGGGGGATCCTGTGAGACAAAGTACCAGAGACATCGCTACAAGCAAAAAACATATGGACATCACAACGACTCTAAACCCATATTTTTCTATAATAACACTGAATGTAAATGGACTAAATGCGCCAACCAAAAGACATAGGGTATCAGAATAGATAAAAAAAAAAAACAAGACCCATCTATTTGCTGTCTACAAGAGACTCATTTTAGACCTGAGGACACCTTCAGATTGAGAGCGAGGGGATGGAGAACTATTTATCATGCCACTGGAAGTCAAAAGAAAGCTGGAGTAGCCATACTTATATCAGACAAACTAGACTTTAAATTAAAGGCTGTAACAAGAGATGAAGAAGGGCATTATAAAATAATTATAGGGTCTATCCATCAGGAAGAGCTAACAGTTATAAATGTCTATGCACTGAATACGGGAGCCCCCAAATATATAAAACAATTACTCATAAACATAAGCAACCTTATTGATAAGAATGTGGTAATTGCAGGGGACTTTAACACTCCACTTACAGAATTGGAAGGATCATCTAGACACACTGTCAAAAAAGACACAAGGGCCCTGAATGATACATTGGATCAGATGGACTTGACAGATATATTTAGAACTCTGCATTCCCAAAGCAACAGAATATACTTTCTTCTTGAGTGCACATGGAACATTCTCCAAGATAGATCACATACCAGGTCACAAAACAGCCCTTCATAAGTATACAAGAATTGAAATCATACCATGCATACTTTCAGACCACAATGCTATGAAGCTTGAAATCAACCACAGGAAAAAGTCTGGAAAACCTTGAAAAGCATGGAGGTTAAAGAACACCCTACCAAAGAATGAGTGGGCCAACCAGGCAATTAGAGAAGAAATTAAAAAATATATGGAAACAAACGAAAATGAATATACAACAATCCAAACGCTTTGGGATGCAGCAAAGGCAGTCCTGAGAGGAAAATACATTGCAATCCAGGCCTATCTCAAGAAACAAGAAAAATCCCAAATACAAAATCTAACAGCACACCTAAAGGAAATAGAAGCAGAACAGCAAAGACAGCCTACACCCAGGAGAAGAAGAGAAATAATAAAGATCAGAGCAGAAATAAACCATATAGAATCTAAAAAAACTGTAGAGCAGATCAACAAAACCAAGAGTTGGTTTTTTGAAAAAATAAACAAAATTGATAAACCTCTAGCCAGGCTTGTCAAAAAGAAAAGGGAGATGACCCAAATAGATAAAATCATGAATGAAAATGGAATTATTGCAACCAATCCCTCATACATACAAGCAATTATCAGGGAATACTAGGAAAAACTATATGCCAACAAACTGGACAACCTGGAAGAAATGGACAAATTCCTAAACACCCACACGCTTCCAAAACTCAATCAGGAGGAAATAGAAAGCTTGAACAGACCCATAACCAGCGAAGAAATTGAATCAGTTATCAAAAATCTCCCAGCAAATGAGTCCAGGACCAGATGGCTTCCCAGGGGAGTTCTACCAGACGTTTAAAGCAGAGATAATACCTATCCTTCTCAAGCTATTCCAAAAAAACAAAAAGGGAAGGAAAACTTCCAGACTCATTCTATGAGCCAGTATTACTTTGATTCCTAAACCAGAGAGAGACCCAGTAAAAAAAGAGAACTACAGGCCAAAATCCCTGATGAATATGGATGCAAAAATTCTCAATAAGATACTAGCAAATCGAATTCAACAGCATATAAAAAGAATTATTCACGACGATCAAAGGGGATTCATTCCTGGGATGCAGGGCTGGTTCAGCATTCGCAAATCAATCAACGTGATACATTACATTAATAAAAGAAAAGATAAGAACCATATGATCCTGTCAATCGATGCAGAAAAAGCATTTGACAAAATTCAGCATGCTTTCTTAATAAAAACCCTTCAGAAAGTCGGTATAGAAGGAACATACTTCAACATCATAAAAGCCATTTATGAAAAGCCCACAGCTAACATCATCCTCAATGAGGAAAAACTGAGAGCTTTTTCCCTGAGATCGGGAACACAACAGGGATGTCCACTCTCACCGCTGTTGTTTAACATAGTGTTGGACGTGCTAGCATCAGCAATCAGACAACAAAAGGAAATCAAAGGCATCAAAATTGGCAAAGATGAAGTCAAGCTTTCACTTTTTGCAGATGACATGATATTATACATGGAAAATCCGATAGACTCCACCAAAAGTCTGCTAGAACTAATACATGAATTCAACAGAGTTGCAGGATACAAAATCAATGTACAGAAATCAGCTGCATTCTTATACACTAATAATGAAGCAACAGAAAGACAAATAAAGAAACTGATCCCATTCACAATTGCACCAAGAAGCATAAAATACCTAGGGATAAATCTAACCAAAATGTACAAAATCTGTATACTGAAAACTATAGAAAGCTTAGGAAGGAAATTGAAGAAGATATAAAGAAATGGAAAAACATTCCCTGTTCATGGATTGGAAGAATAAATATTGTCAAAATGTCAATAGTACCCAAAGCTATCTACACATTCAATGCAATCCCAATCCAAATTGCACCAGCATTCTTCTCGAAACTAGAACAAGCGATCCTAAAATTCATATGGAACCACAAAAGGCCCTGAATAGCCAAAGTAATTTTGAAGAAGAAGACCAAAGCAGGAGGCATCACAATCCCAGACTTCAGCCTCTACTACAAAGCTGTCATCATCAAGACAGCATGGTATGGGCACAAAAACAGACACATAGACCAATGGAATAGAATAGAAACCCCAGAACTAGACCCGTATGGCCAACTCATCTTTGACAAAGCAGGAAAGAACATCCAATGGAAAAAAGACAGTCTCTTTAACAAATGGTGCTGGGAGAACTGGACAGCAACATGCAGAAGTGTGAAACTAGACCACTTTCTTACACCATTCACAAAAATAAACTCAAAATGGATAAAGGACCTGAATGTGAGACAGGAAACCATCAAAACCCTAGAGGAGAAAGCAGGAAACGACCTCTCTGACCTCAGCCGTAGCAATTTATTACTTGACACATCCCCAAAGTCAAGGGAATTAAAACCAAAAACTACTGGGACCTAATGAAGATAAAAATCTTCTGCACTGCAAAGGAAACAATCAACAAAACTAAAAGGCAACCAACGGAATGGGAAAAGATATTTGCAAATGACATATCGGACAAAGGGCTAGTATCCAAAATCTATAAAGAGCTCACTAAACTCCACACCCAAAAAACAAATAATCCAGTGAAGAAATGAGCAGAAAACATGAATAGACATTTCTCTCAAGAAGACATCCAGATGGCCAACAGGCACATGAAAAGATGCTCAACGTCGCTCCTCATCAGGGAAATACAAATCAAAACCACACTCAGATATCACCTCACGCCAGTCAGAGTGGCCAAAATGAACAAATCAGGAGACTATAGATGCTGGAGAGGATGTGGAGAAATGGGAACCCTCTTGCACTGTTGGTGGGAATGCAAACTGGTGCAGCCACTCTGGAAACAGTGTGGAGGTTCCTCAGAAAATTAAAAATAGACCTACCCTATGACCCAGCAATAGCAGTGCTAGGAATTTACCCAAGGGATACAGGACTACTGATGCACAGGGGCACTTGTACCCCAATGTTTATAGCAGCACTCTCAACAATAGCCAAATTGTGGAAAGAGCCTAAATGTCCATCAACTGATGAATGGATAAAGAAATTGTGGTTTATATACACAATGGAGTACTACGTGGCAATGAGAAAGAATGAAATATGGCCCTTTGTAGCAACGTGGATGGAACTGTAGAGTGTGATGCTAAGTGAAATAAGCCATACAGAGAAAGACAGATACCATATGTTTTCACTCTTATGTGGATCCTGAGAACCTTAACAGAAACCCATGGGGGAGGGGAAGGGAAAAAAAGAGGTTAGAGTGGGAGAGAGCCAAAGCATAAGAGACTCTTAAAAACTGAGAACACACTGAGGATTGATGGGGGGTGGGAGGGAGAGGAGGGTGGGTGATGGGTATTGAGGGGGGCACCTTTTGGGATGAGCACTGGGTGTTGTATGGAAACCAATTTGACAATAAATTTCATATATTGGAAAAAAACAGTAGGCTATTAGTAGTAAAATTTGGGGGGAGTTGAAAGTTATACACTAATCCTCACATTGTTCAAAGGTCAATAGTACTCACCAACCTTCTGTATATTAACAAGTAAGTCTGTTGTAGATTAGGCTGTCCATATGTTTATATATGTAAAGTCATATATTTTAGCATAATTCTCAATTATTTGCACATATAATCTAAGTCTGCTAGGGCTGCTATAATAAAATACCATACACTGTGTGACTTAAACTACAGAAATTTATTTTTTCATAGTTCTCTGGCTAGAAGTCCAATATCAAGGTTTTAGCAAGTCTGGTTTCCTCTGAGGCCTCTTTCTTTGGCTGCTGATGGCTGCCTTCTTCCTTTGTCCTCATCCAGCCTTAGCTCTGTGTGCACCTTAGCTCTGGTGTCTCTTCCACTTCTAATAAGGACACTAGTTAAGAGTGGATTGAGGCCCCATTCTTATAATCTCCATTAGTATTAATTACCTCCATAAAGGCCCTTTGTCCAAATACAATCACATTCGGGGTTAGGACTTCAGCATATGAATTTGGGAAGATACAGTTCAGTCTATAAGATCTTTTAAGGTTTTTTCCTTGCACTAATAATGTAACTCTTGTCTCTTTCTGTAAGAGCCAGGATATGGAATTGAGATTCAAATAAAAATCAGTAAGCTTTTCTCTCCTTTCAAGAGTAGCATGGTTCTACAAGCTAAATTCAATAAACATCTCTCTGACTATATGGTACAATACCAGAGAAAGCAACTATTTTTTTCTACCCTTTATTTCTCTTTCCTAAATATAAAGCATGGACCTAGCAAGACTTAATTATTATGGTTTTTCACCTTAGTTTCCACCCCGCTATGCTGTACAAAATATCACAGAAGTTTCCACTGTGTGTCAGGCTGGGAAGTTAGAATGTTATCTTCTAAGCAATGGAAAATAGCATGATGGATTATGCAATAAGAATGAAGATCAGAAAATAGAAAGAAATGGATAGTAGATTACATCTTGGAAACATATATGTGGGAAATAGAATTACTTCAGTGGTGTTCATAGTCCATTAAAAAGTTCAGTTTTCACTTATGCATTCATTTGGTAAATATTTCTGAGTAGTACTTGTATCAGAGGTCTATTTGATGTGGTCCCTAAATCACCACAAAGAAAAGCTGCCACCAGAAAACCTTACTGTGTGCTGTCCTAGAAACTTGCTCTACTTGAAGGAGGAACACTAAACACTGACACAAGACCTATCCCCAAGGATGTGGACACAAGAACTTTAATGGGAATATGGGTTTGAGGCACTTTCTTGTTTGAGGCACTTGTAAGGTGGTTGTTGCCCTGTTGTTCCTCGCATTATTTTGAACAAAAATCTATTCAAATATGATATAATCCAAAAGAAACTGACATGGAACCCCTATATAAATATTGACTTTAAAAAGATGGAATAAATATTACAAGCAAAGGCAGCTGGAATATCCACTTCTTTTTTTAAAAATTTTTAAACATTTACTCATTTTTGAGAGACAGAGACAGATTGTGAGTGGGGGAGGGGCAGAGAGAGAGGGAGACACAAGATCCAAAGCAGGCTCCACGCTCTGAGCTGTCAGCACAGAGCCAAACTTGGGGATCGAACTCACAAACCATGAAATCATGACCTGAGCCAAAGTCAGACGCTCAACCAACTGAGCCACCAGGCACCACTGGAATATTCACGTCTATAATGGGCTTACCAGAGGAATGAGAAATATTTAGAGTAAATGGTTCCATGAAAGAAAATACTAAATCACATTAGGAAGGGCTAAGAAATTAGATGACTAGACAACAAAGAGATATGGAAAGACAACTGACAGCTTTTTTTTTTAAGCAAACATTTCAGGGGTGCCTGAGTGCCTCAGTTGGTTAAGTGTCCAACTTCAGCTCAGGTCATGTTCTCATGGTTCACAGGTTCAAGCCCCACAACAGGCTCTGTGCTGACAGCTCAGAGCCTGGAGTCTGCTTCGGAGTCTGTGTCTCCCTCTCTGTCTGCCCTTCCCCTGCTCATGCTCTCTCTCTCTCTCTCGAAAATAAATAAAACATTTTTTAAAAGTAAACATTTCAGAAATAATTAGGTATCAGGAACAAATAGTGTAGGAAGTTCACGGGAAATGGGGATTGGAATGGAGAAAAAGAGGAAAACACCAAACAAAAATATAAACAAGCACTTGAGAGACATTCAGAAAGAAGGAAGGGAATGTTAATACAGCACAATCATAAAAGTAGTCCACAAAGAAAAAATGTCACAGAATAGAATAAATACTAAAAATTTTCAGGAAAATTTCCTAAACTAAAACAAAACCTAATTGAAAAGGCAACGAGACACCCCCGAAAAAACTTACCTCAAATCATTAATGCAATGAATTCTCACTTGGGTGCCACCTTCCAAGGATCACTGAGGTAAAAGGAATGGGCTTTTACCATTGTGGATCGCATAGGAACAGAGAAGGTAGGTGGTGCTTAAAGCAAGCAGCATCCAGATCTTGGCAGACCACATTCCTACTTGTACTGGCATTGGAGCAGAGATTCCACTCTGTGGGTGTGCCTGTCTGCAGAGCTGAGCTGGTACTACGTCTGGCCTGGGAACAGGAGGGTACTTCTGCCTGATTTGGGTCCCCAGCCAAAAAGCTGTGCCAGATATGGAGCCCATTCTACAGCTCTGCTAGCCAGAGAAGTAAATGCAAAGTCCTGACCAACTGCTAAGCATAGCCTCCAGTCTTGCCCAACTAGGAAGCCAGGAAGCCATGGAGCCTACCCTACAGCTATACTTTCATCGGTGTCTAATCAGAGATTCCAGCCAGTAGCTCTGCCCAGCTGCAGAGCTGAACCAGTGGCCCTATCTGACCAGTGAACTCAGTGGGCCATCTGCCTTATTTGGATCCCAACAATGAAGCACAGCCAGTAGCTTACTAGATTATAAAGGCCAGCCTTCAGTCTTGCCCAAATTTGGGAAACAGTCACGCCCCTGCATAATTTTACAGCACAGTTTAGGCCTTATCTGACTGTTAGGCCCGGCTTGTGGCTCCACCAGAACACAGAGATCAGATGGTAGCATCAACCTGTTAGAGAGCACAGCCTGAGGCCTCCCCTAGATAAGAGCAATGGGGCTTAGTCCCTGGCCCTGAACAATTGTGGAGTCCAAACAGTGGCGCCACCCTTCTAGGGGTACAGAACCAAGTTAATGGCACTGCTAGACTGTGGAGCACAGCCAGTAGTCCTGCCCAATCAGGAAGCCTACCCAGTAGCCCTGCTTGAACACAGAGCTCAATGGGCAGGCCAATCAAGCGATGGAACACAGACAACCACTGCCCTTCCCCTCACCTTAGAGCACAAGTGTTCGACCCAACCAAACCAAGACCCTGATAACAAGCACTCTCTGCCTTTGGAAGCTACCACGTAAAAACAGTCTAGTACCTCAAGTTGATGGATGAAGATCTGTCCCTGATAAAGTAAACCTGTAAAGTCTAGGAGACTATTCATTCAAATGTGCAGGTACAAACACAAGGACCACAGAGAATCAGGTAAACATGATGCCACCAAAAGAAACTAATAAATCTTCAACAATCGACCCTAAAGAGAGATCTGTGAACTATATGACAAAGAATTTAGAATAATCCTTTTAAAGAGGCTTAGTGAACAACAAAAACATACAGAAAGACAGCTAAGCAAAATTAGTTGCATGAACAAAATGAAAAATACAGAAATTGACACCATCATACAAATCCTAGAGCTGAAAAATACAATGACTGAACTGGAGAATTCAATAGAGAGCTTCAGCAACAGACTCAACCAAGCAGAAGAAACAATCAGTGAAATATGAGGTATGTCATTTGAAATTATCCAGTCAGAGATGCAAAAAAGAATGATAAAAAAATGAAAAAAAAAAGCCTACAGGACTTAGGGGACACTGTAACAGAAACAATTATAGGCATTATGGAAGTTCCAGAAGAGAAGAGAAAAAGAAATAGAAAGTCTATTTAAAAAAATAATGGCAGAAAACATTCCAAACTTGGGGAGGGATATTATGTACATATTCCTGGGGCCCAAGGGACCCCAAATAGTTGAATTAGAAAAACGTTAACTGAGAAACACATTTTAATACATTTCTCAAATGTCAAAAACAAAAGATAATTTTGAAAACGCAAGAGAAAAGTGATTG
Source organism: Lynx canadensis (assembly GCF_007474595.2). NCBI lineage: Eukaryota > Metazoa > Chordata > Mammalia > Carnivora > Felidae > Lynx > Lynx canadensis. Next base: position 17,135,250 of record NC_044318.1, read on the forward strand.
TCACACAAGGGAATCCCCTATAAGATTCCTTAAAAGAAGCTTTGCAGACTAAAAGAAAGTGAGATTATATATTCAAAATATTGGGAAAAAAATCTGTCAACCAAGAATAATACACCTGGCAGAGCTGTCCTCTAGAAAGGAAGGCCAGAAAAGATTTAAACTTTATTAAACTATCCAACCAAAAGAGATTGGCAGAATGGATAAAAAACATGGACCCATAATTTTTATACATTTGGAGTCCCAGATGGAGAACTCCCGGACTCTTTGGGCTCAGAGGAACTAATTTTTTCCTCTCCATTCCTTAAAACAAAATTTAAACCTACCTAAGGCCCCACACTGAACTCAGTTCAGTTTTAGTTGGATCCAGTCCAACCCTGGACCCAGTTTCATTGAAGACAGAGAACTAATAATGTTTAAGTCAGACCTTGTTCAACTCCAGACTCAGTCTGGTAAAAGAAAAGGTCAAATGAAGTCGGAGAGCTCGTGACACAATACTGAGGAGCTCAGATATCCAATAGGAACATACAGACTTTCAGGCACAGTGTGAAAGTAAATGAGTGCAAAGGGCTCAGTGAGTACCTATGCCTGTTTGATCTTTGCTCCCAGGGCCACTGGGGGGCTCTTTTGGATCCAGTTCTATCACCAGAACTATTAAAAGATAAACTGGTGCATATTACGATTTTCAAGAGTTCATTAGAACATATATCAATTCTAATTGGGCAGCTCCAAACTAAAGGTCATGAGGAGGATTCCACAAACAGGAGCTAAGGGAGAGGTTTATACAGAAAAAACCTGTGGATAATCAAGGAAATATTTGATTAAGTAGTTGCCTTATTTGAGAAAAACTAGCTGGTTATTTGTGGCTATCTTTTCTTGAGTTTCATTTTCTTAGATTTGAGTACATTTACTCTGGCTTGGGTTTTGATTTACTTATGTAGCCTACCAAGGAATTAGACCCACCTCAGTCTCATGACTTCTTTAATTACTTTAACATATATTTTAAAAACAATTTTAACCTCGATGAATTTAATTAGTAATAGTTTGCAAATACGCAGTGCTAAGAATAAACACATCTATTTGTTCTTAATTTGAAATGGATGCCCCCTGACCATCCCTCTCATTCCACCAGTGGGTTCTTATTCACCTGTAAAAGAAATAACACGTGGCCTGACTTTGGGGATTTATATGTGTGATTTCCTATTTCATGTGAGAATAGAAATCCTTGTCCTGCTGCACTCCCCAGCGAACATAGTGTACATGCATACATACTCATACAACCAGAATGAAAATCCTTTCAGTTCATATTCTCAAAACTTGGTTTGTAGTAACAAAAATTTCAGAAGGTTCAGGTTTTACATTGTACATATGAAGTAATAATTTTTTGGTGACTGAAGCCTGCTGAAATAATTAACCGTGTTACGTATACTAAAAGGTTGGCCTTTGGATTATGTCCCTCTTTTATTTGAGACCTCTATTCATCCCTCTATTGTGTATAATCAAGTTGGTGTAGCAATATTTTAGAACTTGAAAATTAAATCTGTAAGATTATTTATCTTTCTTTTCCTAGGTAGGGAATTAAAATACGAACATCAAGGGCTCCTTAACTACTACATTCCCAGCAAGAACAATGCCTGGGCAAAGGCGAATGTTGAAACCATGTTCTTCTAATATTACATGTTAAGAAAGTCCTAATGATGGGAAATATTTGGGACTCTCATGTGGAATGGGAGCCTGATATTATAGAATTAGCAGAGACCTTAGGTTGCTTTTCAGTGGTTCCTAGAGTTTAATTGCTTCAGATTTCTACCTTTAAATCCCATTTTTTGTCCCTCTCAAAAAAATGGGGACAGGGAACTGCTTCCTCACAGATTATCAATGATTTATTCTGTCACTTTCTCATCTCCCCTTTCTGTGCTTTTTGTCTTCCAACAATAACTTGGTAGGAGTTGGAAGAAATGATAGAGAGGCTCATCTGGGTTGGGTACTGGAGGGGATGGCTGCAATGTTAACTGTACTTTTTTGTTGTTGTTGATAAAGATGTTTGATGTTTTGGAGAAAGCTAAAGTGAAATTCGATTTAGAAGACTACCCCATCACTCAGAAAATGCTGGAACAAGTCTTCCTGACCTTTGCTAACTCAGAGAACATTGGAGTTGATTGAAAAAAAAGGTACAATGAGACTCACTTCTAACTAGTGACATTTACTATGTCTTCTGTAGTACTCTTTACTAAGCCTGGATACATAGAGGGGCATATCTGTATGTGTACATCTTAGTGTATATATATTTATGTAATAAAGATTCCCCCTAAGGAGACTATTTGTCACTTTTTTTTTTTGTAGGTTTACATGGCCTATACAAATCTAAAGACATTTGGTAAAACTCCTGTTTTCTATGCTAGAAACATGAAGGAGCAGCATTTATCAGGGTGAGAACAAGGACTTATTCCTGAGTATTTTGAATGTCTGAACAGAAACATCCAATAATGATAGAGCTGCCACATGGGACAACATGAAGAGCAAAAGCTTTATGTTTTAGCAGCTGAATTAAACATAAGAGGATCATAAAGCCTGGGTCAAAAAATCATCTTTCCCATAGATACACACACACACCAGTTTTATAACAAAAAGAGTAATTAAAATCAGTATCAAAGTTTATGGTGATAAGTTGGATTATTTTTCAAAATTCAAACCAAGATTCTACATTTGTCTACATTTGTAAAAGAATCTTTGCATCAAGAACATTTAGAGTCCAAGAAAGGAAGCAAAAACATTCTTTAAAAATAGTGTGTTTAAACTGAGGGTTGATGGGGGGTGGGAGGGAGGGGAGGGTGGGTGATGGGTATTGAGGAGGGCACCTTTTGGGATGAGCACTGGGTGTTGTATGGAAACCAATTTGTCAATAAATTTCATATATAAAAAAAAATAGTGTGTTTATTTTCCTACCCTTGCCCAACTCTCTGATTAAGAAGGAACAAAGGACAAATAAGGTGTAGAGGAAACAGAGTTCTGATTCTTGTTTGGGCACATGGAGTCCCCCTTAGAGAGAGAGGGAGAGAGGGAGAGAGAGAGAAAGCTAGTCAGTTCTCTAGATTCTTGGGCAGATGATCAGAAGGGAGGATAATTCTCCTGAAATTACAAGATGGAAAGAGTCACTGAAGCTGTTCTATTTTGGGGTTGTTTGGGGACAAAGGGTTTTATGTCCTCATTTGGGTTGTTTGGGGATAAAGGTTTTTATATCCTCATTTGGATACTGTAATAAAGTGATATCCAGAAACTATTCTGTTTTATTGTTTTTAGCTGTAAAATAACTTTCTGTGGTTTCCAACCAATACCACCCATAGATCTCTGACATGTGATTTCAGTTATTGCAAAAGTTGTTTCCCAGGCTGGCCATCTTTAAAAAGGGAGAGGAACCTCACTTGATTAAGCTCTTAGTTGCATTTCATCTCCCAGTAGTCTTTATTAATGATCCCTTTAAAAAATTCCTTTAGTCAGGTGGTCTTTTTCACTGACTCTGCCTATTTCTCAACCCACCTTTAATCTTCCAGCAATAAACAAACAAACAAAAAATTGTGTCACTTCCTCTACTAAGCACTTTACATGTATTACATCATTTAATACTACTACAGAACTCTGCTGCTATTATCCTCATTGTACATGGAGCCTCAGAGGGGTTAAGGAATTTACCCAGGGTCACCCAGCAAGCAAGCAGGAACACCTGTCAGTGTCCCTATTAGGAGCCAGGAAACCACACAGCAATTTGAACAGGGAAAGTTAAAAGAATTAGTAACTATAATAGGGCGATAGCTGTAAGGAGGTACAAAGAACTCTCAAGAATAGACTATGGCTGAAGAAAATACCCAAATACCATGGAAGAGGACCCTTCCCCAAGGCTGAGATTCAGGTCTTGGAGAAAGTGCACTTGGGGCTCACTTGATGGTGGAGAAGTTTCTTGGCCCTGGGTCAAGGCTGTTCCACACCTGCTGAGCAAGCAAGAAACACCCCATAGTTACAGGCTGCCTAGGCTAGCCAGCAAGGAACTGTGGCTGGATCTAGCAAGCAGGAAACTCTTCTCTGTGGTTGTTGGCAGGCTGGTGCTAGGCAGGGGCACCTGCCGGAGTCACTGAGAATCCACGGTTAATGGGGGTCGGGGGAGGTACAGGGTGAATGCCCAGAAATGTCCTCCACACCTGCTGCTGGCAGCAAGGGGAGAGCAACAATCAAGAGAAAACACTGAACCTGGAGCAGCAGCCTTTGGTCCTGTAGCGTCCCGCCAGCACCCTCTCCTGACCAAGCTTAACCTGACAGTTCAAGAACCCAATTCCATTTGCTGCCTACAGGCCTGCACCCGATCCCTGGCGGCGTAGGGAAGAGATTTGCCTCTGGCAGAATTCAGAACCTGCCTGGCAACGCTTAAGCTACACCGAAGGTGGGTATTGGGGTGGGGTCCGCCAAGAGAAGCGACCACTGACGAATTTGTGGAGCAGGAGAGAGGTCGGGACGTGGGGCCCCCTGAGTGGCTGGCGGGTCGGGGAAGCGCGTGGAGAGGACGCCGTGGGAGTCACAACGCGCAGAGCGCCCACGTGTCGAGGCGCGGGCGGCGCTCGCTGGGGAGCTGGACTCGAGGATCGCGCGCCTTACGCCAGAGTCGCCCCACGTCGGGGGCTGCGAGTGGCCCCCGCAGCAGGCTTGCGGGCCCCCGAGGGGGCGAACGCTGCAAGTTTTCTGCTGCCGCCCACAGACCCTAGAGGGCGGCCACTGAATCTCTCCCAACTTCCTGCCACGAGCTACTGGCCCGCTGAGGTGACCATGACACTTGAGGGAGAGGGGAGCCCGCGAGAGTTGGAGGGTGGTGGGGTGGTCCAGCGGGGTCTAGAGGCAGAGAGCCTGGGGGCAAGCGCACGGGCCCCGAGGTAGGGCCCTCAGGGTCTGGGGGCCTCGGGCAGTGCTGGGTGGGGCCCCGCACTCTAAGGGGTCCCGGGCGGAGGGTCCAGAGCGCGCAGGGGGCAGGGAGGCTCGTGCGGGCCAGGTGGCGGGGCTGCAGGGAGGAGGGGGCAGGCTGGGGAGTAGGTGCGTGCGCGCATGCGCGAGGAAGGGTCCCTGGCCGCTGAGCTGCTCCCGGGGCCGGCAGGTAGCTGGAGGGTTGGCGAAGGCGTTGGGAGGAGGCGCCGCGCCCGGTGACCGCGTCCCTCAGCGGCGGAGGCGCAGGTGTAGCAGTGGCGGTTTCGAGGCCCGAGCGGTGAATGCGGGACCACCCCGCCCTGGTGGTGTCTTCTCCCCAGATTCCCCCGGGGAGGCGGAGGGTGGGCCTCCTGGACTTCCCCGGAGGCCCACCCCCTGGCCGCACTGTTGAGTGCAGAGCTGGAAAGTGCGAACCCCCCAACACCCCCAAAAGCCCCAATACACTGGAACCCTCCACAACCCTTTCTGCCCCCTCCAAAGCCCGTTGTATGTAACATATATATTATAATATTCCCCGTACCTCGCTGTCTAATGTCGCTCGCCGCTCGCCGCCACACCCAGCGTTGACCCTCCATCCTGTAGTTTTGCATGTCCCTCACTGGACCTCACTCCCTTCCTTTTCCTCTCCAAGTGCCCCTGCTCTGGGGAATGCATCCCGGACTTCCCAGGGAGGAGAAAGTGCCAAAACAAGCACATGACGTAGGAGACACTTCTCTGGACCCCAAGACACACAGAGAAGCTAATGGGAACACATTAAACAAACAGAATTTTATTTTGGTTGCCTTCAGTATTTGAAAGCCAGGGGTCTGGAGGCACGTGTTTTGGGTCGAGGGCTGGGGTGTCCAGAATTGACTTGCTGTGTGACTGTCCCAGTCAGCTGGGGCTGCTGTAATAGAATACCTACCGTGAGCTGGGCCACCCAAATGTATTTCTCACAGTTCTGGAGGCTGGGAAGTCTCAGCTCAGAGGTCCGTGAGATTCAGTGTGTGGTGAGAGCCTGATTTCTGATGCATAGACAGGCATCTTGTCACTGTGTCCTTCACATGGTGGAGGAAACAGGGGAGCTCTCTGGGGCCCTGTCTTATGGACACTAATCCCATTCATCCGGGCTCCATCCTCATGGCCTCATCACGTGCCCAATGTCCCTCATCCTGATACCATCACATCCGGGTTTGGATTTCAACATAAGAATCTGGGGAGGAGGGGAGGACCCAGACAGTCAGATTATAGCAATGACCCAAGGTAAACTTTGACTTCACAAAGCCTGGGTTTCCTTGTCTGAAAGAACCTGGATATTATGCGTACCCATCTCTCAGGGTGACTAGACTATTTCAACTGACAGAACACAGTAAGTGTTCAATAAATAGAGAGAAGGGGTATGGAAGTTAAGTGCTGCAGGAAGCTCACGTTGTCTTAGTTTTCTTCTGTCAAAGCAAAAATTGCACTGGACGAAGTAAAACAGGCAAGGAAGACTTTATGCGAGGCTACCGGAGCAGGGAAGAGAGGCCAGAACTCAGTCTGAGCTCAACTCTGCTGAAACAAAGGGTGGGAAGGTGTTTGTGGACTGAGGTGAGACAGTGGGAAAGTTGGAAAAGTTGGAGGTGTTATGCCCAGAATTCGTGATCCCCAAAGACCACTAGGGAGCTGAGTCCGATGCAAAAGCAAAAGAGCCTTTATTCGAGCTAGCTCGAGCTCAATCCCCTACCCGCACCAACGCAGCGGTGAGATACCAGGGAGAGCCAGCGAGTTTCAAAAGCACAAAGGTTTTATAGGGGTCTGGGGCAGTTGGTGAGGTAATGGCTGTGGGCTCGGCCGATTGGCTGGGGAAGGGTCGGAGTCCTGTTCCGCAGGTCGCTGGGCGTGTTTCGATCAGGAAGTTTGAACGGGTGAGTGGGAAGTTACTCAAGGGGAGGAGGCGAGGTCTGAGGTTTCTGCGATTTTCCCGGAAAAGGGGTCATGTCGGGGACATGGTCACTCAAGGTGGAGAACACAGAACAAGATGGAGTCGGCCGGCGTAGGCCCACCCTTTCAGAGGGAAGGTTGACCAGGAGAACACCTTGAGTAACTTCCTGAGTTTGTCCATGTGGTTCTCTGATGAGGCCATCTGTGTTTGCTGATTGGTGCCTGTTGAAAGCTAGCTCCCCCCCTCGCACAGAGACTGGGAATAGGGGTGTTATCTTCCTTGAGGATTACGTGTCAAAGGATGACTCCCAGGTCCTTCAGAAAGGCAGTTTGGGGTTGTAAAACAGGAAAGAGGCTTGTAAAAAAGGGTTATCTGTATTTTAAACAGAGAAAGGATGTATAATTACAAGTTTTCTAAAGCACATGTTCAAAGAAAAGGGTGGTTAGGACCTAGAGCCAGAAGAGCCTTTCTAAAGGTTGGTCCAGCTCAGAGTAAACAGGCAGGCCATCTTGGTCACCTCATTGTATGCAAAGTAGGCAGAAGATTTAAAAGGAAGGAAACCTCTGGGTTTTTAATTAATTAATTAATTAGATCCTTTTTTTTCCTTTGGTAACTGGATATTTGTACCTCTTTTTCTTTTTTTTTTTATATGAAATTTATTGTCAAATTGGTTTCCATACAACACCCAGTGCTCATCCCAAAAGGTGCCCTCCTCAATACCATCACCCACCTCCCCCTCCCACCCCCCATAAACCCTCAGTTCTCAGTTTTTAAGAGTCTCTTAGGCTTTGGCTCTTTCCCACTCTAACCTCTTTTTTTTCCCTTCCCCTCCCCCATGGTCTTCTGTTCAGTTTCTCAAGATCCACATAAGAGTGAAAACATATGGTATCTGTCTTTCTCTGTATGGCTTATTTCACTTAGCATCACACTCTACAGTTCCATCCACGTTGCTACAAAGGACCATATTTCATTCTTTCTCATTGCCACGTAGTTCTCTGTTGTGTATATAAACCGCAATTTCTTTATCCATTCATCAGTTGATGGACATTTAGGCTCTTTCCATCATTTGGCTATTGTTGAGAGTGCTGCTATAAACATTGGGGTACAAGTGCCCCTATGCATCAGTACTCCTGTACCCCTTGGGTAAATTCCTAGCAGTGCTACTGCTGGGTCATAGGGTAGGTCTATTTTTAATTTTTTGAGGAACCTCCACACTGTTTTCCAGAGAGGCTGCACCAATTTGCATTCCCACCAACAGTGCAAGAGGGTTCCCCTTTCTCCACATCCTCTCCAGCATCTATAGTCTCCTGATTTGTTCATTTTGGCCACTCTGACTGGCGTGAGGTGATATCTGAGTGTGGTTTTGATTTGTATTTCCCTGATGAGGAGCGACGTTGAGCATCTTTTCATGTGCCTGTTGGCCATCCGGATGTCTTCTTTAGAGAAGTGTCTATTCATGTTTTCTGCCCATTTCCTCACTGGATTATTTGTTTTTTGGGTGTGGAGTTTGGTGAGCTCTTTATAGATTTTGGATACTAGCCCTTTGTCCGATATGTCATTTGCAAATATCTTTTCCCATTCCGTTGGTTGCCTTTTAGTTTTGTTGGTTGTTTCCTTTGCTGTGCAGAAGTTTTTTATCTTCATGAGGTCCCAATCATTCATTTTTGCTTTTAATTCCCTTGACTTTGGGGAAGTGTCAAGTAAGAAATTGCTACAGCTGAGGTCAGAGAGGTCTTTTCCTGCTTTCTCCTCTAGGGTTTTGATGGTTTCCTGTCTCACATTCAGGTCCTTTATCCATTTTGAGTTTATTTTTGTGAATGGTGTAAGAAAGTGATCTAGTTTCACACTTCTGCATGTTGCTGTCCAGTTCTCCTAGCACCATTTGTTAAAGAGACTGTCTTTTTTCCATTGGATGTTCTTTCCTGCTTTGTCAAAGATGAGTTGGCCATACGTTTGTGGGTCTAGTTCTGGGGTTTCTATTCTATTCCATTGGTCTATGTGTCTGTTTTTGTGCCCATACCATGCTGTCTTGATGATGACAGCTTTGTAGTAGAGGCTAAAGTCTGGGATTGTGATGCCTCCTGCTTTGGTCTTCTTCTTCAAAATTACTTTGGCTATTCGGGGCCTTTTGTGGTTCCATATGAATTTTAGGATCACTTGTTCTAGTTTCTAGAAGAATGCTGGTGCAATTTTTATTGGGATTGCATTGAATGTGTAGATAGCTTTGGGTAGTATTGACATTTTGACAATATTTATTCTTCCAATCCATGAGCATGGAATGTTTTTCCATTTCTTTATATCTTCTTCAATTTCCTTCCTAAGCTTTCTATAGTTTTCAGCATACAGATTTTGTACATTTTGGTTAGATTTATCCCTAGGTATTTTATGCTTCTTGGTGCAATTGTGAATGGGATCAGTTTCTTTATTTGTCTTTCTGTTGCTTCATTATTAGTGTATAAGAATGCAGCTGATTTCTGTGTATTGATTTTGTATCTTGCGACTTTACTAAATTCATGTATCAGTTGTAGCTGACTTTCGGTGGAGTCTATCGGATTTTCCATGTATAATATCATGTCATCTGCAAAAAGTGAAAGCTTGACTTCATCTTTGCCAATTTTGATGCCTTTGAGTTCCTTTTGTTGTCTGATTGCTGATGCTAGCACTTCCAACACTATGTTACACAGCAGCGGTGAGAGTGGACATCCCTGTCGTGTTCCTGATCTCAGGAAAAAGCTTTCAGTTTTTCCCCACTGAGGATGATATTAGCTGTAGGCTTTTCATAAATGGCTTTTATGATGTTGAAGTATGTTCCTTCTATCCCGACTTTCTGAAGGGTTTTTATTAAGAAAGGATGCTGAATTTTGTCAAATGCTTTTTCTGCATCGATGGGCAGGATCATATGGTTCTTATCTTTTCTTTTATTAATGTAATGTATCACGCTGAATGATTTCTGAATGTTGAACCAGCCCTGCATCCCAGGGATGAATCCCACTTGATCATGGTGAATAATTCTTTTTATAAGCTGTTGAATTCGATTTGCTAGTATCTTACTGAGAATTTTTGCATCCATATTCATCAGGGATATTGGCCTGTAGTTCTCTTTGTTTACTGGGTCTCTGTGTGGTTTAGGAATCAAAGTAATACTGGCTTCATAGAATGAGTCTGGAAGTTTTCCTTCCCTTTCTATTTTTTGGAATAGCTTGAGAAGGATAGGTATTATCTCTGCTTTCAACGTCTGGTAGAACTCTCCTGGGAAGCCATCTGTTCCTGGGCTCTTATTTGTTGGGAGATTTTTGATAACCGATTCAATTTCTTCGCTGGATATGGGTCTGTTCAAGCTTTCTATTTCCTCCTGATTGAGTTTTGGAAGTGTGTGGGTGTTTAGGAATTTGTCCATTTCTTGCAGGTTGTCCAATTTGTTGGCATATAATTTTTCCTAGTATTCCCTGATAATTGCTTGTATCTCTGAGGGATTGGTTGTACTAATTCCATTTTCATTCCTGATTTTATCTATTTGGGTCATCTCCCTTTTCTTTTTGACAAGCCTGGCTAGAGGTTTATCAATTATGTTTATTTTTTCAAAAAACCAACTCTTGGTTTCGTTGATCTGCTCTACAGTTTCTTTAGATTCTACATTGTTTATTTCTGCTCTGATCTTTATTATTTCTCTTCTTCTGCTGGGTTTAGGGTGTCTTTGTTGCTCTGCTTCTATTTCCTTTAGGTGTGCTGTTAGATTTTGTATTTGGGATTTTTCTTGTTTCTTGAGATAGGCCTGGATTGCAATGTACTTTCCTCTCAGGACTGCCTTTGCTGCATCCCAAAGCATTTGGATTGTTGTATTTTCATTTTCGTTTGTTTCCATATATTTTTTAATTTCTTCTCTAATTGCCTGGTTGACCATTGGTTTTTTTTTTTTTATGAAATTTATTGACAAATTGGTTTCCATACAACACCCAGTGCTCATCCCAAAAGGTGCCCTCCTCAATACCCATCACCCACCCTCCCCTCCCTCCCACCCCCCATCAACCCTCAGTTTGTTCTCAGTTTTTAACAGTCTCTTATGCTTTGGCACTCTCCCACTCTAACCTCTTTTTTTTTTTTTTTCCTTCCCCTCCCCCATGGGTTCCTGTTAAGTTTCTCAGGATCCACATAAGAGTGAAACCATATGGTATCTGTCTTTCTCTGTATGGCTTATTTCACTTAGCATCACACTCTCCAGTTCCATCCACGTTGCTACAAAGGGCCATATTTCATTTTTTCTCATTGCCACGTAGTACTCCATTGTGTATATATACCACAATTTCTTTATCCATTCATCAGTTGATGGACATTTAGGCTCTTTCCATAATTTGGCTATTGTTGAGAGTGCTGCTATGAACATTGGGGTACAAGTGCCCCTATGCATCAGTACTCCTGTATCCCTTGGATAAATTCCTAGCAGTGCTATTGCTGGGTCATAGGGTAGGTCTATTTTTAATTTTCTGAGGAACCTCCACACTGCTTTCCAGAGCGGCTGCACCAATTTGCATTCCCACCAACAGTGCAAGAGGGTTCCCGTTTCTCCACATCCTCTCCAGCATCTATAGTCTCCTGATTTGTTCATTTTGGCCACTCTGACTGGCGTGAGGTGATACCTGAGTGTGGTTTTGATTTGTATTTCCCTGATAAGGAGCGACGCTGAACATCTTTTCATGTGCCTGTTGGCCATCTGGATGTCTTCTTTAGAGAAGTGTCTATTCATGTTTTCTGCCCATTTCTTCACTGGGTTATTTGTTTTTCGGGTGTGGAGTTTGGTGAGCTCTTTATAGATTTTAGATACTAGCCCTTTGTCCGATATGTCATTTGCAAATATCTTTTCCCATTCCGTTGGTTGCCTTTTAGTTTTGTTGGTTGTTTCCTTTGCTGTGCAGAAGCTTTTTATCTTCATAAGGTCCCAGTAATTCACTTTTGCTTTTAATTCCCTTGCCTTTGGGGATGTGTCGAGTAAGAGATTGCTACGGCTGAGGTCAGAGAGGTCTTTTCCTGCTTTCTCCTCTAGGGTTTTGATGGTTTCCTGTCTCACATTTAGGTCCTTTATCCATTTTGAGTTTATTTTTGTAAATGGTGTGAGAAAGTGGTCTAGTTTCAACCTTCTGCATGTTGCTGTCCAGTTCTCCCAGCACCATTTGTTAAAGAGGCTGTCTTTTTTCCATTGGATGTTCTTTCCTGCTTTGTCAAAGATGAGTTGGCCATACGTTTGTGGGTCTAGTTCTGGGGTTTCTATTCTATTCCATTGGTCTGTGTGTCTGTTTTTATGCCAATACCATGCTGTCTTGATGATGACAGCTTTGTAGTAGAGGCTAAAGTCTGGGATTGTGATGCCTCCTGCTTTGGTCTTCTTCTTCAAAATTCCTTTGGCTATTCGGGGCCTTTTGTGGTTCCATATGAATTTTAGGATTGCTTGTTCTAATTTCGAGAAGAATGCTGGTGCAATTTTGATTGGGATTGCATTGAATGTGTAGATAGCTTTGGGTAGTATTGACATTTTGACAATATTTATTTTTCCAATCCATGAGCAGGGAATGTCTTTCCATTTCTTTAAGTCTTCTTCAATTACCTTCATAAGCTTTCTATAGTTTTCAGCATACAGATCCTTTACATCTTTGGTTAGATTTATTCCTAGGTATTTTATGCTTCTTGGTGCAATTGTGAATGGGATCATTTTCTTTATTTGTCTTTCTGTTGCTTCATTGTTAGTGTATAAGAATGCAACTGATTTCTGGACATTGATTTTGTATCCTGCAACTTTGCTGAATTCATGTATCAGTTCTAGCAGACTTTTGGTGGAGTCTATCGGATTTTCCATGTATAATATCATGTCATCTGCAAAAAGCGAAAGCTTGACTTCATCTTTGCCAATTTTGATGCCTTTGATTTCCTTTTGTTGTCTGATTGCTGATGCTAGAACTTCCAGCACTATGTTAAACAACAGCGGTGAGAGTGGGCATCCCTGTCGTGTTCCTGATCTCAGGGAAAAAGCTCTCAGTTTTTCCCCGTTGAGGATGATGTTAGCTGTGGGCTTTTCATAAATGGCTTTTATGATCTTTAAGTATGTTCCTTCTATCCCGACTTTCTCAAGGGTTTTTATTAAGAAAGGGTGCTGGATTTTGTCAAAGGCCTTTTCTGCATCGATTGACAGGATCATATGGTTCTTCTCTTTTTTTTTGTTAATGTGATGTATCACGTTGATTGATTTGCGAATGTTGAACCAGCCCTGCATCCCAGGGATGAATCCCACTTGATCATGGTGAATAATTCTTTTTATATGCTGTTGAATTCGATTTGCTAGTATCTTATTGAGAATTTTTGCATCCATATTCATCAGGGATATTGGCCTGTAGTTCTCTTTTTTTACTGGGTCTCTGTCTGGTTTAGGAATCAAAGTAATACTGGCTTCATAGAATGAGTCTGGAAGTTTTCCTTCCCTTTCTATTTCTTGGAATAGCTTGAGAAGGATAGGTATTATCTCTGCTTTAAATGTCTGGTAGAACTCCCCTGGGAAGCCATCTGGTCCTGGACTCTTATTTGTTGGGAGATTTTTGATAACCAATTCAATTTCTTCGCTGGTTATGGGTCTGTTCAAGCTTTCTATTTCCTCCTGATTGAGTTTTGGAAGAGTGTGGGTGTTCAGGAATGTGTCCATTTCTTGCTGGTTGTCCAATTTGTTGGCATATAATTTTTCATAGTATTCCCTGATAATTGTTTGTATCGCTGAGGGATTGGTTGTAATCATTCCATTTTCATTCATGATTTTATCTATTTGGGTCATCTCCCTTTTCTTTTTGAGAAGCCTGGCTAGAGGTTTGTCAATTTTGTTTATTTTTTCAAAAAACCAACTCTTGGTTTCGTTGATCTGCTCTACAGTTTTTTTAGATTCTATATGGTTTACTTCTGCTCTGATCTTTATTATTTCTCTTCTTCTGCTGGGTTTAGGCTGCCTTTGCTGTTCTGCTTCTATTTTCTTTAGGTGTGCTGTTAGATTTTGTATTTGGGATTTTTCTTGTTTCTTGAGATAGGCCTGGATTGCAATGTATTTTCCTCTCAGGACTGCCTTCGCTGCGTCCCAAAGCGTTTGGATTGTTGTATTTTCATTTTCGTTTGTTTCCATATATTTTTTGATTTCTTCTCTAATTGCCTGGTTGACCCACTCATTCGTTAGTAGGGTGTTCTTTAACCTCCATGCTTTTGGAGGTTTTCCAGACTTTTTCCTGTGGTTGATTTCAAGCTTCATAGCATTGTGGTCTGAAAGTATGCATGGTATAATTTCAATTCTTGTAAACTTATGAAGGGCTGTTTTGTGACCCAGTGTATGATCTATCTTGGAGAATGTTCCATGTGCACTCGAGAAGAAAGTATATTCTGTTGCTTTGGGATGCAGAGTTCTAAATATATCTGTCAAGTCCATCTGATCCAATGTCTCATTCAGGGCCCTTGTTTCTTTATTGACCGTGTGTCTAGATGATCTATCCATTTCTGTAAGTGGGGTGTTAAAGTCCCCTGCAATTACCACATTCTTATCAATAAGGTTGCTTCTGTTTATGAGTAATTGTTTTATATACTTGGGGGCTCCGGTATTCGGCGCATAGACATTTATAATTGTTAGCTCTTCCTGATGGATAGACCCTGTAACTATTATATAATGTCCTTCTTCATCTCTTGTTACAGCCTTTAATTTAAAGTCTAGTTTGTCTGATATAAGTATGGCTACTCCAGCTTTCTTTTGGCTTCCAGTAGCATGATAAATAGTTCTCCATCCCCTCACTCTGAATCTAAAGGTGTCCTCAGGTCTAAAATGAGTCTCTTGTAGACAGCAAATAGATGGGTCTTGTTTTTTTATCCATTCTGATACCCTATGTCTTTTGGTTGGCGCATTTAATCCGTTTACATTCAGTGTTATTATAGAAAGATACGGGTTTAGAGTCATTGTGATGTCTGTATGTTTTATGCTTGTAGTGATGTCTCTGGTACTTTGTCTCACAGGGTCCCCCTTAGGATCTCTTGTAGGGCTGGTTTAGTGGTGACAAATTCCTTCAGTTTTTGTTTGTTTGGGAAGACCTTTATCTCTCCTTCTATTCTAAATGACAGACTTGCTGGATAAAGGATTCTCGGCTGCATATTTTTGCTGTCTAGCACCCTGAAAATCTCGTGCCAATTCTTTCTGGCCTGCCAAGTTTCAAAAGAGAGATCAGTCACGAGTCTTATAGGTCTCCCTTTATATGTGAGGGCACGTTTACCCCTTGCTGCTTTCAGAATTTTCTCTTTATCCTTGTATTTTGCCAGTTTCACTATGATATGTCGTGCAGAAGATCGATTCAAGTTACGTCTGAAGGGAGTTCTCTGTGCCTCTTGGATTTCAATGCCTTTTTCCTTCCCCAGTTCAGGGAAGTTCTCAGCTATGATTTCTTCAAGTACCCCTTCAGCACCTTTCCCTCTCTCTTCCTCCTCTGGGATACCAATTATGCGTATATTATTTCTTTTTAGTGTATCACTTAGTTCTCTAATTTTCCCCTCATACTCCTGGATTTTTTTATCTCTCTTTTTCTCAGCTTCCTCTTTTTCCATAACTTTATCTTCTAGTTCACCTATTCTCTCCTCTGCCTCTTCCATCCGAGCCGTGGTGGTTTGCATTTTGTTTTGCATTTCTTTTAAAGCGTTTTTCAGCTCCTCGTGACTGTTCCTTAGTCCCTTGATCTCTGTAGCAAGAGATTCTCTGCTGTGCTTTATACTGTTTTCCAGCCCAGCGATTAATTTTATGACTATTATTCTAAATTCACTTTCTGTTATATTATTTAAATCCTTTTTGATCAGCTCATTAGCTGTTGTTATTTCCTGGAGATTCTTCTGAGGGGAATTCTTCCGCTTGGTCATTTTGGATAGTCCCTGGTGTGGTGAGGACCTGCAGGGCACTTCCCCTGTGCTGTGGTGTATAACTGGAGTTGGTGGGTGGGGCCGCAGTCAGTCCTGATGTCTGCCCCCAGCCCACCGCTGGGGCCACAGTCAGACTGGTGTGTGCCTTCTCTTCCCCTCTCCTAGGGGTGGGATTCACTGTGGGGTGGCGTGGCCCGTCTGGGCTACTTGCACACTGCCAGGCTTGTGATGCTGGGGATCTGGCGTATTAGCTGGGGTGGGAAGGCAAGGTGCACGGCGGCAGGGGGGGCAGGCTTAGCTTGCTTCTCCTTAGGTGATCCACTTCAGGAGGGGCCCTGTGGCAGCGGGAGGGAGTCAGATCCGCTGCCGGAGGTTTGGCTCCGCAGAAGCACAGAGTTGGGTGTTTGCGCGGAGCGAGCAATTTCCCTGGCCAGAACCGGTTCCCTTTGGGATTTTGGCTGGGGGATGGGCGGGGGAGATGGCGCTGGCGAGCGCCTTTGTTCCCCGCCAAACTGAGCTCTGTCGTCCGGGGGCTCCGCAGCTCACCCTCCCTTTGTCCTCCAGCCTTCCCGCTTTCTGAGCAGAGCTGTTAACTTATGACCTCCCAGACGCTAAGTCGCGCTTGCTGTGGGAACACAGTCTGTCAGGCCCCTCCGCTTTTGCAAGCCGGACTCGGGGGCTCTGCTTGGCTGGCGAGCCGCCCCTCCGCCCCGGCTCCCTCCCGCCAGTCCGTGGAGCGTGCACCGCCTCGCCGCCCTTCCTACCCTCTTCCGTGGGCCTCTCGTCTGCACTTGGGTCCGGTGACTCCGTTCTGCTAATCCTCTGGCGGTTTTCTGGGTTATTTAGGCAGGTGTAGGTGGAATCTAAGTGATCAGCAGGACGCGCGGTGAGCCCAGCGTCCTCCTACGCCGCCATCTTCCTGCGCCTCCTCCGACCATTGGTTCTTTAGTAGGGTGTTCTTTAACCTCCATGCTTTTGGAGGTTTTCCAGACTTTTTCCTGTGGGTGACTTCAAGTTTCACAGCATTGTGGTCCTAAAGTATGCATGGTATGATCTCAATTCTTGTATACTTATGAAGGGCTGTTTTGTGACCCAGTATGTGATCTATCTTGGAGAATGTCCATGTGCACTCGAGAAGAAAGTATATTCTGTTGCTTTGGGATGCAGAGTTCTAAATATATCTGTCACGTCCATCTGGTCCAATGTATCATTCAGGGCCCTTGTTTCTTTATTGATCCTGTGTCTAGATGATCTATCCATTGTTGTAAGTGAGGTATTAAATTCCCCACAATTACCACATTCTTATCAATAAGGTTGCTTATGTTTGTGATTAATTGCTTTATATATTTGGGGGCTCCCGTATTCGGCACATAGACATTTATAATTGTTAGCTCTTCCTGATGGATAGGCCCTGTAATTATTGTATAATGCGCTTCTTCATCTCTTGTTACAGCCTTTAATTTAAAGTCTAGTTTGTCTGACATAAGTATGGCTACTCCAGCTTTCTTTTGACTTCCAGTAGCATGGTAAATAGTTCTACATCCCCTCATTTTCAATCTGAAGGTGTCCTCGGGTCTAAAATGAGTCTCTTGTAGACAGCAAATAGATGGGTCTTGTTCTTTTATCCATTCTGATACCCTATGTCTTTTGGTTGGAGCATTTAGTCCATTTACATTCAGTGTTATTACTGAAAGATATGGGTTTAGAGTCATCGTGATGTCTGTAGGTTTCATGCTTGTAGTGATGTCTCTGGTACCTTGTCTCACAGGATCCTCCTTAAGATCTCTTGTAGGGCTGGTGTAGTGGTGACGAATTCCTTCAGTTTTTGTTTGTTTGGGAAGACCTTTATCTCTCCTTCTATTCTAAATGACAGATTTGCTGGATAGAGGATTTTTGGCTGCATATTTTTTCTGTTCATCACATTGAAGATTTCCTGCCATTGCTTTCTGGCCTGCCAAGTTTCAGTAGAGAGATCGGTCACGAGTCTTATAGGTCTCCCTTTATATGTCAGAGCATGTTTATCCCTAGCTGCTTTCAGAATGTTCTCTTTATCCTTGTATTTTGCCAGTTTCACTATGATATGTCATGAGGAAGATCAATTCAAATTACGTCTGAAGGGAGTTCTCTGTGCCTCTTGGATTTCAATGCCTTTTCCTTCCCCAGATCAGGGAAGTTCTCAGCTATGATTTCTTCAAGTACACTTTCATCACCTTTCTCTCTTTCTCCCCTGAACCCCAATTATGCATATGTTGTTGCTTTTGATTGCATCACTTAGTTTTCTAATTTTCCCCTCCTACTCCTGGATTTTTTTAATCTCTCTTTTTCTCAGCTTCCTCTTTTTCCATAATTTTATCTTCTAATTCACCTATTCTCTCCTCTGCCTCTTCAATCCGAGCTGTGGTCGACTCCATTTTATTTTGCAGCTTACTAATAGCATTTTTTAGCTCTCCTGACTATTTCTTAGTCCCTTAGTCTCTGTAGTAATAAATTCTCTGGTGTCCTCTATACTTTTTTCAAGCCCAGCGATTAATTTTATGACTATTATTTTAAATTCATTTTCTCTAACATTGCTTAAGTCGTTTTTGATCAGTTTGTTAGCTGTTGCTACTTCCTGGAGTTTCTTTTGAGGAGAATTCTTCCATTTCTTCATTTTGGATAGTCCCTGGAGTGGCATGGAACTACAGGACTCTTCCTCTGTGCTGTCTGGAGTAACTTGCATTGGTGGGTGGGGCTGCAGTCAGACCTGATGTCTGCCCCCAGTCCACCGCTGGGGCCACAGTCAGACTGGTGTGTACCTTATCTTCCCCTCTCCCAGGGGCAGGACTCACTGTGGAGTGGTATGGCCCCTGTCTGGGCTACTTCCACACTGCCAGCCTTCTGGTGCTGCTTCGATGGGATCTGGTGTATTAGCTGGGGTGGATCCTGAAGGTGCACAGGGGCAGGAGGAGCAGACTCAGCTCGTTTTGCCTTCGGTGGTCAGCTTCAGGAGGGGCCCTGCGGCACCGGGAGGGAGGCGGCCCCATCGGATGGATGGATCCGCGGAAGCACAGCATTGGTTGTTTGCTTGGTGCCAGCAAGTTCTTTGACGGGAACTAGTTCCCTTAGGGATTTTGGCTGGGGGGTGGGCAAGGAAGATGGCGCTGGTAAGAGCCTTTGTTCCCCGCCAGGCTGAGCTCTGTCCTCTGAGGCTCAACAGCTTTCCCTCCATTTGTCCTCTAGCCCTCCCGCTCTCAGAGCAGAGCTGTTGACTTATAATATTCCAGATGTTAAGTCCCGCTGGCTGTCAGAACACACTCCCTCCGGCCCCTCTGATTTTTCAAGCCAGACTGAGGGGCTCTGCCTTGCTGGGCGGGCTGCCCCTCCACTGCCCTGGCTCCCTCCCGCCAGTGCATGTAGCACGCATCACCTCTCGGCCCTTTCTACCCTCTTCTGTGGGCCTCTCGTCTACGCTTGGCTCCGGAGAGTCCATTCTGCCAGTCTTCTGGCGGTTTTCTGGGTTATTTAGGCAGATGTGGGTGGACTCTAAGTGGTCAGCAGGACGCGGTGAGTCCATCGTCCTCCTACCCTGCCATCTTCCTCCGGAAACCGTACCTCTTATTCATTAATTAGGTCTTTATAGCAGCTTTATTCTTTTTAAAAATTTTATTTCAAGTTAGCATACAGTATACTATTGTTTTCAGGAGTAGAACCTAGTGATTTATCACTTACATATGACACCCACTGTTCGTCCGAGTGCCCTCCTTAATGCCCATCACCCATTTGGCCCATTGCCCCACCAACCTCCCATCTAGCAGCCCTAAGTTTGTCCTATTTAAGAGTCTCTTATGGTTTGCCTTCCTTTCTGCTTTTATTTTATTTTTCCTCCCCTTCCTGATGTTTACATGTTTTGTTTCTTAAATTCCACATATGAGTGATATCATATAATTTTTCTATCTCTGACTGACTTAATTTGCTTAGCAAAGTAGGTCCATCCACGTTGTTGAAAATGGCAAGATTTCATTCTTTTTAATTGCCAACTAATATTCCGTACTGTGTGTGTATACACATGCCACATTTTCTTATCCATTCATCAGTTAATGGACATTTGGGCGCTTTCCATAATTTAGCTATTGTTGATAGCATTGCTATAAACATTGGGGTGCCTGTGCCCTTCAAATCAGAATTTTTGTATCTTTTGGTAAATACCTACTACTGCAATTGTTGGGTCATTGGGTAGTTCTTTTTTAATTTTTCGAGGAACCTCCATGCTGTTTTCCAGAGTGCTGCACAGTTTGCATTCCCACCAACAGTGTAAGAGGGTTCCCCTTTCTCCACATCCTGGCCAACATCTGTTGTTTTCCCAAGTTGTTAAATTTAGCCATTCTAACAAGTGTAAGGTGGTATCTCATTTGTATTTCTCCAATGATGAGTGATGTTGAGCGTCTTTTCATGTGTCTGTTAGCCATCTGGATGTCTTTGGAAAAGTGTTTATTCATGCCTTCTGCCCATTTCTTCACTGAATTTTTTTTTGTATGTTGAGTTTGATGTTTATAGATTTTTGATATTTTATCCAATATATCTTCTTTTGCAAATATCTGCTCTCATTTTGAAGGTTGTCTTTTAGTTTCGTTGATTTTTTTCCTTCACTGTGCAGCTTTTTATCTTGATGAGGTCCCAACAGTTCAATTTTACTTTTATTTCCCTTGCCTCCAGAGACCTGTCAAGTAAGAAGTTGCTGCGGCTGGTCAAAGAGTTTGCTGCCTCTTTTCTCTTATAGGATTTTGATGGTTTCCTGTCTCACATTTAGGTCTTTCATCTATTTTGAATTTATTTTTGTGTATGGTGTAAGAAAGTGGTCCAGTTTCATTCTTCTGCATGTTGCTGTCTAGTTCTCCAGCACCATTTGCTAAAGAGACTGTCTTTTGTCCATTGGATGCTTTATCCTGCTTTGTCAAAGATTAGTTGGTCATATGTTTGTGGGCCCATTTCTGGGTTCTATATTCTATTCCATTGGTCTGTGTGTCTATTTTTGTGCCAATACCATATTGCCTTGATGATTACAGCCTTGTAAACAGGCTAAAATCCAGAATTATGATGCCTTCAGTTTTTTCAACATTACTTTGGCTATCCAGGGTCTTTTGTGGTTCCATACAAATTTTAGCATTGTTCTAGCTTAAATGTCTTTTTGAGTGTATTTCCCACTTTAAAAATTTGGGTTGTTATATTTTTATTATTGACTTATAGCAATGCTTATATATGTCTTTTGTCAGATAAATATGTTAGAAATATTTTCCCCTTTTATGGCTTTCTTTCCTATTTTCATGATGGTATTCTTTTAGGAGCAAAAATTTTAGATTTTGATGAAGATCTTTTTTATGGCTTGTAGTTTTTTTCATTTACTTTAAGAAATCTCTGTATCCACAAGGCCACAAAGATATTCTTCTATATGTTTTCTACTAGTTTTATAGGTTAGCTTTATGCTTAGGTCTAGGACCACTGCTTCCTCCATCCTTTGAGATCCTAATCTAATGTCCTTTTGTGGAATTTCTAAACCTTCTATGTTTTTTGCCTTGAAAATGGTAAGCATACTTATTTTAAATTTTGCTCCTGATAATTCCACCCCAGATGTCAGGAGTGCCAGATGTTATATTCCGAAAAATTGTTTGGAGAAATAGCCGAGTCTCCAGGATAATATTAGTTTTCTTCAGAGAGGATTTATTTTTTGTTGTTGTTGTTCTAGGTACCACAGGCATTTGCAATATAGGATACCTTCATCTGGTATCAAGGATTAAAATTATTTGAAATTGTGCAGTCCCTGCACAGGCCCTGGCCAGTTTCTTTCACATTCATCCTTATTTATAAGGTGAGGTCCTAAAATAATGTCTCCCCTTCCTGGCCCTGAATTGTAGCTCTCTCTCTGGTAGCTCCAAGAATTTAAGTCAAGTGTTCAAGATCACACAGATAGTGGTAGAGCTGAGAACCAACCTAGATAGTCTGATTTCAGATCCTGGGTTATTAATAACCTATTAATAAAATAACAAATAAAAACCTTTGTTATGTTTCCCATTATACACCTAAGTGACTTAATATGTCACGTAATAGATGTTCAGCAAATATTCATTAAATATAAAAATGAATCTTCTCCTATTAGCAATGTTGTTAATGGAAGTACTTTCAGTCTTGCTACTTGTTGAGTGGCATTTTTGGGCTTATAGCTATGATGTGATTTTCACATACCATTTTGTCTTTTTGCTGATGGTGATTATTTATTATCTCTTGTATTGTTTCTTAGTAATCATTGGGAAAGGCACTGGTCAAATTTACCTGGAAGCTTGCATCAATAACATACTGATCTTTGTTTTGTGCTTGAAGTTTTATACATATTAGAAACCTGGTAGATACTGAGTAGGGATTTAGGGATAAACAGCTTCTCTAATATTTCAAGTGCTTATTGTTTCTTATTGTCCTCCTTTGAGTTTGATTAAAACATTAAACAATTCAAATCTAAGTAAAAATCTTTACTCCCTCCTTAGAATTGAAGAATGGATTTCTCATGGGTTTACCAATTTATGGCTCTTCTGTGGAAGAATTTTATTTTAAAGGTAAGTTGAGCTATCTATAGGAGTTTTGCAACAGCTAAGAGACCACAGTGTGAAAATTCTTACACCCTGATCACTACATTTCAATTTATACTGTTAAATTTTTCGCAGTCCTACAGCTGGGGGTATCTCTTCCAAATGTGAAGAGTCCTCACAGAGTGAAATAATAGCAGAATGACATGGAGAATGGAGAAAACAGATAGTCCAGGAAACTATTGCTACTATAGAGTTCTTCTTTGCCATCTATATATCTTCTTTTAAGAAGTGTCTTTTGGGGCGCCTGGGTGGCGCAGTCGGTTACGCGTCCGACTTCAGCCAGGTCACGATCTCGCGGTCCGTGAGTTTGAGCCCCGCGTCGGGCTCTGGGCTGATGGCTCAGAGCCTGGAGCCTGTTTCCGATTCTGTGTCTCCCTCTCTCTCTGCCCCTCCCCCGTTCATGCTCTGTCTCTCTCTGTCCCAAAAATAAATAAAAAACGTTGAAAAAAAAATTTAAAAAAAAAAAAGAAGTGTCTTTTAATAAAAAAGAGTTAGGCATTTGCAGAGGTAATGGACTTACAGGACAATTAACATAATCTTTTTTTTTTTCCATCTCCTAGAGGCGGCGATTGGTGGCGTTATTTGTAGAATTCACCCTGACGTTACTATTTGCTGGTACGCTTCTGTTAACACGCAAGATTTTGACTATAAAAAAGTATGGGCCTTTCAATTACTCTCTTCAGCCTATTGATAAGTTACCTGCATTTCTTGGAATGCCCATGATTTTTCCTGGTCCATGGGAACTGGCTTTCGTGCCTTCCAAAAGTGTTGTGGTGAAGAGTATTGTTGACCACGTGAAGAGGGATTTACACTATAATTTCACAGGTTAGAAATTAAAGTTTTTTGAAAAAATGTATTATTAAACTGGGTTTCAGTAAAGACACATATGTAATCTTTTAGCCAGGCATTGTTCTCCCAGCTAAAGCATTATAGGATATATCCTCATAACCAGAGAGTACCCTCCTAGATATAATATTACAGACTTTGTTAAACTTGAGAGTTAAATTCATAAAAAATATTTTCTCCTAGAGCCCAAAACATAGTAATATTTAAAAATTAGATAATCAATTTATATTATTTTGGATTATTATCCAATTCTTTGATACTAAGTCGTCCTGGTTTCTGGTTGTGCTTCATAAACCTGGTAAGTATAACCCTGGAGGTATATGATGTGCACCAAAGGTACACACAGGCACAGCATAAGCATGAGCCCTCATTCTGGATGCATGCTCTGTGGTCAGTTATTTCAAACATTGTTCATATAAAAATGTGCAAGTCATATATAGATGCTTTAGAGAAGACTTAAACTACATAGAATTAAAAGCCCCACAGTAAGCTTACCCAGCCTTCTCAACTCAATTTCTCTCCTTTTCCCCCAGAAAGAAACACTGTCAAAAGTTTGGTGAGCATACCTCTAGTGCCCCTTCCTTTTACATACATACATTTATTCACTAGTATATTTTTTCAGCCTTTTTTTTTTTTTTTGACTCTCAGGGGATTTGAGGGAACTTGAGACCAGATGCCATCTCAAAACATATCTTATTTAAAACATCAGTGAAGCAGAAGAATGCAAAATCCCCAATAAGCTTTGAAGTATATAATACAAATATCCCAATAAACGTAGTCTCTTAGAAGCTACTTTGGGTTACCCAGAATATTGCCTGATTTCCATTCTGATTTCATCTTTGATGCATGGGATTCTTAGAAATGTATTACTTTACTTGAAAACATTTGGAATTTGTTGTTCTCTTTCTCGGTTTTTTTTTTTCCATTTCTATTTTAACTTCCTTGAATCAGAATATATTTGATTTCAGTTCTTTGAAATTTTGAGAATTGTTTATGCCCACTTTATGGTGTATTTTGAAAAATGTACCATGTACATTTGTAAAGACCATGTGTTTTGTGGGTTTTGCTTGTAGTGGTTTATAAATGCTACCCAGGCGAAGTTGTCAAGTTAGTTAATCATAATGCTTTTCAAATATGTATTCTTACTGGTTTTTGTCTGCTTATTCTGTCACTTATTGACAGAGGTATTACATTTCCACCTCGGTGTTGTTAGTATGAAATAGGTGTTTTATATATAAATATATAGACATAAAACATCTACTTTAACATTATATACAATGTTCAAATTTCTTTATGCTTATATGTTTTGAAACTATTAGCTCATGTGATCTCTCTGTTGAATCGTTTCTAAAAATATTTCTCTGTTCTGGAATTTCCGCTTGTCCTGTTTTTAATAGATTTCAGGTAACCAGAGAAGTGTTCTCTCTTTTTTAACTATATTAACCATAGTTACTTTTAAAGTCCTTGGGGCGCCTGGGTGGCGCAGTCGGTTAAGCGCCCGACTTCAGCCAGGTCACGATCTCGCGGTCCGTGAGTTCGAGCCCCGCGTCAGGCTGTGGGCTGATGGCTCAGAGCCTGGAGCCTGTTTCCAATTCTGTGTCTCCCTCTCTCTCTGCCCCTCCCCCGTTCATGCTCTGTCTCTCTCTGTCCCAAAAATAAATAAACGTTAAAGTCCTTAACTGGAAAATTGTGGTATCTAGATTACTTGTATATATTTTTTTCTCTTTAAGTCATTGAGTTCTGTTTTATAGCATATTTTGTATATTTTTATAAAATGACAGGTGTTGTGGATAAAAAACATCAGAGGCTCCTGAGGGTTAACTTTTCTTCTGGTTGGTTGTTAGAGTACTGACAGAGTAACTTGATTCCATCAAAGTCTGGTTTTAGGCTTCATAAGGGCGGCTCTGTTTCAGTTTTGTCTTTACTCTTGCAGCATATCCTGTGTTCTAGGGCATGGCTCTTCTAGGGTGTCAGCTGGAAGCCTGGAGTATTTATGAAGGCTCCTCAACCTTTGTGGGGCTTGAACGCTAATATCCTCTATTTCATCAGCACTGTGTACCTGATGAAATCCCTGCTCAGCATTTTAGCCTGCCACCTGCTGTTATCTCCTTGGTTTCAAAGAGTCTTAGCCTATACATTCTCAGTTCAGGAGTTGGCTGCTGACTTCAGAGGAATTTACAAGCTGATTTTCACTTCTATGCTCTTCTCCTCTCTTTGCAAGTTTACCTCTCAAGTTCCAGCCATTTTGGCAGCCTGAGCTCTCATCTCTTTTCTTAAGCTCAGTAAGTCTACAATTTTCTGCAAATGCGTTCAGGGAAAGTACCAGGGTGGATATGGCACTCACCCTATGCATTTCCCTTTTTCAAGGTTTGTAAGTCCATAATTATTCATTGCAGCATTATTTACAATCAACCAAGGTATAGAAGCAACCATAGTGTCCATCAGCAGATCAGTGCATAAGGAAAAAGTGATTGTTCCATCACAAAAAAGAAGGAGATCCTGTCTTGTAACAACATGTATTATGTTTGGAGAACATTATGCTAAGTGAAAAAAGCCAGACACAGAAAGACAAATACTTTATAATCTCACTTATATGTGTTATCTAAAAATACTGAGCTCACAGAAACAGAGAGTAGAGTCATGGTTTCTGGAGTGGGGGTGGGTGGGGAAAATGGGGAGATTTTGGTCAGGGTGTATGAACTTTCAGTTATAAAGATGAATAAGTCCTGGAAATCTAATGTACATGGTGACTATAGTCAATAACACTATATAGTGTACATAAAATTTATTCCAGAAGTAGATCTTGCAGTGTTCTTCTCATAAAAGAGGATGGTGACTACAAAAGGTGATAGATGAGTTAATTAACCTGATTTTGGTAATCAATTCACAGTCTATGCATATATTAAAACATAATGTTATACCTTAAAATCACATTATACAACCTACATATATACAATTTTATTTTGTCAGTAACACCTAAATCACTCTGGGCAGAAAATTTTTAAAATAAAGTAAGTGGTAACTGTGTCATGGTGGAGATATTAATTAGCTTGATTGTTACAGTCATTTCACAGTGTATACATATATCACATTATCATGTTTTACAGCTTAAATACACAACTTTTATGTGTCATGTACTTCAATAAAGCTGGGGAAAAAATAAAGCCACCCCAGATAATAAATGAAAATAAATAAATAATAAATAAATTTCCCTCCAGTTCTATTTTTGTGAAATCCACACAAACACATGTTTTAGCCTCATTAAGCACTCATAAATCTCTCACTTTCAGGGCACATGGGTGGCTCAGTAAGTTAACTCCTGAGGCTCAGGTCTTGATCTTGGGGTTTGTGATTTCGAGCCCAGTGTGGGGCTCTGTGCGGACAGCTCAGAGCCTGCAGCCTGCTTTGGATTCTGTGTCTGCCTCTCTCTCTCCCTCCCCTGTTCTTTCTCTCTCTCTCTCTCTCTCTCTCTCTCTCTCTCTCTCTCTCTCTCTCTAAAAAATAAAATAAACATTTAAAAAAATCTCTCACTATCTCCCTTTATCTCTCTCAGTCTTTTCACATACCCCTGCTTGAGCAGGTAACACCTTCCTTGAAGCCCAGACTGACAAACTGGTGGATTCCTCCTCAGTCCCTTACCACCTTGGCCAGGCAGTTACAAAGAATTGTGGTTATTCCCACAACATTCCATGGTTAAGGCAGATGGAAGGTTCCCTGGGACGTAAAGAATGTACAGGTGAGATGATGACAGTGGTTAAGTTCAGATGCAGAAGCAGAGGCTACATGCCCCAAAGTGTACCTGACTACCTGTTTGTATGCACTTCACCTTGTTCACAGTGTACTTTCAGGATAATATTCTGAAATTTCCAGCTGTGTTCCTATGTTTTATTTTGTTTTGTTTAAGTTGGTGGACTTTGTTTTTCCAGCTTTGATCATTTAAACTCTCTGAGGATTTTGTTTTGTCCTGCTCCTGGTCACCTTGCATGGGTGCAAACCTGATTCCAGTCCCTGACATCCTGCTTCCAGCTTTGGAATTTATATTCCAGCTGTGCCCACCTTGAGAAAAGTATGCACACTTGGCATTTCCAAACTACCAAAAATAATGATTATCACACATAATCACCTCCAATATTAAAATTGTGAAGTTGTTTCATTCTTCAACTTCTAAGTAGTTTTTATTCTGATATTAGAGATTCTCATCGTACACGACTTTGAATAGATTTCATGGATCAATTTTGTTATTTCCTTCTAAAATGAAAATTTCAAAACACTTTGGAAGTATCCCTCTTCCTTGCTTTATTTCAGTATGTATTTATTATAATGATTCATTATACTTTATTTTTTTAATTATACTTTAAACTTGTGGTCAAACTTTTAAAACTCCTAAAGATTTTCATGCACTCCTAATATCCATTAGTTTGTTGTGCCGATGTTTGAACACTGTTTTAAATTTACTTTAAAAAATATATATTTACTTATTTTTGAGAGAATGCACAAGTATGGGAGGGAGAGAGAAAGAGGGAGACACAGAACCTGAAATAGGCCCCAGGCTCTGAGCTGTCAGCACAGAGCCCGATGCGGGGCTTGAACTCACAAACCATGAGATCATGACCTAAGCCGAGGTTGGACTCTTAACCGACTGAGCCATCCAGGTACCCCTGAGCAACAGTGTTTTAAAATTTATATGTTGATAATCTTTCATCCGTGTAAAGCATTTTTCCATCTTATAGATAGAAAAGGCACTCAGATACATTTGCCTGTATGTGGGCAACTCACACATTAGATTTATTTTTCTTTCTACAGTTCAAGGCTTTTCTTCAGAACAAGATTTTGAAGAGTATGTTAAACAAGAGAATAACTCTAAAAAAGTGTTGGTTGCTATTGTTTTTGACCATGAATTCCAAAATAGTGATGATCCCCTACCACTTAAGGTAAGAAGGTTTTATGTAGAACTTCATAAGTGTGCTTCCAGTTTCTGAGGTTTAATGAAGTAGAGGCATAATTATTTCATTTATTAAGTGGGGGGACTGCAACTTACCCAAGATCATACTGCTTGTACATAGTTGAGCAGGGATTTAAATCCAAATCTAACTAATTTCTGCGTATGTGCATTTATTTAGCCATAGCTTTATGTTGGTGGGGAAAGAATTAAATTTACCATGTACTAGATTTTCTCCTTATAAATCAGAATCATAGGAGACATTGACCACCAAGGATATTACCTTTCCCACTGTATCTGATACAGCTCTTTCCCAGCTCTGTACATGATGGTGAAGTGAATGCAGATTTCCCAGCTCAAAAGACCTGAGGGGTTAAAAGCAGCTGCATCTTCACCAGCATGGAACACAGCATGAAAATGTTCCTCTTTCTTTTGTTTGAATCTCCTAGTTTTTCACCAGAATCTAAATCTAGAAAACAGTGCCAAGGTTTAGCCAAGTGGAATCAGAATTAGGACATAGGCAGACTCTGAGGAAGATTCTGATAACAACCTCCAAGAAGGAGAGACAAGGACTGTGCTTTGAACTTGGTGTCCTTGGTGTTGAAGGAAATAATCAAAATATAGTATAGATGTACGCATGGAGCTATAATTCTGCATTTAAGATAACTGCTGGTTCTCAATGGAAGGAAAAAGTAAGGAAAACCACTGGGTTGTAAGTAGAGTTGGAGGTATGTTTTCATTCTTTTCCCTCACTCACTCCTTTCACGTATGTAAAATTCCCTCAAGTTACTAATTTGGTATGAGCTGGTGCTGATGTAGGCTCATCAGTGTATATACAGACTGGCTAGAATGTTTTTGGTACAGTTTCAAACTTCACCTGTTTTTCCTTGGACAATCTCCCCACTGTCCCTGCCACTTGGCTCACTCTCTTACCTTTATTTAACATTGCTACTGTGACTTGCTGTACAGTCTTTCCTAACCACACCCACCTCTGTCCTCCTCCATACTCCCATAAATGCTCCTTACATGTTACTATCATTGAATTTTCTGTAAAGTAAATATATATGTTGTCTCAACTAGAATTTGAGCTCCTTGAGGAATAGGTTCTATGTCTTAGTCCTTGAACATGCAGTAAGTGTCTGAAGCTCTCGGCTTGATAACTGAGTATATTAATATTTACCTAGATTTATGACATCGGCCTGCTCCTCCTGATGTTACTGATTTCTCTGGTCTGACCCTTGACTCTAGGCAACTGCTGGACCATTTTCTGTCTTGTAAAGCTACTTAGACCCAGCATGCTCTACCTTGAGGTTTATTTAGTTCTCTAGAATTAGTATTATCTTTTCATTTAATAAGGAAATTATGCAGTATTCCACATTTATATTTTATCACATTTCTCCTCTGTCCTCATGTGGGATTCTTTCTTATGGTTACAATCACTTTTAGGGGAGGAAGGGATTTTCCTCTCAAAACACTTGGCTGATGTAATGGGAAGAGAAATTAGCAGCATCTTTTGGTGTGTTTCATTTCAGTATGCATGCCAGCTGTCTATTTTGGGAAAAAGACATTGGCACTGGTGTGCAAGTTGCCACCGTGTTTGTTTACCGCAAACCCACAATAGCCATATGACAAGTCTGCTCCACTGCCTAACGTTCGGAATCCACTTAGTGCTCAACAGTCTGCCTCAGAGTCACACACATGCGATTTTTCTTTAACTTCCTTTTGTTTCTCATTCTTCCTTAATTATCTTTTGTTTACAGGTATCATTTCTTTTTGTTCCCTGTAGGTAAAATATTATCTGCGTTTTAGTAGTTTTCAGAGGAACAAGTATATGGGTTTTGTCCGAACAGAAGGCTGGGAAACAGGTGTTCTCTTTCCAACTTTTCCTTCTTTGGGACCCAGAAGTGAACGTAGTTCCCATGGGGGGAGTCCTGGTAAGCAGATCTTTAATCATACTTATTTTTATATCCTAGTCACATAAGTCATATAAGTAAGGCTCTTAAGGCATCACATGTTTATACCTGTATTTCTTTAACCTTGTGATGAAAATTGTTAATTTTTAACTTACTGTGCTGGTGATTTCTTCTTTTTTTTTTTTAAATTTAAATTCAAATTAGTTAACATACAGTGTAGTCTTGGTTTCAGGAGTAGAATCTTGTGATTCCTCTCTTACATATGGCACCCAGTGGTCATTCCTAAAGGTGCCCTCCTTAATGCCCATCACCCACTTAACCCATCCCCCCCATCTACTTCCCTCCAGCAACCCAGTTTGTTCTCTGCATTTAAGAGTCTTTTATAGTTTGCCTCCCTCTGTTTTTATCTTTTTTCCCTTCCCTTCCCCCATGTTCATCTGTTGTGTTTCTTAAATTCTACTGGTGATTTCTTTATTTAAAATTTTCAGTGTCCAAAAACCTATATAAAACTTTTATATATTGGAACAATGTATTTTTATCTTTTCCTGGTCATTGTATATCCTTATTTTTTCATGTAGGTTCACTTGTGAAATTTGGATTTTAATGACTTTAACATACATGTTCCTGGGTACTGACACGGTCTGATTCATTATAACTGTATGCTACTCTGTTGGGTTGATAAACAGTTTCTAATATAGTTCTATTAATTTAAAATATATTATACAAACTACCATTAAAACATCTTTAAGTGGGGCTTTGTTTTTATTAACAATAATGCACATTTACCTTGAGGAAATTATCCAACAAGAAAAACAAGCTATAACTAATTCACCATAATTCATAAAGATTTGAAATAACCTGCATCTTAAATATGGTAAATGAATAACAAAAGTATAAAATTTAATTTTACTGAACATTGTACAGTCATTAAAAATAGCCATCATTAAATCTTCTGAAAAAGCAGAGTTCAGAACTGTATTTTGAAATGATAACTGTGTAAACTGCATATTTATCAGCACAAAGCTGGGACAAATTTCCAAATATGAAAACTTTTACTCTGTTAGGTGGTGGGATTGTTTTGCATGTTATTATTTTCTTTATTTCTTTATTTTCTTTATTATTTTGTTATTATTTTCTTTAATAAATATTTTAAACTTTTTCCCATCATAAAATTTAACAAGGAATCTTATGTCTTTTCCACCATACATACTGCATGCATTATGAACTTTGCCTGGGGTATGATTTTATAAGGGTTAGTTGGATAGTGCTAAGGGTTGCCAGGGGTATGTAAATGCACTGCAGAAGGGAGGCCACACAAGCTGATACAGCCCTTCTGGGGAGCGGTCTGGCAGTGGCAGCTGTATTAGCTCACTTAGGCTGCTGTAACAAAATACATACCACATATTGGGCAGCTTATAAACAACAGAAATTTCTTGCTTACAGTTCTGGAGGCTGTGAAGTTCAAGATGAAGGCTCCAGCATGGTCATGTTCTGGTGAGGGGCCCCCTTCCTAAGTTTCTCACTTGTGCTTTCTCACTATGTCCCCAGTTGGTGGAAAGGACTAAGGAGATCTCTGGAGCCTCTTTTATAAGGCACTAATCCCACTTATGAGGGCTGCACTGTCATGATTAAAACACATCTCACAGATCCCACCTTCTAATACCATCACCCTTAGGGGTTAGGATTTCTACATATGGATTTGGGGAGACGTGAACATTCACACCATAGTAGTAGCCAAATTAATAATATGTTCCTGGGTAGAAACCCTAAGAAACTCTTTTTAATGATCCATAGAGAGTTCCTGGCACTGCTGGTTGTAGTGGCAAGGAATAGGAGGCAATCTGTAAGTTAAGTTGAGGCCCAGGTTCAGCCAAACTCAGCTGAACTCTTGGAATTTAAATGGTCAGCTCCTTCCTCTAGCTGTATGACAAAGGAAGGAGGTAGCATCTTTAAGAAAACAGAACAAACGATTATACACTTTAGTGTCCACTCTTCCTTTAATCACAATTTCTGGCATGAGATCCAAAATTATAGGACATGCAAAGAAGCAGGAAAATGTTACCTAAAATTAAAAGAAAAAAAGAGTCATTATAAATAAGTGAACTGAGAAGCTAGATATTGGAATTAGTAGCCAAGGAATTTAAAATAATTTTATGAGTACTTTGATGTCATGTTGATAGCAAATATTCCCTGATACAATTTGATGAAGAGGCCACTTTGCCTCTGTGGTATCTTTCTCTAAAACTTTTAATTCTGGTCTATTAGTAAAAAAAACATCATGCAAACCCAAATTGTAGATAATTCTCCAAAATACATGCCCAGTATTCTTGAAAACTCTCAAGGTTTTAAAAAACAAGAAAGGATGATAAAGTTTCATAGATCAAAGGAAACTATGGAGACATGGCACCTAAATACAATGTAGTATCTTGGATGGGGGTTCTGCAACAGAAAAAAAATGACATTGGTGAGAAACTGGTGAATCCAAAGTTTGTATAAATTAGAAATTGTATTGTGCCATTGTCAATTTCTTAGTTATGACAGATTTACCATGATAGTGTAAGATACGATATTTGGGAAGCTGGGTGCAGTGTGTAAGCAATATTTCTCAATCTTTTTTTCATCATTGCCCTTCTAGAGAATCATTTTGGATATTTTCTCCCCAAGTGTTCTCATGAAATTTTAATACTACAGGTACACTACAGATCTGCTCTGTGTGCTATGGTCTAATTGAAGTTGTATAACCCTCTGTTGAGAATGCATGGTATATGGGACTGTCTCTATTATTTTCGCAACTTTTCTGTAAGACTACATTTTTTCCCCAAATATAGAGGTATATTTTAAAAACTCTCCAAACCAAAGTAGCAATACAAGTGAAGTTTCTGGCCGCCACCCCCCCCCCCCTCCCCAGGTGGCTCTGTTAAGCATCTAACTCTTGATTTTGGCTCAGGTCATGATCTCATGGTGGTGAGATCCATCCCTGCTTTGAGCCCCACTTTGGGCTCCACGCTGGGCATGGAGCCTGCTTTGAGATTCTTTCTCTCTCCCTCTGCCCCTCCCCTGCTTGTGCACTCATGTGCATGCATGCTGTCTCTCCCTCTTTCTCAAACAAAACAAAACAAAACAAAACAAAAACAGTGAAGTTTCTGAATCTGATCAAGTACATTTGTGAGAAATTTGTTATCTTCCTAGTGAAATATTGAACATTTCTCCCCTAGTAATCATGAATAAAGTAAAGTTGTTTGCTCTCATCAGTTCTATTCAGCATATTACTGGATGTCCTAGCTTGTATCAGAAAAAGGAAATGAAATAAAATGTATAGATTTTGGAAAGGAAAGAGTGAAATTACCTTTGTTTGAAGTTGACAGAATCACGTGTGCAGGAAATTCTGAAGAGATCCACAAAAAAGTATTACACACAATGTATTAATTTAGCAAATACCCAAGATAGAAAGCCAGTCTACAAAAATAAATTATAAATCTACACCAAAAATAACAAAACATTTCTGAGAGATAATTTAAACACCTAAACAAATGATGTCTAAATCTCATTGGTTGGATGACTCAAAATTGTTAGGATGTAGATTCTCCCTAAATTGATCTATGATAGCAATATAGTGACAGTCAAAATCCCAGCAGTCTTTTTTGAAAAAATTGGCAAGCTATCCTAAAATTTATAAGGAAATGCAAGGGGTCTAGCTTAGTAAAAAAAAATCTTGGAAAGGAATGCCAGTGTTAAAGAACACTTAAGACTTAGTACATATGTACATAATGTACATAATTAGTACAATTGTACTATTGTACAAATGTACATAATTAAGACAAAATTGTATAGGTTTAAGGATGAAGAAATACATTAATAAAAAGAATGAGGTATCTGGAAATAGACATTTGATTTTCCACAAAGATGCCAATATAATTCACTGGGGAAATGAAATCTTTTGAACAAATTGTGATGGAATAACATGGCATTTATATGCAAAGAATGAATCTTGATCACTAACTCATATCTACACAAAATTAGTTAATTAATGAGATAATCATAAACCTAAATGCAAAAGCTAAAATCATAAATCTTCCACAACAAAATTTATGAGAATATCTTCATGAATTTGGGGCTAGCAATGATTCATTAAGACAGAAAGTATTACCATAAAAGGGGAAAAAATGGATAAATTGACTTCATTAAAATTAAATACTTCTGCTTATGTGAAAGACACTATTAAAAATAGTAAGGTGGGGCACCTGGGTGGCTCAGTTGGTTGGGCGTCCGACTTCAGCTCAGGTCATGTTCTCACGGTTAGTGGTTCTAACCCCTTGTGGGGCTCTGTGCTGACAGCTCAGAGCCTGCAGCCTGCTTCTGATTCTGTGTCTCCCTCTCTCTGGCCCTCCCCCACTCACACTCTGTCTCACTCTCTCTCTCAAAACTAAATAAACATTAGAAAAAAAAATAGTAAGGCAAGAGGTGCCTGGGTGGCTCAATTGGTTAAGCGTCCAACTCTTCATTTTGGCTCAGGTCATGATCTCACAGTTTGTGAGTTCAGCCCCGCATTGGGCTCTGCACTCGCTGCACAGAGTCTGCTTCAGATTCTCTGTCTCCCCCTTTCTGCCCCTCCCCTGCTCGCTCTCTCTCTCTCTCTCTCAAAAAAAAAAAAAAATGAACATTAAAAAAATATATAGTAAGGAAAGATCCAGAGGGGAGAAAATGTTACACATATTCACATTCAAAATCTATAAAGAATTTGTATAGATTAATAGAAAAATCAGTTTCAGATGTCACAGAAATGCCAAATTTTAATAAGTTTTTTAAGTGTTTGCTCATTTTCATACTAAAGTTATATAACGGCAAGAAGCTTTTGCATACTACCACAGATCTAAAGACCACACTGAGTATTACTGCCTTAGTGGATATCAGCTCACAGTATGAACTTCACTTAATTTTTCAAATGTCAAGAGTACTGAATTAAAATCTATACCTATACAGTAATTCTCATTCAGTTGATTGAAATTTCAGAAAGCAGTTCTGTAATTTCATACAATATTTACTTTCTGGGAAGCTGGGAATTAGGATCCTTTTATTATTTATTTATTTATTTTTTATTTTTTTGGAGAGAGTGTGTGTGAGCATATGAGTGAGCAAGCAGGGCAGAGGCAGAGAGAGATGAGGAGAGAGAGAGAGAGAGAGAGAGAGAGAGAGAGAGAGAGAGAATCCAAGTAGGCTCTACACTGTCAGCGTCGAGCTCAACATGGGGCTTGAACCCACAAATGTGAGATCATGACCTGAGCCGAAATCAAGAGTTGAATGCTTAACCCATAGAACCGCCCAGGCGCCTCAGGATCCTTTTAAAAAGAATCTTAAAAAAAAGAAATGAATAAACAAAAAGCAAAATCAGACCTATAAATACAGAGAACAAACTGATGGTTGCCAGAGGAGGGAGGGATAGGAAAAATGGGTGAAGGGGAATGGGACATACAGGCTTCCATTTAAGGAGTAAATTGGTCATGAGAATAAAGGCACAATATAAGGAGTATAGTGAATTGTAGTGTAATAGCATTTTATGGTGACAGATAGTATCTGCACTTGTAAGCATAGCATAACGTATAAACTTGTCAAATCACTATGCTGTAGACCTGAAACCAATGTAACATTGCGTGTCAACCATATTTGTATTTTTTAAATAATAAAAAGTATTTATTTTCTGCTTGTATGGGTAAACCATAATAGCTGCTCTGGGAAATTTAAGACTATAACAAGGGCCTCTTTACAATAATTAACTTTGTTGTTTGTCTTTGACATACTTCAGTTACCTTTTTCTTTGTTCAGCTCAGCTGTTACTTGTTCTGTTGTACTTAGCAATCCTTGTTTTCTCACTTAGGGTACATCACTGAAGGGTTCCTGGCTATGCAGCATGCCGTGGATATTGCCATCATGAAATACTATAATCACAAGGCTACACAAAAGCTATTCCGAGAAGTCACTGTATTTGTTCAGAGATTTCCATATCCAGCATATTCTCATGATTACTTCTATACCTTTTTTGGTATTTTCATCCCTTTAGTAATCTTATTTATCTTCTCTATGAATCATCTTACCCTCATTCAGGCTATTGTGTGGGAAAAGGAAAACCGACTGAAGGTAACTTTCCTTTTCTTGTGGTAGATAGAATTTCTGTAGAAAAAGTTGGGTTTGTAGCATAAATTTTTGTGGAGGGTTGGATTATTTCTGACCACTCAGCACTGGTGGATGGTTATGGTTTGGTAGCAGCCAAAAGTGAACACTTACTTCTCTTCGCAGTTTTCTAGAATTTTTTTTTATTGGAATTATTGGATTGGTCTTTAGTTTTAGTTTCAGAAGATAATTACAGATAGAATTTAAATGCCAAATGCTCTAAATCTCTCTGGAATAAGGTGAGTTACAAAGAAATAATCAACTGGGCTGTGGAATTGTCTTGATGAATTCGGATACAATTAAATGTCAAGATTCTATGATTGTGTGATTAGTTTTTCCATTTTCTGATATCTGAATTTTTTTTTCTAAATGACCTCTCATAGTTCCCTTCAGAATTTCTGTTTCTTGGTCAGAGAGCATGTTGTGTTATGGCCACATGCTTTGCAGTTCAAACTCCAGTCATTTAGCCAATAATGTGTATAATATATATAATGTAAATATATAAAATACATAATATAAAATAATTTTATATAATATATATAAATGTATAATATAAATATAGAGGGTGAGAAGACTTATATAACTTATATGTATACACACACACACACACACACACACACATACACATATACATACACATATGGTTGATTTATTGCCTAATTTGTTTCAGGAACTGATAAATCATAGATTTAAATCCTATCTCTGTTGTTTATTAACTGTGACATGTCATATAACTTTTCTAGCCTTTTTTCTCAGATATAAATTGATTAAAACTAATTTACAGGACTGTCATGATATTCAACTAGATATTGTGTGAAAAATTATCACTATCTAGTCACCTGGACCAGCTGTTGTGAGGCATAAAGGAGGAAATGCATGTTGAGTGTTTGATAGATTGCCAGGCGCATAGTTGAATACTCAGTAGCTGTTAGATGTGACTGTTCACATCGGCCATCTCCATGTCACTTATCTCCTTATGTAATCTTGAATCATATCATTTTCTCTCTTTCCTTTCTTAGTGGCCACAACACTTCATGTATCAGGCTCATGTTGTTTCTCCCCATCCAGCTCTTCTCACTCAGGGCTCTTGTCATACATCTCCTTATCCATCCATCAAACGAATGGCTTTTTTGAAACTTCCTTTATGTTTATGTTTCCTCTGACTGTAATGCTTTCCTCTTTCTTTTCTGGTTGGTGTACACACAGTTAACTTACTTGTCCCAAATGTTGTGCTGCTATCTCCTTGTTGATGGTCTCTTTTTAATTCTCAATGATAATTTAAAGTTTTTTCTTTGAGTCCCCAGAACATGGTACATAAATGTCAACATTGTGACTTATTTATACTTCATTTTTAAAAAATTTTCATTGAAGTATAACATACAAACAAAAAAATACACAAGTCCTAAGTGTATGTGTTTTAATCCCTTCAGGCTACTATAACAAAAATATCAAACAGTATACCTTATAAGCAATAGAAATTTACTTCTCTCATTTCTGGAGTCGGGAAAGTCCAAGATCAATGTGCCAGCAGATTCAGAATGTCTGATGAGAACCCACTCTGTGTTTCTGGTTCATAGATGGCACCTCATCACTGTCTCCTCCTGTGACAGAAGGAATGCAAGCTCTCCAGGGTCTGCTTTATAATGGCACTATTCTGATGCATGAGGGCTCATCCCTCATCACCTAGTCATCTCTCAATACCCCCACCTCAAAGTGCCCTTAGAGTGGGGACTGGGTTTGGGGTTTTTTTTTTAATACAAAATTTATTGTCAAACTGGTTTCTTTTTTTGTTTATTTTGAAAAAAATTGGTGTGTTTATTTTTTTAATATGAAATTTATTGTCAAGTTGGTTTCTTTTTTGTTTATTTTGAAAAAAAAATTGGTAGGTGTGTTTATTTTTTTAATATGAAATTTATTGTCAAATTGGTTTCCATACAACACCCAGTGCTCATCCCAAAAGGTGCCCTCCTCAATGCCCATCACCCACTTTCCCCTCCCTCCCACCCCCCCATCAAACCTCAGTTTATTCTCAGTTTTTAAGAGTCTCTTATGGTTTGCCTCCTTCCCTCTCTCTAATTTTTTTTCCCCTTTCCCTCCTCCATAGTCCTCTGTTAAGTTTCTCAGGATCCACATTAAAGTGAAAACATAAGGTATCTGTCATTCTCTGTATGACTTATTTCACTTAACATAACACTCTCCAGTTCCATCCATGTTGCTACAAAAGGCCAGATTTCATTCTTTCTCACTGTCACGTATATTCCATTGTGTATATAAACCATAATTTCTTAATTCCATTTATCAGTTGAGGGACATTTAGGCTCTTTCCATAATTTGGCTATTTTTGAAAGTGCTGCTATAAACCCTGGGGTACAAGTGCCCTTATGCATCAGCACTCCTGTATCCCTTGGGTAAATTCCTAGGAGTGCTGTTGTTGGATCATACGGTAGATCTATTTTTAATGTTTTGAGGAACCTTCACACTGTTTTCCAGAGTGGCTGCACCAGTTTGCATTCCCACCAACAGTGCAAGAGGGTTCCCGTTTCTCCACATCCTCGCCAGCATCTCTAGTCTGATTTGTTCATTTTGGCCACTCTGACAGGCGTGAGAGTGTGGTTTTGATTTGTATTTCCCTGATGAGGAGTGACGTTGAGCATCTTTTCATGTACCTCTTGGCCATCTGGATGTCTTCTTTAGAGAAGTATCTATTCATGTCTTCTGCCCATTTCTTCACTAGGTTACTTGTTTTTTGGGTGTGCAGTTTGGTGACTTCTTTATGGATTTTGGATACTAGCCCTTTGTCTGATATGTCATTTGCAAATATCTTTTCCCATTACATTGGTTGCCTTTTAGTTTTGTTGATTGTTTCCTTTTCAGTGCAGAAGATTTTCATCTTCATGAGGTCCCAATAGTTCACTTTTGCTTTTAATTCCCTTGCCTTTGGAGACGTACCATTTGACAAAATTCAGCATCCTTTCTTAATAAAAACCCTTGAGAAAGTCGGGATAGGAGGAACATACTTAAACATCATAATAGCTATGTATGAAAAGCCCACAGCTAATAATCATCCTCAATGGGGAATAACTGAGAGCTTACCCCCTGAGATCAGAAACAAGACAGGGATGTCCACTCTTACCACGTTGTTTAACATAGTATTGGAAGTTCTAGCATCAGCAATCAGACAACAAAAGGAAATCAAGACATCAAAATTGGCAAAGATGAAGTCAAGCTTTCACTTTTTCCAGATGACATGCTATTATACATGGAAAACCCAATAGACTCCAACGAAAGTCTACTAGAACTGATACATGAATTCAGCAAAGTTGCAAGGTACAAAATTAATGTACAGAAATCAGTTGCATTCTTATACGCTAATAATGAAGCAACAGAAAGACAAATAAAGAAACTGATCCCATTCACAGTTGCACCAAGAAATATAAAATACCTAGGAATAAACCTAACGAAAGATGTAAAAGATCTGTATGCTGAAAACTATAGAAAGCTTAGGAAGGAAATTGAAGAATATACAAAGAAATGGAAAA
Organism: Lynx canadensis; assembly: GCF_007474595.2. Classification (NCBI taxonomy): domain Eukaryota; kingdom Metazoa; phylum Chordata; class Mammalia; order Carnivora; family Felidae; genus Lynx; species Lynx canadensis. Next base: position 17,175,038 of record NC_044318.1, read on the forward strand.
ACATTCCATGCTCATGGATTGGAAGAATAAATACTGTGAAAATATCAATGGTACCCAAAGCAATTAACACATTCAATGCAATCCCAATCAAAATTGCGCCAACATTCTTCTCGAAGCTAGAACAAGCAATCCTAAAATTTGTATGGAATCACAAAAGACCCGAATAGCCAAAGTATTTTTTTTAATATATGAAATTTATTGTCAAATTGGTTTCCATGCCACACCCAGTGCTAATCTCAAAAGATACCTTCTTCAGTGCTCATCACCTACCCTTCCTTCCCTCCCACCCCCCCATCAACCTTCAGTTCTCACTTTTTAAGAGTCTCATGCTTTGGCCCTCTCCCACGCCAACCTTATTTTTTTTTCCTTCCCTCCCCCATGGGTTTCTGTTAAGTTTCTCAGGATCCACATAAGAGTGAAAACATATGGTATCTGTCTTTCTCTGTATGGCTTCTTTCACTTAGCATCACACTCTCCAGTTCCAACCACGTTGCTACAAAGGGCCAGATTTCATTCTTTCTCATTGAGACATAGTACTCCATTGTGTATATAAACCACAATTTCTTTATCCATTCATCAGTTGATGGACACTTAGGCTTTTTCCATAATTTGGCTATTGTTGAGAGTGCTGCTATAAACATTGGGGTGCAAATGCCCCTATGCACCAGTACTCCTGTACCCCTTGGGTAAATTCCTAGCAGTGCTATTGCTGGGTCATAGGGTAGGTCTATTTTTAATTTTCTGAGGAACCTCTGCACTGTTTTCCAGAGTGGCTGCACCAGTTTGCACTCCCACCAACAGTGCAAGAGGGTTCCCATTTCTCCACATCCTCTCCAGCATCTATAGTCTCCTGGTTTGTTCATTTTGGCCACTCTGACTGGTGTGAGGTGATACCTGAGTGTGGTTTTGATTTATATTTCCCTGATGAGGAGCGACGTTGAGCATCTTTTCATGTGCCTGTTGGCCATCTAGAGGTCTTCTTTAGAGAAGTGTCTATTTATGTTTTCTGCCCATTTCTTCACTGGGCTATTTGTTTTTTGGGTGTGGAGTTTGGTGAGTTCTTTATAGATTTTGGATACTAGCCCTTTGTCCGATATGTCATTTGCAAATATCTTTTCCCATTCTGTTGGTTGCCTTTTAGTTTTGTTGGTTGTTTCCTTTGCTGTGCAGAAGCTTTTGTCTTCATAAGGTCCCAGTAGTTCATTTTTGCTTTTAATTGCCTTGCCTTTGGGGATGTGTCGAGTAAGAGATTGCTATGGCTGAGGTCAGAGAGGTCTTTTCCTGCTTTCTCCTCTAGGGTTTTGATGGTTTCCTGTCTCACATTCAGGTCCTTTATCCATTTTGAGTTTATTTTTGTGAATGGTGTGAGAAAGTGGTCTAGTTTCATTCTTCTGCATGTTGCTGTCCAGTTCTCCCAGCACCATTTGTTAAAGAGACTGTCTTTTTTTTCCATTGGATATTCTTTCCTGTTTTGTCAAAGATGAGTTGGCCATACGTTTGTGGGTCTAGTTCTGGGGTTTCTATTCTATTCCATTGGTCTATGTGTCTGTTTTTGTGCCCATACCATGCTGTCTTGATGATGACAGCTTTGTAGTAGAGGCTGAAGTCTGGGATTGTGATGCCTCCTGCTTTGGTCTTCTTCTTCAAAATTACTTTGGCTATTTGGGGCCTTTTGTGGTTCCATATGAATTTTAGGATTGCTTGTTCTAGTTTTGAGAAGAATGCTGGTGCAATTTTTATTGGGATTGCATTGAATGTGTAGATTGCTTTGGGTAGTATTGACATTTTAACAATATTTATTCTTCCAACCCATGAGCACGGAATGTTTTTCCATTTCTTTATATCTTCTTCAATTTCCTTCCTAAGCTTTCTATAGTTTTCAGCATACAGATCTGTTACATCTTTGGTTAGATTTATCCCTAGGTATTTATGCTTCTTGGTGCAATTGTGAATGGGATCAGTTTCTTTATTTGTCTTTCTGTTGCTTCATTGTTAGTGTATGAGAATGCAACTGATTTCTGTACCTTGATTTTGTATCCTGCAACTCTGTTGAATTCATGTCTCAGTTCTAGCAGACTTTTCGTGGAGTCTATCGGGTTCTCCGTGTATATTATCATGTCATTTGCAAAAAGTGAAAGCTTGACTTCATCTTTGCCAATTTTGATGCCTTTGATTTCCTTTTGTTGTCTGATTGCTGATGCTAGCACTTCCATCACTATGTTACACAGCAGTGGTGAGAGTGGACATCCCTGTTGTGTTTTTGATCTCAGGGGGAAGTTCTCAGTGTTTCCCCATTGAGGAAGATATTAGCTGTGGGCTTTCCATGATTGGCTTTTATGATGTTTAAGTATGTTCCTTCTATCCCAACTTTCTCAAGGGTTTTTATTAAGAAAGGATGCTGAATTTTGTCAAATGCCTTTTCTGCATCGATTGACAGGATCATATGGTTCTTATATTTTCTTTTGTTAATGTGATGTATCATGTTGATTGATTTGCGAATGTTGAACCAGCCCTGCATCCCAGGAATGAATCCCACTTGATCATGGTGAATAATTCTTTTTATATGCCGTTGAATTCGATTTGCTAGTATCTTATTGAGAATTTTTGCATCCATATTCATCAGGCATATTGGCCTGTAGTTCTCTTTTTTTACTGGGTCTCTGTCTGGTTTAGGAATCAAAGTAATACTGGCTTCATAGAATGAGTCTGGAAGTTTTCCTTCCCTTTCTGTTTTTTGGAATAGCTTGAGAAGGATAGGTATTATCTCTGCTTTAAAGGTCTGGTAGAACTCCCCTGGGAAGCCATCTGGTCCTGGGCTCTTATGTGTTGGGAGATTTTTGATAACTGATTCAATTTCTTCGCTGGTTATGGGTCTGTTCAAGCTTTCTATTTCCTCCTCTTTGAGTTTTGGAAGCATGTGGGTGTTTAGGAATTTGTCCATTTCTTCCAGGTTGTCCAGTTTGTTGGCATATAATTTTTCCTAGTATTCCCTGATAATTGCTTGTATTTCTGAGGGATTGGTTGTACTAATTCCATTTTCATTCCTGATTTTATCTATTTGGGTCATCTCCCTTTTCTTTTTGAGAAGCCTGGCTAGAGGTTTGTCAATTTTGTTTATTTTTTCAAAAAACCAACTCTTGGTTTCATTGATCTGCTCTACAGTTTTTTAGATTCTCTATTGTTTATTTCTGCTCTGATCTTTATTATTTCTCTTCTTCTGCTGGGTTTAGGGTGTCTTTGCTGCTCTGCTTCTATTTCCTTTAGGTGTGCTGTTAGATTTTGTATTTGGGATTTTTCTTGTTTCTTGGGATAGGCCTGGATTACAATGTATTTTCCTCTCAGGACTGCCTTTGCTGAATCCCAAAGCATTTGGATTGTTGTATTTTCATTTTCGTTTGTTTCCATATATTTTTTAATTTATTTTCTAATTGCCTGGTTGGCCCATTGATTCTTTAGTAGGGTGTTCTTTAACCTCCATGCTTTTGGAGGTTTTCCAGACTTTTTCCTGTGGTTGATTTCAAGAGTCATGGCATTGTGGTCTGAAAGTATGCATGGTATGATCTCAATTCTTGTATACTTATGAAGGGCTGTTTTGTGACCCAGTATATGATCTATCTTGGAGAATGTTCCATGTGCACTCGAGAAGATGGTATATTCTGTTGCTTTGGGATGCAGAGTTCTAAATATATCTGTCAAGTCCATCTGATCCAATGTATCATTCAGGGCCCTTGTTTCTTTATTGACCGTGTGTTTAGATGATCTATCCATTGTTGTCAGTGGGGTATTAAAGTCCCCTGCAATTACCACATTCTTATCAATAAGGTTGCTTATGTTTGTGATGAATTGTTTTATATATTTGGGGGCTCCCGTATTTGGCGCATAGACATTTATAATTGTTAGCTCTTCTTGTTGGATAGACCCTGTAATTATTATATAATGCCCTTCTTCATCTCTTGTTACAGCCTTTAATTTAAAGTCTAGTTTGTCTGATATAAGTATGGCTACCTCAGCTTTCTTTTGACTTCCAGTAGCATGATAAGTAGTTCTCCATCCCCTCACTTTCAATCTGAAGGTGTCCTCAGGACTAAAATCATTCTCTTGTAGACAGCAAATAGATGGGTCTTGTTCTTTCATCCATTCTGATACCCTGTGTCTTTTGGTTGGTGCATTTAGTCCATTTACATTCAGTGTTATTATAGAAAGATATGGGTTTAGAGTCATTGTGATGTCCGTAGGTTTCATGCTTGTAGTGATGTCTCTGGTACTTTGTCTCACAGGATCCCCCTTAGGATCTCTTGTAGGGCTGGTATAGTGGTGACGAATTCCTTCAGTTTTTTTTTGTTTGGGAAGACCATTATCTCTCCTTCTATTCTAAATGACAGATTTGCTGGATAGAGGATTTTTGGCTGCCTATTTTTTCTGTTCATCACATTGAAGATTTCCTGCCATTCCTTTCTGGCCTGCCAAGTTTCAGTAGAGAGATCGGTCATGAGTCTTATAGGTCTCCCTTTATATGTTAGAGCATGTTTATCCCTAGCTGCTTTCAGAATTTTCTCTTTATCCTTGTATTTTGCCAGTTTCACTATGATATGTCAGGCAGAAGATCGATTCAAGTTACGTCTGAAGGGAGTTCTCTGTGCCTCTTGGATTTCAATGCCTTTTTCCTTCCCCAGATCAGGGAAGTTCTCAGCTATGATTTCTTCAAGTACACCTTCATCACCTTTCCCTCTCTCTTCCTCCTCTGGAATACCAATTATGCATGGATTATTTCTCTTTAGTGTATCACTTAGTTCTCTAATTTTCCCCTCACACTCCTGGATTTTTTTTTAATCTCTCTTTTTCTCAGCTTCTTCTTTTTCCATAATTTTATCCTCTAGTTCACCTATTCTCTGCTCTGCCTCTTCAATCCAAGCTGTGGTCATCTCCATTTTATTTTGCAGCTCATTAATAGCACTTTTGAGCTCCTCCTGGCTGTTCCTTAGTCCCTTGATCTCTGTAGCAATAGATTCTCTGCTGTCCTCTATATTGTTTTAAAGCCCAGCGATTAATTTTATTACTATTATTCTAAATTCACTTTTTGTTATATTGTTTATATCATTTTTGATCAGTTCTTTAGTTGTCATTATTTCCTGGAAGTTTTTTTGAGGTGAATTCTTCCGTTTCGTCATTTTGGATAGTCCCTGGAGTGGTGCAGAACTTCAGGGTACTTCCCCTGTGCTGTCTTGAATAACTGGAGTTGGTGGGCGGGGCCGCAGTCAGACCTGATGTCTGCCCCCAGCCCACTGCTGGGGCCACAGTCAGACTGGTGTGTACCTTCTCCTCCCCTCTCCCAGGGGCAGGATTCACTGTGGGGTGGCGTGGCCCGTCTGGGCTACTTGCACACTGCCAGGCTTGTGGTGCTAGGGATCTGGCGTATTAGCTGGGGTGGATCAGCAAGGTGCACAGGGGCAGGAGGGGCAGGCTCAGCTTGCTTTTCCTTTGCAGATCCACTTCAGGAGGGGCCCTGCAGCACCGGGAGGGAGTCAGACCCGCCAGAGGGATGTTTCTGCAGAAGGACAGCATTGGGTTGGGTGTCTGCGCAGTGCAAGCAAGTTTTGTGATGGGAACTGGTTACATTTGTGATTTTGGCTGGGGGATGGGCGAGGGAGATGGCGCTGGTGAGCGCCTTTGTTCCCCGCCAAGCTGAGCTCTGTCATCTGGGGATCAACAACTCTCCCTCCTGTTGTCTTCCAGCCTTCCTATTCTATGAGCAGATCTGTTAACTTATAACCTTCCAGATCTTAAGTCCTGCTTGCTGTCTGAACACACTCCGTCCGGCCCCTCCACTTTTGCAAGCCAGACTCGGGGCCTCTGCTTGGCCGGCGGGCCACCCCTCCGCCTCAGCTCCCTCCCACCAGTCCTTGTAGTGGGCACTGCCTCTCCGCCCTTCCTGCCCTCTTCCGTGGGCCTCTCATCTACGCTTGGCTCTGGAGAATCCGTTCTGCTAGTCTTCTGGCAATTTTCTGGGTTATTTAGGTAGGTGTGGGTGGAATCTAAGTGATCCACATAATGCGGTGAGCCCAGCATCCTCCTATGCCGCCATCTTCCCAGAAGCTGCCAAAGTAATTTTGAAAAAGAAGACCAAAGCAGGGGACATCACAATCCCAGACTTTAGCCTCTACTACAAAACTGTAATCATCAAGACAGCATGGTATGGGCACAAAAACAGACACATAGAACAATGGAATAGAATAGAGACTCCAGAATTGGACCCACGAAAGTATAGCCAACTCATCTTTGACAAAGCAGGAAAGAATATCCAGTGGAAAAAAGACAGTCTCTTTAACAAATGGTGCTGGGAGAACTGGACAGCAACATACAGAAGAATGAAACTAGACCACTTTCTTACACCATTCACAAAAATAAACTCAAAATGGATGAAGGACCTGAATGTGAGACAGGAAACCATCAAAACCCTAGAGGAGAAAACAGGAAAAAACTTCTCTGACCTCAGTCGCAGCATTTTCTTACTTGACTTGTCTACAAAGGGACTAGGTTTTCAACTTAAGAATTTTGAGGAAACAATAACATTGAAACTATTGTAGTAGAATTGAATGGGTTATCATAAAGAAAGTATGCCCATATTATCATGATCCTGTAAGAAATAAAGCACTGCCGACACTCTAGAAGTCTGATTGTGTTCCCCTCAAAACATTTTCCCTGAAGTATACAGTAACCTGATTTCTAATATCATGAGTTAGTTTTGTCTGTTTTGAACTTGATATAAATGGAATCATGCACTATATTGTGTCTGTGTGATTCTTTACAGCTAAATATGTAGCTGTAGTTCGTTCATAGTCATTGAGTTATAGGAGTTTTAAGATTCCATAGTATGACTATCAAAACTTACCTATTTTCCTTCTGTGTTTGGAGTTTGGGTATCGTAAGTAATTCTATGAATATTTTATACATTTTTTGCTGAATGTTAGATTATGCATATTTAACTTTAGTAGATAATGCCAGTGCTGTAAGCACAGAACTCCATGTGGAGCTTGATCTCACCCACCATGAGATCATGACCTGAGCCGATATCAAGAGTCAGGTGCTTAATGGACTGAGTCACCCAGGTGCCCAAATTTTATCTAATTTTCTAATTTTTTTCCAATTTTATGGGAGTGTTTTGGCTTCAAAAATGTAGAGATCTTTCACTTTTCATTGTTTCAATTGTACAAGTCTTTTGCATCCTTGGTTAAGTTTGTTCTTATGTGTTTTATTCTTTTTGATGCTATTGTAAATGGAATTGTTTTCCTAATTTCCATTTCAGATTGCTCATTGATAGTATATAGAAGTTCTACTGATTTTTGTGTGTTCACTTTGTATTCTCCTACTTTGATGGGTCATCTATTAATTATGACTTTTTTTAATGTGTGGAATCTGTGGGGTTTACATGTAAGATCATCTCATCTGCAGAGTACTCCTTCCTTTCCAATTTGGATGTCATATGATACACACACACACACACATATATACATATATATGTATATGTATATGTGTGTATATATATATTTATATATTTATTTGCTGTGATTAGAACTTCTAATACTGTGTTGAATACGAGTGAAAGCTAGTATCATTAATTTTCTCTTGATCTTAGGTGAAAGAGTATGATATTAGCTGTTATTTTTTTATATGGCCTTTGTTATGTTGAGGGAGTTCCCGTCTATTTCTAGTTGAATGTTTTATCAGTCTTGAATTTCTGCATCAACTGAAATGATCATGTGTTTTCTCTTAATGTGGTGTGTTATATCGGTTGATTTTCTATGTTTAACTCTCCTTGCATTCCATGAATAAATCCTACTTGGTCATGGTGTATAATCCTTTCAACATGCTGCTAAATCTGGTTTGATACTATTTTGTTGAAAAATTTTGTGTCAATATTCACAAGGGATATTGGTCTGTAGTTTCTTTTCATGTGTATCTGTCTGAACACTAGACTTATAAAATGAGTTTCCTCCTCTTCAAGTGTTTGGAAGAGTTTGAGAAGGATTATTGTTTATTCTTTTTGAAATATTTGATAGAATTCACCAGTAAAGCCTTCTGCTCCAGGGATGTACTTTGTTGGAAGTTTTTAATTAATGATCTAATCTTATTCCCCATTATTGATCTGTTCAGATTTTCTCTTTCTTCATGATTCAGTTTTGGTAGCTTGTGTGTTTTTAGGAACTTGTGCCTTTTATATAGGTTATCTAATTTTTTGGCATATAGTTGTTCATAGTATGCTTTAAGTGATTGTTTTTATTTCTGTAAAATCAGAAGTAATGTCCCCAGTTTCATTTGGATTTTAGTAATATGAGTCTTCTCTCATTTTTTAGCCAATTTGACCAAAAATTTGTCCATTTGCTTTTATCTTTTGTAATTGAATTAAAATATACCTACATTACATGTTTACATTTATAAAATATATTTATATTACATTGAATTAAAATATATTATGCCCTACTAGAAGAAGGCATAATAAAAAGAAAGGGGATATTAATGTAAGTAGTTTATAGTTTTATTAAGGGTGTTTCATGCCTGAACAATATCAGGTAAATTATTGGTGAGGTCACCTATGGGCTTATAAGCATCACAGAGCTCCCACACACTAGCTGAGTAATTTTAGTCAAGTCATTGATCTCCTCTATAAATTGGGCATGATAATATTTCTTATTTAGCCAATTTTGATTGTGGTGGAAATTTAGATAATATTTGTGAAAGCATTTTGTATATTATATTGTTTTACATGATGTTGATTTGTGTTAATTCTCCCACAGGAGTACCTGCTCATGATAGGACTCAGTAATTGGATGCTCTGGGCTGCCTATTTCTTCACATTCCTCTCTTTGTATTCAGTTATCATCCTTTTGATGTGCATTATTTTCTTTGCCAAGGCAAGTGTCTATTTCACTGTCCAGGCTATAGCTAAACTCTGAGAGGAAAAACGGATACATATGGTGTGGTCCTGTTGGATTCAGGAAGTGAACATGTGCCTATTGGTGACTCCTCTCTGGAAATTCAAGTGCTGCTTAGTCTCTCAGCAAACTAAACTTTTTTTTTAAGATTTAAAAACCATGTTTATTATTTTTGAGAGAGAGACAGAGAGACAGAACATGAGCAGGGGAGGGGCAGAGAGACAGGAAGACACAGAATCTGAAGCAGGCTTTAGGCTCTGAGCTATCAGCACAGAGCCTGACACAAGGCTCGAACTCACAAGCCGTGAGACCATGACCTGAGCCAAAGTTGGGTGCTCAACTGACTGAGCCACCCAGGCGCCCCTCCAGCGAATTAAACTTTAAGTCTAGGTGTGTGGACCTTCTGTAGTTAATGAATTGTTTACTTATCTCCCTGAGGCTTGTCATTAGTTTCACTAGGACTTTTAAAATATTTAAAGATGTTTCATTTCTCTTCTATTGTTTTGCTGTGACACCATTTAGAGTATGACTCAACTGGTTTCCTGATTGTTTTGCTAGATAGAACCTGTGCCAGTTATCCAATACAGTGACCCATCTCTTGTCTTCGTCTTTTTGCTATGTTTTGCTATCGCCACAATGTTCTTCAGCTTTATGGTTAGCACATTCTTCAATAAAGGTAAGTCAAAAACTCCTGGGAAAAATTGTCAGTGACTCAGTGGGGATTATATTTGGAAGCTCCTGTGACTTTCATTTGCCATCTCATCTGTAGCTTCTGTTTACATTCTAGCTAAAAAGACAAGTATTATATGTACATGAAATGATTCCAAAAGAAATGAAAGAAGTAGTGAAAATATAGTGTAGTATACATGTGAAAAAGGATAAGAACCAAAATAAGATAATGATTGAGGATTCTTTTTAACCTTTACCTGTGGCTTCACATGTGGTATCTGTTTAACCATCCAGCAGGAATGGTAATGATTGAGATGGCTTCTGTATATTCTACTAGAGGGAATAAAGTCTGTCAGTATGCGATGATGATCCTGGGGTATGTGAAGAGGAAGAAAACAACAAAATTGCTTTCCTGAAATAAAGGGTCTGTGTACTTCATTAATAGATTTTTATTGTGTGTTTGATGTGAATTTGAAATATAGTGTCCCATAGAGCTGACATTGACCTTGGAGACATGCATATCATATGCACAAAAAAAGATTTGACAGGACATGCAGAGAGCAATGAAAATTAATGGATCATAGTATACACACGAAAAAAGAATTAAAATCCTCCAAATTCATATTAAGGTTGAGATAAACCAAAGAATGCTTCCTGTAGAGATTAGTTTTTAAACACTTTTGAAAGACTAGAAGATTGGAATAGGAAGTCAAGTCAATGGATGCAAGCATCATTCATATCTTTGTGCTGGCACGGTGTCTAATATACAAAGGCAAGTGAAAATTGTTTCCTTCCTTTTTGAGGGCTCACATACCAATAGCAGTCATGACCAATAATTCTATTTCATTTTATTTTTATTTTTCTCAGTACATTATCATGAGTATTGTTAGTTAATGGCTCCTCACAAGGCACATGATTGTATGTATGACCATAAACAGCCAACATTAAAAAACAAAACCAGCCAACCCGGAGGTAAAGAAAAGTGTGTCAACATAAGGCACAATGTGATATGCCAAAGAGAAAAAAGATAGTTAAAAAACAAATACTGTTGTTTTCTGTTTCTGGAATTATGGCAGACTAGATATTTAGAAGGTTTTTGTACGTGTCTTTTGGTATATATGTATAAGACTTTCACTGTGGTATATAGTTAGGAAAGGAATTGCTAGGTCATAGCAAGGTTTGTAAATGTCCAGCATGACTACCCATGTCCAACATTTCCAAAGTGGTTGTGTGCCTTTACAGCCCCACTAAAGGAAGATGAGAATTCCTATTGCTCATATCCTTGCCAGAATTTACTGTCAAACTTTAATTTGTGCCACACTAGAGATATGAAATACTATCTTATGGCAGTTCAAACCTTCATTTTCCCACTTACTGATGAAGCTGAGTGTTATTAATATGAGTCACGTGTTTCCTTTTCTATAAAATCTGTGCATGCTTGTCTATTATGATTATTGATTTTCAGGAGTTATTTATATATTCCTACTGCCGACTTTTTGTTAGTTGCAAATGTGTTTCAAAACTTGTCCCAGTTTGGAACTTTTAGCTTTTTGTTAATGTTATCTTTTAATAGCAATTTTAATGTAACCAATTGTTTCCTTTACCAATCTCATCCTTCATAATTTGTGATACTAAATATTTCGGTGAAAAAAAATTTTCCAAGGCACAGAGTTATCTTCCTGTGTTCTATATAGGGATTGATACTTTTGTGTGTGGTATGATATGGTGAATTGATTTTTCCCTCAAGTGCATAAGCAGTTGTCTGGCAACATGTGATAAATAGTTCACCCTTTCCTCACTGCTCGGCAGTACCTATTCTGTTATACGTCAACATCCCCCTCATGTGTGCATTTGTATGGAGGTGGTCCTTTCACTGATACGTTATGTTTGAAGCATATTCACAGCATTTTAGTCAATATAGCTTCATAATAAATCTTATCACCTGGTAGAGAAAGACGTCCAGTCCATTCTTTTTCTTCAAGTATGTCTTTGACTATTCCTGGCCTTTGTTACTCTGTATACATTTTAGAATAAGTAGGTTATATTTCATAAAAAAAATATTGTTTGCATTATCAATCAAAGTGTATTAAATCTATAGATCATTTTGGGGAGAATTAACATCTTTGTAATTTTGAATCATCCTCTTCAAGAACATGATATATATTTCCTTTTGATTAGGTCTTTTAAAATTCTTTTTTCTAGCTTTATATTTTTGTTATAAAAATTTAATAACTGTCTTCCTGAGTGTTTTCATTCTTTATTATTAAAAATGAAATATTATCAAAGTTATATTTTCAGCTGCTTGTGATAATATTTAAATGTTGCCTTTCCTTACAATTTATTAAACTCTCAAATTATTTCTAAGAACTATACATTCCTTTGGATTTTCTATATTCACATTCCTATAACGTGAAAATAAGGTGGGTTTTTTTTTTTCCCTCAGTCATTTTGTCTTATTTTCTTTCACCTCTTACTGCACAGGCTAGATCCTCTAATATATAATAAAAGGAATTAATGTAGATACCTTTGTCTTGTTCCTAAAATTAAATGGAAGTGGGGTTTTGTTGTTTGTTGTTTGTTTTATTTTAGAAAAAGCGTCCATGAGTGGGGGAGAGTGACCAAGGGAGAGAGAGAGACAGAATTCCAGGCAGGGTCCATGCTCAGTGTGGAGCCTGCCATGGGGCTCAATTCCACAACCCTGGAATCATGACCTGAGCTGAAATATAGAGTCAGATGCTCAACCGACTGAGCCACCCAGGTGTCACAAATGGAAATGTTTTTTATTAGTAGTAAATACATACAACATAAAAAATTACCATTTTAGCTATATTAAATAAGTATACAATGTGGTAGCATAAAGTATATTCCTAATATACCATCACTATTATTTAATTTCAAAACATTTTCATCACCTGAAATGGAAACCACATATCTGTTAAGCAGTACTCCCATCCCACCATCCCCTCAGCCCCTGGCAACCACTAATCTGCTTTCTGTTTTTATGGATTTGCCTATCTGGATATCTCATATAAATGTAATGATACAAATATGTGACATTTTGTGTCTGAATTTTTTTACTTAGCTTAATGTTTTCAAGATTCATCTGTTGTGTAGCATTTATCAGTACTTCACTCCTTGTTATGACTGAGTAATATTACATTGAATGGATGTACAACATATTGCTCATCTAGTCGTCCATTCATGGGCATTTGGATTGATTCCTCCTTTGACTCTTGTGAGCCAAAGTGCTTCAATGAACATGTGGGTACAAATTATTGTTTGTGCATGTGCTTTCAATTATTTTGAATATAAACCTCAGAGTAGAATTGTTTGGTCATATGGTAATTTAATTCCCAACTTTTTTGAGGAACCATTAAACTGTTTTCCATAGTTGTTGCAACATTTTACATTTCTACCAAGAATAAAGGAAGGTAACAATTTCTCCACATCCTTGCCACTCCTTGATACATGCCATTTTCTATTATAGCCATCCAAATGAGTGTAAAGTGATACCTCATTGTGATTTTGATTTTCACTTCCCTAAACGGTAATGGTGTTGGGCATCTTTTCATGTGCTTGCTAGTCATTTGTGTATCTTCTTTGGAGGACTGTGTGTTCAAGTCCTTTGACTATCTTTTAATTGGATTGCTTGTATTTTGGTTGGTGTGTTGTAAGAGTTCTCTATATATTCTGGATACTAAGCCCTTTCAGGTACATGATCCTCAAAATACCTTTTGACTCTCTTAATAATATCCTCTGGTGCACAGAAATTCTTAATTTTCATGAAATCCACTTTACCTATTTTTCTCTTGTGTGTGTCAAAGAACCCATTTGCTAAACCTAGGGTCATAAAGATTTACCTGTACATTTTCTTCTGAGAATTTCATAGTTTTAGCTGTTATATTAATGTCTCTTATCCACTTTTAGTGTTTATATATGGTATGAAATCCAGGTCGAAGTTCATACCTTTTGCATTTAGATTATCTGTTTGTCAAAGGACCATTTATTGAAGGGACTGTTCTTTCCCTTATTGATGCTCTTGTCACCATTGTCAAGAATCATGTGTATATATGACATATGACATAAGTCCTTTATTTCCATATTCTCAGATATATTCCACTGGGTTTATATCTATCCTTAGATCAGTAACACACTTTTGAGATTACTATGGTTTTGTAGTAAGTGTTGAAAATGGGAAATGTGAGCCTTCAATTTTGTTTTTGTTTTTGTTGCCTGTTTAGGGTTCTGTGCAATTCAACATGAGTTTTAGGTTTGGCTTTTCTATTTCTGCAAACAAAAAAGGCAAATGGGATTTTTTTTTAAAGATCACAATGAATCTGTAAATCACTTTGGGGAGTATTTTTATCTTAACTATATTGTCTTGTAATTCATGAAGACATTTCTTTCCATGTATTTAGGTAGTCTTTAATTTCATTGAGGAATATTTTATTGTTTTCAGTGTACACTTCTGCAACCCCTTGGTTTAATTTATTCCTAACTATTTTATTTTTTTCTGCTATTACAAATGGAGTTCCTTTTTAATTTTATTTTCAGATTGTTCATTGATAGTGTCAAAAATTCAGCTGAGGGGTGCCTGGGTGGCTTAGTCAGTTACACATCCGACTTTGTCTTAGGTTATGATCTCACTGCTCCTGAGTTTGAGACCTGTGTCGGGCTCTGTGCTGACAGCTCAGAGCCTGGAGCCTGCTTCAGATTCTGTCTCTCCCCTGCTTGCATACTCTCTCTATTTCTCTCTCTCTCTCAAATATAAAACGTTAAAAAAAATTTTAATTCAGCTGATTTTTGTGTATTGAACTTGTACCCTCCATTGTTGCTGAATATGTTCATTAGTTTTAATAGATTTTTTTTGTAGATTCTTTAGGGCTTTCTGCATATAAGATCATGTCATCTGCAAATAGAAAAAATAGAAATAAGCTTACTTCTTCCCCTCCAATTTGGATGTCTTTAATTTTTTTCTTGCCTAATTGCTGTGGCTAGGACTTCTAGTGCTATGTGAATAGAAATGGTGAAAACACTCATATGTGGAATTTAAGAAACAAAACAGATGAACATATGGGAAGGCATGGAGAGAATAAAGGGGAAAAAACCACAAGAGACTCTTAATGATAGAGAACAAATTGAAGGTTGATGGGAGGGATGTGGGTGGGCAATGGGCTAGATGGGTGATGGGTATTAAGGAGAGCACTTGTTCTGATGAGCACTGGGTGTTGTATGTAAGTGATGAATCACTAGATTCTACCCCTGAAACCAATATTACACTGTATCCTAGCTAATTAAAATTTAAATTGAAAAACAAAAACAAAAAAAGAAAGATATGGTGAAAACAGAAACTCTTACCTTCTTCCTAGTCTTGAGGGAAAAATTTCATTCTTAAACCATTAAGTGTGATCTTAGCTGTGGATTTTTCATAATCTCGTTTATCATGTTGAAGTTTCCTTCTTTTCCTAACTTTTGAGATTTTTTTCATGAAATGATGTTGAGTTTTGTCAAATCTGTTATCTGCACAAATTAAGATGATTATATGGGTTTTTTCCTCCTTTCTATTAATGTAGTGTGTTTCCATGGACTGATTTTTCTCTGTTGAACTATCTTTGCATTCCTGGGACAAATCCTACTTAGTCATGGTGTAGAATCCTTTTAATTTGCTGCTGTATATTTGGCAAAGTACAACATCCATTCATAGTAAAAACCCTCAACAAAGTAGGTCTGGAGGGAACATACCTTGACATAATAAGGCCTTAGATGAAAAACACACAACATCATACTCACTGGGGGAAAATTGAAAGCTTTCCCCTTTAAGATCAGGAAAAAGACAAGGATGTCCAATCTCTGCACTTATATTCAACATTGTACTGGAAGTCCTAGCCATAGTAATCAGACAATAAAAAGAAATAGTATGCAACTATATTGGTAAGGAAGAAGGAAAACTTCCACTCTTTCCAGATGACATGGTACTATATTTAGAAAACCATAAGGACTCCACCAAACTACTATAACTGATAAATGAATTCAGTAAAGTCTCAGGATATAAAATCAATGTACAGAAATCTACTGCATTTATATACACTAATAATAAAGCAGCAGAAAGAGAAATTAAGAAAATAATCCCATTTGCAATTGCACCAAAAATAAAATACCTAGGAATGAACTTAACCACAGAGGTGAAGGACCTGTATCCTGAAAACTATAAAACATTGATGAAAAAAATTGAACATGATACAAAGAAATGGAAAAACATTCCATGTTCATGGATTGGAAGAACAAATATTGTTAAAATATTTATACTACCCAAAGCAATCTACAGATTTAATGCAATTCCAGTCAATATACCAACAGCATTTTTCACAGAACTAGAACAAACAATCCTAAAATTTGTATGGAAACATAACAGACTATGATTAGCCAAAGCTGTCTTGTAAAAGAAAAGCAAAACTGGAGGTATCACAGTTCCAGACTTGAAGTATATTACAAAACTGTAATAAAACAATATGGTACTGGCACAAAAATAGACACATAGATCCATAGAACAGAATAGAAAACTCAGAAATAAACCCACCTTTATATGCTAAGTTAATATTTGACAAAGGAGGAAAGAATATCTGATGGGAAAAAGACAGTATCTTCCAACAAATGGTGCTGGGAAAACTGGACAGCTAAAAGAAAATGTACCACTTGGTTAGGATAAAGATGGCGGCGTAGGAGGACGCTGGGCTCACCGCGCGTCCGGCTGATCACTTAGATTCCACCTACACCTGCCTAAATAACCCAGAAAACTGCCAGAGGATTAGCAGAATGGAGTCACCGGACCCAAGTGCAGACGAGAGGCCCACGGAAGAGGGTAGGAAGGGCAGCGAGGCGGTGCGCGCTCCACGGACTGGCGGGAGGAACGGGGCGGAGGGGCGGCTCGCCAGCCAAGCAGAGCCCCCGAGTCCGGCTTGCAAAAGCGGAGGGGCCTGACGGACTGTGTTCCGACAGCAAGCGCGACTTAGCGTCTGGGAGGTCATAAGTTAACAGCTCTGCTCTGAAAGCGGGAAGGCTGGAGGACAAAGGGAGGGTGAGCTGCGGAGCCCCCGGACGACAGAGCTCAGTTTGGCCGGGAACAAAGGCGCTCACCAGCGCCATCTCCCCCGCCCATCCCCCAGCCAAAATCCCAAAGGGAACCGGTTCTGGCCAGGGAAATTGCTCGCTCCGCGCAAACACCCAACTCTGTGCTTCTGCGGAGCCAAACCTCCGGCAGCGGATCTGACTCCCTCCGGCTGCCACAGGGCCCCTCCTGAAGTGGATCACCTAAGGAGAAGCGAGCTAAGCCTGCCCCCCCTGCCGCCGTGCACCTTGCCTACCCACCCCAGCTAATACGCCAGATCCCCAGCACCACAAGCCTGGCAGTGTGCAAGTAGCCCAGACTGGCCACACCACCCCACAGGGAATCCCGCCCCTAGGAGAGGGGAAGAGAAGGCACACACCAGTCTGACTGTGGCCCCAGCGGTGGGCTGGGGGCAGACATCAGGTCGGACTGCGGCCCCGCCCACCAACTCCAGTTATACACCACAGCACAGGGGAAGTGCCCTGCAGGTCCTCACCACACCAGGGACTATCCAAAATGACCAAGCGGAAGAATTCCCCTCAGAAGAATCTCCAGGAAATAACAACAGCTAATGAGCTGATCAAAAAGGATTTAAATAATATAACAGAAAGTGAATTTAGAATAATAGTCATAAAATTAATCACTGGGCTGGAAAACAGTATACAGGACAGCAGAGAATCTCTTGCTACAGAGATCAAGGGACTAAGGAACAGTCACGAGGAGCTGAAAAACGCTTTAAAGGAAATGCAAAACAAAATGCAAACCACCACGGCTCAGATGGAAGAAGCAGAGGAGAGAATAGGTGAACTAGAAGATAAAGTTATGGAAAAAGAGGAAGCTGAGAAAAAGAGAGATAAAAAAATCCAGGAGTATGAGGGGAAAATTAGAGAACTGATACACTAAAAAGAAATAATATACGCATAATTGGTATCCCAGAGGAGGAAGAGAGAGGGAAAGGTGCTGAAGGGGTACTTGAAGAAATAATAGCTGAGAACTTCCCTGAACTGGGGAAGGAAAAAGGCATTGAAATCCAAGAGGCACAGAGAACTCCCTTCAGACGTAACTTGAATCGATCTTCTGCACGACATATCATAGTGAAACTGGCAAAATACAAGGATAAAGAGAAAATTCTGAAAGCAGCAAGGGATAAACGTGCCCTCACATATAAAGGGAGACCTATAAGACTCGTGACTGATCTCTCTTTTGAAACTTGGCAGGCCAGAAAGAATTGGCATGAGATTTTCAGTGTGCTAGACAGAAAAAATATGCAGCCGAGAATCCTTTATCCAGCAAGTTTGTCATTTAGAATAGGAGAGATAAAGGTCTTCCCAAACAAACAAAAACTGAAGGAATTTGTCACCACTAAACCAGCCCTACAAGAGATCCTAAGGGGGACCCTGTGAGACAAAGTACCAGAGACATCACTACAAGCATAAAACATACAGACATCCCAATGACTCTAAACCCGTATCTTTCTTTTTTTTTTTTTTTTTTAATTTTTTTTTCAACATTTATTTATTTTTTGGGACAGAGAGAGACAGAGCATGAATGGGGGAGGGGCAGAGAGAGAGAGAGACACAGAATCGGAAACAGGCTCCAGGCTCTGAGCCATCAGCCCAGAGCCTGACGCGGGGCTCGAACTCACGGACCGCGAGATCGTGACCTGGCTGAAGTCGGACGCTTAACCGACTGCGCCACCCAGGCGCCCCGAAACCTGTATCTTTCTATAATAACACTGAATGTAAATGGATTAAATGCACCAACCAAAAGACATAGGGTATCAGAATGGATAAAAAAACAAGACCCATCTATTTGCTGTCTACAAGAGACTCATTTTAGACCTGAGGACACCTTTAGATTCAGAGTGAGGGGATGGAGAACTATTTATCATGCTATTGGAAGCCAAAAGAAAGCTGGAGTAGCCATACTTATATCAGACAAACTAGACTTTCAATTAAAGGCTGTAACAAGAGATGAAGAAGGACATTATATAATAGTTACAGGGTCTATCCATCAGGAAGAGCTAACAATTATAAATGTCTATGCGCCGAATACCGGAGCCCCCAAATATATAAAACAATTACTCATAAACATAAGCAACCTTATTGATAAGAATGTGGTAATTGCAGGGGACTTTAACACCCCACTTACAGAAATGGATAGATCATCTAGACACACGGTCAATAAAGAAACAAGGGCCCTGAATGATACATTGGATCAGATGGACTTGACAGATATATTTAGAACTCTGCATCCCAAAGCAACAGAATATACTTTCTTCTTGAGTGCACATGGAACATTCTCCAAGATAGATCATATACTGGGTCACAAAACAGCCCTTCATAAGTTTACAAGAATTGAAATTATACCATGCATACTTTCAGACCACAATGCTATGAAGCTTGAAATCAACCACAGGAAAAAGTCTGGAAAACCTCCAAAAGCATGGAGGTTAAAGAACACCCTACTAACGAATGAGTGGGTCAACCAGGCAATTAGAGAAGAAATCAAAAAATATATGGAAACAAACGAAAATGAAAATACAACAATCCAAATGCTTTGGGATGCAGCGAAGGCAGTCCTGAGAGGAAACTACATTGCAATCCAGGCCTATCTCAAGAAACAAGAAAAATCCCAAATACAAAATCTAACAGCACACCTAAAGGAAATAGAAGCAGAACAGCAAAGGCAGCCTAAACCCAGCAGAAGAAGAGAAATAATAAAGATCAGAGCAGAAATAAACAATAGAGAATCTAAAAAAACTGTAGAGCAGATCAATGAAACCAAGAGTTGGTTTTTTGAAAAAATAAACAAAATTGACAAACCTCTAGCCAGGCTTCTCAAAAAGAAAAGGGAGATGACCCAAATAGATAAAATCATGAATGAAAATGGAATTATTACAACCAATCCCTCGGAGATACAAACAATTATCAGGGAATACTATGAAAAATTATATGCCAACAAATTGGACAACCTGGAAGAAATGGACAAATTCCTGAACACCCACACTCTTCCAAAACTCAATCAGGAGGAAATAGAAAGCTTGAACAGACCCATAACCAGCGAAGAAATTGAATTGGTTATCAGAAATCTCCCAACAAATAAGAGTCCAGGACCAGATGGCTTCCCAGGGGAGTTCTACCAGACATTTAAAGCAGAGATAATACCTATCCTTCTCAAGCTATTCCAAGAAATAGAAAGGGAAGGAAAACTTCCAGACTCATTCTATGAAGCCAGTATTACTTTGATTCCTAAACCAGACAGAGACCCAGTAAAAAAAGAGAACTACAGGCCAATATCCCTGATGAATATGGATGCAAAAATTCTCAATAAGATACTAGCAAATCGAATTCAACGGCATATAAAAAGAATTATTCACCATGATCAAGTGGGATTCATTCCTGGGATGCAGGGCTGGTTCAACATTCGCAAATCAATCAACGTGATACATCACATTAACAAAAAAAAAGAGAAGAACCATATGATCCTGTCAATCGATGCAGAAAAGGCCTTTGACAAAATCCAGCACCCTTTCTTAATAAAAACCCTTGAGAAAGTCGGGATAGAAGGAACATACTTAAAGATCATAAAAGCCATTTATTAAAAGCCCACAGCTAACATCATCCTCAACGGGGAAAAACTGAGAGCTTTTTCCCTGAGATCAGGAACACGACAGGGATGCCCACTCTCACCGCTGGTGTTCAACATAGTGCTGGAAGTGCTAACATCAGCAATCAGACAACAAAAGGAAATCAAAGGCATCAAAATTGGCAAAGATGAAGGCAAGCGTTCGCTTTTTGCAGATGACATGATATTATACATGGAAAATCCGATAGACTCCACCAAAAGTGCTAGAACTGATACATGAATTCAGCAAAGTTGCAGGATACAAAATCAATGTACAGAAATCAGTTGCATTCTTATACACTAACAATGAAGCCACAGAAAGACAAATAAAGAAACTGATCCCATTCACAATTGCACCAAGAAGCATAAAATACCTAGGAATAAATCTAACCAAAGATGTAAAGGATCTGTATGCTGAAAACTATAGAAAGCTTATGAAGGTAATTGAAGAAGATTTAAAGAAATGGAAAGACATTCCCTGCTCATGGATTGGAAAAATAAATATTGTCAAAATGTCAATTCTACCCAAAGCTATCTACACATTCAATGCAATCCCAATCAAAATTGCACGAGCATTCTTCTCGAAATTAGAACAAGCAATCCTAAAATTCCTATGGAACCACAAAAGGCCCCGAATAGCCAAAGGAATTTTGAAGAAGACCAAAGCAGGAGGCATCACAATCCCAGACTTTAGCCTCTACTACAAAGCTGTCATCATCAAGACAGCATGGTATTGGCACAAAAACAGACACATAGACCAATGGAATAGAATAGAAACCCCAGAACTAGACCCACAAACGTATGGCCAACTCATCTTTGACAAAGCAGGAAAGAACATCCAATGGAAAAAAGACAGTCTCTTTAACAAATGGTGCTGGGAGAACTGGACAGCAAAATGCAGAAGGTTGAAACTAGACCACTTTCTCACACCATTTACAAAAATAAACTCAAAATGGATAAAGGACCTAAATGTGAGACAGGAAACCATCAAAACCCTAGAGGAAAAAGCAGGAAAAGACCTCTCTGACCTCAGCCATAGCACTCTCTTACTCGACACATCCCCAAAGGCAAGGGAATTAAAAGCAAAAGTGAATTACTGGGACCTTATGAAGATAAAAAGCTTCTGCACAGCAAAGGAAACAACCAACAAAACTAAAAGGCAACCAACGGAATGGGAAAAGATATTTGCAAATGACATATCGGACAAAGGGCTAGTATCTAAAATCTCTAAAGAGCTCACCAAACTCCACACCCAAAAAACAAATAACCCAGTGAAGAAATGGGCAGAAAACATGAATAGACACTTCTCTAAAGAAGACATCCAGATGGCCAACAGGCACATGAAAAGATGTTCAGCGTCGCTCCTTATCAGGGAAATACAAATCAAAACCACACTCAGGTATCACCTCACGCCAGTCAGAGTGGCCAAAATGAACAAATCAGGAGACTATAGATGCTGGAGAGGATGTGGAGAAACGGGAACCCTCTTGCACTGTTGGTGGGAATGCAAATTGGTGCAGCCGCTCTGGAAAGCAATGTGGAGGTTCCTCAGAAAATTAAAAATAGACCTACCCTATGACCCAGCAATAGCACTGCTAGGAATTTATCCAAGGGATACAGGAGTACTGATGCATAGAGGCCCTTGTACCCCAATGTTCATAGCAGCACTCTCAACAATAGCCAAATGATGGAAAGAGCCTAAATGTCCCATCAACTGATGAATGGATAAAGAAATTGTGGTATATATTCACAATGGAATACTATGTGGCAATGAGAAAAAATGAAATATGGCCTTTTGTAGCAACGTGGATGGAACTGGAGAGTGTAATGCTAAGTGAAATAAGCCATACAGAGAAAGACAGATACCATATGTTTTCACTCTTATGTGGATCCTGAGAAGCTTAACAGAAACCCATGGGGGAGGGGAAGGGAAAAAAAGAGGTTAGAGTGGGAGAGAGCCAAAGCATAAGAGACTGTTAAAAACTGAGAACTGAGGGTTGATGGGGGGTGGGAGGGAGGGGAGGGTGGGTGATGGGTATTGAGGAGGGCACCTTTTGGGATGAGCACTGGGTGTTGTATGGAAACCAATTTGTCAATAAATTTCATATATATAAAAAAAAAAAAGAAAATGTACCACTTTCTTATACTACCAAAAATAAACTCAAAATGGATTAAATACCTAAATGTGAGACCTGGAACCATAAAAATCCTAGAGGAGAGCATGAGCAATAATTTCTTTGACATTGACCATAGCAACATTTTTCTAGATATGTCTGTTGAGGCAAGGGAAATAAAAGCAAAGATATTTAACTACTGGGACTACATCAAAATAAAAATCTTCTGCACAGAAAAGGAAACAATCAGCAGAACTAAAAGGCACCCCCCGGAATGGGAGAAGATATTTGCATATGACATATCTGTTAAAGGGTTAGTATCCCAAATATATAAAGAACTTATAAAACTCAACACCCCAAAAACTAATGATTCAATTAAAAATGGGCAGAAGACATGAATAGACATGTTTACAAAGAGGACATCCAGATGGCCAACAGACACATGAAAAGATGGTCATCATCACTGATCATCAGGGAAATACAAATCAAAACTACAATGAGATGTCATCTCATACCTGTCAGAATGGCTAAAATCAAAAACACAAAGAATAACAAGTGTTGATGAGGATGTGGAGAAAAAAGAATCCTCGTGTACTATTGGTAAGAATGAAAATGGTGGAGTTACTGTGGGAAATGGTATGGAGGTTCCTCAAAAAATTAAAAATGGAACTACCATAAGATCCAGTAATTCCATTGCTAAGTATTTACCCCAAAAATACAAAAACATGAATTCACAGGGACACATGCACCCCTGTGTTCATTGTAGCATTATTTACAATAGCTAAATTATGAAGTCATCCCAAGTGTCCTTCAATAGATGAATGGATAAAGATGTGGCATATATATACAATGGAATATACTTTGGCCATGAAAAAGAATTTGGCCACTTGCAACAATGGATGGAGCTAGAGAGTATTTTGCTAAGCAAAATAAGTCAGTCAGAGAAAGACAAATACCATATGATTTCACTCGTGTGGAATTTAGGAAATAAAACAGTACAAAAAACGAGGGAGGGGGGAAGGAAGAGAGAGAGAGAGAGAGAGAGACAGAAACAGACTCTTAACTATAGAGAACTAACTGATGGTCACCAGAGGGGAGGTGCACTGAGTAATGTATAAAATTGTTGAATCAATGCATTGTAAACCTGAAACTAATGTAACCCTGTCTGTTAACCATACTGGAATTAAAATATATACCTTAAAAAAATGTTGCTGTATTCAGTTTACTAGATTTTGTTGATGACTTTTGCATCTGTTATTCACATTTTATTTTCTTGTGATGTCTCTCTCTGACTTTGTTACTGGGGTTATGCTTTCCTCACAGAGTGAGTTATGAAGCATTCCTTTCTCTATTTATTTTGGTAACTTTGAGGGGGATTGGTGTTAATTATTCTCTAAGTTTTCATATAATTCACCAGTGAAGCCATATAGTACTTTGTTTTTTCAATTGGAAAGTTTTTGATAGTAATTTAACATCTTTGCTTGTTATAGGTCTATTCAGATTTTCTATATCTTCTTGAGTCAGTATTGGCAGGATCTGCATTTCAAAGATTTTGCCCATTGCATCAAGGTTGTGTAGTTTGTTGCTATGCAGTTATTATTAATATTTCTTATTTGTATTACTTTCAAGTTGGTGTGAAAGTGCACATCTTTCTGATTTTAGTAATTCTTTTTTTAGGAGGTATATGTAAAAGGTTATTAATTTTGTTGACCTTTTCAAAGAAAAAAAAACTTCTGTTTTTCTTAATTGGCTCATTGTTTTCCTATTCTCTATTTTATTTGTCTCTACTTTAATCATTATTATTTCCTTTTTTCTGCTAGCTTTAGGTTTAGCTTGTTCTTCTTTCTCCTTTTCCTTAAGGTGGAAAGTTAGGTTATGATTTGAGATATTTCTTCTTTTTTAATGTAGGTCTTTACAGCTATAAATTTTCCACAGCACTGCTTTCGTTGTATCTCGTATGTTTTGGTATGTTGTATTTTTGTTTCATTTATCCTTAAATATTTTCTAATTTTCCTTGAATTTCTTCTTTGACACATTGGTTGTTTAAGAGATTTTTTTCTATAATTTTCACACATTTTTTGGTTTAATTTGTACACATTTGTAACTTTCCACCTGATTTCTTGCTTCATTCCATTGCAGTCCTAAAATATCGTTTGTGTGATTTAAACCTTTTTAAAAGATTTATTGAGACTTGTTTTGTGGTCTAACATATAGTCTTTCCTAGAGAATGTTCCATGTGCACTTAAGAATATATATTCTGGGGTGCTTGGTTGACTCAGCCTATTAAGCATCTGACTTGATTTTGGCTCAGGTCATGATCTCATGGTTCATGAGATCAAGCCCCCTATGTGACTCTGCACTGACAGCATGGAGCCTGCTTGGGATTCTCTCTCTCTCTCTCTCTCTCTCTCTCTCTCTCTCTCTGCCCCTCCCCCACTCACACACTCGCTCTGTCTCAAAATAAATAAACATTCTTTAAAAATGAATAATATATGGGGCGCCTGGGTGGCACAGTTGGTTAAGCGTCCGACTTCAGCTAGGTCACGATCTCGCGGTCCGTGAGTTCGAGCCCCGCGTCAGGCTCTGGGCTGATGGCTCAGAGCCTGGAGCCTGTTTCTGATTCTGTGTCTCCCTCTCTCTCTGCCCCTCCCCCATTCATGCTCTGTCTCTCTCTGTCCCAAAAATAAATAAACGTTGAAAAAAAAATTTAAAAAAAAATCAATAATATATATTCTGCTCTTTTTGGATGGAGTATTATGTATGTCTTTTAGGTAAAGTTAGTTTACTGTGTTGTTTAAGTCCTCTCTTGATCATCTGTCTAGTTGTTCTCTCCATCATTGAAAGCTGGGTATTGAAGTTGTTAAGTATTATTAGAGAGCTTTCTATTTCTCCCTTCAGTTGTCTTTTTTTTGTTCTTGGAATTCTCTTGTTAGATGAATATATGTTTTTAATTATTACATCTTTTTGATTGACACTTCCATAAGTGTATGATATCCCTGATTGTGTCTTGTAACAATTTTTTACTTAAAGCCTATTTTATCCTATATTAGTTGAGTTACTCTAGCTCTCTTTTGGTTACTATTTACATGAAATATCTTATTCCATTCTTTCCCTTTAACAAAATTGTATCTTTGGATCTTAAAATTTTTTTTATGTTTTATTTATTTTTGAGAGAGAGACAGAGACAGAGACAGAGCATGACCCGAATAGGGGCAGAGAGACAAGGAGACACAGAATCTGAAGCAGGCTCTAGGCTCTGAGCTGTCAGCACAGAGTCCAAGGTGGGGCTTGAACTCGGGAACTGTGAGATCATGACCTGAGCCGGAAGTCAAACACTTAACGAGTGAGCCACACAGGCACCCCTGGATCATTTTTAAAAAATCCCTTCTATTACCTTCACTTTTTAATTGGAGTTTAATCCATTTATATTGAAAATAATTACTGATAATGGAGGACTTATATCTGCCATTTTGGTATTTGTATTTTATATATCATACCTTTTTTGTTCCTTATATCCTCCATTTTGATTCCCTTATCATTTTTTTTGTATGTATTTTCTAGTTATTTTCTTAAGGGGTAATTTGGAGAGTACAATGAACACTTTAAACAACTTAATTATAATTAATACTAATTTAGCTTTAATAGTATTAAAAGCTCTGCTCCTGTCAGTCTCCATCTACCTTTTATGTTGGTATTTTCACAAACTGCATCTTTATATTTATATACTTATTAACACATCTTTACAGTTATTTACATGGATTTATTTAAGTCATATAGGAAACAAAAAGAGGTGTTATAAACCAGAAAATACCATAATTCTGATTTACATATTTATCGATGCAGTTACCTTCACTGGAGTTTTCTATTTCTTTATATGGCTTTGAGTGACTATCCAGTATCCTTTCATTCAGATTGTTCATCCTTGTGTGGCACATGTACAAGCAACAAACTCCATCAATTTTTGTTGATTTGGAAATTTCTTTTTTTTTTTAATGTTTATTCATTTTTTTGAGAGAGAGACAGAACATGAGTGGGGAGGAGCAGACAGAGAGGGAGACACAGAAACCAAAGCAGGCTCCAGGGTATGAGCTATCAGCACGGAGCCTAATGCGGGGCTCAAACCCACAAACCATAAGATCATAACCTGAGCCTAAGACAGAAGCTTAACCGACTAGCCACTCAGATGCCCTGATTTGGAAATTTCTTAATGTCTACTTCATTCTTGAATGATAGTTTTGGTGTGTGCAGAATTCTTGCTTAACAGTTTATTTTTACTTTTAATGCTTTAAAAATGTCACTCTACCTCCTTCTGGCCTGCAGCTTTCTGGCAAATTGGTTTTTAATCTGGTACATTATGAAACAGTTCTCTCTTGCTGCTTTCAAGATTCTTTTTTTTTGTCTTTGACTTTCCTCATTTTTGTTTTAATGTGTCTTAGTGCTGATTCCTTTGATTTTATTCCACTTGGAGTTTGTGTAGCTTTTTGGATTTGTACATTTATGTCTTTCATCAAATTTGGGAATTTTTCAGCCATTATTCCTTCATATAATTTCTCTCACCCTTTCTCTCCCTCTTTAATTTCTATGACTCCACAATTATGCACTTTCTGGTACCCTTCATGGTGTCCCACAGGTCTCTTAGGCTCAATTAATCTTTCCTTATTCTTTTTCTGCTCTTCAGATCACATAATATCAGTTGTCTTCAGTTTGCTGATTTTTTTCTTCTGCCTACTCATATATACTGTTGAACCCCTCTAATCAAATTTTCATTTCAGTTTTCTGTTTAAGCCCCCAAATTTCTGTTTGATGTCTTTTTATAATTTAAATCTCTTTATTGATATTTTCTGGTTCATGGGATATGATTCTTGTTATTTCCTTTAGCTCTTTACTAATAGTCTCCTTTAGATATCTGTGCATATTTAGAGCACTCTATTTAAAGTCTTTGATTAATAATGTAATGTGGTAATTCTAGAAATGTCTCCCCCAGCTTCATGGTTTATTGTTGGTTGTGTGGATTGTAGTTATTAACTTAGTAAGTTTTCTAAACTATTTTTACAAAGACTGTATTATTTTGATGTGTAATCACTGAAGTCTGTGCTCTGTTGGTTTAGTAGTCAGCCAGCGATTTGACAGATTTCCTTAACTAGAGCAAAAAAAAAAAGTATACTCTCTGATTGGCTCTCTGTTGGGCACTCTTTCAATGTTTAGCTTTAGTCTTCACTTCTCACTTTTGCAGAGCCTAAAGGTCAGCTCAAGGTTAAAGAGTAGGGTCTTCTCAGGTCAGTTTTGAACACTGTCCAACCCTGAGCATGTGAGTGGCCTTCTAGATTCTCCACTATATGTGGAAGTTTTTTAATGCCCTTATTCTTCCTTGTGTTTCTTCTTCACACCTTTTTTTCACCAGGCTTTTTGTTGTGTCTGCTACTTTTCTCATTGTTATCCTTTGCAGCAGTCAACTGTGGGAAGTGTGTTTGCCTTTAAATGTTTTCAACAAACACTGATTGGGAGGCTGACGCTGCTCTGAGAAAGTTCAGAGGGGTGTGAAACAATGTGAAGTCCTTGAGCCACTTCCTCCGGAATCCCTCAAGGAGCCATCAGGCAGATCAGAAGAGTCAAGCACAGTTCTTTAAGAGTCAAGTCTGTATTGCACCCTCTGGTAACAGCAAGTCATATCAGGAAGGTAGACACCATCCCCATGGTTGGCACTGAGCTGGGGAGTCAGTTATGGTAGGCAGTTAAGAAAAAAACACCATAATGTTGTTTTACTGAAAGTTGTCAGCTTTTTTTCTTTATTTAAGCATTTCCCTGGTGCTTATAAGTGTTAAAAATAACATTCCAGACCTCCAAAAAATCAGCTGATTCTGACAGCTTGAACCAATCAAGCTTATATTTGTCAGTTTACTCATTGTTTAGTAGAATACAGTTTTGGAGTTCTGCCTAAAAGAAACATTTTAACAGTTTACCATTTGATATGTGACATTGTGATTTATAATATATATATATATATATATATATATATATATATATAGTCTTGGTCCCCTTTTCTGGCACATAGATTTTAAAATCTTTGAAATTTTTGAAGTGTTGAGAACAGAGGTGTCTTTTGTTACGTATTGAGGTGGCTTTTGGAAAGCACCTAAGGATGGGGGATGGTTGCCGCAGGAGCCAACCATGTGATTAGAAGATTGGAACTCTCAGTCTCACTCCCTTGACCTCCAGCATCCAGGAGAAGGCCTGGAGGTTGAATCAGTCATCCATTGATAACTGATGATTTAATCAATTGTGCCTATTTAATGTATGAAGCCTCCATAAAAATCCAAAAGGATGGATTAGGATTGCTTCCAGTTTGGTGAACATCTGAATATTTGGGGAGAGTGGTGGAATGGGAGAGGACAAGGAAGCACCATGCCTTTGTGCTATATCTTATCTTATGCCTCTTTCCATCTGGCAGTTCCTGTGTTGTATTGTTTAGAAATAAACTAATGGTCTGGTAAGTAACATGTTTCTCTCAGTTGTGTGAGCTGCTCTAGCAGATTAATTGAGCCTAAGGAAGTTGTCCTTGAAGCCTCTGATCTATAATCAGTCAGCAGAAGCAAAGGTAATAATCTGGGCTTATGACTGGCATCTGAAGTCAGGGTAGGGGGAATGGCTCTGTAGGACTGAATCCTTAAACTATGGAATCTGATGCTATCTTGGGATAAATAGTGTCAAAATTGAGTGACACCCAGCTAATGTCCTGGAGACTTGCTTGGTGGTATGGGGAACCCCCCCACACACACACACACATCCACTTTAAAATTGGGGTCCACAACAAGTTTTTAGGGTATAAGGTGACTGGAAGCTTTTAAAGTATATAGATATATAATTATCAGGTTAAAAAGATTCTGTTCATTTACTGTTTAAGAATTTTATCTAAGCTAAGGATATTGAGTTTTATTTAACATTTTAATTTGCATTTATTTAGATGGTAAAAATATATTTCTTCTTAATGTGCATTATATAAGCTGATTTTTAAATGCTATACCAATCTCATATTCTTTTTTTTTTCAATATATGAAATTTATTGTCAAATTGGTTTCCATACAACACCCAGTGCTCATCCCAAAAGGTGCCCTCCTCAATACCCATACCAATCTCATATTCTTAGAATAAATTTGTCAAGATATGTTTTCCTTTGTATACAGGCTGGATTCATTTTGCTAATATTTAGTTTAAAATTTTTACCTATATGTTCAGTAGTGAAATTGCTCTATAATTTCCTTTTTTGTACTGCCTTTGTTTGATTTTGATATCAAGTTATGGTAGTTTTATAAAAGTACTTAGGAAGGATATCCTCTTTTTCTGTATCTCTATCTCTCTGGAAATTTCAGTACAGTGTCCTAATCATTTCCTCTTTGAATATCTGCTAGAAGTTGCTGAAAAAGCACTGAGAAGGTTTTTAATTATTGATTCAATTTCTTTAATGACTGTAGGACATTCAGGTTTTCTAGTTCTTTCAATTTTGGTAAGTTCTGTTTTCTTTAATTTATACTTTTAGTTTTGAAATTTATTGGTGCAATATCATTAATTTAATATGTGTTTCTTCTGTTTTTAATGTCTGTAAGTATCTGTCATGATATATCCTTTTTTACTCTTTGTACTGGTAATTTGTGCCTTCTGTCTTTTTTCTTGATCAGTTTCATAACAGGTTTGTTAGCATTATTAGTCTCTACAGAGATTCAGCTTTTGGCTTTGTTGGTATAGTTTTGTTCTAATTTCTGCTTTTTTTTTTTTTTCAACATTTATTTATTTTTTGGGACAGAGAGAGACAGAGCATGAACGGGGGAGGGGCAGAGAGAGAGGGAGACACAGAATCGGAAACAGGCTCCAGGCTCTGAGCCATCAGCCCAGAGCCCGACGCGGGGCTCGAACTCCCGGACCGTGAGATCGTGACCTGGCTGAAGTCGGACGCTCAACCGACTGCGCCACCCAGGCGCCCCTCTAATTTCTGCTTTTATCTTTACCCTTACGTTCCATAAACTTTGTGTTTATTGCCGTTTTTTAAAGCTTTTGGTAGTGAATATTTGTCTTATTTCTTTCAAGAAATGAATTTAAGGCTCGTCATTTCCCTCTTAGTACTGGTTTGCATGACACAAATTTTGATAAGTAAGCTTTTTTTGGTTGTTACTTTATTTTTTTAATTTTTTTTAGTGTTTATTTTTTGAGAGAGAGAAAATGAGCAGGGGAGAGGCAGGGAGAGGGAGACACAGAATCCCAAGCAGGCTCCAGGCTCTGAGCTGTCACCACAGAGCCTGATATGGAACTTGAACTCACAAGATTATGACCTGAGCCGCAGTCGGAGGCTTAACCAACTGAGCCACCCAGGCACCCCTGAGCTATTACTTTAAAATGTTTTATAATTTTCCTTGTAATTTCCTTCTTTAAATGAGAATTATTCAAAGAGTGTGTCTTAATTTCTCAACATACTGGATTTTTTAGTCATCTTCTGGTTATTGATTCCCAATTTAATTTAAATCCTTTAAAATTTGTTAGGATTTATTTTATGACCTAGTTAATGTCTAGTTTTTTTAAATTAATATTCCAAGTCTGTTTGAAAAAATATATATGATGAGGTTGTTTGGGGTAGTTGACATGTATTTTCATTTAGGCCAAGTTTGTTAATCTGGAGAAAGATGGTTAACGTTTCTACTCTGGTTGTAAATTTGCATATTTCTTCTAGAATCTGTTACTTTTTGCCGTATATACTTTGATTCTTTTTTATCAGGTGCATCTGATATATTGCCTTTATTATCCCTTATTTGTCCCCTCTCATTCTCTTTATAATTTTAATTTTAGAAAATAACAGACATGTACATGTACATAAGACATGTACATAAAGATGAGTACATAAAACATAATTGTTCTAGTTGGTGAATATAGTATGTGGAGTGAGGTAAAGAAGAAAAGCAAGAATCATTCCTAATAGTGGGATAATATGTTGTATTTCATAATATTCAATTTTTATTTAGATGCTAAATTTTGCTTCCCAATGATGTTAATTGGTTTCTTAACAGGGATTTTCTTTTTGGTGTTTTATCAGAGTCACATTTTTGGAACTCTTCATATTCTAAACCATATCTGGCTTTTTAAGACCAACTTTGTATTTCTGTTTATTCAAGTATACTTCTTTTCCCCCAGTATTATGACATAGACTGAATCTCATAGTGTCTGGAAATAGAATCTAGATATTTTCTGATACCATAATAACAGTATTTACATTTATAATTTTTTTATGCTGAGTGATAATAAATATGTAAAATTTCTATTAAGAGCTATAATATTTATAGTACTACATATAGAATGACAAATTCCAGAAAAATCAGTTACTAAAATGTTTAATTTCAGACTTTTATTCATTCAAAAAATACTTCTGAGCACTTAGGAAGTGCCAAGTATTATATAATGTGCTGAGGAAGCAATGGTGAACAAAAAAAATTTTATTCTCAATGTGCTTATTTTATTACATACATCCTACAAAATATTTGTAGTTGAGGCTTTTGCATAATGCTTAAATTGACCTTATAATTTCCTTTTTATTTCTAGTACATTTTGCTGTTTCTTTTGGAGGTTTCATTTATCTCGTTACCTACTTTCCAGTTGTTACTGTCTCTATAAACTTTGCAGAAATGACATTCACCCAGAAGCTGGCTTCCTGTCTCAGCTCAAATATAGCAATGGGGCTGGGAACTAAATTCCTAGTCAAGGCAGAAATGGAGAGTGAGTATTTACCTTGTAAATTTGGCCATATTCTCATAAGATATTCACAGTTTTAAAGTTGATTAATATTGTTAAACTGCCCTTCAAAAAATGATATTACTTCATACCACCACCTGTAGCACATGAGTTCCTCCACATTCTCTGCATAAATTTATTCAAGTCTGCTACTCCATTTGGAGTTCCTGGCTGCTCTTTGATGCTAGGAGAGAAAGCAGCACAGGTCTGCTTTTAGCACCTTTCAGTCTTCCTTTTTTCATCAGTGCAATATCTATGCAAAAATTCTTCTAGTCTTCTCTTCTGTAGATAGCATTTATTTCTGCTTTTCAATGATTATGTTTTCCAAAATTATATTTTGCAGTGAACATTTAGCATGAGGAGGGATTGAGAGAAAGGAGTCAGTGTCTTCACCCATAGGGGCTTCCTTATTTTTCTTAAAGCTTATATTCCTGAGTTTTTAGTATATGTATTTTGTTTTGGTTTCACTCATAACTGATTGTTTCTGGCACACTAGAAAACATCTTAAATGATTACTTTCTCAAATGTCCTAAATTCTAGTGGTATTAGAAAGTAACTGACTATAGCAGGAATTTCTAGAAAATATTAACACCTTTTCTCTTCACTCTTTAATTATGATGCAGATGGATAACTGTTTTAGTGTCGGTTGGCACCTAAATTAAATGTCAACTGTTGTCTCTTAGAAATTGGAATTAAATGGAGCAAC
The DNA here is from genome assembly GCF_007474595.2 of Lynx canadensis. Classification (NCBI taxonomy): domain Eukaryota; kingdom Metazoa; phylum Chordata; class Mammalia; order Carnivora; family Felidae; genus Lynx; species Lynx canadensis. The sequence continues at coordinate 17,207,957 of NC_044318.1, forward strand.
ATCTTCTCACCACCCAAAATGGAGAACTTTGGCTTTGCCCACGTACTGGGAATGTTTTTATTTGATGCTTTCTTATATGGCCTTGTGGCCTGGTATATAGAAGCTGTCTTTCCAGGGGACTATGGTGTGCCCAAGCCATGGAACTTTTTCTTGCTGGTGAGTTCTAATGCTTGTGTTACTGAGAAAGGCCACAGTCCTTATGAATATGTATTGTAATTTCTGTAAAAGCCACCATGAGTTAATTTTGCACTGTCTATACTTGAACCAATAGATCAGGTGAAAGAATCATTCTACTTACTCCAGCCATTCACTGGCTTTTTCTTATTACACTTTAAAGCATCCAGTATATATAAATATAAATAATCTGTAGATCATGGCCTATTACCTCAAACTTTACAAACTCTGAGTAATCCATCACATTCACAGGCAAGTATTTCATAAAGGATTAAACTCGGGCATAAGGAAAGTAATATAGGATGGGTCTTTGCGTGGTAAAAAAAAAAAAAAAAAAAAAAAAAAAAAAAAGTTTAGTTAAGTCCCCCATCTGGGGACTGCTTTTTATCCTTGGTTAGCACAGATCTCTTGGAGTCAGAACTATAGCATGATGGCTCATTCTTTTTCTTGATTCCTTTCCTTATCTGCTAAGAGAAGATATGACAAAAAATGATACAATCATTTTTGCCATGACCTCATTTTGGAGTAATTTTCTTTTGTCCCTCTTGGACACTTATAATTTTCATAGAGTAGTCTGCTTTTATGCCTGGGAATGCAAATTATAACCAATTAGCTCCAAAATTTAATCACAAAAAAATTTCAGCAATCCATCTCAGTACAAAAGATAACAGGCTAGAGTATTTTATAATGAATCATTTTTCAATACCATTGCAGTAATGTCACATTCATTCCCCTCTTTTTTTTTTTTTTTTTTTTTTTTAGCGCTCTTACTGGTTTGGGGAAGCATCTAAGGGAAAAAAGGAAAGAAGGCAATTTTATGAGACAAATGAAAGCAAGTATTTTGAAGCAGAACCTACTAATTTGGTGGCAGGTATCCAAATCAAACATTTGTGCAAGGTATTGTTTCAAATTTTTTCTTCTTGATAGGACTGAAATTTAGTTTAGTGTTCACTGTAAATGATTATTACTAGAAATACAAGAAAAAGATCACATGTTAATAAAGATCACAGCCATCCTTTTGATCTTTGAGAAAGATAAAAAAATCATTTTTTTCAGTATATAATAAAAAGTCAAATCTTTTTCTCCTTCCCCCAGAATAGAGTCAGGTTTTCTATAAGCTATATGGTATCTTCCACAAATTCTCTCATTTTAAAAAGTAGAGTCTATTGGAGATGAATGATTTGAGTGTGTAAGCATTAATTTCTGTTCACAAATACTTTGCATTTATCTATTATGTAATCTTTCCCCTGTCAAGGAGTTCATCAAGGGAGGGCTTTTAATCTCTTAATTTATCTGCACCAACTGTAGGCATATAGTATTCAGGTAACCTGTATGGGCTGGCATTCCGTTGCCTCTCAAAGGTCTACCTAAGCTTGGTTTGAACTCTTAACCCCACAGCCTATGGAAACCCAAAGCCCTCCATGCTAATTCAGCTAATTTTGGAGATGAGTATACTCTTGTCGTACCCTTTGCCTCCAGTATGCTATATGCTTTCTCTGTTTTGGTTACATCAACCCAAATGCAAAACTCACTCTTTTCCCTGGTTTTCTCAGGAAATGTAGTCACATCCAACATTTTTGTGGATATCAGTATAGATTAGGGCTGGAGGGTGTTGGCCTAAGGAACACATGGTCTGTGACAATTTCCCCAGATGTAGTTACCTTGGTCCCCCTTATTTCTCTCTTCATAATTTTCCTACCAGATTTTCCCTGAGAAGCCACTCTGATGTGACTCCCTCAGATTCTCATGAAAATGCCCAGAAGAACCAAGGTCCTTCTATGTATCACTCCATTCATTCATTCATTCATTCATTCATTATTGACACTGGGGATATAAGTGATGAAAAATCCAGATTAGACCCGTGCTCTCAAGGAGCTTACATTCTAGTATGAATGAAAGTGGGTTGAGAAGTGAACAAACAGGGTAATTACAGCATACAGTCAATGCCATTGGGAAAACAAATAGGGTGATGATACAGTAATTAAAGAATAAGTGGGGGAGGAAAAACACTTTGGGTAAGTTATTCATTTGAACTCTCTGAAAACATGGCCACTGTGGATACTGGCCACCCTCTCCAACAATAACCTCACCTGAACAGAGTCACCTCACACAGAATCAAATGCATTTCCTTGAGGAGTTGGCCCAACTATTCTCTCTCCCAAACCTTCTTGTCTTCACTCAGATGTTGATCTCAGGAACACTCCTCCATGCTAATTTCCATCTTTTGTAAACTTCCTGGATACTAACTTCTGTCTTAGAGTGTACTTCCCACTGGGAATGTAAGTTCCCAGGGAACTTAATTAGGGATAGTTGGTACCTGAGTGGACTGAGAAAGCAGATGATGAGATACAAGGTAGCAGTGCAGTGTCCATAGGTGTTGAACTGGGATGTATTCCAGGGAAAGAAATCCATTAGTTGGCGTCATGTATCAAGCATGTGAAAAATATGGGTGCAGTAATTATAGGTACCATGGGATGGGTGGTTGTTTTGGGGGGAACTGATAGACTGGAGACAGAAAATTAAAGGCTGTCTATGATTAACCATCAGAGGCTAACTGAAATCTAGTCAGCCTTCCAGGAAGCACATGAAGAGATTTTCATTTCCAGCACCCAAGAGCAGAAAAGCTGAGAACTAAGCCATAGACTTAATCATAAGAATAGCAAGCTTTAGAAAAAGTTAAAATTTTAATTTAGGAAAGTCTACTCTCCCAGGATTAAGGCATTGATTTGGAGAGAATGGACTATGGAGACATAGGATAGGAAATCTAGGATGCAAAAATCTCAAGTCCCATTTTCTCCTGAACCCTTCGCCTGCAGAAATGGTTCACTCCTCCCTGTTCAGGGCTAGGATTTCTTTCTCTCTTCCTTGAATATCCACCCCACAAGACAACTCCTTCTAGCCACTAGGAAAATAACATAGATTATATCACAAAAGGTAGTAGACAGCCTCAAAGATGATCCTCAGTGACACACATCTCCTGATTTTCATGCCTTTGAATAGGCCTGACCTTTATGAGCAGTCAAGAACTGCAGAAGTGAAATGACTGCTTTCTAAGACTAAGTCATAAAATGCACTGAGGCTTCACTTTGGTCTCTTGGGTTGTTTACTCTGGCTAAGTCAACTGCCATGCTGTGAGTATACTCAGTCGCCTAAATGACTGAAGAGAGGCCCACATGGGATTAACTGAGTCCTTCCTCCAACAACCAGAACAAACTTGCCAGCCAGTTGAGTGAGTCACTTTTAAAGTGGGTCTTCCACTCCCAGTGAGCCTTTCAGATGACTGTAGCTCTTGTCAACATTTTGAATGCAAAATCAAGACAAACCCTGAGCCAGAGGTCCCGAGTTTATGAGGCCAGAAACTGTGAGGAAAAATAAATATTGTTTTAAGTCACTAAGTTTGGGTAATTTATTACTGAGCAATAGATAAATAGATATTGGTACCTGAAAATGGGATGCTGCCATAACAAAAAACCAATAAATGTGGGAGTAGTTTTAGGATTGGGAAGTGAGGGGACACTGGAAGCCTAAAGGGCCTACAGTAGACTGTTAGCAGAAACCTAGTGATCTTGGAGATGGTTGCCTTTGAAGGCCTAAAGGGAAGTGAGGAACTGTTAACTGAAAACTGGGAGGCAAGATACAAAGTCTGTCAACACCATCACTTAACAGTAATGTGGGAAACAGAAAATGTTACTAATGAGCTGGTTAAATGAAATATTTTCAGGTGAGTTGGTGAAGGAGCTGCCTGACTTCTTGTTGCCTTAAGTAAAATGTAGTGTATGTGAGAGGAGAGAGAGAAACAGAAGAAAGGATTATGAAACTTAAAGGAGACAGATACTGGTTTAGAGAAATCCTAGCCTCTCCTGATGATGGATGATGTTGAAATTGAAGTGGCATCTAATCAAAGAGAAGATCCAGATCAGAAAACCATGGTCCAAAGTTGAACCCACAGTGTTGAATAAAGGAATTCCAGTTCAAGATGGTAACATAAGAAGACTCTAAACTCCATCCTCCACAGAACACACCAATTATACCTATTAATAGAACAATTATTCCTGAAGAAGTACTGAGGGTTGACTAAACAGCTACTAAACAGCTCCCAGCCTAAGGCAGGGAGAATGGCAAGAGAACAGCAAGAGAGACAGAGACATGGTAACAAAGGAAACCCCCCCTCAACTCTGTGAACAGCACTGGGACGGGATAGTTCTGAGAGACCAACAATAGATCCTTCTGTCCTTGGGCACAGGAAAACACACACACACACACACACACACACACACACACACACACACGGTTTAAAAGGGCAACTACCTATAAAAGAGGCAACACTAGAATTGTGCTAAGCAATGGAGGAGCTACATCACATCAAGATCACATTGAGATGACCAACCCACTTGCCATGATATCCCGACTCTGCTCTGGTCCAGGCTTCCAAGGTGGGATGAGAACATAAACTCCTCAGTCCCTCTGATCAGGATCCTGAAACTCTCACACCAGCCCCAGTCACACTGGGCATAGGGGAAAAAAAGCCTTGGTTTAAAAGGGCTGAGGAACTCTGGGAACATTCTTACCCACCTCCACCTCCAGACCAGAACAAGGTTTGGCTCATGGTGAGCTTGCAACCTAAGTGAGCCCAGGGTCCACAAGCCCATGCCAGCTGTTCTGTGGTGCTGGGGCACAGAAAACAAGCTGCAGTTTTGTGTTTTGTTGTTGTTAGTTTTTAATATTTTCATTCTATACTTATTAAAATTTGTCTTATTTTTTATTTTTTATCTTTTTTCTTTCAAGTTTTTATTTAAATTCCAGCTCATTAACATACAGTGTAGTATTAGTTTCAGATATAGAATTAGTGATTAATCACTTATATACAACAGCCAGTGCTTATCATAACAAATGCCCTCCTTAATGCCTATCACTGAATTAACCCATCATTCCCACCTACCTCCCCTCCAGGACTTTCAGTTTGTTCTCTATAGTTAAAACTCTGTTTCCTGGTTTGCCTCTTGTTTTTCTCACCCCTATGTTCATGTGTTTTGTTTCTTAATTTCCACATATGAGTGAAATCATGTAGTATTTGTCTTTCTTTGACTTACTTCACTTAGCATAATACTCTCTAGCTCCATCCACTTCAATGCAAATGGCAAGATTTCATTCTTTTTGATGGCTGAGTAATATTCTATTGTGTGTGTGTGTGTGTATATATATATATATATATATATATATATATATATATACACACCACCTTTCTTTATACATTCATCAGTTGATGGACATTGGGCTCTTTCAATAATTTGGCTATTGATAATGCTGCTATAAATATAGCGGTACATATATCCCTTAAAATGAGTATTTTTCTATCCTTTGGGTAAATACATAGTAGTGTAATTGCTGGCTCATAGGGTAGTTCTATTTTTAAATTTTTAAATACTGTTTTGCAGAATGGCTGCACCAGTTTGCATTCCTAACAATGCATGAGGGCTCCTCTTTCTCTTCATCCTCTCCAACACCTGGTGTTTCATGTGTTGTTAGTTTTATCCAGTCTGGCTAGTGTGAGGTGATATCTCATTGTAGTTTTGATTTGCATTTCCCAATGATGAGTGATGTTCAGCATCTTTTCATGTGTCTGTTAGCTGCCTTGATGTCTTCTTTGGAAAAATATCTATTCAAGTCTTCTTCTCATTTCTTACCTGAATTGTTTGCGTTTTGGGTGTTGAGTTAGTTAAGTTCTTTATGGATTTTAGATACTAACTATTTATCAAATATGTCATTTGCAAATATCTTCTCTCATTCTGAAGGTTGCCTTTTAGTTTTGTTTATTGTTTCCTTCGCTGTGCAGAAGCTTTTTATCTTGATGAGGTCCCAATGAAAAGTTTATTTTTGCTTTGTTACCCTTACCTCATAAGACATATCAAGTAAGAAGTTGCTATGGCCAATGTCAAAGAGGTCGATGTCAAAGAGGTGTGTTCCCCTGCAGGATTTTTGTGGTTTTCTGTCTCAGTTAGATCTTTCATCCATTTTTTGTGTATGGTGTAAGAAGTCCAATGTTACCCTGATTCCAAAACTGCACAAATATTCCACTGAAAAAGAGAACTATAGGCCAATATCCCTGATAAACATGGATGTAGAAATTCTCAATAAAATATTAGTAAATTGAATCCAACAGAACATTAAAAGAATCATTCATCACAATCAAGTGGGATTTATTCCTGGGTTGCAAAGGTGGTTCAATATTTGCAAATCAATCAATGTGATATACCACATTAATAAAAGAATTGATAAGAACCCTATGATCTTCTCAATAGATGTAGAAAAGAAGCTTTTGACAAAGTACAACATCCAATCATGATAAAGACCCTCAACAAAGGAGGGATAGAGGGAACATACCTCAACATAGTAAAGGCTATCTACAAAAAAACCCACAGCTAAGGAATAAGACAGGTGTCCCCTCTCACCACTGTTATTTAACATAGAACTGGAAGTCCTTGCCTCAACAGACAACAAAAATAAAGGGCATCCAAATCAGCAAGGAAGAAGTCAAACTTCCATTATTTGCAGATGACATGATACCCTATATTGAAAACCTGAAAGATTCTACCAAAAAAATTGCTGGAACTGATACACAAAGTCATAGGATGATTCGATAAAGTCACATGATACAAAATCAACATACAGCAATCTGTTGCATTTCTATACACCAAATATGAAGCAGCAAAAATAGCAATCAAGGAATCGATTCCATTTATAATTGCACCAAAAACCATAAGATACCTAGGAATAAACCTAACCAAAGAGGTAAAAGATCTGTATTCTGAAAACTACAAAACACTAATGAAAGAAACTGAAGAGACACAAAGAAATGGAATAACATTCCATGCTCATGGATTGGTAGGACAAATTGTTAAAGCATCTATACTACCCAAAGCAACACATTCAATACAATCCCTATCAAAATACCACTAGAATTTTTCACAGAGCTAGAAAAAATAATCCTAAAATTTGTTATTTTTTTTTGTTTTTTTCTCTTTTTTCTTATCTTCTTTATCTTTTATCTCTTTTCTTTTTAAAATTATTTAGTTTTTCTTTATTCTCTGTAAAAAGCCACCATTCAAAATATAACTAGCATGTACAGCCACAGCTCCAATCAGCCTTTAAAAGTCAACAAGCACACAGTCTGTAGGGGGTCAGCATACACAAGACCACTCCTTTAACTTTAGGAGAAGTAGCTATTTCATCTAATCCATAGAAACAAACACAGAATGTCAATCAAAATGGGAAGATAGAGGAATATCGTCCAAAGGAAAGAACAAGACAAAACTTCAGCAAAACAATTAAATGAAATAGAGATAAGCAATCTACGTGACAAAAAAATTTTAAGTAATTACCATAAAGATACTGACTGGACTGAAGATACCAATGGAAGAACTCAGACTTCCAATAAAGAGAAGAAAATATTAAAAATAACCAATCAAAGCTGAAGAATACAATAACTAAAATTAAAAAAAAAAACTAGAGGGAATCAACAGATTAGAGGATTCAGAAAAACATACTAGTAATCTGGAAGACAGAGTAATGGAAAGCACACAAGCTGAACAGAAAATAATGTTTTAAAATAAGGATAGATTAAGAGATTTCCTGGGCAATATAAAGCAAACAAACATTTGTTGTAGACTATGAGTCTGGAGTTCTCTCCTGTCCAGCAAGAGAGCAGATGCAGAAATGAAAACAAGAGAGGCTAATGTCTGGGAGGAGACAAGAGCCCCAAACAGTGGTTTCATCTCTGTATTTATTGAGCCCACAAGATATTACCCACGTGGTAAACGTGAAGAAAATAAGATCTTACACAGTTGAATGTGGAGAAAAGAATCAGACAGTAATTATTAAGTGGTGTAGGAAGCAAACGGTCTGGGCTGGGGGCAAGTGGAGTTTGTGATCAAAGTACAATAGTATATTGGCGTCAGATGGAAAGTAATTTCCTGCAGGTGATATAACAAGTTACTCATGATCCGATTACAGTATCTCGCTAGCTATCCTCGGGCACTTTTGTCCTATGGTGGTGGCTTTCCACCCTAAGCTTTTTTCTAACCCATTTATGTAAGTAGAATCTATTTCCCCACAAACATTAACATCCCAAAAACATTTTAGGGTCAAAGGAGAAGAAGAAGAAGGAAGTGTAGAAAACTTATTTGAAGAAATAGTAACTGAAAACTTCCATAACCTAGGGAGGAAAATAGACATCCAAGTCCAAGAAGTACAGAGAGTCCCAAACAAGATGAACACAAGGAAGTCTACACCATGGAACATAATAATTAAAATTTCAAAGGTTAAAGATAGAGAATCCTAAAATCAGAAAAACAAACAAAAATTTACCTATAAGGGAAAACCTATAAGACTACTAGCTTATTTTTCAGCAGAAATCTTGTAAGCCAGAAGGCAACGATATGATACATTGAAAGTGCCAAAAAGAAAGAAAACCTACAGCCAAGAATACTCTACCCAGCAAGATTACCATTCAGATTTGAAAGAGAGATAATAGAGTTCTCAAACAAAAGATAAAGGAGTTAATCACCACTAAACTAACCTCACAAGAAATGTTAAAGGAACTTCTTTAAGTCCAAAAGTGGCCATAATTATGCATATGAAAAATATGAATAAAAAGATGTAAAATAAGACAATATATACTTGAATGTGGATAAGAAACTAAAGACAGAAAAGAAGGAAAAAGAAAAACAATTTTCTTTGGTTTTTTTTAAATGTGTTTGAACTTAAATGACCATCAAATTAATATGAACTGGTATTATGATGTTATATATAAATCTCATGGTAACCACAAACCCAAAACCTGTGATAAATACACACAAAAATAGAGCCAAACAAAACACTATAGATACACATTGACCAGAGAAAAAGCAAGAGAAGAAAGGAACAAAGCAAAACTAAAAATAAAAAATAGAAAACAAAATTTTAAATGGCAGTAGTTACATACCTATCAATAATTACTTTAAATGTAAATGGACTAAATGCTCATAATCCATGTCACTCAAAAGACACAGAGTATCAAAATGGGGGGAAAAACCCAAGACCCATCTATAGTGCTTCCTACAAGAGACCCACATCAGATCTAAAAATGCGTACAGACTGAAAGTGAAGGGATGGAAAAACACTGACCATGCAAATGAATGTGAAAAATAAATCCAGGCTAGCAATACTGTCTGACAAAATAGACTTTAAAACAAAAACTGTAACAATACAGTACATAATGATAAAGGGATCAAAGGATCAGGATCAGTCAAAGGATATATTAGTTGTAAATATCTCTGAAAAAAATAAAATACTGATGAAAGAAATTAAAAATAACACAAACAAATGGAAAGATATTCCATGCTCATGGGTTAGAAGAATTAATATTGTCAAAATGTCCACATTACCCAAAGCAATCTACAGGCTCAATGCAATCCCTGTCAAAATGCAAATAGCATTTTCACAAAACTATAACAAATAATACTGAAATTTGAATGGAACCATAAAAGCGCATGAATAATTTTTGGAAGATGGCGGCGTAGGAGGAGGCTGGGCTCACCTCGTCCTGCTGATCACTTGAATTCCACCCACACCTGCCTAAAAACCCAGAAAACCACCAGAAGACTAGCAGAAGGGACTCTCCAGAGCCAAGCATAGACAAGAAGCCAACAGAAGAGGGTAGGAAGGGCAGAGAGGCGGTGCATGCTACACGGACTGGCAGGAGGGAACCACAGCAGTGGAGGGGCAGCCCACCCGGCAAGGTGGAATCCCTGAGTCTGGCTTGCAAAAGCGGAGGGGCTGGACTGCATGAGTTCTGACAGCCAGCAGTACTTAACATCTGGAATGTTATGTCAACAGCTCTGCTCAGAGAGCAGGAGGACAAGAGGATACCAGGAGGGAGAGCTGCTGAGCCCCAGAAGACAAAGCTCAGCTCAGCGGGGAACAAAGGCCCTGGCCAGCACCATCTCCCTCTCCCATCGGCCAGCTGAAACCTCAAAGGGAACCAGTTCCCCTAACCTGCTTTCACCAGACAACACCCAACACTGTGCTTCTGTGGATCCATCGCTCCGACGGGTCAGCCTCCCTCCCAGTGCTGCAGGGCCCCTCCCACAGGGGACCACAGATGGCAAAGCAAGCTGAGCCTGCCCTCCCACCCCTGTTCACCTTGAGGATCCACCCGGACAACACAACAGATCCCATCAAAGCAGCACCACAAGCCTGGCAGTGTGCAAGTATCCCAGACAGGGGCCACACCACTACACAGTGAGTCCCGCCCCTCAGAGAGGGGAAGATAAGGTACACAGAAGTCTGACTCTGGCGCCAGTGGTGGGCTGGGGACAGACATCGGGTCTGACTGTAGACCCACCCACCAACACAAGTTACTCCAGACAGCACAGGGGAAGTGCCTTGCAGTTCTGCGCCACCCCAGAGACTATCCAAAATGATGAACGGAAGAACTCTCCTCAAAAGAAACTCCAGGAAGTAGCAACAGCTAAAGAACTGATCAAAAACGATTTAAACAATATAACAGAAAGTGAATTTAGAATAATGGTCATAAAATTAATTGCTGGGCTTGAACAAAGTATAGAGGACACCAGAGAATCTATTGCTACAGGGATCCAGGAACTAAGAAATACTCGGGAGGAGCTAAAAAATGCTATAAATGAGCTGCAAAATAAAAATGGAGGCAACCACAGCTTGGATTGAAGAGGCAGAGGAGAGAATAGGTGAATTAGAAGATAAAATTATGGAAAAAAGGAAGCGGTGAAACAGATAAAAAAAAATCCAGGAGTGTGAGGGGAGAATTAGAGAACTAAGCGATGCAATCAACCAGAACAATATCTGTATCATAGGAATTCCAGAAGAAGAAGAGAGAAAGGGGCTGAAGGTGTACTTGAACAAATCATAGCTGAGAACTTCACTCATCTGGAAAAAGAAAAAGGCATTGAAATCCAAGAGGCACAGAGAACTCCCTTCAGACGTAACTTGAATCGGTCTTCTGCACGACATATCATAGTGAAACTGGCAAAATACAAGGACAAAGAGAAAATTCTGAAAGCAGCTAGGGATAAACAGGCCCTAACATATAAAGGGAAACCTATAAGACTAGTGACAGACCTATCTACTGAAACGTGGCAGGCCAGAAAGGAATGGCAGGAAATATTCAATGTGATGAACAGAAAAAATATGCAGCTGAGAATACTTTACCCAGCAAGTCTGTCATTCAGAATAGAAGGAGACATAACGGTCTTCCCAAACAAACAAAAACTGAAGGAATTCATCACCACTAAACCAGCACTACAAGAGATCCTAAGGGGGATTCTGTGAGTGAAATGTTGCAAGGACCACAAAGTACCAGAGACCTCACTACAAGCATGAAACCTACAGACATCACAATGACTCTAAACCCATATCTTTCAGTAATAACACTGAATGTAAATGGACTAAATGCTCCAACCAAAAGACAGAGGGTATCAGAATGGATAAAAAAAAAAAAGACCCATCTATTTGCTGTCTACAAGAGACTCATTTTAGACCTGAGGACACCTTCAAATTGAAAGTGAGGGGATGGAGAACTATCTATCATGCTACTGGAAGCCAAAAGAAAGCTGGAGTATCCATACTTATATCAGACAAACTAGACTTTAAATTAAAGGCTGTAACAAGAGATGAAGAAGGGCATTATATAATAATTACAGAGTCTATCCATCAAGAAGAGCTAACAATTATAAATGGCTATGCGCCGAATATGGGAGCCCCCAAATATATAAAACAATCACAACATAAGCAACCTTATTGATAACAATGTGGTAATTGCAGGGGACTTTAATGCTCCACTTACAACAAGGGATAGATCATCTAGACACACGGTCAATAAAGAAACAAGGGCCCTGAATGATACATTGGATCAGATGGACTTGACAGATATATTTAGAACCCTGCATCCCAAAGCAACAGAATATACTTTCTTCTCAAGTGCACATGGAACCTTCTCCAGATCACATACTGGGTCACAAAACAGCCCTTCATAACTATAAAAGACGTGACATCATACCATGCACACTTTCAGACCACAATGCTATGAAACTTGAAATCAACCACAGAAAAAAGTCTGGAAAACCTCCAAAAGCATGCAGGTTAAAGAACACCCTACTAAAGAACCAATGGTCAACCAGGCAATTAGAGAAGACATTAAAAAATATATGGAAACAAATGAAAATGAAAATACAACAATCCAAATGCTTTGGAATGCAGCGAAGGCAGTCCTGAGAGGAAAACATTGCAATCCAGGCCTATCTCAAGAAACAAGAAAAATCCCAAATACAAAATCTAACAGCACACCTAAAGGAAATAGAAACAGAACAGCAGAGACACCCTAAACCCAGCAGAAGAAGAGAAATAATAAAGATCAGAGCAGAAATAGACAATATAGAATCTAAAAAAACTGTAGAGCAGATCAACGAAACCAAGAGTTGGTTTTTTGAAAAAATAAACAAAATTGATAAACCTCTAGCCAGGCTTCTCAAAAAGAAAAGGGAGATGACCCAAATGATAAAATCATGAATGAAAATGGAATTATTACAACCAATCCCTCAGATGCAAGCAATTATCAGGGAATACTAGGAAAAATTATATGCCAACAAACTGGACAACCTGGAAGAAATGGACAAATTCCTAAGCACCCACACACTTCCAAAACTCAAACAGGAAGAAATAGAAAACTTGAACAGACCCATAACCAGCGAAGAAATTGACTCAGTTATCAAAAGTCTCCCAACAAATAAGAGTCCAGGACCAGATGGCTTCCCTGGGGAATTCCACCAGACATCTAAAACAGAGATAATACCTATCCTTCTCAAGCTGTTCCAAGAAATAGAAAGGGAAGGAAAACTTCCAGACTCATTCTATGAAGCCAGTATTACTTTGATTCCTAAACCAGACAGAGACCCAGCAAAAAAAAAAAGAACTACAGGCCAATATCCCTGATGATTATGGATGCAAAAATTCTCAATAAGATACTAGCAAATTGAACTCAATAGCTTATAAAAAGAATTATTCACCATGATCAAGTGGGATTCATTTCTGGGCTGAAGGCCTCGTTCAACATTCACAAATCAATCAGTGTGATACAACACATCATAAAAGAAAAGAAAAGAACCATATGATCCTGTCAATCGATGGAGAAAAAGCATTTGACAAAATTCAGCATTCTTTCTTAATAAAACCCTCGAGAAAGTCGGGATAGAAGGAACATACTTAAAGATCATAAAAGCCATTTATTAAAAGCCCACAGCTAATATCATCCTTAATGGGGAAACACTGAGAGCTTTCCCCCTGAGATCAGGAACACGACAGGGATGTCCACTCTCACCGCTGTTGTTTGACATAGTGTTGGAATCAGCAATCAGACAGCAAAATCAGACAACAATCAACAATCAGACAACAAAAGGAAATCAAAGGCATCAAAATTGGCAAAGATGAAGTCAAGCTTTCACTTTTTGCAGATGACATGATATACATGGAAAACCTGATACACTCCGACAAAAGTCTACTAGAACTGATGCATGAATTCTGCAAAGTTGCAGGATACAAAATCAATGTACAGAAATCAGTTGCATTCTTATACACTAATAATGAAGCAACAGAAAGACAAATAAAGAAACTGATCCCATTCACAATTGCACCAAGAAGCATAAAATACCTAGGAATAAACCTAACGAAAGATGTAAAAGATCTGTATGCTGAAAACTATAGAAAGCTTATGAAGGAAATTGAAGAAGATATAAAGAAATGGAAAAACATTCCATGCTCATGGATAGGAAGAATACATATTGTCAAAATGTCAATACTACCCAAAGCTATCTACACATTCAATGCAATCCCAATCAAAATTGCACGAGCATTCTTCTCGAAATTAGAACAAGCAATCCTAAAATTCCTATGGAACCACAAAAGGCCCCGAATAGCCAAAGGAATTTTGAAGAAGAAGACCAAAGCAGGAGGCATCACAATCCCAGACTTTAGCCTCTACTACAAAGCTGTCATCATCAAGACAGCATGGTATTGGCACAAAAACAGACACATAGACCAATGGATTGGAATAGAGACTCCAGAATTGGACCCACAAAAGTATGGCCAACTCATCTTTGACAAAGCAGGAAAGAATATCCAATGGAAAAAAGACAGTCTCTTTAACAAATGGTGCTGGGAAAATTGGACAGCAACATGCAGAAGAATGAAACTAGACCACTTTCTTACACCATTCACAAAAGTAAAGTCAAAATGGATGAAGGACCTGAATGTGAGACAGGAAACCATCAAAACCCTAGAGGAGAAAGCAGGGAAAAACCTCTCTCACCTCAGCCGCAACAATTTCTTACTTAACACATCCCCAAAGGCTAGCGAATTAAAAGCAAAAATGGACTATTGGGACCTCATGAAGATAAAAAGCTTCTGCAATGCAAAGGAAACAACCAACAAAACTAAAAGGCAACCAACGGAATGGGAAAAGATATTTGCAAATGACATATCGGACAAAGGGCTAGTATCCAAAATCTATAAAGAACTCACCAAACTCCACCCCCAAAAAACAAATAATCCAGTGAAGAAATGGGCAGAAAAAATGAATAGACACTTCTCTAAAGAAGATCTCCAGATGGCCAACAGGCACATGAAAAGATGCTCAACGTCGCTCCTCATCAGGGAAATACAAATCAAAACCACACTCAGATATCACCTCACGCCAGTCAGAGTGGCCAAAATGAACAAATCAGGAGACTATAGATCCTGGCGAGGATGTGGAGAAACGGTAACCCTTTGCACTGTTGGTGGGAATGCAAACTGGTGCAGCCACTCTGGAAAACAGTGTGGAGGTTCCTCAAAAAATTAAAAATAGACCTACCCTATGACCCAGCAGTAGCACTGCTAGGAATTTACCCAAGGGATACAGGAGTGCTGATGCATAGGGGCACTTGCACCCCAATGTTTATAGCAGCACTCTCAACAATAGCCAAATTATGGAAAAAGCCTAAATGTCCCATCAACTGATGAATGGATAAAGAAATTGTGGTTTATATACACAATGGAGTACTACGTGGCAATGAGAAAGAATGAAATCTGGCCTTTTGTAGCAACGTGGGTGGAACTGGAGAGTGTTATGCTAAGTGAAATAAGTCATACAGAGAAAGACAGATACCATATGTTTTCATTCTTATGTGGATCCTGAGAAACTTAACAGAAGACCATGGGGGAGGGGAAGGAAAAAGAAAAGAAAGGTTAGAGAGGGATGGAGCCAAAACATGAGAGACTCTCAGAAACTGAGAACAATCTGAGGGCTTATGGGGGGGTGGGAGGGAGGGGGGTGGGTGATTGGTGTTGGGGAGGGCACCTGTTGGGATGAGCACTGGGTGTTATATGGAAACAAATTTGACAATAAATTTCATATTTTAAAAAAAGAGCCTGAATAGCCAAAGCAATCCTAAGAAAGAACAAAGCTGGAGGTATCAAAATCCCAGATTTCAAGATATACTACAAAGCTATAGTGATCAAAACAGTATGGTACTGGCACAAAAGTAGACACAAAGATCAATAGAACATAAAGATAGTGACTGTACTGAAGACACAAGTGGAAGATATCAGACCTTCAATAAATGGAATAAAGTGCTCCAAATGTGGCAGCAACCAAATATATAAATCAATTAATCACAAACATAAACTTATTGATAGTAATACCATAATAGTAGGGGACTTCCACACCCACTTACAAAAATGGACAGATCATCTAAATAGAAAATCAACAAGAAAACAATGGCTTTGAATGACACAATGGACCAGGTGGACTTAACAGATATATTCAGAACATTTCATGCTAAATAGTGGAATATACATTCTTCTCCAGTGCACATGGAACTTTCTCCAGAATAGATCACATACTGGGACACAAATCAGCCCTCAAGAAGTACAAAAAGATCGAGATTATACCGTGCATATTTTCAGACCACAACTCGAAGAAAAAATTTGGAAAGATAACAAATACTTGGATACTAAAGAACGTCCTACCAAACAATGAATGGGCTACCCAAGAAGTTAATGAGGAAATTAAAAAGTACATGGAAGCCAATGAAAATGAAAGCACCACAGCCCAAAACCTCTGGGACTCAGCAAAGGTGGTTATAAGAGGGAAGGATATAGCAATCCAGGCCTTCCTAAAGAAAGAAGAAAGTTCTCAGATACACAACCTAACCTTACACCTTAAAGACATGTAAAAAGAACAACAACTAAAACCCCAAACCAGCAGAAGACAAGAAAAAATAAAGATTAGAGAAGAAATCAATGCTATCAAAACCAAAAAAACAGTAAAACAGATCAATGAAACCAGAAGCTAGTTCTTTGAAAGAATTCACAAAATTGATAAACCACTAGCCAGTTTGATCAAAAAGAAAAAGTAAAGGACCCAAGTAACTAAAATCGACAATGAAAGAGGGGAGATCACAACCAACACAGCAGAAATAAAAACAATAATAAGAGAATATTATGAGCAATTATATGCCAATAAAATGGGCAATCTGGAAAAAATGGACAAATTCTTAGAAACATATAAACAACCAAACTGAAACAGGAAAAAATAGAAAATTTAAACAGACCCAGAACCAGTAAAGAAATTAAATTAATAATCAAAAATCTCCCCAAAAAACAAGAGTCCATGGCCAGATGGCTTTCCAGGATAATTCTACCAAACATTTAAGGAAGAGTTAACACCTATTCTCTTGAAGCTGTTTCAAAAAATAGAAATGGAAGGAAAACTCCCAAACTCTTTTTATGAAGCCAGCATTACCTTGATTCCAAAACCAGACAGAGACCCCACTAAGAAGGAGAACTATAGACCAATTTCCCTGATGAACATGGATGCAAAAATCCTCAACAAGATATTAGCCAACTGGATCCAACAATACATTAAAAAAATTATTCACCATGACCAAGTGGGATTTATAACTGGGATGCAGGGCTGGTTCAATATCCACAAAACAATTAACGTGATTCTTCACATCAGTAAAAGAAAGGACAAGAATCAAATGATCCTCTCAATAAATGCAGAGAAAGCATTTGACAAAATACAGCATCCTTTCTTGATAAAAGCCCTCAAGAAAGTAGGGATAGAAGGAGCATACCTTGAGATCATAAAGGCCATATATGAAAGACCCAATGCTAATATCATCCTCATGGGGAAAAACTGAGGGATTTCCACCTAAGATCAGGAACAAGACAGGGATGTCTACTCTCGCCACTGTTATTCAACATAGTATTGGAAGTTTTAGCCTCTGCAATCAGACAATACAAAGAAATAAAAGGCATCCAAATCAGGCAGGGGAGGTCACACTTTCACTCTTCACAGATGACATGATACTCTATATGGAAAACCCAAAGGATTCCACCAAAAAACTGCTAGAACTGATCCATGAATTCAGCAAGGTTGCAGGATATAAAATCAATGCACAGAAATCAGTTGCATTCCTATACACCAATAATGAAGCAATGGAAGAAGAATTCAAGGAATCAATCCCATTTACAGTTGCACCAACCCATAAAATACCTAGGAATAAATCTAGCCGAAGAAGTGAAAAATCTATACACTGAAAACTATAGAAAACTTATGAAAGAAATTGAGGAAGACACACAGAAAAAGGAAAAATATTCCATGTTTCTGGATAGGAAGAACAAATATTGTTAAAATGTCAATACTACCCAAAGCGATCTACATAGTCAATGCAATACCTATCAAAATAACACCAGCATTCTTCACAGAGGTAGAACACACAATCCTAAAATTTGTTTGGAACCACAAAAGACCCAAAATAGCCAAAGCAATCTTGAAAAAGAAAAAGCAGGAGGCATCACAATTCCAGACTTCAAGCTGTTTTACAAAGCCAAAATCATCAAGACAGTACGGTACTGGCACAAAAACAGACACTCAGATCAATGGAACAGAATAGAGAACCCAGAAATGGACCCACAAATGTATGGCCAACTAATCTTTGACAAAGCAGGAAAGAATATCCAATGGAATAAAGACAGTCTCTTCAGCAAGTGGTGTTGGGAAAACTGGACAGCGGCATGCAGAAGAATGAACCCGGACCACTTTTTTACACCATACACAAAAATAAAATGGATGAAAGACCTAAATGTAAGACAGGAAGCCATTAAAATCGTTGAGGAGAAAGCAGGCAAAAACCTCTTTGACCTTGGCTGCAGCAACTTCTTACTCAACACGTCTATGAAGGCAAGGGAAACTGAAGCAAAAATGAACTTATTGGGACCTCATCAAAATAAAAAGCTTCCACAGAGCGAAGGAAACAATCAGCAAAACTCAAAGGCAACCGACAGAATGGGAGAAGATATTTGCAAGTACATATCAGATAAAGGGTTAGTATCCAAAATCTATAAAGAACTTATCAAACTCCACACCCAAAAAAACCAAATAATCCAGTGGCGAAATGGGCAAAAGACATGAATAGACACTTCTCCAAAGAAGACATCCAGATGGCCAACCGACACATGAAAAAATTCTCAACATCACTCATCATCAGGGAAATACAAGTCAAAGCCACCATGAGATACTACCTCACTCCTGTCAGAATGGCTAACATTAGCAACTCAGGCAACAACACGTGTTGGTGAGGATATGGAGAAAGAGGATCTCTTTTGCATTCCTAGTTGGAATGAAAACTTGTGTAGCCACTCTGGAAAACAGTATGGAGGTTCCTCAAAAAATTAAAAATAGAACTACCCTACGACCCAGCTATTGCACTCCTAGGTATTTATCCAAGGGATACAGGTATGCTGTTTCAAAGTGGCACATGCACCCCAGTGTTTATAGCAGTGCTATTGACAATAGCCAAAGTATGGAAAAAGTCCAAATGTCCATCAGTGGATGAATGGATAAAGAAGATATGGTATATGTATACAATGGAGTATTATTTGGCAATCAAAAAGAATGAAATCTTGCCGTTTGCAACTATGTGGATGGAACTGGAGGGTATTATGCTAAGTGAAATTAGTCAGAGAAAGACAAATATCATAAGACTTCACTCATATGAGGACTTTAAGATACAAAACAGACAAACATAAGGGAAGGGAAGCAAAGATAATATAAATACAGGGAGGGAGACAAAACATAATAGACTCTTAAATATGGAGAACAAACAGAGGATTACTGGAGGGGTTGTGGGACGGGGGGTGGGCTAAATGGGTAAGGGGCATTAAGGAATCTGTTCCTGAAATCATTGTTGTACTATATGATAACTAACTTGGATGTAAATTAAAAAAAAAAGAAGACTTAGTAGTATGTACTGCCAACTCATGATTACTCATGAAATTTATTGTCATTGGGGGAACAATATTTCAAAGCTATAAAAGTCAATAAAATTATAAAAATAAAAAAACAAGATAGCATGTTGGAAAAATCTTGACTGCATCCATAGGATGCTTTTCAAGATTAAGAAAGGATGATTGAGAAGCCAAGAGAATAGAAAGTGGAGCCAAAAGCCTTGGAGAAACATTCTGTGGTCTTGAGTCCTAATCAAAGTACTGCCAATAATCCCAGTAGTAGGTTTCACAATTTCATTTGACTGATTTATACTTCCTGCCTTCCACTTATTTCACTGGGAGTATGTGTAATGGTTAAGTTATGCATATCTCACCAGTTTTTGTTGTGTTTGTGGGGAGAGTGTAAGAGGATACATATCAAGTCTCTTTGGATCACAGGTCTTCAGATCTAGAATAATTGTACTCAGGAGGTAATCTCCAGAAACTAGACCACAAGGGGCTCATCAACACCTGGACCTGATTTAGGTGACAAGACCCCGGACTTTGAGCTGATGCTATAAAGGTTTGGTGCTTTTGTAGCAGTGAGAGCAGGTAAAGCTGTCTTTATGAGAGAATAAAATGAATCATTGGAGTCAGAGGGTGGACTATGGTTGTTGGCAACCTCATCATGGGATGAGAATCCCCAGGAATTCTCACTAATATTCACATTTTTGTGCAGTCCTCTTCTGCAGTGAATAGGCTAATCTTGTGACCTGTATAATACTGTGCAAGTGAAGTATGGGACTTCCAAGACTGAATCATAGAAGTCATCATGGCTTTTGCCTTGGTCATAAATTGCTTGCTCTGAAGATAGCCACCATATCATTCCATCATATGGACGAGAATTGAGTCTTTCTAAATCAGTCAGTATGAACTTGAGTAGGCCTGCTTGGAAGTGGATACCCTGGTCTTGGCCAAGACTTCAGATGACTGTAGCCCAGGTTGCTACTTGATTGTAGCCTCAGAAAGACCCTGAGCCAACCTCACCCAACTAATCTACTACATGACTATGCTTTTGCATGTGAGCCTAGTCAAAACAATAAGGAGTATGCTAGTGAGAGGAACATGATCATCACTGATCATGGCTAGCAGTAGGAGATATCTTGACAGAAATGGACACACTGGTAGCAATGGAGTAACATGACTCCAACATAATAAAGGATAGGTGGTGACACAGGCAGGAACAATTTTTCTAATAAAGTGGCAAGTATGGAGTCTGGAACACCTGATCCACAAATGATGGTTATCAGAACACAACACTCTTGAGGCAAGATAGGAGGACATCCAGTGAGGATATTGACAACCTATGCTACCAGAAGAAATAAAAGTTGGATTGTCAGAAGCTAAGACAGGCACCTGATATAAATTCATGGTTTCCTCCACCGTTTCCCGTTTTCACAGCTTACACTCATTGACTGAAGGAGGATCTGGATTGGCTAGGAAGAAATGCTCTACAATACCACAGGAAATGTACATGATAATGATTGCCCAAGTCCTACAAAGGGACTTCTAGCAATTTACTTGGGTAACCATACTTGGAGATTCAAAGTACCATCATGGTCCTATTGTTAGAGCAAGGCTATGTGCAGGCTAGGTAATAATTTTAATCTTAGCTTTTAATGACTTACACTGGGACCACACAATCACCTAGTGGGAATTTCTATGGTTGCCAAATGTATAAATAGAAATGACATACCTGGTAGCTGGTGTAACCCTTATCTTCACTCCTTGGCTTCTGGGGCAGAGCTATCCTTAGAAACAGCCTATCTCCACTGGACAAGGTGGTTATCAAAGGCAATATCACATTCTTGGGAAAGTGGCAGGGATGAAAGAGGCATGAGTTGCAGTTCCCACAAACCCATTTAACTCTCCACTCTGGTCTTTGGAAACCTGAAAAATGACAGTGAACCCACCACAAATTTAAACAAATAGTTCACCTATTTGCCACTTTTGTGTCAGATGTGGTAACTTTGACTTGTGGTAGGAGATTAACACAGACTAAGAACATGATATAGGGCCACTGATTTGGCAAATTTATTTTTCAAATACCATCAAAATGGGGATCAGAGATTTTTGTATTTATTTGAAATGGACAACAATAGTATATATTTATTTGTCCAGGAGGGCTTCTCAGCTCTCTGTCATAATATAATCTGGAGGAACCTGGATTAGCTATACATTTTGCAGAGCATCACTCTGGCCCACTATATTGATGATTGGACCAGACAAGCAGGAAATGGCAAGTATTTTGAAGGCCTTGGTAAGACATATGTATTGTGAGGAGGGTACAGATAAAGCCTATGAAGACAGATATCACTTCACACCAGTAAGAGTGGCTAAAATGAACAAATCAGGAGACTTTAGATGCTGGAGAGGATGTGGAGAAATGGGAACCCTCTTGCACTGTTGGTGGGAATGCAAACTGGTATAGCCACTCTGGAAAACAGTGTGTAGGTTCCTCCAAAAATTAAAAATAGATCTTCCCTATGACCCAGCAATAGCACGGCTAGGAATTTACCCAAGGGATACAGGAGTGCTGATGCATAGGGGCACTTGTACCCCAATGTTTATAGCAGCACTTTCAACAATAGCCAAATTATGGAAAGAGCCTAAATGTCCATCAACTGATGAATGGATAAAGAGGTTGCAGTTTATATACACAATGGACTAGTACGTGGCAATGAGAAAGAATGAAATCTGGCCTTTTGTAGCAACGTGGGTGGAACTGGACAGTGTTATGCTAAGTGAAATAAGTCATCAGAAAAAGACAGATACCATATGTTTTCACTCTTATGTGGATCCTGAGGAACTTAACAGCAGACCATGGGGGAGGGGAAGGAAAAAAAGTTAGAGAGGCAGGGAGGCAAATCATAAGAGACTCCTAAAAACTGAGAATAAACTGAGGGTTTATGGGGGGTGGGAAGGAGGGGAAAGTGGGTGCTGGGCATTGAGGAGGGCACCTGTTGGGGTGAGCACTGGGTGTTGTGTGGAAACCAATTTGACAATAAATTTCATATTAAAAATAAATTTAAAAAAGACTCAGGGGCTTACTACATGAGTAAAATTTTTAGGAGTTAGTGATCTGGTATCTGCCAGTATTCCTTTCCAAAATAAAGGATAAGTTAGTATATTTTATACCTCCCACCATGAAAAAGGAAAATAGTTCCTGCTGGCCACTTCAGGTTTTGAAGTCAATAATATTCTATACCTGAGAATACTGTTTTTACCCCTATACCAAGTGACACAAAAAGATGCCAACTTTGAGTAGAGTCCAGAGCAGGAAAGGACACCACAGCAGGTCCAGGCTGTAGTAGAAGCACTTCTGCTGCTTGGTGATCCTAGTCCATCAGACTTTATGGTATTAGTGGTGTCATGCTGGGAAAGTATATCATGTTGATTTTATTGTAAACCTGAATGGGAGAATAACAATGCAGACATCTAGAGTTCTGTATCAAAGCCGTGCCATCAGCAATTGATAGATAATTGTGTTTTTCAACAACAGTTCCTGGCACACTGTTGGGGAGATGAAGTAACTGATAACAGGACACCAAGTAACTGGGTCCAGAAGTGGCCATGATGAGCTGGGTTCCATCATGAGCTGGAACCACCATATCATTAGAGACAGGCAGCTACCCCATCATGAGATGAAAGTGGTATATCAAGGATTGAACATGAGCACAATCAGTGGACGTCAGCAAGCTGTGTGAGCAGGGAATCTAAATCTTCATGTCATCCATGATTATCAGTTCAGTGCTTCTCCCTCAGCTCACACATATGGCCATAGAGAATTATCATTTTAACCAATTCACACAGGAGGAAAAAGTTCCGAGTTTGCTTCACAGGTAGATCAGCTTGGTACATAGGTGATGTTCATAAATGATTAGCAGCTGCACTAGAGCCCTAATGGGAATAACCTTGGAAGAGGAAAGGAGAGGAAATTCTCCCAAAAGACAGCTTCCAGCTCTTCACCTTGTCCTCCACTTTGTGTCACTGAATTGGCCCAAGACTACTGAACTGGCAGTGATTAATGATCTGGCAAATTAAGGGCTTACAGTGAGAAATACTGGAAGATTAGGTTCAAGAAATTCTAGGGTAGAGGCACATGGATGGAACTATAAAAATGAGAACAATGTAGGAAGATATTTGTAATGCATGTTAACAACCACTAGAGACTACATATCATGGAAGAAAGTACTAAATAACCATGTAGACAAATTGACTCAGGTGACATTAGGTAGCCTCTGCCATCAGTGATAATACTAAGTGATAATAACACTAAGCACTTTTTTGCCTGTAGAACCTCACGCAAGATGACATCCCAGAGCTTATTGATTGTTTGGTCCACCAGTATGGGATTCCACATACAGTCACATCAAAGAATCTTACTTCACAGCAAAGGAAGTACAGTAGTGAGCTCACAACCCTGGGATGTGCTGGTCTATACGTACATCCAGAAGCTATCATCTGAAAGAAGTGATGAAATAGCCTGCTGAAGGCATATTTGAGGCAACCATATAAAGATGGTAATTTGCACAAATGAGTCACCATCCTTCAGGATGCAATAGTCACACTAAAACAAAAGCCATTATGTGGTTCTTTGTCCCCAACAGGTAGGAGACATGGTTAGAAACCAAGGGGTAGAAGCAGAAGTGGTCCTAGTTACTAGTACTCCTAGTGATCCACTTGGGCAGTTGGTGCTTCCTGTAATCCCAACCATGGCCTCTGAGAGATCATGATCCCAAAAAGGAAGATGCACCAAGAGATCCTTTGAACTATAAACTGGTTACTGCCAAGCCACTTTGAAGCTTTTATGCCAAGAGACCAACAAGAAGAGGAATCACATTTCTGGCAAAGAGTGATTGATTATAATCACCAGGAAGTAAAGTTGATAGCTATTACATAGAAGAGGGAGGAATATATTTAGCACTCACATGATCCCCTTGTATGTCTTTATACTCTCCTACCCAATTTGGTAGTAAAAGGAAAAATGTAGCCGTCATGGCCTGAGGAGTGCATAGCAACCTCAGGAAGAATGTTTGGATCAACACCACATAAGATTATCAACAATGCTAGCCAAATATGAGAGTAATCTAGAATAGACAGTAAATTATGAAGATAATCTCAGCTGCAGTGTTAAGGCCAGTGGCAGGGATCCCACTTAACGTTTTTCATATAAGTTCCCCTCAGGAAACGTTTCACTAGAGTCCTGAAGAAGCTGCTACCAGAACTTGATGAAGGAAGAGAGTTTAATGCAAGGAGTGGACTGGAGAGTATACTGCACTACCCAGATGCCGCTCTCTGGAATGAAAGACCTTTTTTCCCAACTGTGGAAAAGAGTGTGAAAAAGATGACAGCCTTAGCTGACAGTTCAGTGTCACCTTGTTTGGAATATCTTTGGCAATGGAGAGCTACCCTCACCTAAGCTCTTGTTCCTTGCCTTGGAGAAACCTAAATCCAATGACTATTCCATGAGAGGGCATGAAGACCCTATCTCTCAAGTTGGGATAACTTTAAATAGCCATTCTAGCCTAACAGCTTCTCTGAGGCCTCAGAGTTGCTGAACTGTATTTTGTATTCATCCTCTGCCCAGTTTTTTTCCAGCCTTTTCTTCTACAGGTGTTGATCTGTAATAAACTTCCTACATTCTGATCTTCCAATCAAGAGTGCTTCCTGGGAACCCAGCTTGTAACAGTGACATTAAAGCTGAGATCAGAATGATGAGAATGGGGTAGATAGTTAAAAAGCAAGCAAACAAACAACAGCTAGGTACAGATAATTCAAACAGACAGAAAATTCAAAGCCCTGAGATGGAAAAGATCTTCATTTGTTGAGGAACACAGATGAGATTAAAGTTGGAGTGAAGACTTTCTCACACCATTCACAAAAATAAACTCAAAATGGATTAAGGACCTGAATGTGAGGCAGGAAACCATCAAAACCCTAGAGGAGAAAGCAGGAAAAGACCTCTCTGACTTCAGCCATAGCAATCTCTTACTCGACACATCCCCAAAGGCAAGGGAATTAAAAGCAAAAATGAATTACTGGGACCTTATGAAGATAAAAAGCTTCTGCACAGCAAAGGAAACAACCAACAAAACTAAAAGGCAACCAACCGAATGGGAAAAGATATTTGCAAATGACATATCAGATAAAGGGCTAGTATCCAAAATCTATAAAGAGCTCACCAAACTCCACACCCAAAAAAACAAATAGCCCAGTGAAGAAATGGGCAGAAAACATAAATAGCCACTTCTCTAAAGAAGACATCTGGGGGGCGCCTGGGTGGCGCAGTCGATTAAGCGTCCGACTTCAGCCAGGTCACGATCTCGCGGTCCGTGAGTTCGAGCCCCGCGTCAGGCTCTGGGCTGATGGCTCAGAGCCTGGAGCCTGTTTCCGATTCTGTGTCTCCCTCTCTCTCTGCCCCTCCCCCGTTCATGCTCTGTCTCTCTCTGTCCCAAAAATAAATAAACGTTGAAAAAAAAAATTAAAAAAAAAAAAAAAGAAGAAGAAGACATCTGGATGGTCAACAGGCACATGAAAAGATGCTCAACGTCGCTCCTTATCAGGGAAATACAAATCAAAACCACACTCAGATATCACCTCACGCCAGTCAGAGTGGCCAAAATGAACAAATCAGGAGACTATAGATGCTGGAGAGGATGTGGAGATACGGGAACCCTCTTGCACTGTCGGTGGGAATGCAAATTGGTGCAGCCACTCTGGAAAACAGTGTGGAGGTTCCTCAGAAAATTAAAAATAGACCTACCCTATGACCCAGCAATAGCACTGCTAGGAATTTACCCAAGGGATACAGGAGTGCTGATGCGTAGGGGCACTTGTACCCCAATGTTTATAGCAGCACTTTCAACAATAGCCAAATGATGGAAAGAGCCTAAATGTCCATCAACTGACGAATGGATAAAGAAATTGTGGTTTATATACACAATGGGGTACTACATGGCAATGAGAAAGAACGAAATATGGGCCTTTGTAGCAACGTGGATGGAACTGGAGAGTGTGATGCTAAGTGAAATAAGCCATACAGAGAAAGACAGATACCATATGTTTTCACTCTTATGTGGATCCTGAGAAACTTAACAGAAACCATGGAGGAGGGGAGGGGGAAAAAAAAAAGAGGTTAGAGCGGGAGAGAGCCAAAACATAAGAGACTCTTAAAAACTGAGAACAGGGGGTGCCTGGGTGGCTCAGTCGGTTGGGCATCCGACTTTGGCTCAGGTCATGATCTCACGGTCCATGAGTTCGAGCCCCGCGTTGGGCTCTGTGCTGACAGCTCAGAGCCTGGAGCCTGTTTCAGATTCTGTGTCTCCCTCTCTCTCTGCCTCTCCCCTGTTCATGCTCTGTCTCTCTCTGTCTCAAAAATAAATAAACATTAAAAAATTTAAAAAAAAAACTGAGAACAAACTGAGGGTTGATGGGGGGTGGAAGGGAGGGGAGGGTGGGTGATGGGTATTGAGGAGGGCACCTTTTGGGATGAGCACTGGGTGTTGTATGGAAACCAATTTGACAATAAATTTCATATATTGAAAAAAAAAGTTGGAGTGAAGAAAGCAAATGACATGAAATGAATTTGGCAATATACTCATAATACAAATCATGTAGGGGACCTTGAAGGCCACAATAAAACTTGGATTCCATTTTTAAAAGGTTGGACAATAATTATAGGCCTTTATTATTTTTTTCTCCAAGTTTTTGTTTAAGTTCCAGTTAGTTAACTTACAGCGTAATATTGGTTTCAGGTATAGAATTTAGTGACTCATCACTTACATACAACACCCGGTGCTCATCACAAGTGCCCTCCTTAATACCCATCACCCATTTAACCTATCGCCCCACCTACCTCCCCTCCTGTAATCATCAGTTCTCTATACTTAAGAGTCTGATTCTTGGTTTGCCTCTCTTTTTCCTCCCTGTATTCATTTGTTCCTTAAATTCCACATATGAGTGAAATCATATGGAGATAGAAGTGTAGAGATTCAGAACATACAGTAAATTCATTTGCAAGAATAATTCATTTTGGAAACATGCTTGTAATCCAAAGCACTTGTATGTCAAAGCGAATTTCCCCTTAAATAATGGAAACTCAGATGATTCGTTCCACAACCCAAAAATACACATATAACAATGATTACAATACTGTAATATAATACAAAATAATAAGGAAAATACAAAATATACAGAAAAATAAATTAAGCTGCACTTACCTTTGAAAACCTTCATGCTGGTGTGAGGGAGACAAGAGAGTGGAGGGTTATTGTGTAGGACGATTTTTACTATCACTAATGGAATCACTGCTATCTATTGGCTCAATGGAATCTTTTTCTTTTTGTGCAACTTTAACAAGGAACCTATCCAATGACACTTGGTTTTGCCTTCTTTTCAGGATTTCATGTAAAGGTGATTTTGCATTGTCATTAAACATATTCATCCTTCACCCTGCTACATCCTTATTCGGGTGATGATTTTCTACAAAATTTTGCAGTGTTTCCCACATTTTACACATCCCCCTAATCTCACTTGAAGTGAGGAATTTCTCCACCTTTTTGTCCTCCTCCTCCTCTATAGACAGAATAGAGACAGAGACTTCTTATAAAATCTTGAACTTTCAGCCACTTGCATACCTCGTTTGTACTTCTTGATTTCATTCTTAACTTCCACCATAATCATCTCTTTCTCGCTGCCTTTCTTTTCAACCTTTTTCTGCAAGGGGCCCATTGTATATGCTTGCACAGATGTTGACTACAATACAGTATTAATAAACTCTTGTCATATACTGTATTTAATGTAACTGGCAGTAAGGCAGCAGAAAAAAGTGTCTATGTCTGCAGGCAGCCTGACCTAGAATGAAGCAAAGCATCCCTAAGCTTACTCTTGTATGAAAAAGCAAAGGACTGTCCATACATGCTTTGAAGTGACAAAAAATACACTAGTGCCCATTATGGGCACCTTCCAACATTCTGAAAAAAATCACTGACTTCTGCCAAACACTGTGGCCTGAGATCGAGCATGTGAGCATAGGAGATGATCACTCACAATACCACAGAGAGAAAGAAAGCGAGAGAGAGAGAGAGAAAAGAACCATTGGTCAGTTGTGATCATGTGATGTTTGGCATCATGTACTATTTGTATTACAAGACATCTCTCATTTATCAAGTTAAAATTTATTAGAAATATTTGCTCATCGGGGCGCCTGGGTGGCGCAGTCGGTTAAGCGTCCGACTTCAGCCAGGTCACGATCTCGCGGTCCGGGAGTTCGAGCCCCGCGTCGGGCTCTGGGCTGATGGCTCAGAGCCTGGAGCCTGTTTCCGATTCTGTGTCTCCCTCTCTCTCTGCCCCTCCCCCGTTCATGCTCTGTCTCTCTCTGTCCCAAAAATAAATAAACGTTGAAAAAAAAATTAAAAAAAAAAAAAAAAAAAGAAATATTTGCTCATCTTGCAGAACATTCACAGAACAAGTTACTCACAAACGAATGTTTTACTGTATTTGGGGTTAGAGCTGAAAAGATTTGCTTAATGGTTGCTTGTGAAATTGAAGGAAAAGGAGGACACTAATGTAGCTGTTGGTTTTGTGCCTTGAACAATGGGTGGTTGTTGGAGAGATTTATGGATATTGAATACATTGAGGGAGAATTTGAGGTTGGCTTGGTTGAAGTTTGAAAAAGACACAGGGGTGCCTGGGTGGCTCAGTCGGTTAGGTGTCCAACTTCGGCTCAGGTCATGATCTCGTGATTCCTGGGTTCAATCCCCACGTCGGGCTCTGTGTGGACAGGTCAGAGCCGGAGCCTCCTTCAGATTCTGTGTCTCCCTCTCTCTGCCCCTCCCCCAGCTCACACTCTGTCTCTCTCTCAAAAATAAATAAACATTAAAAAAATAAAAGAAAAAGATACAAAAATACAGATTTCAAGGGGTATATGCACCCTGGTGTTTATAGCAGCATTAACAGTAATAACCAAACTATAGAAAGAACCCAAATGTCCATCAACCAATGAATGGATAAAGAAGATGTGGTGTGTGTGTACACACACACACAAACACACATACGCTGGAATATTACTTGGCCATCAAAAAGAATTAAACCTTGACATTTGCAACAATGTGGGTGGAGCTAGAGTGTATTATGCTAAGAAAACTATGTCAGAGAAAGACAAAAAGCATATAATTTCACTCGTGGAATCTAGGAAACAGATGAACATATGGCAAGGGGTAAAAAAAGAGAGAGGGAAGCAAGCAATAAGAAACTCTTAAGGATAGAGAACAAACTGAGGGTTGATGGAGGGAGGTGAATGGGGCGTGGGCTAAATGGGTGATGGGTATTAAGGAGGACACCTAGGGAAAAAGCTTTTACTGCCATTTGGAATAAAAGAGAAATAGCCTTTTTTTGTTGTTACACAAGATGTTTTGCTTTATTCACCATCTGTTAGTTATATTGGAAGGAATAGATGTTTGAAGTCTGAATGAAATGGGCTTGAATCCCAACTTTTTAATTTAGATATTGTTTCTTCAAGTGTTTTTACTTTATTTTCATCAAAAATTGACCAGAATCCTTTTACTAGCTTCATAGTGCCTGTGTTTTCTCCAGACAAGCAGATGTTTGTATATCATCTCTCCTTGAAGGCGTCTATCTTTTCTTAAATTTAAGGCTGATTGGTTGCCTGGAAATATCACTCCTCTGATGAGTTCAAGAAAACTTAAGATTTTTTTAGATTATTTAGTTTCTTGTTTTCTAGAGTGAGAGTGATGCTCTTTCCATATTTTTGCATCTTAAGCAGAAGCACTGCTAACCTACACAAAAGAAGAAATTTGAGATGCCTATAAAATATCTATGTTTTAGATGTTTCATCCAGGTTTTCTGTTGGCAGTTGTCCAAACCAGGACAAATGCATGAACTTAAGAAGATTATGGCATTATCAGCTTTAAGATGTTAATTGAATCAAAGCATGAATGGATATTACTGAGGGATGTTTATATATTTACTGTGAAATTTTACAACTCGTGTTATGGCATCAATTAATTTGTTCCAATCACAATTTCATCCTTCTTAAATTTTTATTTCTTTTTCCTTACAAGATTGATTATGTGGTATGGTTTCTTGTATAAATAGTTGATTTGAGTGTTTGTTCTTTCAAAGTGATAGTGATAGATGAAGTCAATATTTGTGTATTTTCCCCAACAGGAATTCCGAATGCAAAATACTACCAAAATAGCTGTAAAAGACTTGTCTTTGAATTTATATATGGGACAGATTACTGTTCTTCTAGGACACAATGGAGCAGGAAAATCCACTATTCTGTCTATTCTCTCAGGTAGGTCTCTTCAGAGTGTCATAGACACTGTAGATCAAACTTGCAAGACTTTTGTGTATCCCTTTGATGTTTACAATTTAGTCAGTTCAATGATACATAAAATTGTTCAGTAATTCACTTTCTTTTAAGTTGTAAATAATTCCATGTGAGAGATACCAGATATCAGGTTTTACAAATATTTTACAATGTAACCATTGTAAAAAAAAATGTTCAAAGAACTAAAGGAAACCATGATTTAAGAAATAATGGAATGTAGGGCGCCTGGGTGGCTCAGTCGGTTGAGAGTCCGGCTTCGGCTCAGGTCATGATCTTGCGGTCTGTGAGTTCAAGCCTCACGTCGGGCTCTGTGCTGACAGCTCAGGGCCTGGAGCCTGATTTTGTGTCGCCCTCTCTTTCTGCCCCTCCCCCACTCATGCTCTGTCTCTCTCTGTCTCAGAAATAAACATTAAAAAAATTTTTTTAAAGAAATAATGGAATGTATGAAAACAAGATCAAATAGAAAATATCAGTAAAAAGGTAGAAATTATGAAAAGAAGAGCCATTTGGGAATTCTGGAGTTGAAAAGTATAATAACAAAAGTGAAGAATTCATTAAAAGGGCTTAATAGTAGATTTAATCAATTGTCACAAGAGAGAACCAGTGAACTTGAAGAAAGATTGATGGAGATTATAAAATGTGAATAAAACAAAGCAAAAAGAATTGAGTAAAATTAACAGTTTCATAGGAAGTTTTGATATCTTTATCTTTTTTTTTATTGTGAAATGTGTTCTCAAATTGGTTTCCATACAACACCCAGTGCTCATCCTAACAGGTGCCCTCCTGATACCCATCACCCACTTTCCCCTCCCACCCACCATCAACCCTCAGTTTATTCTCAGTTTTTAGGAGTCTCTTTAGGTTTGCCTCCCTCCCTCTCTAACTTTTTTTCCTTCTCCTCCCCCATGGTCTTCTGTTAAGTTTCTCAGGATCCACATAAGAGTGAAAACATATGGTATCTGTCTTTTTCTGTATGACTCATTTCACTTAGCATAACACTGTCCAGTTTCACCCACATTGCTACAAAAGGCCGTATTTCATTCTTTCTCATTGCCAAGTAGCAGTCCATTGTATATATAAACCACAACCTCTTTATCCATTCATCAGTTGATGGACATTTAGGCTCTTTCCATCATTTGGCTATTGTTGAAAGTGCTGCTATAAACATTGGGGTACAAGTGCCCCTATGCATCAGCACTCCTGTATCCCTTGGGTAAATTCCTAGCACTGCTATTGCTGGGTCATAGGGTAGATCTTTTTTTTTTTTTTTTTTTTTTTTTTTTTTTTTTTTTTTTTTTTTTTTTTTGAGGAACCTCCACAGTGTTTTCCAGAGTGGCTATACCAGTTTGCATTCCCACCAACAGTGCAAGAGGGTTCCCATTTCTCCACATCCTCTCCAGCATCTATAGTCTCCTGATTTGTTCATTTTAGCCACTCTGACTGGCATGAAGTGGTATCTGAGTGTGGTTTTGGTTTGTATTTCCCTAATGAGGAGTGACATTGAACATCTTTTCATGTGTCTGCTGGTCATCTGGAGGTCTTCTTTAGAGAAGTGTCTATTCATGTTTTCTGCCCATTTCTTCACTGGATTATTTGTTTTTGGGTGTGGAGTTTGGTGAGTTCTTTATAGATTTTGGATACTAGCCCTTTGTCCGATATGTCATTTGCAAATATCTTTTCCCATTCAGTTGGTTGCCTTTTAGTTTTGTTGGTTGTGTCCTTTGCATTGCAGAAGGTTTTATCCCAGTGAGGTCCCAATAGTTCATTTTTGCTTTTAATTCCCTTACCTTTGGGGATGTGTCAAGTAAGAAATTGCTGCGGCTGAGGTCAGAGAGCTTTTTTTCCTGCTTTCTCCTCTAGGGTTTTGATGGTTTCCTGTCTCACATTCAGGTCCTTCATCCATTTTGAGTTTGTTTTTCTGAATGGTGTAAGAAAGTGGTCTAGTTT
Organism: Lynx canadensis; assembly: GCF_007474595.2. Lineage (NCBI taxonomy): Eukaryota > Metazoa > Chordata > Mammalia > Carnivora > Felidae > Lynx > Lynx canadensis. The sequence continues at coordinate 17,240,811 of NC_044318.1, forward strand.
CATTCTTCTGCATGCTGCTGTCCAGTTCTCCCAGCACCATTTGTTAAAGAGACTGTCTTTTTTCCATTGGATATTCTTTCCTGCTTTGTCAAAGATGAGTTGGCCATACTTTTGTGGGTCCAATTCTGGAGTCTCTATTCTATTCCATTGGTCTATGTGTCTGTTTTTGTGCCAATACCATGCTGTCTTGACAAGCACTCCTACACTTTTTATGGAACCACAAAAGACCCTGAACAGCCAAAGTAATATTGAAGAATGCCAAAGCAGGAGGCATCACAATCCCAGACTTTAGTCTCTAGTACAAAGCTGTAAGAATCAAGTTGTGATATCTTTAAATGCACCAGAATACATGTAATAGAATGTAGGAGAGGAGAAAGAGAACAAAGCTAAAAAGTAGTCTACAAAATAATGGATTAAAACTTGCCAAATTTGCTGAAAACATAATCTACACATCTCAGAATTACCACAAACTTCAAATAGCATGAATGTGAAGAAATAATCACCCATAAATATTTTTAAATTTTTTTTTCTTTCAACGTTTTTATTTATTTTTGGGACAGAGAGAGACAGAGCATGAACGGGGGAGGGGCAGAGAGAGAGGGAGACACAGAATCGGAAACAGGCTCCAGGCTCTGAGCCATCAGCCCAGAGCCTGACGCGGGGCTCGAACTCATGGACCGCGAGATCGTGACCTGGCTGAAGTCGGACGCTTAACCGACTGCGCCACCCAGGCGCCCTGATCACCCATAAATATTATACTAAAAATTATGAAAGAGAGTATCTTGAAAACAGCAAGCCAAAAGTTATTTGTCACATTAAGTGGTGCCCCAATAGGACTAGAAGCTGAGTTCTCATTACAAATAATGAAGACAGTCTCTTCAGCAAGTGGTGTGGAGAAAACTGGACACCGATATGCAGAAGGGTGAACCTGGACCACTTTCTTACACCAGACACAAAAATAAACTCAATATGCATGAAAGACCTAAATGTAAGACAGGAAGGCATCAAAATCTTCGAGGAGAAAGCAGGCAAAAACCTTTTTGATCTTGGCCACAGCAACTTCTTACTCAACACGTCTCTGGAGGCAACGGAAACAAAAACAAAAATGAACTACTAGGACCTCATCAAAATGAAAAGCTTCTGCACAGCAAAGGAAACAATCAGCAAAACCAAAAGGCAACCGACAGAATGGGAGAAGATATTTGCAAGTGACATATCAGATAAAGGGTTAGTATCCAAAATCTATAAAGAGCTTATCAAACTCAATACACAAAACACAAGTAATCCAGTGATGAAATGGGCAAAAAACATGAATAGACACTTCTGCAAAAAAGACATCCAGATGGCCAACCGATACATGAAAAAATTCTCAACATCACTCATCATCAGGGAAATACAAATCAAAAACACCATGAGATACCACCTCACACCTGTCAGAATGGCTAACATTAGCAACCCAGGCAACAACAGAGGTTGGCGAGGATGCAGAGAAAGAGGATCTCTTTTGCATTGTTGGTGGGAATGCAAGCTGGTGCAGCTACTCTGGAAAACGGTATGGAGTTTCCTCAAAAAATTAAAAATAGAACTACCCTACAACCCAGCCATTTCACTACTAGGTGTTTACCCATGGGATACAGGTGTGCTGATGCATAAGGGCAAATGTACCCCAATGTTTATAGCAGCACTATCAACAATAACCAAAGTATGGAAAGAGCCCAAATGTCCATTGGTGGATGAATGGATAAAGAAGATGTGGTATATAAATACAATGGAGTATTTCTCAGCAATCAAAAAGAATGAAATCTTGCCATTTGCAACTTCATGGATGGAACTGGACGGTATTAAGCTAAGTGAAATTAGTCAGTCAGAGAAAGACAAATGTCATATGATTTTACTCATATGAGGACTTTAAGAGACAAAACAGATGAACATAAGGGAAGGGAAAGAAAAATAATATAAAAACAGGGAGGGGAACAAAGCATAAGAGACTCATAAATATGGAGAAAAAACAGAGGGATACTGGAGGGGGTGTGGGAGGGGGGATGGCTACATGGGTAAGGGGCATTAAGGAATCTACTCCTGAAATCATTGTTGCACTATACACTAACTAATTTGGATGTAAATTTAAAAAAATACAAGAAAAAGAAAGAATGGAGTCCAGGGGACCTGGGTGGCGCAGTTAAGTGTCTGACCCTTGGTTTTGGCTCAGGTCATGATCTCATGTTTCATGGGTTCAAGGTCCACCTTGGGTTCTGTGCTGGCAGAGCAGAGCCTGCTTGGGATTCTCTCTCTCCCCCTCTCTCTTTACCCCTGCACTGCTCATGCTATGTCTATCTCAAAATAAATAAATAAGCTATAAAAAATTTTAGAAATAGTGGAGGCCAGAAGGCAATGGATGATATACAAAAAGTGCTTGAGAGAGACCGGCAGAAGATGGCCGTGTAGGAGGACTCTGGGCTCACCGCGTCCTGCTGATCACTCAGATTCCACTTACACCTGCCTAAATAACCCAGAAAACCGCCAGAAGACTAGCAGAATGGAGTCTCTGGAGCCAAGCGCAGATGAGAGGCCCATGGAAGAGGGGCCCCTCCTGAAGTGGATCACCTAAGGAGAAGCGAGCTTAGCCTGCCCCTCCTGCCCCCATGTACCTTGCCTACCCACCCCAGCTAATATGCCAGATCCCCAGCACCACAAGCCTGGCAGCGTGCAAATAGCCCAGATGGGCCACGTGACCCCACAGTGAATCCCGCCCCTAGGAGAGGGGAAGAGAAGGCACACACCAGTCTGACTGTGGCCCCAGCGGTGGGCTGGGGGCAGACATCAGGACTGACTGCGGCCCCGCCCACCAACTCCAGTTATACACCACAGCACAGGGGAAGTGCCCTGCAGGTCTGCACCTCTCCAGGGACTACCCAAAATGACCAAACGGAAGAATTCCGCTCAAAAGAATCTCCAGGAAATAACAACAGCTAATGAACTGATCAAAAAGGATTTAAATAATATAACAGAAAGCGAATTTAGAATAATAGTCATAAAATTAATCACTGGGCTTGAAAACAGTATAGAGGACAGCAGAGAATCTCTTGCTACAGAGGTCAAGGGACTAAGGAACAGTCAGGAGGAGCTGAAAAACGCTTTAAACGAGATGCAAAATAAAATGGAAATGACCACAGCTCGGAATGAAGAGGCAGAGGAGAGAATAGCTGAACTAGAAGATAAAATTATGGAAAAAGAGGAAGCTGAGAAAAAGATAAAAAAATCCAGGAGTATGAGGGGAAAATTAGAGAACTAAGTGATACACTAAAAAGAAATTATATACGCATAATTGGTATCCCAGAGGAGGAAGAGAGAGGGAAAGGTGCTGAAGGTGTACTAGAAGATATAATAGCTGAGAACTTCCCTGAACTGGGGAAGGAAAAAGGCATTGAAATCCAAGAGGCACAGAGAACTCCCTTCAGACGTAACTTGAATCGATCTTCTGCATGACATACCATAGTGAAACTGGCAAAATACAAGGATAAAGAGAAAATTCTGAAAGCAGCAAGGGATAAACGTGCCCTAACATATACAATACAGGGACCCTATAAGACTCGTGACCAATCTCTCTTCTGAAACTTGGCAGGCCAGAAAGGATTGGCACGAGATCTTCAATGTGTTGAACAGAAAAAAATTGTAGCCGAGAATCCTTATCCAGTAAGTCTGTCATTTAGAATAGAAGGAGAGATAAAGGTCTTCCCAAACAAACAAAAACTGAAGGAATTTGTCACCACTAAACCAGCCCTACAAGATATCCTAAAGGGGATCCTGTGAGACAAAGTACCAGAGACATTGCTACAAGCATAAAACATACAGACATCACAATGACTCTAAACCCATCTCTTACTATAATAACACTGAATGTAAATGGATTAAATGCGCCAACCAAAAGACATAGGGTATCAGGATGGATAAAAAAACAAGACCCATCTATTTGCTGTCTACAAGAGACTCATTTTAGACCTGAGGACACCTTCAGATTGAAAGTGTGGGGATGGAGAAGCATCTATAATGCTACTGGAAGTCAAAAGAGCTGGAGTAGCCATACTTACACCAGACAAACTAGACTTTAAATTAAAGGCTGTAACAAGAGATGAAGAAGGGCATTATATAATAATTACACAGTCTATCCATCAGGAAGAGCTAACAATTATAAATGTCTATGCGCCAAATACGGGAGTCCCCAAATATATAAAACAATTACTCATAAACATAAGCAACCTTATTGATAAGAATGTGGTAACTGCAGGGGACTTTAACACTCCACTTACAGAAATGGATAGATCATCTAGACACACGGTCAATAAAGAACAAGGGCCCTGAATGATACACTGGATCAGATGGACCTGACACATATATTTGGAACTCTGCATCCCAAAGCAACAGAATATACTTTCTTCTCGAGTGCACATGGGACATTCTCCAAGATAGATCATATACTGGGTCAAAAAACAGCCCTTCATAAGTTTACAAGAATTGAAATCATACCATGCATACTTTCAGACCACAATGCTGTGAAGCTTGAAATCAACCACAGGAAAAAGTCTGGAAAACCTCCAAAAGCATGCAGGTTAAAGGACACCCTACTAAAGAATGAATGGGTCAACCAGGAAATTAGAGAAGACATTAAAAAATATATGCAAACAAACGAAAATGAAAATACAACAATCCAAATGCTTTTGGGATGCAGCGAAGGCAGTCCTGAGAGGAAAATACATTGCAATCCAGGCCTATCTCAAGAAACAAGAAAAATCCCAAATACAAAATCTAACAGCACACCTAAAGGAAATAGAAACAGAACAGCAAAGGCAGCCTAAACCCAGCAGAAGAAGAGAAATAATAAAGATCAGAGCAGAAATAAACAATATAGAATCTAAAAAACTGTAGAGCAGATCAACGAAACCAAGAGTTGGTTTTTTGAAAAAATAAACAAAATTGACAAACCTCTAGCCAGGCTTCTCAAAAAGAAAAGGGAGATGACCCAAATAGATAAAATCAGGAATGAAAATGGAATTATTGCAACCAATCCCTCATAGATACAAGCAATTATCAGGGAATACTAGGAAAAATTATATGCCAACAAATTGGACAACCTGCAAGAAATGGACAAATTCCTAAACACCCACACGCTTCCCAAACTCAATCAGGAGGAAATAGAAAGCTTGAACAGACCCATAACCAGCGAAGAAATTGAATCAGTTATCAAAAATCTCCCAACAAATAAGAGTCCAGGACCAGATGGCTTCCCAGGGGAGTTCTACCAGACATTTAAAGCAGAGATAATACCTATCCTTCTCAAGCTGTTCCAAGAAATACAAAGGGAAGGAAATCTTCCAGACTCATTCTATGAAGCCAGTATTACTTTGATTCCTAAACCAGACAGAGACCCGGTAAAAAAAAGAGAACTACAGGCCAAAATCCCTGATGAATATGGATGCAAAATTCTCAATAAGATACTTGCAAATCGAATTCAACAGCATATAAAAAGAATTATTCACCATGATCAAGTGGGATTCATCCTGGGATGCAGGGCTGGTTCAACATTCGCAAATCAATCACGTGATACATCACATTAATAAAAGAAAAGATAAGAACCATATGATCCTGTCAATCGATGCAGAAAGGCCTTTGACAAAATTCAGCACCCTTTCTTAATAAAAACCCTTGAGAAAGTCGGGACAGAAGGAACATACTTAAAGATCATAAAAGCCATTTATGAAAAGCCCACAGCTAACATCATCCTCAATGGGGAAAAACTGAGAGCTTTTTCCCTGAGATCAGGAACACGACAGGGATGCCCACTCTCACCGCTGTTATTTAACATAGTGTTGGAAGTTCTAGCATCAGCAATCAGACAACAAAAGGAAATCAAAGCATCAAAATTGGCAAAGATGAAGTCAAGCTTTCACTTTCTGCAAATGACATGATACTATACATGGAAAACCCGATAGACTCCACCAAAACTCTGCTAGAACTGATATATGAATTCAGCAAAGTTGCAGGATACAAAATCAAGGTACAGAAATCAGTTGCATTCTCATACACTAATAATGAAGCAACAGAAAGACAAATAAAGAAAATGATCCCATTCACAATTGCACCAAGAAGCATAAAATACCTAGGGATAAACCTAAGCAAACATGTAAAAGATCTGTATGCTGAAAACTATAGAAAGCTTATGAAGGTAATTGAAGAAGATATAAAGAAATGGAAAGACATTCCCTGCTCATGGATTGGAAGAATAAATATTGTCAAAATGTCAATACTACCCAAAGCTATCTACACATTCAATGTAATCCCAATCCAAATTGCACCAGCATTCTTCTCGAAACTAGAACAAGCAATCCTAAAATTCATATGAAACCACAAAAGGCCCCAAATAACCAAAGTAATTTTGAAGAAGACCAAAGCAGGAGGCATCACAATCCCAGACTTTAGCCTCTACTACAAAGCTGTCATCATCAAGACAGCATGGTATGGGCACAAAAACAGACACATAGACCAATGGAATAGAATAGAAACCCCAGAACTAGACCCAAAAAGTATGGCCAACTCATCTTTGACAAAGCAGGAAAGAACATCCAATGGAAAAAAGACAGTCTCTTTAACAAATGGTGCTGGGAGAACTGGACAGCAACATGCAGAAGGTTGAAACTAGACCACTTTCTCACACCATTCACAAAAATAAACTCAAAATGGATGAAGCACCTGAATGTGAGACAGGAAACCATCAAAACCCTAGAGGAGAAAGCAGGAAAAGACCTCTCTGACCTCAGCCATAGCACTCTCTTACTCGACACATCCCCAAAGGCAAGGGAATTAAAAGCAAAAATGAACTACTGGGACCTTATGAAGATAAAAAGCTTCTGCACAGCAAAGGAAACAACCAACAAAACTAAAAGGCAACCAATGGAATGGGAAAAGATATTTGCAAATGACATATCGGACAAAGGGCTAGTATCCAAAATCTATAAAGAGCTCACCAAACTCCACACCCGAAAAACAAATAACCCAGTGAAGAAATGGGCAGTAAACATAAATAGCCACTTTTCTAAAGAAGACATCCGGATGGCCAACAGGCACATGAAAAGATGTTCAATGTCGCTCCTCATCAGGGAAATACAAATCAAAACCACACTCAGATATCACCTCACGCCAGTCAGAGTGGCCAAAATGAACAAATCAGGAGACTATAGATGCTGGAGAGGATGTGGAGAAACGGGAACCCTCTTGCACTGTTGGTGGGAGTGCAAACTGGTGCAGCCACTCTGGAAAACAGTGCAGAGATTCCTCAGAAAATTAAAAATAGACCTACCCTATGACCCAGCAATAGCACTGCTAGGAATTTACCCAAGGGATACAGGAGTGCTGATGCACAGGGGCACTTGTACCCCAGTGTTTATAGCAGCACTCTCAACAATAGCCAAATGATGGAAAGAGCCTAAATGTCCATCAACTGATGAACGGATAAAGAAATTGTGGTTCAGGGGCGCCTGGGTGGCGCAGTCGGTTAAGCGTCCGACTTCAGCCAGGTCACGATCTCGCGGTCCGTGAGTTCGAGCCCCGCGTCGGGCTCTGGGCTGATGGCTCAGAGCCTGGAGCCTGTTTCCGATTCTGTGTCTCCCTCTCTCTCTGCCCCTCCCCCGTTCATGCTCTGTCTCTCTCTGTCCCAAAAATAAAGAAACGTTGAAAAAAAAAAAAAGAAATTGTGGTTTATATACACAATGGAGTACTACGTGGCAATGAGAAAGAACGAAATATGGCCCTTTGTAGCAACGTGGATGGAACTCGAGAGTGTGATGCTAAGTGAAATAAGCAGAGAAAGACAGATACCATATGTTTTCACTCTTATGTGGATCCTGAGAAACTTAACAGAAACCCATGGGGGAGGGGAAGGAAACAAAAAGAGGTTAGAGTGGGAGAGAGCCAAAGCATAAGAGACTTTTAAAAAGTGAGAACAAACTGAGGGTTGATGGGGGTGGGTGATGGGTATTGATGAGGGCACCTTTTGGGATGAGCACTGGGTGTTGTATGGAAACCAATCTGACAATAAATTTCATATATTGGAAAAAATGCAACTGAATTCTGTACATTGATTTTGTATCCTGCTACTTTGCTGAATTCATGTATCAGTTCTAGTAGACTTTTGGTGGAGTCTATCAGGTTTTCCACATATAATATCATGTCATCTTCAAAAAGTGAAAGTTTGACATCATCTTTGCCAATTTTGATGCCTTTGATTTCCTTTTGTTGTCTGATTGCTGATGCTAGCACTTCCAACATTATGTTAAACAACAGCAGTGAGAGTAGACATCCCTGTCATGTTCCTCATCTCAGGGGGAAAGCTCTCAGTGTTTCCCCATTGAGGATGATATTAGCTGTGGGCTTTTCATAAATGGCTTTTATGCGTGTTTAAGTATGTTACTTCTATCCCAACTTTCTCAAGAGTTTTTATTGAGAAAGGAGGCTGAATTTTTTCAAATGCGTTTTCTGCATCGATTGACAGGATCATATGGTTCTTTTCTTTTCTTTTATTGATGTGATGTATCACATTGAATGAGCCTTGCAGCCCATTAGTGAATCCCACTTGATCATGGTGAATAATTCTTTTTATATGTTGTTGAATTTGTTTTGCTAGTGTCTTATTGAGAATTTTTGCATCCAGAATCATCAGGGATATTGGCCTGTAGTTCTCTTTTCTTGCTAGGTCTGTCTGGTTTAGGAATCAAAGTAAATGCTGGCTTCATAGAATGAGTCTGGAAGTTTTCCCTCCCTTTCTATTTTTTGGAAAAACTTGAAAAGGATAGGTATTATCTCTGCTAGATGTCTGGTAGAATTCCCCTGGGAAGCCATCTGGTCCTGGACTCTTTTTTTGTTGGGAGATTTTTGATGATTGATTCAATTTCTTCACTGGTTGTGGGTCTGTTCAAGTTTTGTATTTCTTCCTGTTTGAGTTTTGGAAGTGTGTGGGTGCTTAGGAATTTGTCCATTTCTTCCAGGTTGTCCAATTTGTTGGCATATAATTTTTCCTAGTATTCCCTGATAATTGCTTGTATCTCTGAGGGATTAGTTGTAATAATTCCATTTTCATTCATGATATTATCTATTTGGGTCATCTCCCTTTTCTTTTTGAGAAGCCAGGCTAGAGGTTTATCAATTTTGTTTATTTTTTCAAAAAACCAACTCTTGGTTTCATTGATTTGCTCTACAGGTTTTTTTTAGATTCTACATTCTCTATTTCTGCTCTGATCTTTATTATTTCTCTTCTTGTGCTGGGTTTGGGGTATCTTTGCTGCTCTGCTTCTATTTCCTTTAGGTGTGCTTTAGATTTTGTATTTGAGATTTTTCTTGTTTCCTGAGATAGGCCTGGATTGCAATGTATTTTCCTCTCAGGACTGCCTTCGCTGCATCCCAAAGCATTTGGATTGTTGTATTTTCATTTTCATTTGTTTGCATATATTTTTTAATGTCTTCTCTAATTTCCTGGTTGACCCACTCATTCTTTAGTAGGGTGTTCTTTAACCTGCATGCTTTTGGAGGTTTTCCAGACTTTTTCCTGTGGTTGATTTCAAGCTTCATAGCATTGTGGTCTGAAAGTATGCATGGTATAAAATCAATTCTTGTAAACTTATGAAGTGCTGTTTTGTGACCCAGTATATGATCTATCTTGGAGAATGTCCCATGTGCACTCGAGAAGAAAGTATATTCTGTTGCTTTGGGATGCAGAGTTCTAAATATATATGTCAAGTCCGTCTGATCCAATGTATCATTCAGGGCCCTTGTTCTTTATTGACCGTGTGTCTAGATGATCTATCCATTTCTGTAAGTGGAGTGTTAAAGTCCCCTGCAGTTACCACATTCTCATCAATAAGGTTGCTTATGTTTATGAGTATTTGTTTTATATATTTGGGGGCTCCCGTATTCGGCACATAGACATTTTTAATGTTAGCTCTTCCTGATGGATAGACCCTGTAATTATTATATATTGCCCTTCTTCATCTCTTGTTACAGCCTTTAATTTAAAGTCTAGTTTGTCTGATATAAGTATGGCTACTCCAGCTTTCTTTTGGCTTCCAGTAGCATGATAAATAGTTCTCCATCCCCTCACTCTCAATCTGAAGGCGTCCTCAGGTCTAAAATGAGTCTCTTGTAGACAGCAAATAGATGGGTCTTGGTTTTTTATCCATTCTGATACCCTATGTCTTTTGGTTGGAGCATTTAGTCCATTTACATTCAGTGTTATTACTGAAAGATATGGGTTTAGAGTCATTGTGATGTCTGCAGGTTTCATGCTTGTAGTGACATCTCTGGTACTTTGTGGTCCTTGCAACATTTCACTCACAGAATCCCCCTTAGGATCTCCTGTAGGGCTGGTTTAGTGATGATGAGTTCCTTCAGTTTTTGTTTGTTTGGGAAGACGTTTATGTCTCCTTCTATTCTAAATGACAGACTTGCTGCGTAAAGGATTCTTGGCTGCATATTTTTCCTGTTCATCTCATTGAAGATTTCCTGCCATTCCTTTCTGGCCTGCCACGTTTCAGTAGATAGGTCTGTCACTATTCTTATCGGTCTCCCTTTATATTTTAGGGCCTGTTTCTCCCTAACTGCTTTCAGAATTTTCTCTTTATCCTTGTATTTTGCCAGTTTCACTATGATATGTCGTGCGGAAGATTGGTCCAAGTTACATCTGAAGGGAGTTCTCTGTGCCTCTGGGATTTCAATGCCTTTTTCCTTCCCCAGATCAGGGAAGTTCTCAGCTATGATTTCTTCAAGTACACCTTCATCACCTTTTCCTCTCTCTTCCTCCCCTGGAATCCCAGTTATGCATATGTCATTGCATTTGATTGCATCACTTAGTTCTCTAATTCTCCCCTCCTACTCCTGGATTTTTTTTAATCTCTCTTTTTCTCAGCTTCCTCTTTTTCCATAATTTTATCTTCTAATTCACCTATTCTCTTCTCTGACTCTTCAATCTGAGCTGTGGTTGCCTCCATTTTATTTTGCACCTCATTTATAGCATTTTTTAGCTCCTCCTGAATATTTCTTAGTTCCTTGATCCCTGTAGCAATAGATTCTCTGGTGTCCTCTATACTTTTTTCAAGCCCAGCAATTCATTTTATGACTATTATTCTAAATTCTTGTTCCATTATATTGCTCAAATAGTTTTTGATCAGTTCGTTAGCTGTCACTACTTCCTGGAGTTTCTTTTGAGGAAATTTCTTCTGTTCATCATTTTGGATAGTCCTGGGTGGCACAGACCTGGAGGGCACTTTCCCTGTGCTGTCTGGAGTAACTTGTGTTGGTGGGCGGGGCCACAGTCAGACCTGATGTCTGTCCCCAGCCCACCACTGGGGCCACAGTCAGACTGATGTGTACCTTATCTTCCCCTCTCTGAGGGGCAGGACTCACTGTGTAGTGGTGTGGCCCTTGTCTGGGCTACTTGCACACCGCCAGGCTTGTGGTGCTGCTTTGATGGGATCTGGCGTATTAGCAGGGGTGGCCCGCAAGATGCACAGGGGTGGGAGGGGAAGGCTTAGCTTGCTTTGCCATCAGTGGTCTCCTGCAGGATGGGCCCTGCAGCCCTGGGAGGGAGGCTGACCCATTTGAGGGATGGAGTCACAGAAGCACAGCATTGGTTGTTTGCACCATGCAAGCAAGTTCGGTGATGGGAACTGGTTCCCTTTGGGATTTTGGCTGGGGAATGGGAAAGGAATATGGCACTGGTCATTGCCTTTGTTCCCCGCTGGGCTGAGCTTTTTCTTCTGGGGCTCAGCAACTCTCCCTCCCAGTGCCCTCTTGCCCTCCCCGCTCTCTGAGAGCAGAGCTGTTGACTTACAATAGTCCAGATGTTAAGTCCCACTGGCTGTCAGAACTCACGCAGTCCGACCCCTCCGCTTATGCAAGCCAGACTTCAGGGGCTCTGCCTTGCCAGGAGGGCTGCCCCTCCACCACCCCGGCTGCCTCCCGCCAGTCCAGATAGCATGCACTTCCTCTCCGCCCTTCCTACCCTCTTCTGTGGACCTCTCTTATCTATGCTTGGCTCCAGAGAATCCATTCTGCTAGTCTTCTGATGCTTTTCTGGGTTATTTAGGCAGATATGGTCTAAGCAGTCTAAGCGATCAGCAGGACTCGGTGAGCCCAGTGTCCTCTTGTGCCGCCATCTTCCAATCTCCATATGTAGATTTCAAATTTAAGGTATTAAAGAACAGTTTGTTATGTCCCTCATGAAAACTAAGGTTTTGTTATGTCTTTTACTTGATCCTAGGTCTCTATCCTGCTACCAGCAGAAAGGCCTATGTTAACGGATATGACACCTCAAAGCAGATGGTCCAGATCAGGAAAAGCTTGGGCTTGTGTCCCCAACAGAACTTGTTGTTTGATTACTTGACCATCTCAGAACACCTTTATTTTTATTGTTTGGTAAGCCAAAAATATGTTCCTTTTTCCCATTCTATTGGTGTACTTCAGGCACATTACCAATTATCCATATCCTTATTCTTAGAAAGTTCAAAAACTTATTTTTGATGAATTCTCCTTTAAACATAAAGTCAGACAAAGGGAAAAAGACACTATACAGATGATATAAGAGAACAGCTTGTGTAAGGTGTTTCTAAGGATAAAGTTGGAAGTACCATGTAAAGTCTCGCTTCTCTTTCTAGGTAAAAGGAATACCTCGAAAGACACGTCTTGTGGAAATTGATCATATGTTGTCTACTTTTAACCTGCTAGATAAGCATAATGCATTTTCATTTTCACTGAGTGGAGGAATGAAGCGCAGACTCTCTGTGATCATAGCACTTATAGGGGGCTCCCAGGTAAAAACAACAACAACAATGACAAAAAACACACATAAACAAAAAATGGATCCACACTGAAGCTGGTCTAAAAAAATCAGCCAACAGAAACCTGAGAGCTGATATAGATCTAAGACTGTTAAAGGAACTTTACATATGAAATCCCATATGGAATTCATATTGTCAACCTTGTAACCAAACTGTCTCAGGTTTGGAATTATCCTAGCATTCGTAATTCAGTTTTAGTCTAAACTTGTTATCTTAGCTTAATTGGACAAGGGTCTGAAAAAGCAAAACCAGAATAAACCCCATAACTGGTAAGACCCTAGTGACACTAGTACATAGTATTTAATGGTTATGGAATTGTTCTTCTGGTCTTTAGGTTGTGATACTTGATGAGCCAACATCTGGAATGGACCCAGTCTCAAGGAGGGCCACCTGGGATGTCCTTCAGCAGTATAAAGAGGATCATACCATCTTATTGACCACCCACTACATGGATGAAGCTGACATCTTGGGTGACCGCATAGCCATCATGGTCAAAGGATCCCTGCGGTGCTGTGGCTCTTCAGTTTTCCTGAAAAAAATATATGGTCTCTTTCCCTTTGATTATTCTTTGGATATTGATATGTTAATATTCTTCAAACATAATCTTCATGGATATTGATTTCTTCATAATATTATAGTATAATTTCCCTAGTTTTTTGTCTATCACCCCAAAACTTCTATTTCCTTTGTCCTTTTATTTGGAACTCTACAGTGAGCTCTTTGAAGTAATGGTCATAGTTTACATATTGTTAATATGGAAGTAGAGTTGACATACAGTGTCATATTATTTTCAGGTTTACATCATAGGGATTCAGTATTTTTATACATGACAAAATGATCCCCATAAGTCTAGTTACCATCTGTAATCATACAAAGTTATTATAATATTATTGAATGTATTCTCTATGCTGTGTATTATATCTTCATTACCTATTTATTTGGTAACCAGAAGTTTATTCCTCTTAATCCCCTTCACCTATTTGCTTGGCCTTCAAACCCTTCTACTTCTGGTAACTGACAGTTTCTTTTTTTTTTTTTTTTAATTTTTTTAAATATTTCTTTCTTTCTTTTTTTTTTCAATATATGAAATTTATTGTCAAATTGGTTTCCATACAACACCCAGTGCTCATCCCAAAAGGTGCCCTCCTCAATACCCATCACCCACCCTCCCCTTCCTCCCACTCCCCCATCAACCCTCAATTTGTTCTCACTTTTCAAGAGTCTCTTATGCGTTGGCTCACTCCCACTCTAACCTCTTTTTTTATCCTTCCCCTCCCCCATGAGTTTCTGTGAAGGTTCTCAGGATCCACATAAGAGTGAAAACATATGGTATCTGTCTTTCTCTGTATGGCTTATTTCACTTAGCATCACACTCTCCAGTTCCATCCACGTTGCTACAAAGGGCCATATTTCGTTCTTTCTCATTGCCATGTAGTACTCCATTGTGTATATAAATCACAATTTCTTTATCCATTCATCAGTTGATGGACATTTAGGCTCTTTCCATCATTTGGCTATTGTTGAGAGTGCTGCTATAAACATTGGGGTACAAGTGCCCCTATGCATCAGTACTCCTGTATCCCCTGGGTAAATTCCTAGCAGTGCTATTGCTGGGTCATAGGGTAGGTCTATTTTTCATTTTCTGAGGTGCCTCCACACTGTTTTCCAGAGTGGCTGCACCAATTTGCATTCCCACCAACAGTGCAAGAGGGTTCCCGTTTCTCCACATCCTCTCCAGCATCTATAGTCTCCTGATTTGTTCATCTTGGCCACTCTGACTGGCATGAGGTGATATCTGAGTGTGGTTTTGATTTGTATTTCCCTGATGAGGAGCGACGTTGAACATCTTTTCATGTGCCTGTTGGCCATCCGGATGTCTTCTTTAGAGAAGTGTCTATTCATGCTTTCTGCCCATTTCTTCACTGGGTTATTTGTTTTTCGGGTGTGGAGTTTGGTGAGCTCTTTATAGATTTTGGATACTAGCCCTTTGTCCGATATGTCATTTGCAAATATCTTTTCCCATTCCGTTGGTTGCCTTTTAGTTTTGTTGGTTGTTTCCTTTGCTGTGCAGAAGCTTTTTATCTTCATAAGGTCCCAGTAGTTCATTTTTGCTTTTAATTCCCTTGCCTTTGGGGATGTGTCGAGTAAGAGAGTGCTATGGCTGAGGTCAGAGAGGTCTTTTCCTGCTTTCTCCTCTAGGGTTTTGATGGTTTCCTGTCTCACATTCAGGTGCTTCATCCATTTTGAGTTTATTTTTGTGAATGGTGTGAGAAAGTGGTCTAGTTTCAACCTTCTGCATGTTGCTGTCCAGTTCTCCCAGCACCATTTGTTAAAGAGACTGTCTTTTTTCCATTGGATGTTCTTTCCTGCTTTGTCAAAGATGAGTTGGCCATACTTTTTGGGTCTAGTTCTGGGGTTTCTATTCTATTCCATTGGTCTATGTGTCTGTTTTTGTGCCCATACCATGCTGTCTTGATGATGACAGCTTTGTAGTAGAGGCTAAAGTCTGGGATTGTGATGCCTCCTGCTTTGGTCTTCTTCAAAATTACTTTGGCTATTCGGGGCCTTTTGTGGTTTCATATGAATTTTAGGATTGCTTGTTCTAGTTTCGAGAAGAATGCTGGTGCAATTTTTATTGGGATTACATTGAATGTGTAGATAGCTTTGGGTAGTATTGACATTTTGACAATATTTATTCTTCCAATCCATGAGCAGGGAATGTCTTTCCATTTCTTTATATCTTATTCAATTACCTTCATGAGCTTTCTATAGTTTTCAGCATACAGATCTGTTACATCTTTGGTTAGATTTATTCCTAGGTATTTTATGCTTCTTGGTGCAATTGTGAATGGGATAAGTTCCTTTATTTGTCTTTCTGTTGCTTCATTGTTAGTGTATGAGAATGCAACTGACTTCTGTATATTGGTTTTGTATCCTGCAACTTTGCTGAATTCATGTATCAGTTCTAGCAGAGTTTTGGTGGAGTCTATCGGGTTTTCCATGTATAGTATCATGTCATCTGCAAAGTGTGAAAGCTTGACTTCATCTTTGCCAATTTTGATGCTTTGATTTCCTTTTGTTGTCTGATTGTTGATGCTAGAACTTCCAACACTATGTTAAACAACAGCGGTGAGAGTGGGCATCCCTGTCGTGTTCCTGATCTCAGGGAAAAAGCTCTCAGCTTTTCCCCATTGAGGATGATGTTAGCTGTGGCCTTTTCATAAATGGCTTTTATGCGTGTTTAAGTATGTTCCTTCTATCCCGACTTTCTCAAGGTTTTTTATTAAGAAAGAGTGCTGAATTTTGTCAAAGGCCTTTCTGCATCGATTGACAGGATCATATGGTTCTTATCTTTTCTTTTATTAATGTGATGTATCACGTGATTGATTTGCGAATGTTGAACCAGCCCTGCATCCCAGGATGAATCCCACTTGATCATGGTGAATAATTCTCTTTATATACTGTTGAATTCGATTTGCAAGTATCTTATTGAGAATTTTTGCATCCATATTCATCAGGGATTTTGGCTTGTAGTTCTCTTTTTTTACTGGGTCTCTGTCTGGTTTAGGAATCAAAGTAATACTGGCTTCATAGAATGAGTCTGGAAGTTTTCCTTCCCTTTCTATTTCTTGGAACAGCTTGAGAAGGATAGGTATTATCTCTGCTTTAAATGTCTGGTAGAACTCCCCTGGGAAGCCATCTGGTCCTGGACTCTTATTTGTTGGGAGATTTTTGATAACTGATTCAATTTCTTCGCTGGTTATGGGTCTGTTCAAGCTTTCTATTTCCTCCTGATTGAGTTTGGGAAGCGTGTGGGTGTTTAGGAATTTGTCCATTTCTTGCAGGTTGTCCAATTTGTTGGCATATAATTTTTCCTAGTATTCCCTGATAATTGCTTGTATCTGTGAGGGATTGGTTGTAATAATTCCATTTTCATTCCTGATTTTATCTATTTGGGTCATCTCCCCTTTCTTTTTGAGAAGCCTGGCTAGAGGTTTGTCAATTTTGTTTATTTTTTCAAAAAACCAACTCTTGGTTTTGTTGATCTGCTCTACAGTTTTTTAGATTCTCTATTGTTTATTTCTGCTCTGATCTTTATTATTTCTCTTCTTCTGCTGGGTTTAGGCTGCCTTTGCTGTTCTGTTTCTATTTCCTTTAGGTGTGCTGTTAGATTTTGTATTTGGGATTTTTCTTGTTTCTTGAGATAGGCCTGGATTGCAATGTATTTTCCTCTCAGGACTGCCTTTGCTGCATCCCAAAGCATTTGGATTGTTGTATTTTCATTTTTGTTTGTTTGCATATATTTTTTAATGTCTTCTCTAATTTCCTGGTTGACCCACTCATTCTTTAGTAGGGTGTTCTTTAACCTCCATGCTTTTGGAGGTTTTCCAGACTTTTTTCTGTGGTTGATTTCAAGCTTCATAGCATTGTGGTGTGAAAGTATGCATGATATAATTTCAATTCTTGTATACTTATGAAGGGCTGTTTTGTGACCCAGTATGTGATCTGTCTTGGAGAATGTTCCATGTGCACTCGAGAAGAAAGTATATTCTGTTGCTTTGGGATGCAGAGTTCCAAATATATGTGTCAGGTCCATCTGATCCAGTGTATCATTCAGGGCCCTTGTTCTTTATTGACCGTGTGTCTAGATGATCTATCCATTTCTGTAAGTGGAGTGTTAAAGTCCCCTGCAGTTACCACATTCTCATCAATCAGGTTGCTTATGTTTATGAGTATTTGTTTTATATATTTGGGGGCTCCCGTATTCGGCACATAGACATTTTTAATGTTAGCTCTTCCTGATGGATAGACCCTGTAATTATTATATATTGCCCTTCTTCATCTCTTGTTACAGCCTTTAATTTAAAGTCTAGTTTGTCTGATATAAGTATGGCTACTCCAGCTTTCTTTTGGCTTCCAGTAGCATGATAAATAGTTCTCCATCCCCTCACTCTCAATCTGAAGGCCTCCTCAGGTCTAAAATGAGTCTCTTGTAGACAGCAAATAGATGAGTCTTGTTTTTTTATCCATTCTGATACCCTATGTCTTTTGGTTGGTGCATTTAGTCCATTTACATTCAGTGTTATTATAGAAAGAGACGGGTTTAGAGTCATTGTTGTGTCTGTATGTTTTATGCTTGTAGCGATGTTTCTGGTACCTTGTCTCACAGGATCCCCCTTAGGATCTCTTGTAGGGCTGGTTTAGTGGTGACAAATTCCTTCAGTTTTTGTTTGTTTGGGAAGACCTTTATCTCTCCTTCTATTCTAAATAACAGACTTGCTGTGTAAAGGATTCTTGGCTGCGTATTTTTTCTGCTCATCACATTGAAGTTCTGCCAATCCTTCTGGCCTGCAAAGTTTCAGAAGAGAGATTGGTCACGAGTCTTATAGGGTCCCTGTATATGTCAGGGCACGTTTATCCCTTGCTGCTTTCAGAATTTTCTCTTTATCCTTGTATTTTGCCAGTTTCACTATGATATGTTGTGCAGAAGATCGATTCAAGTTACGTCTGAAGGGAGTTCTCTGTGCCTCTTGGATTTCAATGCCTTTTTCCTTCCCCAGTTCAGGGAAGTTCTCAGCTATTATTTCTTCAAGTACAACTTCAGCACCTTTCCCTCTCTCTTCCTCCTCTGGGATACCAATTATGCGTGTATTATTTCTTTTTAGTGCATCACTTAGTTCTCTAATTTTCCCCTCATACTCCTGGATTTTTTTTCTCTCTCTTTTTCTCAGCTTCCTCTTTTTCCATAATTTAATCCTTTAGTTCACCTATTCTCTCCTCTGCCTCCTCAATCCGAGCTGTGGTTGTTTCCATTTTTTTGCATCTCGTTTATAGCATTTTTCATCTCCTCCTGACTATGCCTTAGTCCCTTGATCTCTGTAGCAAGAGATTCTCTGTTGTCCTCTATACTGTTTTCAAGCCCAGTGATTAATTTTATGAGTATTATTCTAAATTCACTTTCTGTTATATTATTTAAATCCTTTTTGATCAGTTCATTAGCTCTTGTTATTTCCTGGAGATTTTTTTGAGGTGAATTCTTCCGTTTGGTCATTTTGGGTAGTCCCTGGAGTGGTGCGGACCTGCAGGGCACTTCCCCTGTGCTGTGGTGTATAACTGGAGTTGGTGGGCGGGGTCGCAGTCAGACCTGATGTCTGCCCCCAGCCCACCGCTGGGGCCACAGCCAGACTGGTGTGTGCCTTCTCTTCCCCTCTCCTAGGGGCGGGATTCATTTGGGGTGGCATGGCCCGTCTCGGCTACTTGCACACTACCAGACTTGTGGTGCTGGGCATCTGGCCTATTAGCTAGGGTTGATAGGCAAGGTGCACGGGGGCAGGAAAGGTAGGCTTAGCTCGCTTCTCCTTAGGTGATCCACTTCAGGAGGGGCCCTGTGGCAGCGGGAGGGAGTCAGACCTGCTGCAGGAGGGGTGGCTCTGCAGAAGCACAGGGCTGGGTGTTTGCAGGGTGCAAGGAATTTCGCTGGCAGGAACTGGTTCCCTTTGGGATTTTGGCTGGGGGATGGGCGAGGGAGATGGCGCTGGCGAGCGCCTTTGCTCCCCGCCAAACTGAGCTCTGTTGTCGCTGGGCTCAGCAACTCTCCCTCCCGTTGTCCTCCAGCCTTCCCACTTTCCGAGCAGAGCTGTTAACTTATGACCTCCCAGATAGTAAATCCCGCTTGCTGTTGGAACACACTCCGTCTGGCCCCTCCGCTTTTGCAATCCAGACTCAGGGGCTCTGCTTGGCCGGTGGACCACCCCTCCACTCCGGCTCCCTCCTGCCAGTCTGTACAGCGCCATCGCCTCTCCGCCCTTCCTACCCTCTTCCGCAGGCCTCTCGTCTGCACTTGGCTCCAGAGACTCCATTCTGCTAGTCTTCTGGTGGTTTTCTGGGTTATTTAGGCAGGTGTAGGTGGAATCTAAGTGATCAGCAGGATGCGTGGTGAGCCCAGTGTCCTCCTACGCCACTATCTTCCCTAGAATCCCCAAATATTTATTTATTTCTGAGACAGAGAGAGACAGAGCATGAGTGAGGGAGGGGCAAAGAGAGGGACACAGATTCTGAAGCAGGCTCCAGGCTCTGAGCTGTCAGCACAGAGCCTGACTTGGGGCTCGAACTCACTGAGAGATCATGACCTGAGCCCAAGTCAGAAGCTCAACCGACTGAGCCACCCAGGCGCCCCCTGACAGTTTCTTTCTTATATTTATGAGTCTCTCTTGGTTTTGTTTTGTCTATTTGTTTTGTTTTGTAGATTCTACATGCAAGGGAAATTATTTGGTATTGTCTTTGATTTATTTCACTTAGCATGACACTCTCTAGGTCTATCCATGTTGTCAAAAATAGCAAGATTTCACTTTTTTAATGAGATTTATTGTCAAATTGGTTTCCATACAACACCCAGTGCTCATCCCAACAGGTGCCCTCCTCAGTGCCCATCACCCGCTTTCCCCTTCCCCATCAACCCTCTGTTTATCCTCAGTTTTTAAGAGTCTCTTCTGGTTTGGTTCCTTCCCTCTCTAGCTTTTTTTAGGCTTTTTTTATGGCTAAGTTATATTCCATTGTATATATTTACCACATCTTCTTGATCTGTTCATCAATGGATGGATACTTGGGTTGCTTCCATATCTTGGCTATGATAAATAATGCTAAAGGAAACATACAGGTACATGTATCTTTTTGAATTACTGTTTTTGTGTTCTGTGGGTAAATACCCAGTAGTGGAATTGCTGGATCATATAGTAGTTCTATTTTTAATTTGTTGAGGAACCTCCATACTGTTTTCCACAGTGGCAGCACCAGTTTCCATTCCCACTAACAGATTCTTTTTTTCCCACATCCTCACCATTACCTGTTGTTTCTTGTGTTACTGATTCTAGCCATTCTGACAGGCATGTGGTGATTCTCCTTGTGGTTTTGATTTGCATTTCCCTGATGATAAGTGATGTTGAGCATCTTTTCATGTGTCCGTTGGCCTTCTGTATGTCTTCTTTGGAGAAATGTCTGTTTTTTAATTGGATTATTTGTTTTTTAATTGGATTATTTGTTTTTTGGAGTTGAGTTGCATAATTTATATATATAAAAACTATATATATACATATGTATATATACATATATATACGTATATATACATATGTATATATCATGGATATTAACCCCTTATTGGTTATCATTTGCAAATAACTTCTCCCAATCAATGTGCTGTGTTATTGTTTTGCTGATGGTTTCCTTCCCTGTGCAAAAGCTTGTTTGGGTGTAATCTCAATAATTTAATTTTGCTTTTGTTTTCCTTGTCAGAGACCTGTCTAGAAAAATATTTCTACAGTCAATGTCAGATTACTGCCTGTATTTTCTTCTAGAAATTTTTGGTTTGCAAACATTTTCCTTTATTCTGTATGTAGCCTTTCCATTTTGTTGATTGTTTCCTTTGCTTCTCAGAATCTTTTTAGTTTGGTGTAGTCAAACTACTCTATCTTTTATTTTGTTTCCTGTGCTTTTGACTTCATATCCAAAAAAAATCATTGCCAAGACCTATGTCAAGAGGCTTTTAACTCAGTGTTCTCTTGTAGGAGTGGATCTTTTTTTTTTATGTATTCAGTTACTCTGTCTTTTGATTGGAGAGTTTAATCAGTTTTTATTTAACACAGATTTTGATAAGGAAGTACTATTGCTAATCATGTCCCATTTGCCTTGAAGTTCTTATGTCCTTCTTTTCATCTCTTGCTGTCTTCATTTCCTTTTTACTAATTTTTGTATTGATATGTTTTGATTTCTTTTTTTCTTTAGTGTAATTTCTAGGCATATTTTCTTTGTGGTTATTATGGGACGTACATAAGATATAACAGTATATTATAAGCTGATAACAACTTAACCTCCATTGCATATAAAAAACTGTTTTCTTTACTCCCCTCATAAAACTTTAGTTATTGATATCAGATTTATATCCATTTGTGTTGTGTATTGTGTATCTTATTATTTAGTTATACTTTTTAGGAAAAATATAACACTTTTTAGTTATAGTGTTTAATGCTTTTATCTTTTAACTTTTATAGTAGAATTAAAAGTAATTTAGGGGTGCCTGGGTGGGTCAGTCAGTTAAGCATCCAACTTCGGCTCAGGTCATTATCTCACAATTCATGAGTTTGAGCCCCGCGTTGGGCTCTGTGCTGATAGCTCAGTGCCTGGAGCCTGCTTCTGATTCTGTGTCTTCCTCCCATCAGCTCCACCCCTGCTCACACTCTTTCTCTCTCTCAAAATAAAGAAAGATTAAAAACAAGTTTCTTTAAGTAATTTACCCACCACCATTACAATATAAATTATTCTGTATTTGTCTGTATATTTAACACTACCTGTGAGATTTATACTTTCATATGACTTTGTATTACTGTTTACCATCCTTTCTTTCCTTTTCTTTAAATCACCCTTTCTTTTCAATTTGAATAACTCCCTTTAGCATTTCTTATAATGCAGATATAGTGGTAGTAAACTCTCTTAGCTTTTGTTTGTCTAGTAAAATCTTGCTCCTTAATTTTTGAAAGACACTTTGCCATGTATAGTATTCTTGGTAATTTTTTCTTTGAGTACTTTGAATATATCTCATCATTCCCTTCTAGCCATCTTTTCAGGTTTCTGCTGAAAAATCAGCTAATAGTCTCATGTGTGTTCCCTTGTATGTGACAACTTGCTTTTCAAAACCCTCTCTTTGTCTTTGACTTTTTACTATTGGATTATAATGTGTTTTATTGTAGATATCTTTGGATTCATCTAGTATAGAACTTTTGCATTTGTGACCCGGAATGTCCATTTCTTTTCCTTGGTTTGGAAGTTTTCAGCCATTATTTCTTTGAATAAACTTTCTAACTCCCCCCACTTTCTCCCCATATGGGACTCTTATATTGCATTTATTGCTCTACTTAGTGATATTCCATAAGTCTCTTGGGCTTTATTTACTCTTTTTCATTCTTTTTTGTTTTCTTTTGTTCCTCTGAGTGAAATTATTCACTTGACTAATTAATTCACTTGACCAATTAATGACTTGACTTTGAGATCACCCATCCTTTTGTCCACTTTATGTAGTCCACTTTTGAACCTGTATAATGAATTTTTCAATTTAGTTACTGTATTCTTCAGCTCTGCAACTTCTTTTTGGTACTTCTCTTTTTTTTTCTTAATTTACATCCAAATTAGTTAGCATATAGTGAAACAGTGATTTCAGGAGTAGATTCCTTAATGCCCCTTACCCATTTAGCCCATCCCCCCCTCCCACAACCCCTCCAGTAGCCCTCTGTTTGTTCTTCATATTTAAAAGTCTCTTATGTTTTGTCCCCCTCCCTGTTTATATATTGTTTTTGCTTCCCTTCCCTTATGTTCATCTGTTCTTTGTCTTAAAGTCCTCATATGAGTGAAGCGATATGATATTTGTCTTTCTCTGACTAATTTTGCTTAGCATAATACCCTCTAGTTCCATCCACATAGTTGCAATTGGCAAGATTTCATTCTTTTTGATTGCTGAGTAATACTCCATTATGTGTGTGTGTGTGTGTGTGTGTGTGTGTACACCATTCATCTTTATCCATTATATGGATATATATATGTACACACACACACACACACACACACACACCATTTATCTTTATGCATTCATCCATGATGGACATTTGGGTTCTTTCCATACTTTGGCTATTGTTGATAGTGCTGCCATAAGCATGGGGGTGCATGTGTCCCTTCGACACAGCACACCTCTATCCCGTGGATAAATGCCTAGTAGTGTAATTGCTGGGTCGTAGGGTAGTTCTATTTTTAGTTTTTGAGGAACCTCCATACTGTTTTCCAGAGTGGCTGCACCAGCTTGCATTCCCACCAACAATGCAAAAGAGATCCTCTTTCTCTGCATCCTCACCAACATCTGTTGTTGCCTGAATTGTTAACGTTAGCGATTCTGACAGGTCTGAGGTGGTATCTCATGGTGGTTTTGATTTCTATTTCCCTGATGATGAGTGATGCTGAGCATTTTTTCATGTGTTGGTTGGCCATCTGGATGTCTTTTTGGAGAAGTGTCTATTCATGTCTTTTGCCCATTTCGTCACTGGATTATTTGTTTTTTGGGTGTTGAGTTTGATAAGTTCTTTGTAGATTTTGGATACTAACCCTTTATCTGATAGGTCGTTTGCAAATATCTTCTCCCATTCTGTCGGTTGCCTTTTAGTTTTGCTGATTGTTTCCTTCGCTATGCAGAATATTTTATTTTGATGAGGTCCCAGTAGTTCATTTTTGCTTTTGTTTCCCTTGCCTCTGGAGACGTGTTGAGTAAGAAGTTGCTGTGGCCAAGATCAAAGAGGTTTTTGCCTGATTTTTCCTCGAGGATTTTGATGGCTTCCTGTCTTACATTTAGGTCTTTCATGCATGTTGAGTTTATTTTTGTGTCTGGTGTAAGAAAGTGGTCCAGGTTCATTCTTCTGCATGTCACTGTCCAGTTTTCCCAGCACCACTTGCTGAAGACACTGTCTTTATTCCATTGGATATTCTTTTTTTTTTTTTTAATTTTTTTTTCAACGTTTATTTATTTTTGGGACAGAGAGAGACAGAGCACGAACGGGGGAGGGGCAGAGAGAGAGGGAGACACAGAATCGGAAACAGGCTCCAAGCTCTGAGCCATCAGCCCAGAGCCTGACGCGGGGCTCAAACTCACGGACCGCGAGATCGTGACCTGGCTGAAGTCGGACGCTTAACCGACTGCGCCACCCAGGCGCCCCTCCATTGGATATGCTTTCCTGCTTCATCAAAGATTAGTTAGCCATACATTTTTGGGTCCATTTCTGGGTTCTCTATTCTGTTCCATTTCTGAGTGTCTGTTATGTGCCAGTGCCTTACTGTCTTGATGATTACAGCTTTGTAGTATACCTTGAAGTCTGGGATTGTGATGCCTCCTGCTTTGGTTTTCTTTTTCAAGATCACTTTGACTATTCAGGGTCTTTTCTGGTTCCAAATAAATTTTAGGATTATTTGTTCTATCTCTGTGAAGAATGCTGGTGTTACTTTGATAGGGATTACATTGTATATGTAGATTGCTTTGGGTAGTATTGACATTTTAGCAATATTTGTTCTTCCTATCCAGAAACATGGAATATTTTTCCATTTTTTTGTGTCTTCTTCAATTTCTTTCATAAGCTTTCTATAGTTCTCAGTGTGTAGTTTTTTTTCACCTCTTTGGTTAGATTTATTCCTAGGTGTTTTATGGTTTTTTGCACAACTGTGAATGGGATCGATTCCTTGATATCTCTGTCGCTTCATTGTTGGTGTATAAGAATGCAATCAATTTCTGTGTGTTGATATCCTGCAACCTTGCTGAATTCATGGATCATTTCTAGCAGTTTTTTGGTGGAATCTTTTGGGTTTTCCATAGAGAGTATCATGTCATCTGTGAAGAGTGAAAGTTTGATCTCCTCCTGGCTGATTTGGATGCCTTTTATTTCTTTGTGTTGTCTGATTGCAGAGGCTAAGACTTCCAATACTATGTTGAATAACAGTGATGAGAGTGGACATCCCTGTCTTGTTCCTGACCTTAGGGGGAAGCTCTCAGTTTTTCCCCACTGAGGATGATATTAGCATTGGGTCATTCATATAAAGCTTTTATGATCTTAAGGTATGCTCCTTTTATCCCTACTTTCTTGAGGGCTTTTATCAGGAAAGGATGCTGTATTTTGTCAAATGCTTTCTCTGTATCTATTGAGGGGATCATATGGTTCTTGTCCTTTCTTTTATTGATGTGATCAATCACGTTAATTGTTTTGTGGATATTGAACCAGCCCTACATCCCAGTTATAAATCCCACTTGGTCGTGGTGAATAATTTTTTTAATGTATTGTTGGATCTGGTTGGCTAATGTCTTGTTGAGGATTTTTGTGTCCATGTTCATCAGGGAAGCTGGTCTACAGTTCTCCTTTTTAGTGGGGGTCTCTGTCTGGTTTTGGAATCAGGGTAATGCTGCCTTCATAGAAAGAGTTTGGAAGTTTTCCTTCCGTTCTATTTTTTGGAACAGCTTCAAGAGAATAGGTGTTAACTCTTCCTTAAATGTTTGGTAGAATTCCCTTGGAAAGCCATCTGGCCCTGGACTCATTTTTTGGCAGATTTTTGATTACTAATTCGATTTCCTTACTGGTTATGGGTCTGTTCAAATTTTCTATTTCTTCCTGTTTCACTTTTGGTAGTGTATATGTTTCTAGGAATTTGTCCGTTTCTTCCAGATTGCCCATTTTGTTGGCATATAATTGCTCATAATATTCTCTTATTATTGTTTTTATTTCTGTTGTGTTGGTTGTGATCTCTCCTCTTTCATTCTTGATTTTATTTATTTGGAGACTTTCCTTTTTCTTTTGATCAAACAGGCTACTGGTTTATCAATTTTGTTAATTCTTTCAAAGAACCAGGTTCTGGTTTCATTGATATGTTCTACTGTGTTTTTAGTTTTGATAGCATTAATTTATGCTCTAATCTTTATTATTTCCTGTCTTCTGCTGGTTTGGGGTTTTATTTGCTGTTCTCTTTCCAGATCCTTATGGTGTAAGGTTAGGTTGTGTATCTGAGATCCCCTTTCTTCTTTAGAAAGGCCTGGGTTGCTGTATACTTTCCTCTTATGACCCCCTTTGCTGCATCCCAGAGGTTTTGGGTTGTGGTGTTATCATTTTCATTGACTTCTATATACTTTTTAATTTGCTCTTTAACAGCTTGGTTAGCCCATTCATTCTTTAGTAGGTGTTCTTCAGTCTCCAAGTATTTGTTACCTTTCCAAACTTTTTCTTGTGGTTGATTTTGAGTTTCGTAGCGTTGTGATCTGAAAATATGCACGGTATGATCTCGATCTTTTTGTACTTACTTAGGGCTGATTTTTGTCCCAGTATATGGTCTATTCTGGAGAACATTCCATGTGCACTGGAGAAGAATGTATATTCTGCTGCTTCAAGATGAAATGTTCTGAATATATCTGTTAAGTTCATCTGGTCAGTGTTTCATTCAAAGCCATTGTTTCCTTGTTGATTTTTTTATTAGATGAACTGTCCATTGCTCAGAGTGGGGTGTTGAAGTCTCCTACTATTATGGTATTACTATTGATGAGTTTCTTTATGTTTGTGATTAATTGATTTATATATTTGGGTACTGTCACATTTTGCACATAAATGTTTGCAATTATTAGGTCTTCTTGGTGGATAGACCCCATGATTATGATATAATGCCCTTCTGCTTGTCTTGATACAGTCTTTATTTTAAAGTCTAGATTGTTTGATATAAGTATGGCTACTCCAGCTTTCTTTTGTTGACCATTAGCATGATAGATGGTTCTCCATCCCCTTATTTTCAATCTGAAGGTGTCTGTAGGTCTAAAGTGGGTCTCTTGCAAACAGCATATAGATGGATCTTGTTTTCTTATCCATTCTGTTATCCTGTGTCTTTTGATTGGAGCCTTGAGTCCACTGACATTTAGAGTGAGTAATGAAAGATATGAATTTATTGCCATTATGATGCTTGTAGAGTTGGAGTTTCTGGTGGTGTTTCTGGTCCTTTCTAATCTTTGTTGCTTTTGGTATTTGTTTATTTTTATATGTATATTTTCATCTTTTCTCCCCTCAGAGAGTCCCCCTTAAAATTTCTTGCAGGGCTGGTTTAGTGGTCACAAACTCCTTTAGTTTTTGTTTGTCTGAGAAACTTTTTCTCTCTCTCCTTCTATTTTGAATGACAGCCTTGTTGGATAAAGAATTCTTGGCTGCATATTTTTCTGTTTCAGCACATTGAATATATCCTGCCACTCCTTTCTGGCCTGCCAAGTTTCTGTGGATAGGGCTGCCACAAACCTGATCTGTCTTCCCTTGTAAGTTAGGGACTTTTTTTCCCTTGCTGCTTTCACGATTCTCTCCTTGCCTGAGTATTTTGTGAATTTGACTATGATATGCCTTGATGGTTGATTTTTGTTGAATCTAATGGGGGTTCTCTGTGCTTCCTGGATTTTGATGTCTGTGTCTTTCCCCAGGTTAGGAAAGTTTTCTGCTATGATTTGTTCACATAACCCTTCTACCCCTATTTCTCTCTCCTCTTCTGGGACCCCCTATGATTCTGATTTTGTTCCTTTTTAATGAGTCACTGATTTCTCTAATTCTTAAACCATGCTCTTTTGCCTTAATCTCCCTCTTTTTTTTTCTGTTTCATTATTCTCTATAAGTTTGTCCTCTATATCACTTATTCTCTTTCTGCCTCATCCATCCTTGCCGCCGCTGCATCCATCCATGGTTGCCGCTCAGTTATAGCATTTTTAATTTCATTCTGGATATTTTTTACTTCTTTTATCTCTGCAGAAAGGGATTCTAATCTATTTTTGACTCCAGCTAGTATTCTTATTATCGTGATTCTAAATCCTGGTTCACACATCTTGCTTGTGTCTGTGTTGGTTAAATCCCTGGCTGTCGTTTCTTCGTGCTCTTTCTTTTGGGGTGCTCTTTGTTTTGTCATTTTGAAGGGAGAAAAGGAATTAATGAGGTAGAAAAATTGAAAATAAAAAATTGAAATAAAAAAATATTAAAATTAAAAATTAAAAACACACACACAAAAAAATAAAATAAATGATGCTAGATCCTTGGAGTGTTTTGGTCTGGGTGTTGAAAGTGGTTTGACAGATTAGAGAAAAAAAGGTCAGAGCAGAAAAAAAAGGAAATCATTTGAGAATTTGAAAAAAATACACTGAAGTAGACTAAAATGAGATGATGGGGGTAAAATAGAATTTGAAAAAATTTACAGAAAAGTAAAAAATATAGTAATAAAAATTTAAGAAAAATATTTTTAATAAAAATTAAAAATAAAAATGAATTTTTTCTCTTTCTGTATTCAAGAAAAAGAAGTGCAAAAGAGAAAAAGAAAAAAAGAAAGAAAGAAAATTGAATAGATGAACCTGCTAACAGATTGAAGTAGGGCTGAAATTACTTTGTTGTCCCCTAGAAATCAGTCTCTGTAGCGCTTTATAGTCCATAAACTAACCTGGTGGATAGACTTGTGTTCTTGAAGAGCAAAGTTGGCCCGGGCTCAGTGTAACAGCTCCGCTCTCCACTAGAAGGCACGGCAAGCCTACTGGGGTGTATTGTTGCGGTGCTCATAGGTGCGTATGCACATGCCTGGGAGTGGTGAAAACGGCGCCACCCAGCTACCCAGTCTGTTCTCCCAGATCAGCAATCATGCACCCGTCCTCTATCTTCAGCTTTCATCCACTCCCTGCTTTTTCACTCTCTGTGACCAGGCCCCAGGCAGTACCTCTCCTGAGTTTTGTCTCAGATGCAGCTGTTTTCCCCGGCCCCTTACTTCTGAAGGACTACGGCTTTGACTTCTTCCGCCCCTCTGCAGGAGGGTCTCACCGAGCAGTGGCCGAATGAGCAATGGCCAAATGTTGGCTGCACCTAGGAACACTTGCTGGACCCTGCTGCTGCCGGTGTCCCGAGACTGCGGCCAGATGCCAGCCCACCCCAGAAAAAGTTTGTGAGATAGTGTAGCAGCAGCATTTCAGGGATTATGGAAAATCACAACACACATCTGGCACCAGGCTTCACACTTAACGACCTTGTTCCAGCACCGGTGAATGTGACTGTTTTCTGGGATCTGCTGGGACCAGGTGGCTTCAACAGTCTCTACCAAATGTCCTTCCAGCAGTGGAACCACTTTTCCCTGTGTGGCTTGAGAACTTCCTGGACCCCACTCTGTTCCTGGGGATTCGCCCTTCCCACCAGAGCACCACCAGGTATCGAGCTGAGGAGTTGCAGCCTTTGCACTCCCTTTGTTTACAGTGCTAATGGAATTTAAACCTTCTCCTTTCTCCTTTCTCCTTTTTAGTTTAGTCCCTGCGGCTGTTTCCAATTTTCCACTTTCTCTCCAGCTGCTTTTGGGGAGGGGTACTTTTCCTGTATTCTGCCCCCCTCCCCAGTCTCTGTCCTCTCTCCACCCACAAAAGCGGTTCCCTACCCTCAGCAGCTTCTTGCTCCCCAAATTCACCTCTCTGTGCCACGTACCTGATGAATTCTGTAGTTCAGGTTGTGCAGACTGTTGTGCTAATCCTCCAATCAGTTTCCTAGGTGTGTAGGATGGTTTAGTATTTGTCTGGCTGTATTTCATGGATGTGAGACACACAAAAAACTTCCATGCTGTTTCGCCATCTTGGCTCCTCCTCGGAGCCTCTTTTCAGTACTGCTTAAGCTTTCTGTTTCTTGGTTGAAATTCTCACTTTGTTCATGCATTGGTATCCTGACCTTGGTGAGCATCTTTATTATGTTATTTTAAATTTTTTTTTTAATGTTTATTTATTTTTGGGACAGAGAGAGACAGAGCATGAACGGGGGAGGGGCAGAGAGAGAGGGAGACACAGAATCGGAAACAGGCTCCAGGCTCTGAGCCATCAGCCCAGAGCCTGACGCGGGGCTCGAACTCACGGACCGCGAGATCGTGACCTGGCTGAAGTCGGACGCCCAACCGACTGCGCCACCCAGGCGCCCCTATTATGTTATTTTAAATTCTCTGTCCGGTAAGTTATATAGATCCCCATTTAATAGAGCCATATTCTGGATATATATGTTTTCTTAT
Source organism: Lynx canadensis (assembly GCF_007474595.2). NCBI lineage: Eukaryota > Metazoa > Chordata > Mammalia > Carnivora > Felidae > Lynx > Lynx canadensis. Next base: position 17,271,287 of record NC_044318.1, read on the forward strand.
TGGAAAACATTTCTGTGTCTGCTTCTCTTGATTTTTTCCATCCCATTTAGTGTTATATTTTCTAGTTTCCTCGCATGTTTTTTTCATTTTTATAATTCAATTTGTGAATAAAATAATAGTGGAGACTAAAGTAATTGATAATTATCCTCAGTAAATGGTATACCCTGGTCTATTAGGCCACTGTTATGGAAGACTGAGTTAATATAACCTGTATTTGAGCAAATATTGGGATGTATTACACCTTTATTTAGATTTTCTTTATCACTGTCTTCAAGTGTGTTAGTAATAGGATCAGGATTTTGCTCTTAGCAGAGGATGGGATCTGTATATGAATGAGATCATGGGGATCTCTTGAAGCTATAATTCAGTTCCCAGCTTTTAGATCTGACAAATGCTCTTTGCTTTCCATTTCTAAACTATTTTCTTTACCTCAAAGGTTTCCTCTCTATGCTGCTGCCCTCTTCCTACCCTTTAAAGGCCCATTGTAATAAAGGACTGATGTTCCTCAGAAGTATTTTTCTTAGCTTTTTTGTCCTGTCCTGAGCTATCAGAGTACCACTGCAATGTTTTCACAAAGTTCTGAAGAGCCCTGAAGGCATTTTTGTTCATTTGTTTGTTTGTTTGTTTGTTTGTTTGTTTGTTTTTACTGCCTTACCCTACCCCCAAACCCCAGCTGCACCTTTGAGGGCCTAGGCAGTGCAGGTAGTGGAGGTGGAGACTACTTTGGAAAGGTTTCTCAGATCTCTGAAGGAAAGGACTTGTATCTGATTAATTTACTCCCTTACATATAATAGGCACCCAATGTATATCTGTTTAATGAATATTAACCTTGTTTTCTCAGATTTTAGTGTCAGTAGAACAAGAGACTATGTAACAGAGATTTTTCCCTATCTCTGTTCTCTCAGTCCCTAAGAAAATTAATGAAATTACAAAAGAAGTATTTACTAGATTTCTTAGACTTGTAATCATATGATTAGCATGCCTTATATTCTACCTCACCCAAACCATGGAAAGCCAAGTGTGGTCTCACAAGAATATTGGAAATACAAAATTGTTTTATTCGTTCTTCTAAATGGATTTTCTCAGGTGTGGGATACCACATGGTCATGGTGAAGGAGGCTCACTGCAATGTTGAAGAAATCTTAAAATTTATTCAGTATCATATACCAGAAGCCACTTTGGAGAAGAATGTTAATAATGAAATATCTTTTCTTCTACCCAAAGAGTATACACACAGGTATGAGTCCAAAGAATGTAAAATGATTGATGTTTAGATAACCGGATGTTATTATTGCTCTTTCTGGTTTCTTTAGGCATAGCAAATAGAGTTTATTTAACAAACAAAAACTCCAGTCATTGCTATCACTTGCACTGAAAAGAAGGATTCTGCTTTTGGCTATAGATTCCTGGTTTTAATTGGTTATAATGGATGGTATTGGTAGAGTAAAACTTGTCTGGTGAGTGAAGTGAATGGAAATATAAATATAATGAGATAAAAATTTAGTGGTGGCTCTTGAAGTCAAGGTGACAAGAACTTCGAGCAAATAGGCAGTTTGACTACACTAGCTAAGCGAGTTTTTCATCAAAGGGAATCACAAAGAATAATAACTGTACCTAAGACAACCATCCTAATAAAGGGAAATGGAAACAAGCGTACTTATCAGAGACTTTCAGAGTATGATATTTTTATCTTCTTGTAATATACAAGTAAGGAGTTGATGTAGTATTTCCTAAAGTAAAGCCAGTTGTCATATTCAAGAAGAATATGAAGGACTTTAATGCCCTCTTTTCTAGTAAATCTGAAAGTTCTTGAGAATCAGCAGAATGGTATAGTGTGATCAGGCACCAGAATGGAACTAAAATTCTAGTCATATTCTGGAATAAGGGAATGAAATACCATGGAGAATTAGAAATAAAATTCTAGATATGTAACCTCAAAGATGCATGGTGGTTGACTCATTCAGTAAAGTTGGGAGTCAGATGAGTGCTTTGGCCCATTGTGACATTTGTGATCCATGTGAAATGCACAGTCTCTCTTGAAGGAGACATAAAGGTAAACCACTTCTTTAAACTTATCACACTATCTGCCTGTCTTTATTCATGTGGACACAAATGGCATTCTCAAAAAATGTCTAAAACTGGAAATGAAAATATTCTGAAGGAGATGATATCTTCTGTGTATTTGTTTCATATTTATAAAATGTATTCTTATTTATTGTATCATATCTTCATATTCATATTGATAATATCTTCTCCATATTTTATCATACCTTCATATTTGGAAGCAAAGGATGTTTATCACATATTCTTACTAATCATTTGGGCTTCAAGAACAGAAAAAGAAAGAAGATCCAGAAGGTGAACAACTAATTATACATTGCTGGGCAATAAATTCAGATTTAGAATGATGGACTCACTACAGAATAAACTGAAAGCCATGAAATTAGGGAAGAATGTGTTTTTCTAACAGGGAGATGTTTTAAAGTATGAAATAGGAAAAACAATTTTAAGACAAAAATACCTATGGATCTATTTTTTCAGAGTATAATATGAAAAAAAAAGAAATGATGGTTACAATTCTTAGTGATCTTTCATTCCAGCTAAGATTTTCATAGCTAATAATAATTGAGCACTAACTGTTTGCAAGATGTTGTTCTAATACGGATTTATTCACAAATCTGAATAAACAATAAGGAAGAGAAAAAGAATGTTAACAGCATATACTTGTATTCTGATTCATTGAATGTATCTCGTAAGGAAAGTACTCTTGAAACTTTACAACAGTGTTGTAAAACAGTGCTGTAAAACAGTGCTGAGACTTGTTGGAATGAAGCTTAAGTTCAGAATGTAGCAGTGGAGTGATATGCAGCCTTCCGAAGGCACAGAGACATAAGATGGGTCTCATAATAGTGCTACATATCAGGGAATATTTACAGGCTTAAAGTTCATGAGTTAGAGACTGTCCTGCTCTCACTCTTTTTTTCTGTCTCAAAAATAAATAAACATTTTTTTAAATTTTTTGAAGAGGCTATAAATATAAAGGGAAACCAGCAGGTGATAATAGGAAGAAAAAGAAACAAGTATAATTTTGTAAAACTCCTACAAGTTAAAAGGAGGAAGTGTGTTATTCCTGATATAAGGTTTAATTAAGCAGGACAACGTAATAAAGAGAGTAATCAAGTATAGTCACGCAACAAATATTTCATTTACCTCAAAGCAGGTTTCCTGATGGGTCTCTGAGGATTGTCGCCAACAAATATGTCTTAGAAAAGTGGAGGAAATAAAAAAAAAACTAACTCTCTATTTCTAATTCTGATAATCAAGAAAATGTTGGTTGAAGGAAAAAAGAGTCAGATATTTTACGGAAAATGTACAACATCATGGTAAATTTCATGGTAGGAAAGAAGGAAGGATCTGGTATTTTTAGATACAGGCCAATATTGGAAGATACATAGAAAAGCAAGTTTCCGTAACATAACCTCAAGATTGTTTGGAAGCTTCAAAAATGAAATTTTTACCACAGATCCCAAAGATAGAGAAAATAGACTGACAGCTAAAATTCAATAAACAAGAATAATAGAGTTGTTACAGAATATCATGAGGAATTTTATCACCCCAATCTGTTATTCAACAGTAATTTAAAAAGTAATTCATTTCATGTTAATTTAGGGTGTCTTGAGCAAGTCTGGCTCCTAAGCAGAAAAGTTGGAAAGGTATATGAGGGTTACAAGAATCTATTTGGTAGAGCAGAAGAAAAGCTAGTATTTGAGACAAGGTCCAGCAAGTTAACCAGGAAGAAATAGAAGGGAAATTAAATGTGCACATGAAAGCTCCAGATAATTGTTATGCTTCGGCAAGGCTTCTTTTGAAGTGTTCTGAAATCTTCCTCTAGTCTGGCTTCAACTTGTCTTAAAGGCATAAGATTTTGAGGTTAGGATATGGAAATGAGAAAAAGACAAGTCTAAAATATCATCAAGAAGGAAAAGAAGCTTCAGTGCTGGGGTCAAGGAAAGAAAAAATTTTAACTCCTGTTTTGATTCAATCTTTTGATCAAAGTAAATGATCTTTCAACTTAAAATATAAGAACAAACAAAGAGGGAGAAATTTTCATTGTGCTTCTCACAGCTGTAAGTAACTTCAAGTCTCCAAGCTAGGATAAAGTGCATATGAGGCACACCACTATGAAGTGACTGCAGAGGAATAAATGTTAGTTCAGATGGAATAACTTTGCAACGAATAAGGGAAGAAAATCAAATGTATTCAATTTTACCTTTTTATAAGAGATATGATGTCTCACGTTTAGAAAGATTATACCAAATAACAAGATTAAGTTAATAGTAAATCAAGAGAGATTAAGTCAAAAAGAAATGGTGATACAATTGGATTCAAACACAAGGCCATTTATCTCCAAACTTTATGTTCTCCCATCGACACCCGTTGTGTTAGAAAACTGGAGATGTGCCAATCCAATTCTAATTTTAAACTTCAAAAATTGACATTGATGATCCCATGGTTGATTCACAAAGAAAACAATCAAACACAACAAAACCTAGAATGAGAACTAAGAAATCACTAAATCATGCAAAAACTCATCTTAGTCTTGGACAGAATTCCCTCCACATGTTTCCTCCACATGATGGATAAACATCAATCTCTTTCATAAAGGTGAAAAGGGAAAGAATGCCTGTAGAAAAGATACTGCATTTTGAAATAAAAGCACCAATCTAAGAAATAATAAGAAATGCCTACTTTGAAAATAATTTCCCAAAATGAAAAACTTTAGAAACTCTCTGCTTTATAGTCTCAATCAAATTAAAGAGAACACTTGAACAATTAAAGAGAACACTTGGAGGAGGGAAAATGGGATAAAATGATATGAAATTCTTGATTGACTAGTAAAAAACTGACCAAATAATTGTGGCAGAAAAGAGAACTCCTGAAGGAGAACACTGTGTCAAGAATTCTTCCCAGAACTATGAAGAAAACTGCAAAAAATAAAGAGACCAACCAGTACATTACCACTACACACTCACAGGAATGGCTAAAACTAAAAAGGCAGATTATAGCATATAAACATGGTAAATGGATCTCCTTGCTGATAGAAGTATAAAATGGTAAAACTGCTTAACATGTAAACTTAGTAAACATTGCTATGTTTACTAAGCTAAATATGTGCTTATCCTATGACTCAGCAATTATTCCTAATATATACCTAAAAGAACACTTGTCCCTGAGAAGAGACGTAGAAGAGTGTTTATATTTGTAGACACTATTCATAATAGCTCCAAAATGTCTGTCAGCAGGAAAATGGAAGAATATAGCAATAAAAAGAAAAAACTATTAGCATATACAATATGAATGAATCTCGCAGACATGGAAACATTAGGAAAAAATATATAGGCTGTAGGATTCCATTTATATGAAGTTCAAGAAAAGAAAAAAAATCTTTAGTTATGGAATTCTAGAATTAAAATCACCTCTATAAGAGGAGTGCCTGGCTGGCTCAGTCAGTGGACCATATGACTCTTGATCTTAGGGTTGTAAGTTTGAACCCTACATTGGGTGTAGAGATGACTTAAAAATAAAATCTTCTTTTAATATTTATTTAGAGAAGGAGAGAGAGAAAGCAGGCACAAGCCGGGTAGGAGCAGAGAGAGAGGGGAGGAAATCCCAAGCAGGCAAAGCCCGATACAGGGCTCAACCCCACAACCCTAAGATGATGACCTGAGCCACTATCAAGAATCAGGTGCTTAACCAATGGAGCCACCCAAGTGCCCCCAAAATAAGATCTTTTTAAAAAAAAATAATAAAATTACCATAAAATGCCTAGGTGTGTGTGTGTGCGCACGTCGGGGGGGGGGGGTTGTGTGCACACATAGACACAGGGAAGGAAGTTATTGATTAAGAAAGGGCCTTGGGAAATCCCCCTGTGGGGTTCTGGAAATGTTCTCTATCTTATCTGGGTGGTTATCCAGGTATGTACATATGTGAAAATTAGTTCATAAGTAGTACACTTTGTTATACCTCAGTAAAAAAATATCTTTATTTAAAAACATATGTAATGAAAAAAACTTCGTAATGGGTAGAATACATCAAATGTCAACAGTAGTAGACTCTAGATGGTCACATTTTTTCTGTTTTTATATTTTTCTGTATTCTCCTCTTAAGTAGACTATATATTATCTTTATAATTTTATCTATATACTTATTAAATATATATTTATGTGTATTATAGATAGCATGTATTATATATTGTATATAATAAATAACAAGACATATGAGAAAAACAGCTATACTCAAGATGGTCACTTTTATTTCTTTTTTATATTTTTTGTATTCATCTCAAGTATAATATATAGAATGTATATAATTATATTTGTTAAATATATACTATTTTATATATTATACATAATAAAATTTATATAATGAGAAAAATACATGTTCTTCACATTATGATTGGCTCATACAATAATTTTTTTTACCTATTATCTTTCTTCTTTACTGATTATCACTAAGGAGCCTAAAGTTTGCTCAGCTACAGAATCAAAAAGCTTATTTAGTTCTGAAGTGTATGAAATAGAAAGTGAATGTCTCCCATAATCACTGGGAAGATTTCTGTGTATATTTCTCAGGATCATTACATGCATATACTGACATGAATACAATATATTGTACATTGCATACATATACTGACATAGATACAATAATAATAATTAGTTTTACAGAAATGAAATCCTATCGTAATAGTGTTCTGAATCTTGTTTTGTTTACCTGAATCTTTGGTCAGCTGTTTATGGTAGGACTTTTAGGATTTCCTATTTTTAAGATAACTGAGGAAAAATCTACATTTTACTTAGATGTTATTGTATCATATCATACCATAATTTATTTGTTAAACTGTTAATGGGTATTTGTCTCCAGTTAGTGCTATATTTGTGCATTTAAAGCATTATACAAGTTTAATTTTGTGATGTATTGTATAAAGTCAAAGCAAACAAAAACAAATAAATATGCCAAATTATAGTGTATTAACAGTCGGTGTCTTTGGGGCCTGGTATTGTGATGATGTTTATATTTTTATAACTCATCTCTAAATATTTTATGATGCATACATATTAATTTCTTAACTAAAATTAAAGAAAAAAAAAGAAAATGTGTGAATCCTAGCTGAAAAGTCAAGCACTAGGAATGAAGAAGCACCCAGAAGAAATGGACTTAAAACATGTGAAGGCTGTCATGTAGGTAGATTATACATGTTCTATATAACTAAGGGTGTAAGTTTAGAACCAATTTGCAAAACTAGATGTATTGAATGGAAAACAATTTAAGTTTAAATATGGAAGAAATTTTTATCTTCCAAAAGAGTGAATTTTGAGTTCCTCCAACACTGAGAGGGGCAAACACTTCACTTGCTCCTCATTGGGAATATATCCAATGGTTTTGAGACCTGGAGGGTTTTGGAAAAGATCATCTTTTAAACATGAAGTACTGTAAAATCTTCCCAGGAAAACTATTCTTTAAAACTCTTGATGTCTCTGAGGCACCTGGGTGGCTCACTTGGTTGAGCTTCTGACTTTGGCCTAGGTCATGATCTTGAGGTTCATGAGTTCGAGCCCCATGTTGGGCTCTGCACTGACAGCTCAGAGTCTGGAGCCTGCTTCAGATTCTATGTCTCCCTCTCTCGCTCTGCCCCTGCCTTTCTCTCTCCCTCTCTCTCAAAAATAAAAATAAACATTAAAAAAAAATTTTAAACCCACTCGATGTCTCTACATTGCATCTGCCTCAATTTCCATGGCTTTTCTTGATTACTGAAACTGTATGTTCTTCTCTGCATATAATTTTTACTATACCTACTCCATTTTCTATTTTTGAGTGACTTTTTCCCTGCTAATTGGAATATGTTTTTTTGTTGTTTTTTTTTAAAGTTTATTTCCAGTGAGAGAGTGCATGATTGAGGAAGGGGCAGAGAGAGAGGGAGAGGGAGAATCCCAAGCAGGCTCTGTGCTGTCAGTGTGGAGCCTGGTGCCAGGCTCAATCCCACAACCCTGGAATTATGACCTCAGCCAAAACCAAGAGTCAGACATCAACTGACTGAGCTACCCAGGCGCCGCCCTTTTTTTAAACTTACTGAATAAGAACCATAGCCTGTATATGTGCGTGATAAATTAACTCATGTGCCCTAGAGTCATTAGCATATATAGTCTTTTTGTAGTTTTAGAACACCAGAATTACGTGTTTTCAAGAATTAAGTAGAATGAGGGGCGCCTGGGTGGCGCAGTCGGTTAAGCGTCCGACTTCAGCCAGGTCACGATCTCGCGGTCCGTGGGTTCGAGCCCCGCGTCAGGCTCTGGGCTGATGGCTCGGAGCCTGGAGCCTGTTTCCGATTCTGTGTCTCCCCCTCTCTCTGCCCCTCCCCCGTTCATGCTCTGTCTCTCTCTGTCCCAAAAATAAATAAAAACGTTGAAAAAAAATTAAAAAAAAAAAAAGAATTAAGTAGAATGGGAAACAATTTGCTGCAGCAGTCTGTGGGTTCTATTATAAGTATTGAAGTGAAGAATGAGCTACATTTTCCCCACTGCTGGGGGGAAATCAGTTCAAAATAAAAATATATAAGTAGGAAAATCTTCTGATTTGGTGCTAACATTTACTCCTCCCCTTCCCCATTTCCCTTCCCCTTCTTACTTTTATTCTAATTCTTATTCTAGCTTTGAAGCTCTGTTTACTGATCTGGAAAAGAGACGGTATGAGTTAGGCATTGCTAGCTTTGGTGCCTCTGTTACTACCATGGAAGAAGTATTTTTTAGGTGAGCAAGGATACATAGGGAAAATAAAAACCATGGCCAGGGGGTGGGGGGAGGACCATATCTTGGTCCCTTCTGTACACTCACCAGGCTCAGAGTCACACATTAGAAATTTAAGAGGTGCGAGGAGGAGGGAACTGACATGATTTGTTCTACAGCAACACTGAAAAAATACTGCCATCATTTCAAAATAGGAGCAGATATTTTGATATACTCAAAATATGACTAAGATGTTAATCTTTAACTTGAATCAGTTCAACCTAATGAAGCATTCGATACCTTGCACTAGTTTTCCTAGATTTACTATGTCTCGCAGCAGTCCTGTGACTGGTGTTTGGGAACCATTACTCTACCGAGTTACCCTGTTGCCTCCATATAATGCCCCCTGCCGAGTCAATAAGCAAACCAAGGAGGCTTCTGAGTTGAATGTTGTGACTCACATTCTTCAAATAAGACATGGGATAGAATTGAAATTAAATGTTGTGTTCTATTTTTATGCAGAGTTAATAATATGGAAGATTCACAAGTAGATATCCCAGCTACCCAAACTCCACCTCCCTCTGTGATGAGTGAAGTCTCAGTTAAGAACCAGAATAGGGGGGCGCCTGGGTGGCGCAGTCGGTTAAGCGTCCGACTTTAGCCAGGTCACGATCTCGCGGTCCGTGAGTTCGAGCCCCGCGTCGGGCTCTGGGCTGATGGCTCGGAGCCTGGAGCCTGTTTCCGATTCTGTGTCTCCCTCTCTCTCTGCCCCTCCCCCGTTCATGCTCTGTCTCTCTCTGTCCCAAAAATAAATAAACGTTGAAAAAAAAAATTAAAAAAAAAAAAAAGAACCAGAATAGGAATATGTCAAGCAATGAGAGAGCACAGTGTTCCACCATGAACGAAAGTCCAGCTATTATGTTTAATACTGGGGTAAGCACCTTTGCTAAGAAACCTTATGTATATTTATTTGATTGGCGCACAAGAGGTACATCTTCTGTAATTTACTACTTGAACAAAGATGGTGTGGCATTCTTAGCCACTGCACCCCACCAGTTAGGGAGCAGTCTGTACCACGAACTAATTAATTACCCAGTGCAGAAGTGATGAGGTCTAGATAAAGGTCACTCTCACCATTGCTATTCCTTACTTCTTTTTTTCTGTCTTAGAATTCTTTTCTTTTCTCTCAAATTGCTAACCCGGAAATTTGGTAGTTCACTGAAGCTACAGAGAACTGGAAAGAGCATGGTTTTTAGTAATCAAGCATGCCCAGTGTTTTAAGTTTTTGCTGTGGGTATTCATACTGCATAAGGGATCTTTCCTTAATCAGTGCGATCCTCAGCATGGGAAGTCCCTTCCCATGGGAAGTGAGTTGCCCAGCGTTTCTTTGCTTCTTCTTCTAATTATCTCTTCATCCTATAAGGAACCTGTTTGTTTGTTTGTTTGTTTGTTTGTATTTTGACTGTCAGGAGTCTGGGGAAAATCATCCTGTTGAGATTTTAAGTGTGTTATATGAAAATCCAGACCTTAAACACTATATTTAATACCTTACAACAGTGGCTAGCAAACTTGCAGTAAGGGATAATAGATATTTGAGGCAGGTTGCCCACTTGGTCTCTCTTGCAGTCACTCCAAAAAAGCAACCATAGGGGCGCCTGGGTGGCGCAGTCGGTTAAGCGTCCGATTTCAGCCAGGTCACGATCTCGCGGTCCGTGAGTTCGAGCCCCGCGTCGGGCTCTGGGCTGATGGCTCAGAGCCTGGAGCCTGTTTCCGATTCTGTGTCTCCCTCTCTCTCTGCCCCTCCCCCGTTCATGCTCTGTCTCTCTCTGTCCCAAAAATAAATAAACGTTGAAAAAAAAAAAAAAAGCAACCATAGACAATGCAGAAATGAATGGGTATAGCTGTGTTCCAGGAAAATTTGGTTTACAAAAATAGGTCATAGTTTGTTGACCCCTGCCTTATAAAAAAAAGACTGATCAAACTCTCAGGTAGTATCACACTATGCTTAGATTCTAAGTATTTATGTAGGTAAATTTTATGTGTCTTCTACTATAAAATTCCAGAGTGTTCATTCATCTTAATGAATGTCATCATGAATGATCTGTTTGGTTCCATGAATATTGTAACACGGTGTTTTTTTTCTCCTTCTTTAGTATTCCCTCTACCACCAGCAGTTCTGTGCCATGTTCATAAAGAGGGCGCTGTTCAGTTGGAGGAATTGGAAATTGATTTTGCTACAGATGCTGGCTCTTCTAGGTTCCTTTACTTTTCTCTCAAAGGCTGAAAATTTTTTACATAATAATGATGAAAAGGCCAGACAAATGGATTTGAATCAATATGGTCAAACAATAGTGCCTTTATCTATTTCTGGGAATTCTAATTTGACCCTGATTTTCCTAAAACATCTTAGGAGTATGCTAGAGTCTGACAAACACACACTTAAGGAAGTGCAAGGTAAGACTCTTTAAGTAAAAAAAAGACTGCTCTTAGATGAAGATCTGGTTGTATGATTTGCAAAGAAGGTCTTAATGGTATATTTGGCTACAGTATAACTAAAGACTTAATCGGCTAGTTCCTCTGAATACATTTGTTTTTAAGATACTAGCAATAATAGTTTACATTTACTGAGCGCTTGGTTTTGACAAGAACTCAGCTAAGCACTTTACCTGCATGTTATTTAATCTGAGCAATCACCCTGATTTATTTTTTTAATGTTTTTTTAATGTTTACTTATTTTTGAAAGACAGACAGGCAAAGTGCGACTGTGGGAGAGGCAGAGAGGGAAGGAGACAATGAATCCAAAGCAGGCTCCAGGCTCTAGGCTCTGAGCTGTCATCACAGAGTCCAAAGCAGGACTCGAGCCCATGAACTGTGAGATCATGACCTGAGCTCAAGTCAGACGCTTAACCAGCTGAGCCACCCAGGCACCCTATAGTAGATATTTTTATTCATAACATCAGTTAAATGAAGGGTACTGGCATTTAAGGAAGCAGTAATTTGCCGCATATCAGGCATGTAATAAATAGAGACTTTAATCTGTTCTGCTGACATCTGCAAACTTAACCACTCACTGCACTGCATTACCTCTCTGACCATAAAGTCTGTTTGTTCTCTTAAGTCATCATTTCCTCCCAGAGACTGCACTTTTTTTTTTTAACTGTGATCTGATGAACAGTGTTCTTGAGTTAGCAAATAGCCTGAAGTTTTGGCAAGCTTGTATGGTTCTTTTTTTTCTGTCATTGAGGTTCTGTTGTAAAAATGCATTTCAGAAATGTTAATTGTTCTTTATAAACATCATACTGATACTGATTCTACAACCTAGAAGAAATAGGTTGGCTGACTACGAATAATCATCCCTATTCTTCCTTCACTACAAATGGTAGGTAAGCCTTTGTTAACCAAGGTCATACAATAAGGACAGAGGATAAAAAATAAAATCATTATTTTTAAAAAATTATGACATACTGCTTACATTAAAAAAGTAAAATGATTAAATATGCTTTATTATATTGATAATAAGACTGAAAAATACAATAGAATAATACAGTAGCCCCACTGATAAGCATTCTCAATTTAGTGTTATTATTTTAAAGTTCATTAGCTAGAAATTATCAAGTCGTAGAGAGATGATGTTTAGGCTTAGCCAGTCCTACTTTGTTTTTTAAGGACCTTACATGTACTTTTCTATCTTGTACTCTCATTAGCTTAGACACAGAACCTTTTATAAGTGAACTCTACTAATTTTACATGGTTTCTCTCTATTCCAAACTGCATGCCTTTTTTAACTGAAAATTTTAGGGTAAAGGTAGAGTGAGAACTTGCTCTCTCTTTTCCCCAAACTATAAGAAAATGTTTACTAACAAGGAAATTGTTTCTAGATAATTTCTCCTCTCTAACTTTCTTCTCAAATAGTATACACATTAACACTGGGGAAATCACTGCTAACTTTTTAAGCAGAACCACAAAATAAGTGAGTATGTGCTTTAGAAAGGATATGAGCTTATAATAACTGAAAAATGCCATCTGCCCTCCCAAACAACAGTTTACATTTCCTCTTCTTCCACAATTTAGATGAATGCCTCTTTTATGGAATTTATCTCACTGAATTACAATAGCGCATTTTTCATGTGCCTCTGAAACTAATTGTGGAGAGGCCAGAACTTCTTTTATATCTCTAGAACCTAACCCAATTCCTGGCACATAATGAGCATATAATTAAATATAATCTTATCAAACTGAATTAAATGTGAGGGAATGATTCGAAAGGGGAGGGATCCAATGTCAATGAAGTCAGCTAGGATATAATTGTGATAATCCAGGCAAGAGAGGTTAAGGCTGTGAAAGAAGGAAAGAAAGAAAGATAGGTTTGAAAGATCTCTGAAGAGGACTAAAGTAGATTTTGTTTTCCCTTTAGAAGTGGAGGAGAATAAGAACCATTAGCACTGAATTTGATACTTTAACTTTTTGTTTTGAGATAATTGTCATTTTAGTGTTGTGCAAAATAATACTGAGAGATTCTGTGTACCAAGGGTAACATCTTGCAAAACTATAGTACAATATCCCCACCAGGATATTGACATTGATACAGAACATTCCATCACCACAATGATCATTCCTGCTGCTCTCTTCATTCCCTATCTACCCTGGCAATCACTAATCTGTTCTCCACTTGTATAGCTTAATCATTTCAAGACATAAAAATGGAATCATATAATATGTAAACTTCTGGGATTGGCATTTCACTCAGCATAATTCTCTGGTGTGGTGTCTCTCCATAGTTCATTCCATCATATGTTATGAGCTGTTCCATCATAGGGATGTACCACAGTTTGTTTAACCGTTCACCCATTGAAGGACACCTCGTTCCCCCCCTTCCCCAGTTTTTGTCTTTTATGAATAAAGCTGTTACGAAACTTTGTGTACATATTTTTGTGTGAACCTACATCTTCAGTTCTATGGGATAAATGCCTAGGATTTTAATTTTAATTGTTGACTCATGATGGTTGCATGTTTGTTTTTTGAAGAAACTACAAAACTGTTTTTCAGGATGGCCATATCTTTTTACATTCCCACCAAAAATGAATGAGTGATCCAGTTCCTCTCATCTTCCCCAGCATTTGTGTTGTCACTATTTTTATGTTTATTTTCGCCATTCTGATAGATGTGTTGTGGTGTTTCATTATGTTTTTTTATTTCAGGTTAGTTAACATATAGTGTAGTATTTGTTTCAGGAGTAGAATTTAGTAATTCATCACTTACATACAATACCCAGTGCTCATCACAAGTGCCCTCCCTGATTCCCATCACCCATTTACCCCTTCCTCCACCCACCTCTCCTCCAGCAACCCTCTATTTGTTCTCTGTATTTAAGACCATTTGAAACAACATGGATGGAACTAGAATGTATTATGCTAAGTGAAATACAAGTCGATCAGAGAAAGACAGATATCGTATTTCACTCATATGTGGAAATTAAGAAACAAAACAGATGAACATAGGGGAAGGGAAAGAAATATGAGATAAAACCAGAGAGGGAGGCAAACCTTAAGATTCTCATTGTTGTTTTAATTTGCCTTTGACATCCTTTCTTATGCTTATTGACATCTGTGTATCATGTTCAGTGAAATGTGTGTTCAAGTGTTTTGCTGATTTTCTAAGTGGATAGTGTTTTGTTTTGTTTTGTTTTTTACTGTTGTTTTGAGAGTTAGTTATATATTCTCTCTCGTACTGTTTATTATCTTTTCATTATCTTAATGGGTTCTGCAGGATAAAAGTTTTTTATTTGGATGAAGTCCCACATATTCATTTTCTTATGGATTGTGTATTTGGTGTCAAGTCTAAAACTCATTGCCTATTGAGGAGGGCACTTGTTGGGATGAGTACTGGGTATTGTATGTAAGCGATGAACCACAGGAATCTACCCCAAAAACCAAGAGCACACTTTACACACTGTATGTTAGCCAATTTGGCCATAAATTATGTTTAAAAAATAATTTAAAAACTCATTGCCTAGCCCTAGATCCTGAAAATTTTATCTTAAATGTTTATAGTTTTCTGAAATTTTTAGTTTTACACTTTACATCTAAAGTCATGATTCATTTGGCATTGACCTTAATACATGTGAGATGTGGGTCAAGGATAAATTTTGTACTTGTAGATGTCCAAGTGCTTCAATAACATTTGTTAAACTATGATATCCATTTAATTTTTCACACATTTATCAAAAATCATTTGGGTGCATGTGAGCCTATTTGGGGGCTCCCTTTTCTATTCCATTAACCCGTGTATCTCTTCCTTCATCACTATTACGTTTGATATGTGGTAGGCTGATTCCTCCCACTTTTTTCTTATTATCTAAAGTTTCTTAGTTCCTTTGTTTCCATTTAAATATTTTTTAAATTTTTTTAATGTTTGTTCATTTTGAGAGAGAGAGAAACAAAATGCAAGCAGGGGAGGGGCAGAGAGAGAGGAGGACACAGAATCTAAAGCAGGGTCCAGGCTCTGAGGTGTCAGCACAGAGCCTAATGCGGGGCTCAAACTCATGAACCATGAGATCATGACCTGAGCTGAAGACAGACACTTAGCTGACTTCAGAGCCACCCTGATGCCCCTCCATTTAAATGTTAGAATAAGCTTGTCTATAAATACAAAAATAAATTTTTGGAATTTTGACAAGATTTAATTAAATCTGTGTCTCAATTTGGGGAGAAGTGACATCTTTACTGTGTTGGATAGTCCATCCATGAACATAACTGATTTATTTAGAATTCCATGAAGAACTTTTTTCTTTCATCAGTGTTGCATACTTTTCATCGCACATGTCCTATATGTATTTTGTTGAATTTACACCTAAATATTTCATTTCTTTAGCAAATATAAATGGTATTGTATTTTTAATTTTGGTGTCTATATGTTTATTCTAGTGTATAGAAAACAATTGATTTTTGTATGTTATTTTGTATCTTGCAAACTTGATGAATTCATGCATTAGTTTCAAATTTTTGTGTGTGAATTCCTTTGAATTTTCTGTATAGACTATCATGTCACCTGCAAATGAAAGCAGTTTTATTTCTTCTTTTATGATCTGCATATCTTTTATTTACTATTTATGCTTTACTGCCCTGGGTAGAACCTCTAGCACAGTGTTGGATCAGAGTGGTGAGAGTGGGCATTCTTTCCTTTGTTCCCGGTTTTAGGGGGATAGTAGGCAGTTTTTCATCAAAAGTATAATTTTAGCTATAGAGATTTTCTAGATGTTCTATATAAAAGTGAGGAAGTTCAGCTCTATAACTTTCTTTTTCAGAGTATTTTCATGACTGATTACTGAGTTTTGTCAGATGTTTTTTCTGCATAGATCGATATGATTATTAATGATTTTTCTTCAGCCTAAAATATGGTGGATAACATTGACTGAGTTTTAAATGTTGAACCAGCCTTGGATCCCTGGAATAGACCCCACGTGATCAGAGTTGCAATTATTTTCATGCTAAATTTTATTGCTAATATTTTGTTAAGGGGTGTTTCATTATATTTGTGAAGAATATTTGTCTGTAATTTTCCTTTTTTTTTTTTTAGTGCTGTCTTTCTTCTATTAGTGCAATACTAACTTGATAAAAAGAATTCAAAAATACTCCCTTCTCCTATATTTTCTGAAAGACATTGTGTATAATTAGTGTTGATTCGTCCTTAAACATTTGGTAGGAATTTCCAGTGAAAACATCTAGACCTAGAGATTTCTTTTGGGAGGAATTTTTAATTTATGAGTTAAATTTCCTTAATAATTACAATTATTTGAATGACCTATATCACATTGGGAGAATTGTTGTAGTTTATCCATTTAGAGGAAGTATTCTGTTTCATCTAAATTGTCAAATTTTGTGTGTAAAGTTGTTCACAGTATTCCTTTATTACCATTTTGACATCTGTAGGATCTGTATTGATTTCCCCTGTGTCATTTCTAATATTGGTAATTTATGTCTTATCTTTTGTTTCCCATTCTCTTTCTCACTGTGCTTTTAGCTGGGTATTTTCTAATCAACCTGTCTTCCAGTTTCCTGTCAACTCTTTATTTGTATCCAACCTGCTATGAGTTATATGTTGATTTTTTTTAACTTTTTAATGTTTATTTATTTTTGACAGGGGGGAGGGAAAGGGGCAGATAGAGATGGAGACACAGAGTCTGAAGCAGACCCCAGGCTCTGGGCTGTTAGCACAGAGCTTGATGCAGGGCTCAAACTCAAACCATAAGATCAAGACCTGAGCCAAAGTTAGATGCTTAACCGACTAAGCCACCCAGGTGCCCCTATATATGTTGAATTCTTAATTTTAATTGGTGTGTTTTTTCAATTCTAACATCAATATTTGATTCTTTCTGTGGACTCCAGTTCTCTGATAAATTTTCTGTCTCTAATACTTAGTTTATATGTGGATCTAGTTCTATTATCTGTGCTTTTTCTTGGTTCTGTTTTTTTATTATACCTAGTAATTTTTTAATTGAATGCCAAATATTGTACATGAAAATGATATGACTCTACTTGAGATTGTCTTCTCCAGAGGAGATTTAATTTAGCTTCTGAAAGATAGTGAGGTTAAGGGAAGATCTAAATCTAATCAGTGATTTAAGTAATTTGAGACTGGGTGGAAATTTTTATAAGAACTGATCTAATGTTACTCACTCTTACTCTTATGGAATAGCCCTCAGGAGCCGCACTGAAAGCTTGAAGATTTACCAATGCATTCTGTCATTTATAAATCTAAAATGCCTTAAAGGAAAAAGGGGTATGGAATTTTTGGCTCGCTTCAATGCATTTACATTCCTTCTAGGGGCTTAGTCCCCAAATGTTGATTGTATTTTTAGATATCTACACCTTCAAACAGGTGACTTTTTATTTTTTTAATCCACACTTTTATTTTCACAGAGGAAGGGTTTTTTTGCCTTAAGCAATAAAATCTAACTCTTTGAGTTAGATAAGGAAGTCTATACCATGTGCCTGTGTTTTCTCAGTGAAGTAGGAATCTAGGTTATAGGCTATGAAGTGAGAGAGCTTGGAATTTAATGATGGAATAGAGTGCTTGAGGAGAATGGCAAATCTTTGAAATAATTATTATGAAAAAATTTAAAGGGATGAGAACCAAGTAAAATTATTTGTTCCTTTCCCCAACATATGTTGTAGATGACCTCTTTTGTGGATAAACTGATCAACTTCGTTTCCTCATCCTAGGTGACCTACTGAAATACTTAATGGAAAATGAAGATTGTATTCACTTATGCATTGTTGCATTTTCCATTGAGGTGAAGACAAATAAAATAATACTTACTGGTCTTTTCAACAATCAAGCATATCATTCACCATCTCTGACCCTGTCGATATTAGACAACATTCTTCTCATGACCATTGCTGGCTCTAATGCTTCTTTAACAGTCTCCAATAAGCCTCAGCCATACCTTAGGCATAAAAAACAAAGTGCAACGTATGTTATACTTTTTATTAAAATTTGATATTTTAAATGCATCTCTCCTATGCTATATGATTACATTTAGATAATTAAAAATACCTATTGCTAGAAATTTGTTTCTGCTGTATTGATTTTTCTGATATATCTACTTTTGTTCCTTATTCTGTAGATTGTCAAATGGACTCCACGTGGCCTTAAATATACATTTTGGCATGGCTCTTTTGATCAGTGGCTTTTGTCTCCTGACAGTGACCGAACAAATCACTAAGGCAAAGCACATCCAATTTTTGAGTGGGGTTTATGTCCCTGTGTACTGGCTTTCTGCTCTACTGTGGGATTTCATCATATTCTTTATTACCTGCTGCTTACTACTAGTAAGTATTAGATACAGTTTCTTGAGGGCTCATTTTCCTTCTGTACCCCCATGGAAAATTCCTATTCTCTAATTATGTAACT
Source organism: Lynx canadensis (assembly GCF_007474595.2). Classification (NCBI taxonomy): domain Eukaryota; kingdom Metazoa; phylum Chordata; class Mammalia; order Carnivora; family Felidae; genus Lynx; species Lynx canadensis. The sequence continues at coordinate 17,289,979 of NC_044318.1, forward strand.
TAACTGTATTTGTAGATAGGACCTTCAAAGAGGTGATTAAGTTACAATGAAGTAGTTAGGGTGGGTCCTAATCCAATCTGACTGGTATCCTTCATAAGAAGAGGATATTTGAACATACAAAGAGATACAAGGAGTGTGCATGCACATAGTAAAGACCATTGAAGACACAGCCAATAAGTGGCCACTTGCAAGCCAAGGAGAAAGATCTTAGAAAAACCAACCCTAAGATGGCGGCAGAGTAGGATGATGCTAGGCTCATCTCCTTCCACGAACACAACTAGATAACTATCAAATCATTCTAAATACTCCAGAAGTCAACTTAAAGACTGACAAAGCTAACTCCACAACTAAAGGGAGAAAAGAAGCCACATCATAGAAGGTAGGAAGTGTGGAGATGGTTTAGGGGAGAAAAAGATAAGAGGTGCTGTGGATGGGAGAGAGCCATGGTAATGGAGAAGGGTGAGAGAGAGTAGAGCACACAGGGGAGTGCACAGGAAATCATTTCCCCAAGGTCATTGGCTGGGAAAATGAGAGGGAATGATTTTTGTGAGTTCTTGCAACCACCAGGGCTTAAATCCTGGAGTTTTAAAGGTCAGGGGGCTTGGGTGGGCTAGATCCCTGAAGTCATTATCCTGCTTCTGGAGAGAAGGGCAGCAAACACCCTAAGGGGCAGATGATGTGGAAAAAGCAATCTGAAGAATGCCTGGGACACACAGGGGTGCGATTATTTGCTCTTCTTGGAGGGCATCCCTGAGAGGCAGCATTCATGGAGATGCCTCTCCAGGGACAAAGGAGGTGACTGGCCCCATTTCCTTCCACTACCCCTTAGCTTAAATACAGAGCCACCTGGAAGAAGTGCAGTGCTGACAAAGGCTGACTAACTTGCTGATACCAAACCCCACACCCCTGTACTCTGGCAGGACTTCTCTTCTCAGTCAAGCTTGTGTCAGTACAGCATAGAGAGTCCTTTCCCTTGAAGATCAGCCAAGCCCCTGCCCACACCATTTCTCTAAAGTCTGGAATTTTAAAGGTCAGCAGGCTGGCTGGGATAGAGCTCAGAGGACACTGTGCTGCTCCCTGGAAAGAAGGCAGGAACAGTTCAGAGGCAAACAGCATGGAAACAGCGATCTGAAAAACACCTGGGACACACAGTGGGGAGCTTATTCGCTCTTCCAGTAGTGCTTTTTTGAGGGGCAACATTCACAGAAACATGTCTCTGGGGACAAAGGAGCTGGCTGGTGCCATTTCATTCACCTGCTCCTCATCATAAACACACAGCCACCTGAGGGAAGCAGCACAGCACTGACACAGGATTCCTAACCTGCTTACAACAAGTCCCATGTCCCAGTGCTTTGGCGGGATGGCCCATCTCAGTCAAGCATGACTCAGTCCCAGTGCAGTGGTCCCCTTCCCCAGAAGACCAGCAGAAACCCCTCATCACACCATGTCTCCCGACCAGAGAGTTCTGCAGGTCTTCTAGAAGTAGTATGGTCTCATTTAATAAGCAGACTAGAGCACACCTAGTTAAAACTCAATACATTCTGGCCAAGGACTAAACACTGCCCACTGCAGGCAAGGAGAGCCTCTGCAGACAACTGGTCTGAAGGATAGAGCAGCCAGAACACAATGCAGAGTGTATGCGACATGCACCAGAGACAGTAAGGCACCAGACTCTGGACACTATATGACCCCTCCTTCCTAGAGCCACTTACTCTCAAGAACAGAAAACATTACAGGCTTTTCTAACACAGAGAAGGCAGGGGAGACTTGGACAAAAATGCCAAGATGGAGGAATTCATCCCAAATGAAAGAACGAGATAAGGCCACAGCCAGAGATCTGAGTGAAACAGATATAAGTAACATGCCTGATGGAGAATTCAAAGCAACAATTATAAGGATACTTGGTGGGCTTGTGAAAAGAATGGAAGACATCAGAGAGGCCCTTACCACAGAGATAAAAAAAAGTTAAAAAAGAATCTGTCAGAAATAAAGAATGCAATAACTGAGATTGGAAACAAGCTTGATGCAGTGAAGAGTGGAGTGGAAGAGGCAGAGGAATGAATAAGTGATATAGAAGACAAAATAATGGAAAATAATGAAACTGAACAAAAGAGACAGAGAAGAATCATGGAACACAAGAATAGACTTAGGGAACTCAGTGACTCCATCAAACGTTATAACATTTGTATTATAGGAGTCCCAGAAGAAGAAGAGAGAAAAGGGTACAGAAAATTTGAGGAAATAATAGCTAATAATTTCCCTAATCTGAGGAAAGAAACATCAAAATCCAGGAGGCACAGAGAATTCCCAACAAAAGCAGACCAACACCAAGATATATTATAATAAAATTTGCAAAATAAAGTGCTAAAGAAAAAAATCTTAAATGCAGCAAGACAAAAGAAGTCCTTAACTTACAAGGGAAGACCCATAAGGCTAGCTGTAGATCTCTCAACAGAATCATGGCAAGACAGAAGGGCGTAGCATGATATATTCAACATGTTGAATAGGAAAAAGCTGCAGCCAAGGATACTCTATCCACGAAGCCTATCATTCAGCATAGAAAGAGACATAGAGTTTTCCAAACAAAAACTAAAGGAGTTTGTACCACTAAACCAGTCCTGCAAGAAATATTAAGAGGGAATCTTCAAGTGGAAAGGAGAGACCAAAAATGACAAAGGCAAGAAAAGACCAGACAAAATCTCCAGAAACAACAATAGAACAAATAATAAAATGGCATTAAATACATATCTATCAATAATTATTCTGAATGTAAATGGACTAAATGCTCCAATCAAAAGATACAGGATGTCATAATGGATTTAAAAAAAGACCCATCTATATGCTGTCTACAGAGACTATTTTATTTTATTTTATTTTATTTTTATTTTACTTTATTTTATTTTGAGAGAGAGAGAGAGAGAGAGAGGGCATGAGTGATTGAGGGGCAGAGAGAGAGAGAGAATCCCAGGAGAGGTGGAGGAAGAGAGAGAAGGAGAGAGAGAGAGAGAGAGAGAGAGAAAATGGGGCTCCCCTGAAGTGGGGCACATGTTTTTTGTGATTTTTTTATCCAAAGCAGGGCTTGAGTTCACTGGAATTGGGGCTCGTGCTCACCTGATGTAGGACTCAAACTCAAGAACCATGAGATCGTGACCCGAGCCCAAGTCAGATGCTTAATGACTGAGCCACCCAGGTGCCCAAGAGACTCATTTTAGAGCTAAAGACAACAGCAAATTGAAAGTAAAGGGCTCAAGAAACACTTATTATGCAAATGTATCTTAAAAGAAAGTTGGGGTAGCAATACTTATATCCAACAAACTAGACACTAAACCAAAGACTATAACAAGACATGAAGAAGGCCACTCTATCATAATAAAGGAGACAATCAAAGAAGAAGATCTAACAATTGTAAATTGTCGACCTCAATAGGCAATGGACTTGGGATGGTGAAGGAAGTGAGAAAAAAAGACAACAGTAGAGCAAGGCACAGGGGACCCAAGCCAACAGCCCGGGGTACCAAGGTTTATTGTACATCTTATATACGTTTTCAGGAAAAACAGATCAGCAATGATTAACAACAGAAGCTTAGCAAAGCATGTCAACAATGTACATCTGATTCAGCTATCATACTTATCTTGCATACAAAGCAGTCTTGCAGATACATATGTTCTGATAAGAATCTTTAGGATAGAAGCGAAGACAAAGAAGGGAGTGAACGCACTGTGCTATATACAGCTGGCTTCCTTTAAGCAAAACATCCCTATCTGTGTACTAAAAAACAGACCACATTTCCCAAGGGCAATTCACTCAAGTCCTTTTAGGTTATTTTTAACCTTACAATCTCAAGTTTTCTCAGAGATCTTGGAGCCTGAACAAATATGCACCTGTGGTCATTGTGGTGTTCTTGTTCCCACAGTAAATATTTATGCATCCAACATGGAAGCACCAAAATATATAAAACAATTAACAACAAGCATAAAGGAATTCATTGATAATAAGACAATAATAATAGGGGATATTAACACCCCACTGACATCAATGGACAGATGAACTAAACAGAAAATCAATAAGGAAACAATGGCCTTGAATAACACTGGACCAGATGGACTAATAGATATAATCAGAATATTCTATCCTAAAACAGCAGAATACACATGCTTTTCTAGTGCACATGGAACATTCTCCAGAATAGATCACATACTAGGACACAAGTCAGGCCTCAACAAATGTAAGAAGGTTGAGATCATACTGTGTATATTTTCTAACTATAACTCTATGAAACTTGAAGTCAACCACAAGATTAAATTTGGAAAGACCACAAATACATGGAGGTTAAACAATATGCTACTGAACTATAAATGGGTAAATCAGGAAAATCAAAGAAAAAATTAAAAGAAATACATGGAAACAAATAAAAATGAAAACACAACAGTCCAAGACCTTTGGGGTACAACAAAGCAGTCCTAAGAGGGAAGTATATAGCAATACAACAAAACTAAAAGGCAACCGATGGAATGGGAGAAGATATTTGCAAATGACATATCTGATAAAGGGTTAGTATCCAAAATCTATAAAGAACGTATTAAACTCAACACCCAAAAAACAAATAATCCAATTTAAAAATGGGCAGAAGACATAAATAGACATCATTTTGCAAGGAAAACATACAGATGGCCAACAGATACAGGAAAAGTTGTTCAATATCACTCAATATCAGGGAAACATAAATCAAAACTACAATGAAATATCACCTCACACCTGTCAGAATGGCTAAAATCAACATGAGGAACAACAGGTGTTGACAAAGATGTGTGGAAAGGGAAACCCTCCTTCACTGTTGGGAATGCAAACTGGTGCAGCCACTCTGGAAAACAGTATGGAGTTTCCTCAAAAAGTTAAAAATAGAACTACCCCACAATTCAGCAATTGCACTACTAGGTATTTACCCAAAGGATACAAAAATACTGATTCAAAGGGGTACATGCACCCCAGTGTTTATAGCAGCATTATCTACAATAGCCAAATAATGGAAACAGCCCAAGTGTTTGGAATGTAATATTATGGAATATCATTCAGCCATCAAAAGAATGATATATTGCCATTTGCAAACACATGGATGGAGCTAGAGGGTATTATGCTAAGTGAAATAAGTCAGAGAAAGACATGTGATACCACTCATATGATTTCACTCATATGTGGAATTTAAGAAACAAAACAAATGACCATGGGGGAAAAAAGAGAGAGAGAGGCAAACTAAGAAACAGACTCTTAACTATAGAGAACAAACCGATGAATACCAGAGGGGAAGGGGGTGGAGGGATGAGTGAAATCAGTGATGAAGGTTAAGGAGTGCACTTGTGATGAGCACCAGGTATTGTATGAAGTGTTGAATCACTAAATCATACACCTGAAATATTACACTGTATGTTAACTGGAACTTAAATAAAAACTTTTAAAAATTGCCTAAGTAGGGGTGCCTGGGTGGCGCAGTCGGTTAAGCGTCCGACTTCAGCCAGGTCACGATCTCGCGGTCCGTGAGTTCGAGCCCCGCGTCAGGCTCTGGGCTGATGGCTCAGAGCCTGGAGCCTGTTTCCGATTCTGTGTCTGCCTCTCTCTCTGCCCCTCCCCCGTTCATGCTCTGTCTCTCTCTGTCCCAAAAATAAATAAAAACGTTGAAAAAAAAAAATTTAAAAAAAAAAAATTGCCTAAGTAAATTGCGATACATTTATATAAAAGAATGATATTGAACTACTAAGAAGCTACTAGAAAAGTATATTTTTCTCATGAAAAGCATTAAGTAATCAAAAATTTAGTCCATTATAAGAAAAAATATATAAGTGTATGCAGTTGAAATAGTCTGAAGTGATAGATGTTCACATTTTAATAGTGAAGTTCTTTGAGCTGTGAACTTTGAGTATTTTTGTATTTTCCTATGCATATGTGCGTTTTCTAGTTTTTCTACATTGAACATGTTCTATTTCTGTAACTAGAAAAACATGTTTGAATAAAATTTTTCAGAAATATTAAAAAAAAGAGAAAATAAAATAAAAAACTAACCCTGCTGGCATTTTAATCTTGGACTTCCAGCCTCTAGAACTGTGAGAAAATGAATTTCTGTTGCCTAAGCCACCAGTCCACACTATCTGGTTATGGCAGCCCTAACAAAGCTACTACAGTGATGAAACTTTGGAAGAAACCCATTATCGATCAAAAGTAAAACTCAAAGGAATCTTCTATAGCAATGATAAAGAGTGAACTAAGGTTGCATTCATCACATGAATGAATCACACAAACATAATGCTGAGTGTAAGAATCCAAATTCAAAAAATATATATTGTATAATTACAATCATAAAAATTTCAAAATACAGTTAATACATATTTTAGTATTTAGGAATGCCTGCATATCATACTATTAAGAAATATAAGGAAGTATTGATAAATTTCAGAATAGTGGTTACTTTTACAGGAGTTGAAGGAGTTCATGATTGATTTCTTTGGGTACTGGCATGGTGTAGTTGCCTGCGATGTTTTGTGATAATAAAATGTGATAATTCATTTATGTTTTATGCATTATTCTGGGCATGTGTTACATTTCATAATAAAGAGGTTGAAATATTTACTTAAAAACCTTGTGTGCATGTTTATTTATAGATCAATTTGGGTAGAATCTACATATTCACAGTATGCAGTCTTCTTGTCAAAGAACAGAATATATTACATATCCAAGTAGGAATTTAACTTTTCCTTGAGATAACTTATGATTTGTGACTTTCAAGGATTTTAAGCCTTCAAATACAGAGATTTCTAGATCACCCAACTTTTATTTGACTACCTCATTGTATTTATTCTGTTTAAGTTTACAGAATGCTCATTCAGAAACAAACCAACCATAGCTACAGATACTGGATTTAAATAAATAACCTACTAATCCTTTCGATTGCTACTGCTACCACCACCAAGAGTATCAGTAATCAATTGCATAACTATTCTTAGCTTAACTGTATTATTTTCTCCTTGGTTGTCCTGCTATGTAATTGTGTAACTGCCCAAAGAGACAATGCTGACATTTGTGGAGAAACTGCATTTACTAACTAATGAGATACAGATTTCTAGAAATCTTTTTGCTTTAACAACTACAGGTTTCTCTCCACCACCATCTTCCATTCAGTTTAGGTACCTCTAATTTTGTGCTTCGGTATCTGTTTTTAAATTTCAATTAGAAAAATGGAAGAAAGAGGCCCCAGAGTTGCTTGGGTGGATGTGATAGGAGTGGGAGAATAGAATAGAATCAGGAGACCTGGTTTAAAGGTATGATAAATAATATATATAACCAGAGATAAACAATCTTTAGAGAAATAGGCTTTCTGGAGAAATAATCTACTTTTGGGGAAAGTATACTGACTTTGTTTGTTAATTAAAAAATCATTCCAAGTAGAAAAAAATAAAGGAAATTATACTGGTTCTGCTCATTGAGCTGTCCTCTACTGAAGCAGACGTAGAAGTATCTTACTTCATGCTCCTAGGCTAATGATCTTTTTAGAGGCTGATGTAATTAATGAATACTTCCATGCTAAATAGTGATGGGATTTGCTATCTCCTTCTCTAAACATTCTGGCTTGCATTATTTTTGCAGTTGCCCTTCACTTTGCCTTATTTCTGTGTCTTCTGTGTTTCAGGGAGCATTCAAATTCTGCCAACTGGATATTTACATCACAGACTACCATTTTCTGGACACAATGCTGATCTTCATGCTATATGGCTGGTCTGTCATTCCCCTCATGTACCTGCTGAGCTTTCTGTTTACTAAAAGTACTTCTGCCTACATCAAGCTTGTCCTATTCAACTACCTTTCAGGCATTTTCAGTGTCCTCATAGATGCCACTCTTCAGTTCGGTAAGGGTAAGGGGCTTCACAAAATTTCTCCTTCCCCAGAAGGCAGTAAATAAATAAATAAATAAATAGGAATGGACTAAAGACATTAGTAGACAATTAAGTTCACAGTTTGGGGAAAATCCTGTACTTTATCTAAGTCCATAAAATTATTTTCGAGTGCCTCTGATATTCTGGGCACTGTGTTAGAGCTGGGATCCTCATGCTGAAGTGATAGGACTGAACCTGACCTACAGGTCTTTGACAGGGTTCCTCCTCTCTAACCCCAGCTCCAGTAACTCCATCACATGACCTAAAAAGTCCGTTTCGCAACAGATATGGTAAATTTTAGGAGCATTTGTCCTGAGACTCATTTGTCAGAGAGACAGAGAGAGAGAAAACACAAAAAAGCAGCTTTCTTCTTTGAAGGGGAGGCCTCAGAAAGTTGGAATAAATTCTGCCTCAACTATAGGAGGCCATTATTATCTTTAAAAAGATGAGCACTGGGTGTTGTATGGAAACCAATTTGACAATAAATTTCATATATTAAAATAAATAAATAAATAAATAAATAAATAAATAAATATGTTCTTCCTTTTTTTAATTTTATTTTTTCAATTTACACCCAAATTATTTATCATATAGTGCAACAATGATTTCAGGAGTAGATTCCTTAATGCCCCTTACCCATTTAGCCCATCCCTCCTCCCACAACCCCTCCAGTAGCCCTCTGTTTGTTCTGCATATTTGAGTCTCTTCTGTTTTGTCCCCCTCCCTGTTTTTATATTGTTTTTGCTTCCCTTCCCTTATGTTCATCTGTTCTGTGTCTTAAAGTCCTCATATGAGTGAAGCCATATGATATTTGTCTTTCTCTAACTGACTAATTTTGCTTAGTATAATACCCTCTAGTTCCATCCATGTAGTTGCAAATGGCAGGATTTCATTCTTTTTGATTGCTGAGTAATACTCCATGGTATATATATACCACATTTTCTTTATCCATTCATCCATCGATGGACATTTGGGCTCTTTCCATACTTTGGCTATTGTCGATAGTGCTGCTATAAACATTGGGGTGCATGTGCCCCTTTGAAACAGCATACCTGTATCCCTTGGATAAATACCTAGTAGTGCAATTGCTGGGTCATAGGGTAGTTCTATTTTTAATTTTTTGAGGAATCTCCATACTGTTTTCCAGAGTGGCTGCACCAGCTTGCATTCCCACTAGCAATGCAAAAGAGATCATGTTTCTCCGTGTCCTCACCAACATCTGTTGTTGCCTGAGTTGTTGATGTTACCCATTTTGATAGGTGTGAAGTGCTATCTCACTGTGGGTTTGATTTGTATTTCCCTGATGATGAGTGATGTTGAGCATTTTTTCATGTGTCGGTTGGCCATCTGGATGTCTTTTTTGGAGAAGTGTCTATTCATGTCTTTTGCCCATTTCCTCACTGGATTATTTGCTTTTTGGGTGTTGAGTTTGATAAGTTCTTTATAGATTTTGGATACTAACCCTTTATCTGATAGGTCGTTTGCAAATATCTTCTCCCATTCTGTTGGTTGCCTTTTAGTTTTGCTGATTGTTTCCTTCTCTGTGCAGAATATTTTATTTCGATGAGGTCCCAGTAGTTCATTTTTGCTTTTGTTTCCCTTGCCTCAGAGACGTGTTGAGTAAGAAGTTGCTGTGGCCAAGATCAAAGAGGTTTTTGCCTGATTTCTTCTCGAGGATTTTGATGGCTTCCTGTCTTACATTTAGGTCTTTCATCCATGTTGAGTTTACTTTTGTGTCTGGTGTAAGAAAGTGGTCCAGGTTCATTCTTCTGCATGTCGCTGTCCAGTTTTCCGAGCACCACTTGCTGAAGAGACTCTCTTTATTCCATTGGATATTCTTTCCTGTTTTGTCAAAGATTAGTTGCCCATACGTTTGTGGGTCCATTTCTGGGTTCTCTATTCTGTTCCATTGATTTGAGTGTCTGTTTTTGTGCCAAAAAATGTTCTTCCTTGATGTTAGGGCAGTTCGTAGTGAAGTGAAGAGAGGGAAGAGTGTAGAGGAATCTTGAATTCTTGGGAGAGGCTGACAGTTTTGTTGAAGGAGGTTTTATCATGTGGCTGTCCTTCCCTAATTCCACGAAAAGGTACAAGCTTGTGAGCACCCTAACAAGGTTTTCCAAAGAAAATCTCTATATGCCTCTGACACACATACAATTACCTAAGCCAGTTTTTCTTCCTCCCAGGCCTGCTTTTTATAGTATTCTTGAATTTGTATCTCATTTTCCTTCTCTGATTTTGAGATTCAGGGAGATATTCACTAAAATGGTTATTGTTAAAAATGAAGTTGTTGATTCACCCTCTAATGTACATTTCAACTGACCTCAGCACTTCCCCCACATCCTCCCTCTCTGCTGTTGCTCCACAGACACTGGTCTTGTTCCCTTAGTCCTTCACTGGTCACAAAATAATTGCCTGTAACTTCCTTTGAGAATGAATAGTTCACATGTGTAAAACTTAAGCTTCTGCATAGCAGATGAAAAAAAAACCAAACGTGTTAATAGATATACCTTAGCACTCATTCTCACAAAGGAATACCCAAATTATGGAAAGCAAATGTCTGTATATTTTTGCACACTTGTCCAAAGACAGGTGTTTGGACACATGTTTTGTGATGTGAGGAAGACTCAGCTGAAATCATTTGAGTTTGTGAGACCTAAAATGAAATGATCATTTAAGGAACTAGAGAGAAATAGTTGTTACAGGGTAATAATAGGAGTAAATTACTACTTCAGAAAAGTTTTGGAAGGCTTTTTTTAGGAAGAATATGTTGCAAAGAGTAATGCAGAGTAGAATGGGATTAAAAACAGAAGCCAGTAGATTTGGCAATTAGAAAGTCACAGGAGACTTCCACTTTTGAGCAGCAGAGCAAACACTGAATGATACTGTACCAAAAATAATGAACTGAAAAGAAAGTATGGAATTGGCAGAGGCCTACAATGACATGAAAGCAATAATTGAAGGTAGCTTTGACTTGAGGTTATTGACAGCATCTGGTGACATTTATTTTCCATTGTATAAGCAGTGAGGATCAGAGAAGTCAGAATAAAAAGCATAGAGGTACAACAAAGGTTTAATATCTTCCTATTTAAAATTGGAAGTTCAAAGGGCTACTCACTGCAAGGGTAAACAAGGGGCACCTGAGTGTTTCAGTCCATTAAACATCAGACTCCTGATCTTGGCTCTGTCATGATCTCATAGTTCCTAAGATTGAGCCCTGCATCATGCTCTGCACTGACAGTTCAGAGCCTGCTTGGGATTCTCTCTCTCTCTCCCTCTCAAAATAAATAAATAAACTTTAAAAAAGAGTGAACGAAACTAAAGCCACAGTAAGACACATAAAGGAAATTTGTAAGGGTTGAATTTGGCACTGGAATTAGGAATAACAATTTCCCTTTGGAATTTATAAACACATGCAAATGTTCATATTGGTTTGTATCCTGAAGTCATAGAACCTATGTAAGCTAAAAAACATAACTTGATAATTTATTTTAAATCTCAGTTGGTTGTGTGTGCCCTAGGTGAGTGGCAAAGGTATACACAATTCCCAGACTTCAAAGTATTCCCATAGTTAAATTTTCTAGAGAACTTGAGATCAAATTAAAAGCACAAAGAGAAGAAAGAGAAAAAATACAAGCTCTTAAGAGCAAGTGCTAGCAGAAATCACAAATTGTAGAATCACAATCAGACCTGCAAAATTAAGATTTGGGGACTTTTGAATGATATAAAATATGTATGTTTACAGGGTGCCTGGGTGGCTCAGTCGGTTGAGCGTCCAACTTCAGCTCAGGTCATGATCTCACAGTTCGTGGGTTTGGGCCCCACGTTGGGTTCTGTGCTGCCAGCTTGGAGCCTGGAGCCTATTTCGGATTCTGTGTCTCCCTATCTCTCTGCTCCTACCCTACTCACACTCTGTCTCTCTCTCAAAAATAAATAAAGATTCAAATATGTATGTTTAAAATATTTAAATTGTAAGAGTCTCAGTAATATGAGCAAATAATAGAACATGTAATAAATAATAGGACATGTATGCATGTGTGTTATATATAGGCATACAATATAAATATATATGTTTAAATGATTAATATGTATAATGTGCATTTAACATACATAAATATGTATGTTTAATATATTTAAATTGTAATAGAGAGTCTCAGGTATAAAAGCAAATACTGGAATATATATAATAGAATATGTAATAAATAAAATAACATATATATGCATATACTATTTATGTACATGTATGTTATACATGCATATAATAGAGAGTGAGAGAGAGAACAAGTAGACTTGAAAAAGATCCAAATAGAATCCTGAAAAATGAAATTTAATAATAATTTAAATTAAGAACTCAACAGATAGAAGTATCAGCACATAGATGGGTATTGTTTTTTTACCCATTCTGTCACCCAGTGTCTTGGTTTTTAAGTCTATTGCTACTCTGGCTTTCTTTTGACATCCGTTTGGATGATAAATGTTTCTCCATCCCTTCTTATTTTAATTTACAGATGTAAATTAAATTTAGGTGTAAATGGGTCTCCTGTAGGACCCATATAGATGGGTCTTGTTTTTTCGTATCCATTCTTTCACCCTATGTCTTTTGATGAGAATGTTTAGTCCATTTACATTCAAAGTAATTATTGAAAGATATGTATTTATTGCCATTTTATTACTTGCTCTGTGGTTGTTTCTCAAGTTTTTCTCTGATCTCTTCTTGCCTTTCTCTCATGTTTTGCTGACTTTCTTTAGTGATATATTTGGAGTTCTTTCTCTTTATTCTTTGCATATTTATTAGTGGTTTTTGATATATGGTTACCATTAGGTTTTTATATAAACTCTTCTGCATATAGCAGTCTATATTTAAGTGATGGCTATTTAGTTTGAACCCATTCCTTTCTCCTCTCCTAAACACGTTTTTAGGGATATAGTATAATATTCTATATCCTTTATTTGTGAAATTAAGTACAATTTAAAATTGATTCCATAGCCACACTATCCACATTTCAAGTGCTCAGTAGCCACATGTGTATATTAGTGCAGCTATAGAGCTCTTCCATATTCATAAAAAGACAGTGTGGTGTATATAATTAGTGTCATTTTTGGCATCTGCTCAATTAGCCAATATCTTGAATCAATTATTTGTCTCTATCAACTCAAAATCTACACTGGACAGAATCACTATGGGTTGGGCACTTGAAGATTTGCTTCTTGGCCATCTCTCTTTACCCAAAATGTCTTATATGAAGTTTCTGTTTAGACTGGCCTTTTATCTTCTTTCTAAAAACCTGAATTCATTATCAAAATTTCATATTGTCACTTCATAAATTAAGCATGTTCATATCTCCAGGAACTTAGTCTCTAATAATTGTTCAAATCAAATGCATTCTTTAGAGAATTCTTTAGCAGTCTGGTTCCCTTGAAGATTTTTCTACTCTCAAACATGTCTTAATTTCCCCATCTGTTCCCCACTGTTGAATTCTTTCTAAAAACCTGAATTCATTATCAAAATTTCATATTGTCACTTCATAAATTAAGCATGTTCATATCTCCAGGAAATTAGTCTCTAATAATTGTTCCCTTGAAGATTTTTCTACTCTCAAACATGTCTTAATTTCCCCATCTGTTCCCCACTGTTGAATTGTAGGCTATATCTCTGACCCCTACTTTATTCCCTTAGTTGATAAATTAGGATTAGAAATGTAAAAAATAGTAGTGGTTTCCTGTCCATATCAGGTGCCATAAGTCTTATCACATAGACACCCACTTCACCAAAGAGACTTTTCAGAACTCTGCAATTATCAACACAAACTGTCACTGGATATTGACTGGAAGAAACTTATTGAGTAGTAATTATTATTCTTCAAATGTAATAATTTTTTTTTTAATTCCCAGAGTTTATTTTGATCATCCTTGGGAGATTTGTTGTCCTAGGGATAGTTCATTTCCTATAATGAAATCTAATTTTATCATCTTTTTAGAAGTTCAACATAAGATGTCAAAAGCCACCAGAGCCTTCATACTTAATTCATTACTGTTCTTTCCTAATTACAACCTTGCGAAGTGTATCGATGACTATTTTACTTTCTACCAGATAAAGAAATGGTGCTCTGGAAACAAACCTCCTGTCTACATAAATTGTAGTAAAGAAAGTAAGTATCATTAATCTTAAACATAAGACTGCCAGTAATTTTTCCAGCAAAAATGGGTTTATTGGGGAATGGGAGAGAATTGCAATACAGGACAAGCAAGTTACAGCAAATCATAGACAAGTCTCACAAACATTATTATTTTAGAGAGGAACATTATTTAGGAGGAGGGGAGAAATTGGGAGGAATTGTTTGAACAAAATTCCATTGGAGAGAAGCAAGGCTTCAGGGTGATGACAGTTTCTTATTGACTGAGCTGCAGGGGGTAGTCAATTTCTTACAGGAGATACAGTGTGCTTTTTTGTTGTTGTTGGGGCCTGTAATCAATGATTCTTTCTTTTTAAGGATTCTACTGTTGGGTGTACAATTGACAATTCTTGTAATTGACAAGGGGCATGGTATGAGAGTTCTGCCTGTTGGCCTTCTGACTCCATCTTAGTGAGGCTTACCTTTAATTTTCACAGTATCCTTGGAGTCCTTAAGCCTAAAAAATTAGTCTCAGTCTTAGCCTATGAGACAGTGGGGAATCAGCCCTTATTTCAAAGGAGAGAGTCAGGACACATATTCAGTACATAAGTCATTTTATCAGAGTGGGAGAAAGCCTTTGTAATAATAAAACCTCAAAAACAAAGCCAAGTTTCAAGTAGTCATCAGATATAAAAATAAGAGCTACTAGTAATCAACCACATAGTAACTATGTTATGTTAAATCTTCACAACCTCAAGTTGTCAGTTTTTATACTCATTTTGAGGAAACTGTGCCCTAAGCCACATAGCTTTTGTGGTCCAGAACTGAGATTCACAGCTTATGTTCCCTCATTGCATAATGCATTTCATCTTTAGAAAAAAACCTCCATAGGAATAATTTGTGTGATATTTACTTTTGTTACCTCTCAGCATTTTCATCACTCATAAGCACCCACACTCACTTGGCCACAACTTATTTGAAGGAATAGATAAAACCCATTCTCCAGTGTCTAATATAGTATCTGCACATAGAGGAACTCAACTTTTTTAAATAAATAAGTAAAGGTCAGGATGTGGTGATTTGAGTAATAAAGAGCAGTATGATAGAGAAAAGAGCCAGAAAAAGAGAGTAAGAGAAAGGAGAACAATACTGCAGATTTGTCAGAAAGAATAAACATTTAGAAGTCCTCATGGTGGTGGTGCCTGGGTGGCTCAGTTTGTTAAGCATCCAGCTCCTCATATTAGCTCAGGTCTTGATTTCAGGGTCATGAGTCCAAGCCCTCCCTGCACTGGGTGCCATGCTGGGCATGGAGCTTACTGAAAAGGAAAGGAAAGGAAAGGAAAGGAAAGGAAAGGAAAGGAAAGGAAAGGAAAAGAAAAGAAAGGAAAGAAGGAAGGAAGGAAAGGAAGAGAGGAAGGAAGGAAGGAAGGAAGGAAGGAAGGAAGGAAGGGAGGGAGGGAGGGAGGGAGGAAGGAAGGAAGGAAGGAAGGAAAGAAAGAAAAGGAAGGAAGAAAGAAAAAAAGAGAGAAAGAAAGAAAGAAATTCCCACAGTGGCACTGTATCATTTATTAGGTAATTTTGGAAGTATCTTACTTTGGTGAGAGTGGGCAGAATGAGAAAGGCAGGAATATTTAGTAGCAAACCAGATCCTACCTAGAATAGTAGTTGATGACCTCAAAGGGAAGATCAGTAAACTGTAACTGTATGACAATAAACTTTAGCAGATGGGGTGAGGTGGGGAAAAAATGGAAAAGAAACATTTCATGCAAAATCTAGTGACATGGAAAGTCGAGTATTACTGAGTCTCCATAGAAGCATGGAGTATTTTGTACAGAAAAATAGAAAGGTTCCAGTTTCTCCATATCCTCTCCAACAATTGTTATTTTCCATTTTTTTATTATAGTCTTTCTAGTAGGTATGAAGTTGTATCACACTGTTGTATCAATTTGCATTCAATGACCAGTGATGTTGAACATCTTTTAATGTGCCTGTTGTCCATTTGTGTATCTTTTTCATAAAAGTGTCTATTCAAGTTCTTGACCCATTTGAAATTGGGTAATTGGCCTTTATATATTCTGTAAAGTAGACCCTTCTTTGATATGTGGGTTGTAAATATTTTCTCCCATTCTGAGGACTATCTTTTCACTTTCTTGCTAGAGTCCTTTGATACACAGCAGTGTTTCATTTTGATGAAGTCTAGTTTATTCACTTTTTTTTTGTTGTTTTTTGTATACTTTAGGTGTCAATTGCTTAATCAGAGGTCACAGAGATTTATTCAATGTTTTATCCTAAGAGGTTTATAGTTTTAGCTGTTACATTCAGGTTGTTGATCCTTTTTTTAGTTGATTTCTGTATATAGTGTCAGACAGTGTTCCAACTTGATTCTTGTTCATATGGATATCCAGTTCTTTCAGCATCGTTTGTTAAAAAGACTATTCATTTCCCCATTTAATTAACTTGGCACTCTTGTTGAAACCAGTTGATCTCAGAAGCATGGGTTTATTTCTAAACTCTCAATTGTATTTCATTGATGTGTATGTCTGTCCTTGTTTCAGTATCACCCCCATCTTGATTACTTTAGCTATGTAGCAAGTTTTTGAAACTGGAACTTGGCTATGTCTTGATATTTGTTTTGCAATTCCTTATACATTTAAGAATTACCTTTTTTGAGGGTGTGGAGGCACCTGGGTGGCTCAGTCAGTTAAGTGTCCAACTCTTGATTTTGGTTCAGGTGATGATCTCATGATCACTGACAGTGCAGAGACTGCTTGGGATTCTCTCCCCCTCTCTCTGGTCCTCCCCTGCTTGTGCTCTCTTGCTCGCTCTCTCTCTCTCTATTTGAAAATAAATAAATAAAGTTTTAAAAAAAGAATTACTTTTTTTAAGACCCAAAAAACAAATCTAGTAGGATTTAAACAAATTTTATTTATTTATTTATTTATTTATTTATTTATTTATTTATTATTTATTTATTTATTGAGAGAGAGAGTACTCAAGATGCATGCACGAGCAGAAGAAGAACAGAGGGAGAGGGAGAGAGGGAATCTTAAGCAGGCTCCACACCCAGTGTGGAGCCCATCATGGGGCTTGATCTCATGACACTGGAATCATGACCTGAGCTGAAATCAAGAGTCAGACACTTAACTAACTGAGCCATGCAGGCACCCCAGAATCTGTAGGACTTTTATTGACATTGCCTTAATTCTATAGAACAATTCTGAAAGATTTAATACCTTTACAATTTTGATTTTACAGTCTATGAACTTGGTACATTCCTTTGCTTATTTAGTTTTAGCCATCCATCTATTTACTTATGCCTTCTGCATTTTTATTTAATACTGTTTATTTGTTATTGGTTTAGAGGTATTATAGATATGTTGTTAGCTTTATTCCTACATATCTTTTGATGTTATTATAAATGGTATCACTTTTGAAGAGTCATTTTTCATTGTTTTTTGCTGATATAGAGAAATAAAATTAAAGAGCTCATTTTTTGTATATTGATCTCCCTAAATTATTTTATTAACTTTAATAATTTATGAGTAGATAATTTTTCATTTTCAATGGGTACACTCAAAGCAGCTGCTAATAAGGACACTACTTTTACTGCTTTGTTAAGGACATACAATTTAAATATAATCAAAGTGGTGATAGCCGACATCCAGTTTCACTCCAATTTCAGAAAGAACATCTTCACTGATACTGACTATATGCCCTATTTCACACAGCTTTGATGAGTCAGAACTGAGATTCAAAGGGATCCTAGTTTTTGGATTAAAAACGTTTTGTTTTGTTTTCTTTCTATCCTGTGTTTAGTAAACCTTTTTTTTTTTTTAAATCACAAAAAACTGTTCAGCTTTTCTTAAGCTTCTGTTGAGATGGGCAAATGATTTTTCTCTTTGTTTTACTGAATTACATATTCTGTTGAATTACATAAACGGATTTTCTAGTGTTAAATAATTAAAAAAAATAAATAGACTGAATAATTACACATGGAGATTATTGATCATGTTTCCTTAATAAAGATAGAATTATTTGGGTGTCCTATTAACAATTTGGGGAGAGGAATTAATAGAGTTTTTGTAGAATCCTTTCATTTATCTAAATTTTCAAAATCATTGGAGTAAATTTGTTTATAATATCTTCTGTTTTTTTTAATGTTTATTCATTTTTGAGAGACAGAACATGAGCAGGGGATGGGCAGAGAGAGACACAGAATCTGAAGCAGGCTCTAGGTTCTGAGCTGTCAGCACAGAGGCCAACATGGGGGTCGAACTCATGAACCACGAGATCATGACCTGAGCTCAACCAACTGAGCCACCCAGGCGCCCCATATCTTCCGGTATTTTTAACACCTGTGAATTCTATAGAACTTATCATTTTCACTTAGGATATTCTGAATTTTCCACCCACATTGTTTCTTGATAAATCTTACCAAAGTTTTATCAATTATTTTAGTCTTTTCAAAAAACATGTTTCAGGGGCACTGGGGTAGCTCAGTCAGTTAAGTGTCTGACTTTTGATTTCGGCTTAGGTCATGATGTCACAGCCATGAGATCAAGTCCCACACTGACTTTGAGCTGAGTGTAAAGCCTGCTTAAGATTCTCTTTCTCTCTATCCCTCTCCTGCTCGCTCGCTTGCTCTCTCTCTCAAAACAAGAAAAAAAACCCACAAATTTTCACTTTTGATGATTCTTCCTATTGCATGTTTATTTTCTAAATTATCAATTTAAGCTCTTTATTATTTTCCACATTTTCCATTTTTGGGGATTAATTTTCTGACATCATAAGATGGGTTCTTTTTTTTTTTTTAATATATGAAATTTATTGTCAAATTGGTTTCCATACAACACCCAGTGCTCATCCCAAAAGGTGCCCTCCTCAATTCCCATCACCCACCCTCCCCTCCCTCCCACCCCCCATCAACCCTCAGTTTGGTCTCAGTTTTTAACAGTCTCTTATGCTTTGGCTCTCTCCCACTTTAACCTCTTTTTTTTTTTTCCTTCCCCTCCCCCATGGGTTTCTGTTAAGTTTCTCAGGATCCACATAAGAGTGAATCCATATGGTATCTGTCTTTCTCTGTATGGCTTATTTCACTTAGCATCACACTCTCCAGTTCCATCCACGTTGCTACAAAAGGCCAGATTTCATTTTTTCTCATTGCCACGTAGTATTCCATTGTGTATATAAACCACAATTTCTTTATCCATTCATCAGTTGATGGACATTTAGGCTCTTTCCATCATTTGGCTATTGTTGAGAGTGCTGCTGTAAACATTGGGGTACAAGTGCCCCTATGCATCAGTACTCCTGTATCCCTTGGATAAATTCCTAGCAGTGCTATTGCTGGGTCATAGGGTAGGTCTATTTTTAATTTTCTGAGGAACCTCCACACTGCTTTCCAGAGCGGCTGCACCAATTTGCATTCCCACCAACAGTGCAAGAGGGTTCCCGTTTCTCCACATCCTCTCCAGCATCTATAGTCTCCTGATTTGTTCATTTTGGCCACTCTGACTGGCGTGAGGTGATATCTGAGTGTGCTTTTGATTTGTATTTCCCTGATAAGGAGCGACGTTGAGCATCTTTTCATGTGCCTGTTGACCATCCAGATGTCTTCTTTAGAGAAGTATCTATTCATGTTTTCTGCCCATTTCTTCACTGGGTTATTTGTTTTTCGGGTGTGGAGTTTGGTGAGCTCTTTATAGATTTTGGATACTAGACCTTTGTCCGATATGTCATTTGCAAATATCTTTTCCCATTACGTTGGTTGCATTTTAGTTTTGCTGGTTGTTTCCTTTGCTGTGCAGAAGCTTTTTATCTTCATAAGGTCCCAGTAATTCACTTTTGCTTTTAATTCCCTTGCCTTCGGGGATGTGTCGAGTAAGAGATTGCTACGGCTGAGGTCAGAGAGGTCTTTTCCTGCTTTCTCCTCTAAGGTTTTGATGGTTTCCTGTCTCACATTCCGGTCCTTCATCCATTTTGAGTTTATTTTTGTGAATGGTGTGAGAAAGTGGTCTAGTTTCAACCTTCTGCATGTTGCTGTCCAGTTCTCCCAGCACCATTTGTTAAAGAGACTGTCTTTTTTCCATTGGATGTTCTTTCCTGCTTTGTCAAAGATGAGTTGGCCATACTTTTTGGGTCTAGTTCTGGGGTTTCTATTCTATTCCATTGGTCTATGTGTCTGTTTTTGTGCCCATACCATGCTGTCTTGATGATGACAGCTTTGTAGTAGAGGCTAAAGTCTGGGATTGTGATGCCTCCTGCTTTGGTCTTCTTCTTCAAAATTCCTTTGGCTATTCGGGGCCTTTTGTGGTTCCATAGGAATTTTAGGATTGCTTGTTCTAGTTTCGAGAAGAATGCTGGTGCAATTTTGATTGGGATTGCATTGAATGTGTAGATAGCTTTGGGTACTATTGACATTTTGACAATATTTATTCTTCCAATCCATGAGCAGGGAATGCCTTTCCATTTCTTTAAATCTTCTTCAATTACCTTCATAAGTTTTCTATAGTTTTCAGCATACAGATCTTTTACATCTTTGGTTAGATTTATTCCTAGGTATTTTATGCTTCTTGGTGCAATTGTGAATAGGATCAGTTTCTTTATTTGTCTTTCTGTTGCTTCATTGTTAGTGTATAAGAATGCAACTGATTTCTGTACGTTGATTTTGTATCCTGCAACTTTGCTGAATTCATGTATCAGTTCTAGAAGACTTTTCGTGCAGTCTATCGGATTTTCCATGTATAATATCATGTCATCTGCAAAAAGCGAAAGCTTGACTTCATCTTTGCCAATTTTGATGCCTTTGATTTCCTTTTGTTTTCTGATTGTTGAGTCTAGAACTTCCAGCACTATGTTAAACAACAGCGGTGAGAGTGGGCATCCCTGTCGTGTTCCTGATCTCAGGGAAAAAGCTCTCAGTTTTTCCCCGTTGAGGATGACATTAGCTGTGGGCTTTTGATAAATGGCTTTTATGATCTTTAAGTATGTTCCTTCTATCCCGACTTTCTCAAGGGTTTTTATTAAGAAAGGGTGCTGGATTTTGTCAAAGGCCTTTTCTGCATCGATTGACAGGATCATATGGTTCTTCTCTTTTTTTTGTTAATGTGATGTACCACGTTGATTGATTTGCGAATGTTGAACCAGCCCTGCAGCCCAGGAATGAATCCCACTTGGTCATGGTGAATAATTCTTTTTATATGCCATTGAATTCGATTTGCTAGTATCTTATTGAGAATTTTTGCATCCATATTCGTCAGGGATATTGGCCTGTAGTTCTCTTTTTTTACTGGGTCTCTGTCTGGTTTAGGAATCAAAGTAATACTGGCTTCATAGAATGAGTCTGGAAGTTTTCCTTCCCCTTCTATTTCTTGGAATAGCTTGAGAAGGATAGGTATTATCTCTGCTTTCAACGTCTGGTAGAACTCCCCTGGGAAGCCATCTTGTCCTGGATTCTTATTTGTTGGGAGATTTTTGATAACCGATTCAATTTCTTCGCTGGTTATGGGTCTGTTCAAGCTTTCTATTTCCTCTTGATTGAGTTTTGGAAGAATGTGGGTGTTTAGGAATTTGTCCATTTCTTCCAGGTTGTCCAATTTGTTGGCATATAATTTTTCATAGTATTCCCTGATAATTGTTTGTATCTCTGAGGGATTGGTTGTAATAATTCCATTTTCATTCATGATTTTATCTATTTGGGTCATCTCCCTTTTCTTTTTGAGAAGCCTGGCTAGAGGTGTGTCAATTTTGTTAATTTTTTCAAAAAACCAACTCTTGGTTTTGTTGATCTGCTCTACAGTTTTTTTAGATTCTATATTGTTTATTTCTGCTCTGATCTTTATTATTTCTCTTCTTCTGCTGGGTTTAGGCTGCCTTTGCTGTTCTGTTTCTATTTCCTTTAGGTGTGCTGTTAGATTTTGTATTTGGGATTTTTCTTGTTTCTTGAGATAGGCCTGGATTGCAATGTATTTTCCTCTCAGGACTGCCTTCGCTGCGTCCCAAAGCGTTTGGATTGTTGTATTTTCATTTTTGTTTGTTTCCATATATTTTTAAATTTCTTCTCTAATTGCCTGGTTGACCCACTCATTCTTTGGTAGGGTGTTC
This sequence comes from Lynx canadensis, assembly GCF_007474595.2. NCBI lineage: Eukaryota > Metazoa > Chordata > Mammalia > Carnivora > Felidae > Lynx > Lynx canadensis. The sequence goes on from NC_044318.1 coordinate 17,312,111, forward strand.
TTTAACCTCCATGCTTTTCAAGGTTTTCCAGACTTTTTCCTGTGGTTGATTTCAAGCTTCATAGCATTGTGGTCTGACAGTATGCATGGTATAATTTCAATTTGTAAACTTATGAAGGGCTGTTTGTGACCCAGTATATGATCTATCTTGGAGAATGTTCCATGTGCACTCGAGAAGAAAGTATATTCTGTTGCTTTGGGATGCAGAGTTCTAAATATATCTGTCAAGTCCATCTGATCCAATGTATCATTCAGGGCCCTTGTTTCTTTATTGACCATGTGTCTAGACGATCTATCCATTTCTGTATGTGGGGTGTTAAAGTCCCCAGCAATTACCACATTCTTCTCAATAAGGTTGCTTATGAGTAATTGTTTTATATATTTGGGGGCTCTGGTATTCGGCGCATAGACATTTATAATTGTTAGCTCTTCCTGATGGATAGACCCTGTAACTATTATATAATGCCCTTCTTCATCTCTTGTTACAGCCTTTAATTTAAAGTCTAGTTTGTCTGATATAAGTATGGCTACTCCAGCTTTCTTTTGGCTTCCAGTAGCATGATAAATAGTTCTCCATCCCCTCGCTCTCAATCTGAAGGTGTCCTCAGGTCTAAAATGAGTCTCTTGTAGACAGCAAATAGATGGGTCTTGTTCTTTTATCCATTCTGATACCCTATGTCTTTTGGTTGGCGCATTTAATCCATTTACATTCAGTGTTATTATAGAAAGATATGGGTTTAGAGTCATTGTGATGTCTGTATGTTTTATGATTGTAGTGATGTCTCTGGTACTTTGTCTCACAGGGTCCCCCTTAGGATCTCTTGTAGGGGTGGTTTAGTGGTGACAAATCCCTTCAGTTTTTGTTTGTTTGGGAAGACCTTTATCTCTCCTCCTATTCTAAATGACAGACTTGCTGGATAAAGGATTCTCGGCTGCATATTTTTTCTGTTTAGCACACTGAAGATCTCGTGCCAATTCTTTCTGGCCTGCCAAGTTTCAAAAGAGAGATCGGTCACGAGTCTTATAGGTCTCCCTTTATATGTGAGGGCACGTTTATCCCTTGCTGCTTTCAGAATTTTCTCTTTATCCTTGTATTTTGCCAGTTTCACTATGATATGTCGTGCAGAAGATCGATTCAAGTTACGTCTGAAGGGAGTTCTCTGTGCCTCTTGGATTTCAATGCCTTTTTCCTTCCCCAGTTCAGGGAAGTTCTCAGCTATAATTTCTTCAAGTACCCCTTCAGCACCTTTCCCTCTCTCATCCTCCTCTGGGATACCAATTATGCGTATATTATTTCTTTTTAGTGTATCACTTAGTTCTCTAATTTTCCCCTCATACTCCTGGATTTTTTTTCTCTCTCTTTTTCTCAGCTTCCTCTTTTTCCATAACTTTATCTTCTAGTTCACCTATTCTCTCCTCTGCCTCTTCAATCCGAACTGTCGTCGTTTCCATTTTGTTTTGCATTTCGTTTAAAGCGCTTTTTAGCTCCTCGTGACTGTTCCTTAGTCCCTTGATCTCTGTAGCAAGAGATTCTCTGCTTTCCTCTATACTGTTTTCAAGCCCAGCGACTAATTTTATGACTATTATACTAAATTCACTTTCTGTTATATTATTTAAATCCTTTTTGATCAGTTCATTAGCTGTTGTTATTTCCTGGAGATTCTTCTGAGGGGAATTCTTCCGCCTGGTCATTTTGGATAGTCCCTGGAGTGGTGAGGACCTGAAGGGCACTTCCCCTGTGCTGTGGTGTATAACTGGAGTTGGTGGGCGGGGCCGCAGTCCGACCTGATGTCTGCCCCCAGCCCACCGCTGGGGCCACAGTCAGACTGGTGTGTGCCTTCTCTTCCCCTCTCCTAGGGGTGGGATTCACTGTGGGGTGGCATGGCCCATCTGGGCTACTTGCACACTGCCAGGCTTGTGATGCTGGGGATCTGGCGTATTAGCTGGGGTGGGTAGGCAAGGTGCACGGGGGCAGGAGGGGCAGGCTTAGCTCGCTTCTCCTTAGGTGATCCACTTCAGGAGGGGCCCTGTGGCAGCCGGAGGGAGTCAGATCCGCTGCCAGAGGTTTGGCTCCGCAGAAGCACAGAGTTGGGTGTTTGTGCGGAGCGAGCAAGTTCCCTGGCAGGAACTGGTTCTCTTTGGGATTTTGGCTGGGGGATGGGCGGGGGAGATGGCGCTGGTGAGCGCCTTTGTTCCCCACCAAACTGAGCTCTGTCGTCCGGGGGCTCAGCAGCTCTCCCTCCCTTTGTCCTCCAGCCTTCCCGCTTTCCGAGCAGAGCTGTTAACTTATGACCTCCCAGACGCTAAGTCGCGCTTGCTGTCGGAGCACAGTCCATCAGGCCCCTCCGCTTTTGCCAGCCAGACTAGGGGGCTCTGCTTGGCCGGCAGGCCGCCCCTCTGCCCCGGCTCCCTCCCACCAGTCCGTGGAGCACGCACCACCTCCCCACCCTTTCTACCCTCTTCCGTGGGCCTCTCGTCTGCGCTTGGCTCCAGTGACTCGTTCTGCTAATCCTCTGGCGGTTTTCTGGGTTATTTAGGCAGGTGTAGGTGGAATCTAAGTGATCAGCAGGACGCGCGGTGAGCCCAGAGTCCTCCTCCGCCACCATCTTCCCTCTCTCCTCGCCAAAATAATTTCTCCAGAGTAATTAACAGGCATTATCTACCCAAGGAATGGAACAAATAGGAAGTTCAGGTTCTAAGGAGCTGCCTTGTTTGTGCCAGTGGCCCCACGCTAGCTCTTTATTAATTGCACCACCTGGGATGCTGATAGCGAACTGAGCTTTGGAACATTTCAGGCCTGGCATGGAATGCAGTTTTTACACAAGTGTCTTGTGGTTCAGAAATCCGATTTCACAGCTTATCTTCTGTTAGATGAAAGTGTTTATGGTGTGTCTGGCGCTGGAGTAAGTTCCTGCGGGTGCCCAAGACCAGGGGCCTCCTCTCTCCTCTCATTAATTTGCTGATGCCTAACTGCTCTGATGCAGCGGTGAGATACTGGGGAGAGAGCTAAGATGGGTTCTTAAATCATTTATTGTCAGCCTATCTCCTTTTCATGATAAGGATGGATCGCAGTGGGGTTTGGGAAGTTTGTATTTTCCTTGTTTGTATTTTCTGAACTTCCTGTATTTGTGAGTTGATCTCTCATTACTTTTATAAAATTCTCATCTTGGGAAGATACCACTTTTGAGAAGAACAACCTAGAAGACAGAATTATCCCTTAGAAGCTTGATGATGTGCAAAAAGAAGGAAAATATAGCAACAATGGATAGTACTGCAGAAACAGAAGGTTATCAGGAAATCAGAAAACTGTATCCACATTACAACCACACTACCACTACCACCAGCAGAAGGACATTTTTAAAGAAATTACATTTCACTCTGCCAACAAAAATCCTTTCATAAACTAAGCAACCAAGGAATCAGCCCAAACTTATCACTACTCCATAAAATTATTGTTTTGATGGTTCATGAAAATTCCCAATTCACAACAGAGATAACCAACATTCATAAAAAGCTAGTATGGCTAGAAGGCAAAAATAAAAATAACACATACTAGAAAATAAAATTTAAAAAGCCACAGAGTTAACTTAGTTAGAAATATACATATAGTGGGGTGATATGTGGGAAGCAAATATGGCTAAACATCAACATAGTTGATACTAGGTGGAGGGAATGGTCTTTATTTTATTATTTCAATTTTACTTTATGTTTGAAAAAATTTTTCAATGATAACACGGAGGGAAAAGACACTCCCATAGAATACATAGAGCATGATACTATTTCTATAAAGTTCAAATTCAAGAATAAAACAAAATTTTATTTACTTACATATATAGCTTTATATATTTACATATTTCATATATATTTAATGGTCTACTTGTATTAAATAAAATAGGAATGCAGAATACAATTCATCATAGTGGTTACCTGTGGAAGATGGAAATATATGAAGGAGTATCTAAGTATTTTAAAATTGTTTGTAAACTCTTAATTTGGAGACTGGGTTCATAGATTCCATTATGATATTATGCTTTAAATCTGTACATATATAGCATATAATATGCATGAATCAAGTATTTTTTATTTAGAATTCTAAAGTATGAGGAATAGAAAAGGTAAAATAATACTATATTTGATGGTCTAAGCAGGAATCTCAAAGGATCCCCTGATAAATTATTAGGCTTTATAAGCCTAATATTGTGGTTGATTAATGCAAAATAAATACAAACAAAACATTCAATTTCATTTCGATACATCAACCGTAAACACTTAGAAAAGTGTTCAAAGGCAAAACTGGAACAATTTCAACAACAAAATAAGGTAGTATTGGATTTGTAACTGAAAGTATAAATTGATAATATGAATCTGTTTTGATATAAATAAATGACTAAATAAATAATGATGGATAGAAGAAAAATTCTCCATAGAGTTTCAATCAATTTATGTAGATATTCCAACCTCTAGGAGGTAGAGGATAACTTCCCACTCCATATTTGTGGGATGTACATTTTGACTTCCCTCCAGAGAATAGAGAGCACAGACAAGGGACGAGAGGGAGTAACTTTACAGCAGAGAAAGCTGACAAACACAATTTCAACCACGTGATCAAGGTCAACATTAACAGTGACAAGTCACACTAGTAGTGTGTACATTTTATTGTTGTTGCAATAAAAGTATCCCTTTACTTCTGTGAGTTTCCTCCCCCAAATCCATAATCCCAGTCTAATAATGAAGAAGAAAAAAAGAAACCATTAGACAGGTCCCAAATGAGGGATGTCCTACAAAATTCCTCACCAGTACTCCTCAAAACTGTCAATATCATGAAAAAAAATAAAATCTGAGAAAAATGTCACAGCTAAGAGGAACCAAAGGAAACATAACTACTAAATATAATGTAGAATTCTGGACTGGTTCACAGAAGAAAAAAAAATAACACTACGTTAGAAAAAAAAGGAATCCTGAAAATGTCAGAGACTTTAGTTAATGGTAATATTTGGTACTTATTAATGATAATATTTATTCATTATTGTAAAATACCATACTAATATATGTTGCTAATAACTAGGGAAAGCACATGCAGCGTATGTGAAATTCTCTATATTGTCTTTATAATTTTTCTGTAAATCCAAAACCATTCTAAAGGATTGACTTTTTTTAAAGGAGGGAAAGTATATAATTTTCTTATAACAAATTCTGGACTTTTTACTCAACTTCTCAAGACAGTTCAAGAAGTATCACTAATGGTCATTTTTACCTTTTAAAAGCAAAATGTTACCTTTTGCAAGAGTACTTGCACTTTAATACTGGCTTCTAATTATTGGTTTAAGATTTCACACTTTTGAAAGGACTTGGAGCATTTTTTCATGGCATGTAATAATAAGCATATCAATAAATATATTAATATTCATCTGCTTAGCTTACTTGATTACCATACATTATATTCATGAAATTAGCCTTCAGAATTCATTGTTGAATATTAGTGTAGCAGGATAATCACTTCTCACACTCCAAATAGTTTACTTGTCTCAGTGTAGCCTAATGTTTCATTCCACCCTATATTTCTTATTTATTGTTTTCTCAGGCCTTGTTCATAGTGTCAATGTTCTGTACTAATCTCTCTCTCCACCCCACCCCACCCCCCACCCCCGCCATCCTCAGATACTGCGAAGAATGTTTATTCTTTGGAAGAGAAAATGATTGGAAAGTACATGATTGTAATGAGTATCACAGGCTTTATTTGCCTTCTCTTGCTTTTCTTTTTGGACACTACTTTGTGGAAGCTAAGAACATTTCTCAGTCAATATGTTTACTTTGGTATCTATAAGACATTCAGGAAGGTAAGTAATTAAGCATGATCCTTAAGAATAACTCCAAGAAAAGGGAACATTAAGCCTGAAAAGCATGTATCTATATATGACTATCTCAGGGTAAAAGAAAATCTATGTTCACAGAAATATGTTTTCTTAAATAAAACTCATTGAGGTTTAATTTACCTACAATAAACTGTATTTGTTTTTATTGTTTCAAAGCACCAAATTTTGTGTTTACTAATTTCCTTTATTGTTGACTATTTTCTCTTTCATTGATATTTTTGGTCTTTATTTAAAAATTTTTCTTCCTGCTGCTTGCTTTTGGCTTACTTCTCTCCTTCTAGCTTCTTTATGGAAAGACTGAAATTACAGGTTTTAGGTCTCTCTCCTTTAATAACACAAAGATTTAAAGCAAAACATTTCCCTGCAAACACTCCTTTAGATGTACTCTGAAAAAATTTGATTTTGTACATTTTTGTTATCATTCAAATGTTTTAAGTATTTTTTAAATTTCCTATACGATTTCTTTTTTGATGCATGGATTACTTTAAAAGTCTGTAAATAAATGTAAAAATATTTGGAAAGTTTCTAGATATATTGTTATTGATCCCTAGTTTAATTCCTTTGTGGTTAAAAAACATACTCTGTAGTGAATTTTTTTAAAAACCATTGATAATTGCTGTATATGGCTCAGCATGTGACCAATATCGGTATTGTGCCATGTACATGTGAAATAAATGTGTACATTTGTTAGTTGTAATGTTCTATAAATATCAATTAGGTTATGATGGTTGATAGGATTGCTGTACACCTAGTCTCTAGCTGATATATTTTTGTCAGATTTATTTTTCAATTGCTAAGAAGAGTGTAAAATCTCCAATCCCAGTTGTAGGCTTATTTCTCCCCTTTAATTCAGTCATTTTAAAAAGTATATTTTGAATCTCTATCATTAAGCCAATAGACATTTATTATTTTATGTCTTTCTGATTAATTAAATTCTAGAATATCTGGTAATGACATATATCTCTGGTACTATTTTTTTAAGCCTATTTTTTTTTGTCTTAAAGTCTATTTCCTATGACATTAATATGGCACCTTCAGTCTTGTACTTACTTTCTCATGGTATGCCATTTTACATACACTTATTTTCACTGTATTTATTCTCACTGTAAACAGCATATAGTTACATCCTAATTTTTTATCCATTCTGATAATCTCTGCCTTTTCAATATGAGCATTTAGCCCTTCATTGATAAGTTTGTATTTCCACCTACCACATACATATATGATTTGTTTTCTGTTTGTCCCTTCAGATTTTTGTTTCACTGCTTTCCCATTTCTGCTTTTCCTTTGATTACTTGAACATAGTTAGAATTCCACTTTAATTTTTCAATTCACTCTTTAGCTATAGTTTCATACTTATGTTTAATAATTGGTACAGGGTTTACAAAATAATACGTAGTTCTTTTTTCAATATGAGCATTTAGCCCTTCGTTGATAAGTTTGTATATTTTATCTACCACATACATATATGATTTGTTTTCTGTTTGTCCCTTCAGATTTTTGTTTCACTGCTTTCCCATTTCTGCTTTTCCTTGGATTATTTGAATATATTTAGAATTCCACTTTAATTTTTCAATTCACTCTTTAGCTATACTTCCATACTTATGTTTAATGATTGGTGCGGGGTTTACAAAATAATATATAGTTCTTTTTTCATAGTCTGTTTAGAGTTAATATTGTAAAATGTAGAAAATGTGAAAGCATAATTTCTGTTTCTATCCCTCACTGTTTTTAATGCTATAGTTGGTGTATGTCTTACATCTATATATGTCATTATATAATTAACCATGAAAAATAATACTATATTTTGCCTTAAAACAGCATGTATTTCAAAGTAAGTAATAGAAAAAAATGATTTTATATTCACCTAGATATTTACAATCTCTGGTGCTGTTCATTCTTTCCTGAATATATGAGTTTCCCTCTGCTATGGTTTTCCTTTAGACCAAAAACTTACTTAAGCATTTATTTTAGTTAAGAACTAGAGAAGACCTATGTCTTCTTTTATCTGAAAATATCTTTATTTGTGGAGTATATTTTTGCTTTCATTAGAAGTCTGGGTTGGGGCGCCTGGGTGGCGCAGTCGGTTAAGCATCCGACTTCAGCCAGGTCACAATCTCGCGGTCCGTGAGTTCGAGCCCCGCGTCAGGCTCTGGGCTGAGGGCTCAGAGCCTGGAGCCTGTTTCTGATTCTGTGTCTCCCTCTCTCTCTGCCCCTCCCCGTTCATGCTCTGTCTCTCTCTGTCCCAAAAAAAAAAAAAATAAACGTTGAAAAAAATTTTTTGAAAAAAAAAAAAAAAGTCTGGGTTGATAATGTTTTTTTTTCTGGGCACTCTATATGTAATATCATTTAACTGTCTTCTGGTTTCTTTTATTTCAATTACGAAGAGGTAGTCATTCAAACTGCCTTCTCTTTTATGTAATGCACTGTTTTTCTTTGGCTGTTTTATTTACAAGTTTCTCATTATCTTTGGTTTCCACCAATTTGACTATTATGTACTAAGGCATAAACCAACTTAGCTAAGCCAGAACTTTATTTTCCAGAATCCCCTTCCCTGTATCATCCCAATTTAGAGTTGTTACGGAAGGAGATTCACATGAGGTTTTGAAGGCAGAATTGAAGGAGACTTAGACTCAGTCTTACAGCAGCATATCTCTCTTCTTAACTTGTCCACTCCAACCTATACTAGCAGCTGTGCATAATGCCACTAAAAAGAGTATCATCTAACATAACTCTAGTCACAATTATTTACTTAGGATAAGTCAGGGAATGGCAATGTCATTTCCCATGATTAGATACTTTTTTTTCCAAATACTTGTTTGTTGTATTGCCGTGTTTAAAAAACAAAGTAACGAATATCGAACAATTCATTTTACTGCATTTTGCCTGTACATGTTTATATTTTATTTATTTTTATTAAGTTTTAAATTTTTAATGTTTATTTATTTTTGAGAGAGAGACAGAGCATGAGTGGGGGAGGAGCAGACAGAGAGGGAGACACAGAATCCAAAGCAGGCTCCAGACTCTGACCTGTCAGCACAGAGCCCAACGAGTGGCTCGAACTCACAGACCACGAGATCATGACGTGAGCCGAAGTCATACGCTCAACTGACTGAGCCACCCAGGCGCCCCATATTTTTACTAAGTTTTAAATTTTAATTCCAGTATAGTAAACATAAAATGTTATATTAGTTTCAGGTGCACAATAGAGTGATTCAAAAAATTTTATGTATTACTCAGTGCTTATCATAAGTGTACATTTTTTTAATGTTTGTTTGTTTGTTTATAGAAAGAATGTGCAGGTGGGGAGGGGCAGAGAGATAGAATCCCAAGCAGTCCCCATGCTTTGAGTGCAGAGCCCAACCCTAAAAACTGTGAGATCATGACCTGAGCTGAAATCAAGAGCTGGACACTTAACTGACTGAGCCACCCAGGCCCCCCTACCTTGAAGCATCTTTACGGGCGCCTGGGTGGCTCAGTCGGTTGAGCCTCCGACTTTGGCTCAGGTCATGATCTCGCAGTCCGTGAGTTCGAGCCCTGCGTCAGGCTCTGTGCTGACAGCTCAGAGCCTGGAGCCTGTTTCCGATTCTGTGTCTCCCTCTCTCTCTGACCCTCCCCCATTCATGCTGTCTCTCCCTGTCTCAAAAATAAATAAACGTTAAAAAAATAAAATTTTTAAAAAAAGAAGCATCTTTAGCAGGATAAGTGTACTCTTAATCCCCTTCACCTCTTTCACACATACCCTCCACCAATCTCCCCTCTGACAACCACCAGTTTGTTCTCTATAGTTAAGAGTTTCTTGGTCAGCTTGTTCATTTCTCTCTCTCTTTCTTTATTTTGTTTCTTAAATTCCACATATCAGTGAAATCATATGGTATTTGTTTTTTTCTGACTGAGTTATTACAATTAGCATTATACTCTCTAGCTTCATCCATATTTTTACAAGTGGCAAGATTCCTTTCTTATTTATAGCTGAGTAATATATATATATATATAATATATATATTACTCAGCTATAAATATATATATATACTTATATATATATAAGCTATAAATATATAGCTTAATATAAATATATATATATTACTCAGCTATAAATATATATATATACTTATATATATAAGCTATAAATATATATATATACTTATATATATATAAATATATATATATATATACTTCTTTATCCATTTATCCATATAGATGTACATATATAAAAGTTATATGTATATATACATGTATAAATATTATATATGTGTGTGTTCATACAGATATAAAAGCTTTATATATAAATATATATGTTTTATATAAACATATATAAAACTTCTTTATCCATTCCTCAGTTCATCTCTCCATATTTTGGCTATTATAAATAATGCTACAATAAATGTAGCTGTGTATGTATCCCTTTGAATCTGTGTTTTTGTATTCTTTGGGCAAATACTCAGTAGTGCAATTGTTGGATCATAGGGTAGTTCTATTGGTAACATTTTCAGGAACCGCCATACTGCTTTCCACAATGGCTGCACCACTGTGCATTCCAACCAAGAGTACACAAGAGTTTCTTTTTATCCACATGCTTGCCAACAGCTGTTGTTTCTTGTGCTGTTGATTTTAGTCAGGTGTTACTCTTGTTGGGAATCTCTTATAAGTGACAAATGTTTTTCTCCTGGTGATTTCAAGATTGCCTCCTTGCCTTTGGCTTTCAGCAATTTTTCTGTGTACAGATATATTTGTATTTATTGTAGTTGGTATTCACTAAGCGGTGGATGTGTATAATGTTTTCCATGAAATTTGGGGAGTTTCAGCCATTTCTTTAAATATTTTTCTGCTTACTTCTCTCTTTTCCATTTGACATTCCCATTATGCATATATTGATGCACTAAATTGTATCCCAAATTTCTCTGAAGCTTTGTTCATTTTTCTTGATTGGTTTTTTCTCCATCTTCAGGTACCTCTTTGTATCTATCTACAAGTTTTCTAATTCATTTTTCTACCAGTTCAAATTTGCTATTGAGCCCTTCTAGTGAGTTTTTCATTTTAGTTATTATAATTTTCAGCTCCAGAACTTCCACTTGATTCTTTTTTTAAATTTCTATCTTGTTATCATTAATCTTGATTTGAAAAAAACATTGTCATAATACTTCCCTTTACTCCTTCAAGCATGGTTTCCTTTCCTTTGAAAATATTTATAATGGCTACTTTGAAAGTCTTTAAAATCTTTGTCTGTTAAATCTTGCATCTGGTCATTTTCATTTTCATAGGCAGTTACTATTGTTTGCTCTTTTTCCTGTGTATGGAACACAGTTTCCTGTTTCTTTTATCTCATAATTTTTGCTGAACTTTGGATATTTTATTTATTTGTTTGTTTACTTATTTATTTTAGAAAGAGGTCTTTTTTATTTTAGATAGAGAGAGTGGGAGAATGCAGAGGGAGAGAGAGAGAGAGAGAGAGAGAGAGAGGGAGAGAGAATCTTAAGCAGGCTCCACACTCAGCATGCAGCCTGATGTGGGACTCAATCCCACAACCCTGGGATCATGACATGAGCTGAAATTAAGAGTCAGACCCTCAGCCAACTCAGCCACCCAGGCACCCCTGAATATTTTAAATGTGTATTGGTTCTCTAGGTATTGTTCTTTCCTAGGGAACTTTTGTCATTTGCTAGTTTGTTTAAGTGACTGGCTGGGATGTTTTTGTGAAGTCTATTTTCCTTGTAGTGTGAAGCATCTGATATTATTCCTCAGAGGATGCAGACCTGGGCATGGGGGCAATAACCCTGGAATGACTGTAGTTTTAAGGTCTCTCTTTGTCTCTTTCCATATCCACACCCAACTGTTAAGCTCCACTAACTGCTGGCTGATTTTTGTATTTCAACAATGTGTTCTCCTAACACATAAATTGCTCTATTGATAGATCCATTAAATTTGAGCTTCTTTGCAGAAATAGCTTGAGGTCAGTATTCAAGATTTGTTTCACCCAGGAGGGCTTTTCATGGCTGTCTCTTTCCCTGTTTCTTTCTAGTAGAGTAGCTAGCCTATGGTTAATTTATATATCTAATGAAGCTACCAGTCATGTCTTAATTGCTTTACACAAAACCACCATTGTTTTGAGAGTATCTTTAGGCTCGAACTTCTCTACCCTGTTTCGAATGAAGGCAGTTCTATGGGCGAGAATATATGAGCTCTCTGTTTTACAACCTAACTCTATCCCTGGGTAAAATTTCTGAGCCATGGCTCCAAAGTTGAGGACAGAAACAGTGGTATGCTTCTTTCTTGAGTGATATCACTGTTTCAGGAGCTGGGTCCTCAGTAGGGAACAGTGGTCTCTGGTCTTGTTGGCTTACCTCTCCCAGCATGAAGCCTCTGCCCTAAGAATGAACTAGAGTCCACATTACACCCAACGTAGAGGATCCTCCACTCCCTGTGTGGAGAATAGGTGGGAGAAGGGAACCCCAAATTCCCGTTTACACTCACCCAGAACATAGCCTCTGCAAAATGAGAAATGCTGATATCCTGTGTCTCCCAGAATTTACTTGGCCTTCAATTGTAAAGGTGAGGGAAGGGGAGGCTTTGTTTTCATAGCTGCACCTGCCTGAAGTGAAGTTCTTTTCTGAGCAATAGGAAGGGAGGGAGAGAGTGGGTTATGATCCAATGCCACAGGATTTCCCCGTTCTTACCAAGTTTAGTAGATTTATTGAATAAATTTTTCTTAATTTGCTATATGCCCTTAGGATCATTTCCAGAACCTTTAAATGACTATTATTTAGATAATTTTCACCAGTTTCACTAGGGCACATGTCCACATATCTCCTCAAATTGACATTCTGTTAGTTGTAAAATATTTCAGGGTGAAGTCCTACTGATTTTTTCCTTTCCCTCATAGAGAAAGAGTTATTCTTCTTTAGGCTTTCACTGTTGAACATGCTGTACTTGTAATAAATCACACTTGATTGATCTCAGTTGTGGCTGCAGTTTTTCCTGAGGTGTCCAGTTCTGGAAAAAACAACATGCTATGTAATCCTAATTTTTTAAAGTTGTGTAAATAAAAATGAATATGTTCTGAATTGATTGGAAAAAACAGTCTGTAAAATTATGCCAAATTTCTGTTGTACCATCTTGATATCAGTTTCCTAAAGCTACTTGGTCTAGTCAAGAATAATAAAGAGCAATGTTATCTTGTAATATTTATCATTCAAATATAGGCCATAGGGTCCAGGCATTTCTTAGGGAAAGTCTAGTTAAGCCTTGCTGATTTTCTTCCTTCTATTCCGGATTAATTTTGGAAAAAGTTATTCATTATTTAGAATTCATGGCTGTTTTTTAGAATTTCCATTCCTCTTGGGATGATTTCCTTCTTAAAGATCCAAGTTATAAAAATCACTTCTCTGAATGCTTAAAAGAAATTCTGTCTTTTAAAAAAATAGCATATGATTTAATTGACATGTAGAATTAAGAAACAAAACAAGTGAATATAGTGGGGTCGGGGGGAGAGAAAGAGGCAAACCAAGAAACAAACTCTTAACTATAGAGAACAAACCGATGGTTACCAGAGGGGAGGGGAGTGTGGAGATGGGTTAAAAAGGTGATGGGGATTTAGGTGTGCACTTGTTGTGATGAGCACCAGATGCTGTATGGAAGTATTGAATCACGATATTGTGTCCCTGAAACTAATATTACATTGTATGTTAACTAACTGGAATTTAAGTAAAAACTTAAAAAAATAAATTCTCTATTTTAAAGATTTAAAGTACATATTGTAGCATGTTAATTCATAATATTTCTACTATGTGGATGACTTTTCCTTCTCTAATCTCCGCCATCATTCTCCCGACAAACTATTTATTATTCAAAACTCAGTCGAGTTGTATACGATGCTGAGGTGATATTCAAAGACTTCATGGAATTACTAAAATAAATCTTTGTTAACATCTTTGAGATTATCCCCAGTTTAGCTTTCATAAAACCACCCACTCTAGACCAGACACCTAAATAGAATTTACTTTTATGATTCTTGTTTTGAAAATATAGGAAAAAGTGTCCAAGGAACTATCTGGAGAATCCGATGATGAAGATGTACAAAATGAAAGACAGAGAATCCTGGGGCAGCCTAGGGAGTTGCTGAATTCTGCAGTACTTATTAAGGAACTCACAAAGGTAACTGGCCAATATATGCTGGCTTCATTTATCCCTAAGAACATGTCATTGGTGTCTGGGACACACTGTGGTTTGTCAGAATCTATGAGTATTTTTCCAAGTGTAATAGAAAAGTTCTTGTAAAACTGTCTGAAGTAGTGGTCCATAGAGATCTGAGAAATTTATTATATTTGATTTTCAAATATTCTTTACTATATTGTGTTTTCTGGCTTTTTTTTAGATGTATTTTAAGTATCCAGTCATTCTGGCTGTGAAAAATATCTCTGTTACAATCCAAAAGGGAGAGTGCTTTGGATTGCTTGGATTCAATGGAGCTGGAAAAACTACTACCTTCAAAATTTTGACTGGAGAGGAGACTGTTACCTCTGGGGATGTGTTCCTTGAGCAATTTAGCGTCACTAAAAGGCTCCAAAAAGTAAGACATTATTACAGTCTAAGATATAAGAAGTTTGATGACTTGAGGTACAGGTAATGGGCAGATGCTGAAGATAATAGATGGCCATCATGAGAGACATTGATATTGATACTCTTGGCTCAGTAAGTTCTGGAGAGAGAAATAAATTTTTGAGGATAGGCAACAAGAGCAGAATCTAAGACATGAGTATCTTTTGTGTTCTTTGAAAATGTTAGATTAAAAGGCAAGCTCTATCAATAGTACATCTAATATATGCCAGACAAGGTACTGTAAGGAAGGAAAGACTGGGCAGAAGATGCAGTTCACATATAAGTGCAGTTCACTTATAATTGAGGTCTTCATGCACATGAGAGTTCTGGAACAGGATGGCCTTTCCAAGTGGTCCCAAATCAAAGCAAGATAGCCGTCTTTTGTATCTCTGAATCAGCCAGTCATTGGTTTACATGCCACCTGGGAAAGAGTGAATAATCTTGGGGAAAAGCTAAGTGGGGGAAAAATTCAAGAAGAAAATGGTCAAAGGTTTCAAACTTCAGAAAGTCTCAGGCAACGTAAAGCCTGAATAGTGCATATTGGATTTTTTTAAGTTTACTTATTTTGAGAGAGAGAACGAGAGAGAGACAGAGAGACAGAGAGAGGAGATAGAAAATCCTAAGCAGACTCCATGGTGTCAGCACAGAGCCTGATGCGGGGCTCAAACTCACAAACCGTGAGCTGAAATCAAGAGGCAGACACTTAACTGACTGAGCCACCCAGACACCTGTATATTGGATTTAGCAACTAGAACTTCACTGATGCAGTTAGCAAGAACTATTGTACTATGGTCAGTTGGGTGGTAGTAATGGGAGCCTGAATGGTGCATTTCTTTCCTCTTTAGTTCACAGGACATTGTCATTATGACATCAGGAAGATGGGGTTGTGGGAGTCTGCATGCTCTAAGATGAATAGTATTCTAGTAACAGAGGTGAAGCTAAGAATTTGGATTATACTTTGAAGAAAGTTAGTTTTTTTTTTCAGAAATTAGAACACTTTATTATAAATATTTCCAGAATATAAACTGATTTTATATCAAGACTCTTTGAAACTTTTAAAACTATATGTAACCTTAGCTTATTATTATTATAATGCATTTCATTTTCCACTTTGCAATCTAGAAAATACACTGCAAGTTAGGTCTAACAAAGGAAAAAAAATCAGTCTAAATTGTGTCAAAGAGAAAACTAATGAATATAAAAATATCCCACCCAAAACTAAACAAACCTAATCAAGAAATAGATTCTGCAAAGCCCGTTAATACTTCAATTTAAAATAAGTGACCTCCCAAGGGAAAAATACTTCTACTATCATAGCAATTTGATGAGTAAGAGCAGTGCCACTCTCATTAAGGAAAATTACATTATATAGAAGAAAAACGTAGGGATGCTTTCAGGAAATGAGGAAAAGTAATTTCCATGCTGGAGAGTAACCACATTAAATACTTCCAGTTCACTTGGCCTGTTGTTAGAAATTAAAGTACCTGTTCACATGAAAAAATCGATATGAACATGGACATCATAAAACCAAGCTCCTCAACTATTTTTTCAATTTAACCTCAGGAGAACCAACTCAGGATCTTCAAAATCCAAGGATAGACTGGTCCCAAAGCATTTCTTCCTCTGTCCTCTCTTTACCTTGTTCCTTTTTCTCTTTTCTATGCTTACATTCCTCTTTCTTAGAGGCCACATCTCAGCCTTTTTTCTCCTTTCGATTCTTAAGCTTTTCTGTACTGACCCTGACTGTTTCCATTTGTGTTTCATTTCTTTGCAAGTTCTTGTGTTTGTCTAAATCTATTTCCTCACAACCTTTTTTCCTCTTATGCTTGGGCCGCTCCTCCTCTGCTTTTTCTCTGGCTTCCTCTGGGTGCCTTTTCCCCTGCTGATGTATCTGTTTATGGCTGGCACTGTTTTCTGAGGAGAGACGCTTGTAAACTCCAGATTCCACACTGTATGGGCGACGGTTATACCCTTGCTGACTAAGGTTCAGGGGTCCTGGTTTTTCTGAGAAACAGTCCCTGGTGAACTGGCAGTAGCTCAGAGAGTCTAGTCTTAGCCTGCTGTCATGAGCTGGTAGCCACTGAGGTAACCAGTTTTCCACCTTTAGTGAAATAGAGCATGATCTCGGGTAGGTCTGGACAGTCTCAGATAAGAGTCTGTGATCAAACATTCTATGCCTCGGTCTGTAATCAACCTCTTCTTTGTACCCACAAGTTTCCAAACAGTCCTCTCTCATCTTTCTGAAACAAGTCTTTGGCTCTACGCCTCTGGCTTTCTGCACTTTGATATAATCTTCAAGTTCATCTTGAAAAGAGTCATATGTCTTCTTTGAATGCTTCATTAGGTTGACAACAAGGGGTTCTCTTTATAAGGCTGGGAACTTGGTGAAGAAATCTGATCATATTCCCCCATTAATTGCTTCAGTTTTCTAGCATGGACTTTCCCCAAATGGTAAGACTGTGCAACAACCAGGAAGCTTCTCTGAGGCAGGGGCGGGCGTCTACAACTACTGTCCCCCTCCCCACCAACGCCACTGGCCAGCCGGGGGATAGGCGGGGGTGGAGGTGGCGGAGAGGCAGGGACAGGCGCTGAGAAAGTCAGTTTTGAAGCAAAGAAAGTTCACTTGTGAGAAGTTTGAGAAACATTCACTCAAAGTTGTGGGAATGAAATAGGAGATATTTAAATAACTTGACCACATTTACACTTGAAGGGAAGAAATTGAAATAGAGAAAGAAGTGATACATGATAAAAGGAAGTGAGTGGGTTCTTCCAGGTGGTCCTTGGGGTCAGAGATTTCAAAATTCCCAGCAGGAAGTGATGAGGTTCTTAAAAAAATAGAAATGGAAATGTCATATGATCTGGAAATTTCACTACTGAGTACTTACCCAAAGAAAACAAAAACACTAATTCAAAAAGATATATGCATGCACCCCTATGTTTATTGCAGAATTTACAGTAGTCAAGATACAGAAGTAACCTAAGTGTCCATTGATAGATGAAGGGATAAAGAAGATGTATATACAATGGAATATCACTTAGCCATAAAAAATGTTATCTTGCCATTTGCAACAACATGGATGGACGTAATGGTATTATTCTAAGTGAAATAAGTTATACAGAGAGAGAAAAATACCATGTGATTTTACTTATACGTGGAATCTAAAAAAACAAATGAACAAACAGAAACAGAAACAGACTCTAGATACAGAGAACAAACTGGGGGTTTTCAAGAGGGAAACAGGTAGAAGGATGGACAAAATAAATGAAAGGGATTAAGAGGTACAAACTTCCAGTTATAAAATAAATAAGTCATGAGGATGATAAACATAGCATAGGGGATATAGTCAATAATATTATAATAATATTGTCTAGTGACAGATGGTAACTATACATATGGTGAGCCCTGCATAATGTATAGAACTTAATCACTATGTTGTACACCTAAAACTAATATAATATTGTATGTCAAACATACTTCAATAATAAGATTTAAAGAAAATAAGTAAAAGTGGGGTGCTGAAGTCTCCAACTCATATTTTTCAGTTGTTTATTTCTCCCTTCAAATCTATTATTGTTATCTTCATATACTTTAGAGCTCTGATGTTTGGTGCATATATGTGTATAATTGCTATATTTTCATGGTAAATTGATCCTTTTATCAATATATAATACTGTATTTGTTCTTGTAGCAGTTATTGACTTTGTCTATTTTCTCTAATAATAGTATAGCCATTCAGCTCTTTTGGGCACTATTTTCATGAATTTTTTTTCCTATCCTTTTACTGTCAACCTATTTGTGTCCTCAAACCTAAGTGAGTCTGACTAGATAACATATATTTGGATCATGTTTGTTTTTTTAAATTCATTTTGCCAATCTATGCCTTTTGATTGGGGAATTACATTTAGAGAAATTACTGATAGAGAAAGACTTACTTTTTCCATTTGTTGTTTACCATATCTCTTATTGATGTTTTTTGCCCCTGATTTCCTCCATTAATGCTTTACATTGTGTTTAGTTGATTTTTTTGTAGTTACATGTTTTGATACACTTATTTACTTTTGTGTATATTGTACAGATATTTTCTTTGTGGTTACCATTGGGGTTTCATCTAATAGCGTAAAGTTGTAACGATCTATTTTGAATTGATACCAACTGAATTTCAATCACACACAGAACTCTATTTCTGTACACCACTGTTCCCATGTCCACACCTTGTCATTGTTGTCAAAAATTACATCTTTATGGCACAAAAACAGACACACAGACCAATGGAATAGAATAGAAACCCCAGAACTAGACCCACAAACGTATGGCCAACTCATCTTTGACAAAGCAGGAAAGAACATCCAATGGAAAAAAGACAGTCTCTTTAACAAATGGTGCTGGGAGAACTGGACAGCAACATGCAGAAGGTTGAAACTAGACCACTTTCTCACACCATTCACAAAAATAAACTCAAAATGGATAAAGGACCGGAATGTGAGACAGGAAACCATCAAAACCTTAGAGGAGAAAGCAGGAAAAGACCTCTCTGACCTCAGCCGTAGCAATCTCTTACTCGCCACATCCCCAAAGGCAAGGGAATTAAAAGCAAAAGTGAATTACTGGGACCTTATGAAGATAAAAAGCTTCTGCACAGCAAAGGAAACAACCAACAAAACTAAAAGGCAACCAACAGAATGGGAAAAGATATTTGCAAATGACATATCAGACAAAGGGCTAGTATCCAAAATCTATAAAGAGCTCACCAAACTCCACACCCGAAAAACAAATAACCCAGTGAAGAAATGGGCAGAAAACATGAATAGACACTTCTCTAAAGAAGACATCCGGATGGCCAACAGGCACATGAAAAGATGTTCAACGTCGCTCCTTATCAGGGAAATACAAATCAAAAGCACACTCAGATATCACCTCACGCCAGTCAGAGTGGCCAAAATGAACAAATCAGGAGACTATAGATGCTGGAGAGGATGTGGAGAAACGGGAACCCTCTTGCACTGTTGGTGGGAATGCAAATTGGTGCAGCCACTCTGGAAAGCAGTGTGGAGGTTCCTCAGAAAATGAAAAATAGACCTACCCTATGACCCAGCAATAGCACTGCTAGGAATTTATCCAAGGGATACAGGAGTACTGATGCATAGGGGCACTTGTACCCCAATGTTTATAGCAGCACTCTCAACAATAGCCAAATGATGGAAAGAGCCTAAATGTCCATCAACTGATGAATGGATAAAGAAATTGTGGTTTATATACACAATGGAATACTACGTGGCAATGAGAAAAAATGAAATCTGGCCCTTTGTAGCAACGTGGTTGGAACTGGAGAGTGTGATGCTAAGTGAAATAAGCCATACAGAGAAAGACAGATACCATATGGATTCACTCTTATGTGGATCCTGAAAAACTTAACAGAAACCATGGGGGAGGGGAAGGAAAAAAAAAAAGAGGTTAGAGTGGGAGAGAGCCAAAGCATAAGAGACTGTTAAAAACTGAGACCAAACTGAGGGTTGATGGGGGGTGGGAGGGAGGGGAGGGTGGGTGATGGGAATTGAGGAGGGCACCTTTTGGGATGAGCACTGGGTGTTGTATGGAAACCAATTTGACAATAAATTTCATATATTAAAAAAAATTACATCTTTATACTTTGTGTACCATTAAAAATTATTTTATGCATTTGCCTTTTAGATATTGTATAAAATAAATAGTTGAGTCATAAATCAAAAGTATAATAATTCTGGTTTTTATATGTGTCAGAGGACTTTGCTTTACCAGAGATCTTTATCTCTTCATATGGCTTTAATTTACTGTCTAGTGTCCTTTAATGTCCATGTAAAGGATTGTTTTTAGCATTTATTGTAGGGTAGATCTGTTGGTAATGAACCCCCTTATCTTTTATTTATCAGGGAATTTCTTATTTTCTATTTTTGAAGGACACAATTCTTGCTATAGAATTCTTGGTTGATGTTTTTTCTTACTTTAAATATATCATCCCACTACTTTCTAGTCTAGGAAGTTTCTGCTGAGAAGTCTACTGATGTTCATATTGAGAATCCTTTATATATGATAAATTGCTCTTGCTTGCTGCTTTCAAGATTACATCTTTGTTTTAGTCTTTTGACAGTTTGATTAAAATGTGTCTTATTGTAAGTATCTTAGGGTTTTCCTACTTGAAGTCTGTAAGTGTCTTGAATTTGTAAATCCATATATTTTGTTAAACTTCAGAAGTTTTTTCTAATAACCTTTCTTCCCATTTCTGTCTCTCTTCTCCTGGGAATCCCATGTGTATATGCTGCTGTGTTTGATGATGTAGAATAAGCCCCTTCTTTTTTCTTTCTGCTACCCATACTTAATAATTTCAAGTCTCCTATATTCAAGTTCACTGATTCTTTCTTCTTCCTGATCAAACTCCTCTTGAACACTTGTAGTGAATTTTTAAATTCATTCATTATATTTTTCAGGTCCAGAATTTCTCTTTTTTTTTTAAATTATTTCTTCCTCTTTGTTGATATTCTCCTTTTGTTCATTTATCATTTTCATAATTTTCTTTAGTTTCCTTTAGTTCTTTCAGCATATCGAAGACAATTATTTTAAAGTCTTTATCAAGTAAGTCATAGCTGTGCTACTTCTGGAGCAGTTTCTGCCAATTTATTTTATTCTATTCTTTGGGCCTTATATTCATGTTTATTTGTATGTCTTTTTGAAAATTGGGCTGTTGACAAAGCAGCCACCTCTCCTAGTCTTTGCCAACTGGCTCTGTGCTGAGGCAGTCCTTCACTATTTAGCTGACTGTGTTCTGAACTTGGATATCAGCTTTAGGTGAAGGCTTATGATAGATATTCTATGTCTTTTCTGTGTGTGCATCTTGTCTGCTTGTTCATGTGGCTTTTTGTATTCTTCCAGGAGTCTGCAGGTCTATAGTCCTCCTGCAGCTTTCATGAACAGTACCCTCCAGTTTTTTGCCCAAGCAAAACAAACACCAATCTTCAGGCAGTCCCCAGCCAGGTTAGATTTACTCAACTCCCTCTCATTTGGGAGAAGTAATAGGGAACTGGGCTGCTGCCTCCTCCGACCAAGACTGTTCTGCAACAGGGAGGGTTTGGGCAAGGATGAGTAAAAATGCCACCAAATATCTTACTATTTTGAAGATGGCTTTTTCTTAATTAAATATTCACTTGGTTGCTGTAGGCTTCAACAGTTTTTCAGAGCTCCTATAAGGATATTTTAGTCCCTTTCTGATTGTTTTTTGAGGTTTCCATGGAAAACAAGGGCTTAGAGCTTCCCAGGTGGACATTTTTCTGATTTACTCTTTTTAGCATTGTTTTGTAATTCTACCCCTAAACTCCTTTACAGTTTTATTTATTTCCTTATAACAACTCCTCCTACTCCTCCCCTTCCCCTCCTCCTCCTTTCTCCTCTTTCTCCTTCTCCTCCTCCTTTGTCACGTTATTATTATTTGTACATTGTGGGTTTTATTTATACTGTTCATGGGATCTTTTTTTTCTGACATAAGTTGCTAGTATTCAGGAATGCTATTGAATTTTTATATGCTGATATTATTATCCAGAAACCTATATGAACTAATTCTCTAATTAGTTTTCAGTTTATCTACAGATTAGCTTGGCTTTTCTATGTAGGTAGTTTTATCATCTAAAAATAATGAGAGTTTTTCTTCCTTTCCCATTGTCATTCTTCATTTATTGTGCTATTGCATAAAGTGGGACCACCAGTACAATGTTGAATACTGGCAATGATGATAAATATCTTTTTTTTGCCCCTGCCTTTGCATGGAATACTTCTAAATTTCTACTACTATATATTATATTTGACTACCCTTTGTCAGTTTAAGAAAATTCATTTCGGGGCGCCTGGGTGGCGCAGTCGGTTAAGCGTCCGATTTCAGCCAGGTCACGATCTCGCGGTCCGTGA
Organism: Lynx canadensis; assembly: GCF_007474595.2. Lineage (NCBI taxonomy): Eukaryota > Metazoa > Chordata > Mammalia > Carnivora > Felidae > Lynx > Lynx canadensis. The sequence goes on from NC_044318.1 coordinate 17,334,508, forward strand.
GTTCGAGCCCCGCGTCAGGCTCCGGGCTGATGGCTCGGAGCCTGGAACCTGTTTCCGATTCTGTGTCTCCCTCTCTCTCTGCCCCTCCCCCGTTCATGCTCTGTCTCTCTCTGTCCCAAAAATAAATAAACATTGAAAAAAAAATTAAAAAAAAAAAAAAAAGAAAATTCATTTCTATGTCTAGTTTGCTACAAGCTTTTAGCATTTTTTTCTTTTTTTATTTAAATCCAAGTTAATTAACACATAGTGTAATAACGATTTCAAGAATAGAATTTAGTTATTCATCACTTATATATAATGCCCAGTGCCCATTTCCACAAGTGCCCCCCCTACTGCCCATTGTCCATTTGGCCTATTTCCCCACCCAACACTACACCAGCAACCCTCAGTTCTCTGTATTTAAGTGTCTTATAGCTTGTCTCCCTCTCTGTTTTTATCTTATTTTTGCTTCCCTTCCCCTATGTTCATCTGTTTTGTATCTTAAATTCCACATATGAGTGAAATCGTACGACATTTGTCTTTCCCTGACTGACTTATTTCGCTTAGCATAATACACTCTAGTTCCATCCACATTGCTACAAATGGCAAGATTTCATTCTTTTTGATTGCCAAGTAATATTCCATTGTATATATACATACCACATCTTCTTTATCCATTCATCAGTCGAGGGGCTCTTTCCATACTTTGCATTTCCACAAACAGTGCAAGAGGGTTTACCTTCCTCCACACCCTCACCATCACCTGTTGTTTCTTGGGTTGTTGGTTTTAGCCATTCTGATAGGTGTGAGGTGATATCGCATTGTAGTTTTGATTTGCATTTCTTTGATGATAAGAGATATTGAGCATCTTTTCATGTGGCTGTTGGAAAGCTGAATGTCTTCTTTGGAGAAATGTCTGTTCATGTCTTATTCCCACTTTTTAATTGTATTATTTCATTTTCAGGGGTTGAGTTGTATACATTCTTTATATATTTTGGATACTAACCCTTTATTGAGTATGTCATTTGAAAATATATTCTCCCATTCAGTAGGTTGTCTTTCAGTTTTGCTGATTGTTTACTTCACTATGCAGAAGCTTCCTATTTTGATGTGGCCCCAATAGTCTATTTTTGCTTTTATTTCCCTTGACTTGGGAGACATGTCTAGAAAAATGCTTCAGTGGCAAATATCAGAGAAATTACTGCCTATATTCTCTTCTAGGACTTTTATGGTTTCATGTCTCACATTTTTGTCTTTAATCCATTTTGAGTTTTTTTGTGTGTATATGGTGAAAGAAAGTAGTTCAGTTTTGTTATTTTTCATGTAGCTGTCCAGTTTTCCCATCATCAATTGTTGAAGAGACAAGACTGTTTTTATTCCATTACATATTCTTGCCTCTTTTGTTGAAGATTAATTGGCCATATAATCATGGGTTCGTTTCTGGACTTTCTTTCCTGTTCCATTGATCATGTGTCTATTGTTGTGTCAGTACCATACTGTTTTGATTTGTATAGCTTTGTAGTATAACTTGATATCTTGAATTGTAATATCTCCAGCTTCACTTTTTTCATTAATATATTCTTAATTTTTTAAAATATATTTAAACATAATAAGTACAATCATTTTCTCATCTGATCTGATAATACCAATATTTGAAGTCATTAAAAATATGTTGCTGGTAAGTATTATTTCTACTGATGGCATTCATGGTATCTTTTTCTTTGTTCACTGGGTTATGTTGTATGCAGTTCATTTACTTTCAAAAATAATATGGGACAATATTATATTCTATTCTATTCTTCTATTATACCTAGAATAGAAGAAAGCGTTTGTTTTGATTTCTGCAAAGAGACTAGGGCTGCAAATAGTCTGGGATTACTGTAAATTAATTAATAAAATCTCAGAGGAAAAGGGATGAATTTTAATTATTTAGAAATACTGTTTTAAATATTAATTTTTAATTAATTTTAATAAAATAATGTTACATGTGGATCTTGAGAAACTTAACAGAAGACCATGGTGGGGGTGGGGGAAGGTACAAACAGAGAGGGAGGGAGGCAAACCATAAGAGACTCTTAAATACAGAGAACTGAGGGTTGATGGGGGTGGGGGAGAGGGGAAAGTGGTTTATGGGCATTGAGGAGGGCACTTGTTGGGATGAGCACTGGGTGTTGTACGGAAAACAATTTGACAATGAATTATATTTTTAAAAAACAATTATAAAAATAAATAAAATAAAATTTTATTATTTTTTCCTCTGAATACCTATTTGCATCTGAATGCAAATCCATAAAAGGATTGGTTAATTGGCAAAGCAACATTCATTGCATTCTGTTTGTGAGAGTGGGATAAGGCTTTGCTTCTGGTTCAGTCTTACTGTGAAACAAGATCTAGACATGACTGTGCAGGTTGTGCAATGCAAAAACTTCCATGGTGGCCATGCCCATTAGAGTTTCTTATTAATGAGGGGAGTATTTCATACTCTAACATTCCAAATTCACTGGGCTCTGGGGCTTTATTTCTAACTTTTTCATTGCTAATATCATTAAAACTGAACTAAGGAATCTTTTATTCCAACTTATTACAACAGATCCAGTGGCCATCATTGTGTAGCATTTAGAAAAGAAAAATTCTTCGTAGGACTCTTAGAGACATGGCCTGGAGGACTGTAGTCTTCTGTCTCATCCAGGGACACTCAGTGGGATAGATGACTTGGATCCTTATTAAGGCAATTCTCTTAATCAGGTGAAATCGAGAGTTGGCTATTGTCCTCAGTCTGAAGCATTGCTGGAATACATGACTGGTCTGGAAATAATGATCATGTATGCCAGGTTATGGGGAATCTCTGAGCCCCAGATTCAGCTGTATGTGAATAGATGGTTGAATTCAATGCAACTGGAACTCCATACTGACAAGCTTATCATAACATACAGGTGAGTTATTTCATTATTAGGATCTTTTTGTTGCAGCTGTTATAATGTTGAGATGCCTCCCTATGTCTCTTATGTTTGAAATAAATGTGCACAGCTCTACCCAAGTCCCTCTGTAACAGTATTATCTAATTATGAAACTATCTCATGAGTTGCTAATATCAGATAATAGCAATTAAGATAAATCAGTGTAGTTCCATGTCTTTCTTTTGCAGAGATGAAACTAAAATCCCGGTTATATTTGAACTATAGCCTCTAAATCTCAAAAGAGATGTTTCCTCAATATATTATCTATAATCACAAAGGTATACTATTCATCCTAGTGTCCAAATAATTCTTTGTCTCCCAAGAAAGAAGAAATCTAGGCCCTTTGAATTATGGGAGATTCATATACTTGGGAAATCATGGTACCCTAAGCACAAGTAAATAAATGTCACTGATAATGTGGCTAAAATCAGTTACATAGAAGTCACTCATCTACATTTCAAATGAAAATTATTTGATATATACACCTGTACTGGACCTAACTTATTGAAGTAAAACTAATCAACATTGTGGAGTTTCATGTTAAATGTTTGTTGATATGTTTGTGCTCTTTCTTATAAATAACTAATTTGTATAACTTCCCTTTCTTCTAAATTTTCTTTCCTTCTATGACCATAAAGTAGAGGAACCAAACGTAGGCTGAGTACTGCTATTGCCCTAATGGGAAATACCTCAGTCATTTTGCTAGATGAGCCATCAACTGGCATGGACCCTGGAGCCCGACGCCTGCTCTGGGATGCTGTGACATGGACACGTGAAAGTGGCAAAACCATCATTATAACTTCCCATAGGTGTGGCTCATTTGGAGGCTTGAACGAGGGTTGGCAAGTACTATACTGACTATAAGCGAGAATTATTTGGGGCTAGGAATATTGACAATAAATTTTAGTGTATGTGAGTTCCTCCTTAATCCTAATGAATAGAGTGGCCAAAAATACTCACTGAGTTAAACAATTAAGAGTGGGGAAGGAGCAGGAAGTTTAAGAGATGCTGTGTTTGAGGATTTGTACTCTACTACTAATTGTTTGAAAATTTTTCACTTCCCAACTATAATCTTTACGATTACCAAATTCCACTTCACATTGAAAACAGAGTCACAAATCCTGGCTCTGTTTGAACTACAGAATGTCCTCCAAAACCAGAACTTTTTATGGTATCATGTTTTGCTAGAATGGAGGAATGTGACGCCTTCTGTACCAGGCTGGCCATCATGGTGGAGGGAAAGTTCATGTGCCTGGGTAGCCCTCAGCACCTCAAAAGCAAGTTTGGCAACATTTACGTCCTGAAGATCAAGGTCAAGATTGATGCACAGGAGGATAAACTGAATGATTTAAAATTTTTCATCACAATGACATTCCCAGGTAAACTAGGTTAGGCTAACTTTTATAAAGATGTGTTAAATCATGGTTTTATTGTTTCATCATCCATATGTTTTATGTCTTCAGTAAGTGTTTCCCATGGGATATTGATATTTATTGACCTTCCATACTGAATTCCTTTTGGGATCCTTCTTTCTATAACTTTAGCATTACGATACATATTTTTTCACACACATATAAAAAGGTTCTCACTAATCTCTTGTATCATTGTAATAAGGCAGTTTTGGATTTGTGCTATCAATATAAATTATACCACTAAAGTCATATTTTCAAGTACAATGCTCATTTTCACATATTACTTTTGCAAAGTCTTAAGGATTTTGTTCTAACTAAGCATGTATCCCAATCTTTTGATATCTCAGCCAGGATGTGATATAGAAATGCAAACAAGAAACATTAAGTTTTTCTCTTCTCTCAAGATTAATTCTGCTTCTGCTGCTAAATGCAACAAGCATCTCTCTGCCTATATGGTACAATACCAGAGACAGCAACTATTTCCTTCTGTCCTTTACCTCTCTTTCTTTTTTTTTTAATGTTTATTTATTTTTTGAGAGAGAAAGACAGAGCATGAATGGGGGAGGGGCAGAGAGGGAGGAAGACCACAGAATCTGAAGCAGGCTTCAGGCTCTGAGCTGTCAGCCCAGAACCCGTTGCGGGGCTCGAACTCATGAATGGTGAGATCATGACCTGAGCTGAAGCTGGACACTTAACTGACTGAGCCATCCAGGTGCCCCTTTACCTCTCTTTCTTAAACATAAAGCAGAGGCATGGAAGAGATTTTAATAATTCTGGTTTTTCATCTTACTCCACTTTGTGAGGGTGAGTAAAATATCAGAGAAGTTCCCACTGTGTGTCAGGCTGAGGAGTTATAAGTTTATCTTTCAGGCAATGGAAAAGAGCATGATTGATTACACAGTAGGAATAAATATCAGAAAATAGATAAGAAGGGTGCCTGGGTGGCTCAGTCGGTTAAGCATCCGACCCTTGATTTCAGCTCAGGTCATGATCTCACAGTTCCTGGATTCAAAGCCTGTGTCAGGCTCCGTGCTGACAGTGTGGAGCCTGCTTAGGATTCTCTCTCTCTCTCTGTCTCTCTCTCTCTCCTCCTCTCTATGCCCCTCCCCCCCCCAAATAAATTAGTAAACTTAAAAAAAAGAAAATAGATAAGAAATGAATGGAAGTGGAGATGTGGAGAATAGATGTATGGGAAAGTAATTACCTCACTGTTGGCCATAGTGATTATCATGTGCATAGGACACATGCAGATGGATGCGTCCATTAAGAAAGAAGTTTAATACTCACTTAATGCATTCATTCACATATTTTTGAGTACTATTCTATCAAACTTCTATTTCATGTGATAAATTACCATGAGAGAAGCTGTGACCAGAAAACGTCACTACTGTGTGCTGTCCTAGCTCTTCTTGAAGGAAGGACACTAAACACTGACCCAAGACCTATTTTCAAGGATGTGGACACAAGAACTTTAATGGAAATGTGGGTTTGAGGCATTTTCTCAACTGTAAGGTGGTTGTTGCCCTGTTCTTTCTTACATTATGCTAGAGCAAATACCTATTCAAATATGACAGAATCAAAAAGGAATTGACATGGCATCTATACCCAAATTTTGATTTTTAAAAAGAAGAAATAAATACTGCAAGCAAAAGTCATCTAGAATGTATACTCTAAAGAGGATTTGCCACAATAATCAGATATCTAGGGTAAATGATTCTGCATAATCCTGAGTAAATTTAAATGACCATGTGGTTTTTTTAAGGCAACGATGATTTCTACAGTATGTTAGCTTATATATTCTGAAAAGTGCTCCTGGTGAAATAACCTAGAAATTGGTAAAAATTTAAACAAATGCATCTTAAATACAATAATTGTCTTACAAACAAAATTGGGAAAAAATTTTAACAACCAGAAAATAAGAAAAAAGGAGAAAACAAATAAAAGAAATAGTGAGCAGTTAGAAAATGCGAATTGTGGAAGCAAGTGCCATCTTGGCACTGGGATCACTGATGAAGCTCTGGACCCTCGTCAGGGTTGGGAAGCTCATCCAGAGACAGCCACAAGTGGGTTGGTCAGTTATGATGAAGTTTTGGTTCATGGGGTCTGGATCCAATGGCCAAGAAAAACTTCTTGAAGACATCTTTGGTGCAAAAAGGTGATTTCATTAAAGCATGGGGACAGAACCCATGGGCAGAAAGAGCTGCACTGGAGTCCTGATGGGTAACTCACTATACACCCTCAGGTTGGGAGGGGGTCAGGGATAGAGTAAGTCTCTGAAAGAATTTTGGAAGCAAGGTTTCCAGGACCTTGAGGGGCTAGCTGTTGCTAGGCAAACATCATTTATTACCATTTAACAAAACCTCAGTCTTGAGACCCTTCAGAAGTATATCGGGGGCCATAGGCTTGGAGTATGATTGTCAGCACATATCTTGGGGCAGTTGAGATAAAGGAAGTAGACTTTCAGGATCCTTAAGGTTGGGATAATGTTAAGCTAATGTTCTCTTTTGCCCCAGCAAACTGTCATCATTGAGGCAGCTAAGCTCCTAGAAGGAGGTCACTCTGTTTCAAGGACTTGTCAATGGGCTACAAGCAGTAAAGGAACTTAATTTTTCATTTGCCTTAGTTTCCCATATTACTGTGGCGAGCACTTAAACCCCTTTCCTTTGTTTTTGGGTAACCAGGAGTGTCCAAGGAATATCACACATATTCCACTTGTTTGGAGGGGGGGGGAGGGCAGGGGATGCCAGCCTGCATTTTGCCCTCAGCTTGCCCCAAGCTCCCTCATCAAAGTAGCATCCTCTGATTCCAAGTAGAAGCAAGCAGATATCCTTTCTGGAGGAAAGGATCTCAAATTTAAGCTTGGAGTGGAGAGAGACCCACAGGAGGCAGATATCAGAGAGTACCAGAGGAAGGTCTACTTGATAAATCCCAGAAGACTCTTAGAAGGAACCCTTCAAAAGAGGACTCTAAAGCTAAGAAAATATTCTGTCCTACCCTACCTTCTACATAGGAAACACCTACTAAAGCTATAAGAAAATTAACCTCATTTAAATATAAATGATTGAAAAGATTAAAATTGAATCCCACAGAAAAATATCATAAAAGAGGATAAAAGAAAATAACCTACAGAGATTGAAAGAACAGCAGAGCTGTAAGGCTACAAAGTAGATGAAACTAGCATCTAATATTTCAATATGAGCTTACAGAATTAAGAAGGGAATAGATGGTATGTAAGAAAATCCTAAATTAGAATTGAAAGGGCAAGAAGATTAGATGGCTAGACATCAAGGGGATATATAAAGACAGCTGACCTCACTGGAGAGAATACTTTAAGTAAATATTTCAGAAATACTTAACTATCAAGAGCAAATAAACCACACAGAAAGCACAAGGGAACGGTATTGGAAAGGAGAAAAACAGAAAACCATCAAACAGAAACATAGTTAAGCATGTGAAAGTAAGAGAGAGGCAAGGCAAGGACCATCCAACACAATATGAAATTAGTCCACAAAGAAGAAAAGGAAAGCCATAAAATGGAATAAATACTAAAAACTATCATTCAAGAAAATTTCCTAAGATGAGACAAACCTGCTTACTAAAAGGACAACCTGAAAAATTGACTCAATATCATCAACACCAAGGAGTATTCCAATGTAACTATTGTATTTTAATAATAAAGGTGGTTGAGGGGCGCCTGGGTGGCGCAGTTGGTTAGGCGTCCGACTTCAGCCAGGTCACGATCTCGCGGTCCGGGAGTTCGAGCCCCGCGTCGGGCTCTGGGCTGATGGCTCAGAGCCTGGAGCCTGTTTCCGATTCTGTGTCTCCCTCTCTCTCTGCCCCTCCCCCGTTCATGCTCTGTCTCTCTCTGTCCCAAAAATAAATAAACGTTGGAAAAAAAAAATTAAAAAAAAAAAAAAAAGGTGGTTGACCTTTGGATTCCAGGTAAAAAGATAAGGGAAAGAAGGAAAGTTTATAAGGGAAAGAAAATTAGATCTCAGGCTTTGTGATAAAACATTTTATGCTAAGAAAAATACAACCTGTAGTTTTCACATGCAACCAAAATGATCTTCAAGAATAAAATTCAAAAAGAGTTATAAACAAATAGGTATTCAGGAGATATTGTCCCCAGTGGTTCTCCCTGAAGACTATACAAACAAAAATTTTGTTATCGACTAACGAATGATTGGAGAAGTTTCTGCATAGGAACTACTGGTGAGCACTGAATGTTTATACCACTGTCTTGAAAAGAAGGGACTATTTATGGGTATTAGGAAAAGACATTAGTATGAAGTTAGCCATAAGAACAAAATATATCACCCAACCACAAGGTGAAGTACATACACACATGTATTTTGTATATTTACATTTGTATTTATATTTATGCACTTATCTATATATATCCATATATAATTTTAAAAATTATATAGGAGGACTACAATTAAACATACTATTGCTTTCAGCATATATAAATAGACTTAACTCCTGCATGAAATGAAAAAAAAATTCAGCTTGGCTCATAAGCAAAATCCAGTTCTCTAATGTGTGTAAGAAGCACTACTAAAAAAAACTAAATCAGAGAAGTTAAAAATGAAAGAGTGGGCTTCTTAATTCTCTTGCTGTCCCACACTTGATCTTTAGCTACTTATTACATTTTTTAAATTCAGCTTCTATCATCTGGCAGTGTCTGCCTTGCACAAACAAATGCTCTGGCCCTAATCCTCTCTGTAGATGCCTGTCTCTCCCCAGACACAGGTTGCTCTGAGTTTGCCCTATCATAAAACTGATGGGTTCAAGAAAAAACATTATTTGCAATTTTTCCAGCTTTCTTGTAGGAAGAGTGCGAGTGACACTCTTTCCAGTTTTTAAAAAAGCTATGGCCCAACAATTCTACCTACAGCTACACTTTAGATACTTGCATCTACCTGTAACAAGGAGATAAGTAAAATAATACTTAAGTCGGCAATATTCACAATAGTCAGACAACCTGTATGTCTATCAGTAGCCTAATGGAAAACAAACTGTGGAATATTCATATACCGGATTACTATTTACAGAGGAAAATGAATTATAGCTATATGCAACCACACGAATGAATCTCACAACATTTAGTGAAAGAAGCAGAAAGAAAAAATATATATCAGATGATTCCATTGACATAAGCTTCAAAGTTAGGAAAACTCTTCCTCAATTTTTAGAGGTGTATGCACAGGTAAAAACACTTAGGAAAGGAAATATCCACAATAGCAACGAAGGTATTGGTGACTTTTATGGGGGATAGAGGCTGAGAAGTGGCACATGGGAGTTTCTGTGTTACTATTACTTGGCCTAAATGAGATGATTTCACCAGTGTTTGCTCTGAGTAATTCATTAAACTCCATGTTTCAAATATTTCACACACACAAAAAAGCTGTACATGACCATGGAGACAATACATGCATTAAAATTCGCATTAAAGGGGCGCCTGGGTGGCTCAGTCGGTTGAGCGTCCGACTTTGGCTCGGGTCACGATCTCACGGTCCGTGAGTTCGAGCCCCGCGTCAGGCTCTGGGCTGTGTCTCCTTCTCTCTCTGCCCCTCCCCCATTCATGCTCTGTCTCTCTCTGTCTCAAAAATAAATTTAAAAAAACTGTTAAAAAAATTTTTTTTAAATTCGCATTAAAAAATCTCACCATTATGAACATGTATTTTTTACTTTAAAACATTTTAAACCCAGTTAATCCAATTTTCATCAACCTGCAAATGTGCACTGATGAGTGTAAATATGTTTGTTCCCATTAGAAATGGATACCACCCTTTTCCCTGTCATTCCACCAGTGGGTAAGAACACACAGAACATACAGGCTGACTTTGGTAATCTATAGGCATGATTTTGTCTTTCATGGGGCATGTGATCATGCGAATAGTGAGGAGGCATTGTCCTCCTCTCCTCCCCACCAAGCACACTGTACATGCATACATATCCACACAACCAGAGTGAAAATCCAGCCAGCTCATCATATTCTCAGCACTATGTTCAGGAATAAAGTCTTGTTGTAACATTAGAATTTGAGGAGGCTCAGGTTTTGAACATGGGGCATGTGAGCTGACAACTTTACTGTACCTGAAAGCATACCTTTAGTAATTGCTATGAACTCCACATAATAAGGCTATTCATCAGGAATAAATCTGAAAGGAATTAACCATGTCATGTGTACCAAAGAGAGTGGGTTATTTGACCATGTCATTTTTTTGTATTAACAATTGTGTATAATGAAGTTGATATAGCAATATTTTGGAAATTAAAAATGGTATCTGTTAAGATTATCTATCTTGCTTTCATTTCTTAGGTAGTGTATTAAAGCATGAGAATCAAGGGATCCTAAACTACTACATTCCCAGCAAGGACAACAGCTGGGGAAAGGTGAATGTAGAAACCATGCTCTTCTAACATTACATGTTAAGAAAGTGCTTCTGATGGGGGAAGTATCTGATATCCAAGCATATGTAATGGGAGGCTGACATTGTATGAGGAGCAGAGAAATTCCCTAAAGTATGTTATTTTTCAAAGGCCCCTAGAGTTTAATTGATTTTTCTTTCTTAAATCCCATTATTTGTCATGTCTAACAAGATAATAGGGACAGAGAAGTGCTTCCTTGCAGATTCTCAATTATCTGTTCATTTTCTCATCTTCCCCTTTTGTCCTCCAACATGAACTTGGCAGGACTTGGAGGACGGGCAGGAGATGCTCAGCTGGGTTGGAGGCTGGAGGGGAGGCGTGCAATGGTAACTGCACTTTTTTACTGCTGTTGTTGCTAAAGGTGTTTGGTATTTTGGAGGAAGCTAAAGAGAAATTCAATTTAGAAGACTACTCCATCAGTCAGATAACACTGGAACAAGTCTTCCTGATCTTTGCTAACCCAGAGAACACAGAAGGTGATTATCAAGAAAAGGTACCATGAGATTTACTCCCAAACAGTGACCCTTATGTCTTCCTTAGACTACTCTATTACTGGACACATAGAGGGGCATTACTATGGGTGTGTATATCTTGGCATAAATGTATTTACATAATAAAGAGTCCTCCAAAGAATAACATACATATTTCACTCTTCTGTAAATTTACATGGGTGGCTTGTGTATCCAGCATGTGCAAATCTAAAGACATTTGGTGAAATGTTTTCCTAGAAATACAAAAGAGCAGCATTAATCAGGGTAGGAAAAGGACATATTCTTGAGCATCCTGAATGTTTAAACAGAAACATCCAAAAAAAATGGTGCTGTCAAATGGGACAGCTTGAAAAGCAAAAGGATTGTTTCAGTACTTGAGTTGTGGTTAAGAGGAACATTAAGCATGTATCAAACCATTTTTCCCATGGATACACACACACACAAAGATACACACACACACACACACACACACACACACACACACACACTATTTTTTGAGGGCAAAGGGAGAGGGAGAGGGAATCTTAAGCAGTCTCCATGCTCAGCGCGGAATCAGATGTGGGGCTCAGTCTCACAACCATGAAATCATGACCCAAGCCACAATCAAGAGTCAGAGACTTAACTCACTGAGCCACCTAGGCACCCCTCACCCACACACAATTTTATACCAAAAAGGATCTAATTAAAATCAGTATCAAATTTTAAGGGGTAGGGGTGTGTGGGGTTATTATTTCCAAAACTCAAACCAAGATTCTTCATTTGCAAGAGAATCTTTGTACCATAACATTTAGAGTCCAAGAACAGAAAGCAAAACCATTATTTAAAAAATACTATTTTCTTTTCTATTCTTGTCCCACCTCTGATTAAGAAGAAAAGAAGAAGAAATGAAGTGAAGAATGATATACAGAGCTCTTCCTCAGATTCTTGTTTGGCCACATGGAGTCCCCCATAAGCCATGTGAGAAATCTAGTAACTCTCAAGATTCATGGGCAGATGAGCAGACAAGAGATGATTGTTGTCCAGTTGCAAGATAGAAAGAATCCATGAAGCTGCTCTACTTTAGGATGGTTTGTTCAAGGTTTATATATTCTTAGTTGGACATTTGTGAGTAATAAAATTATACCCAAAAGCTAATTGTTTTTAGGTATAACTTTCTGTGGGTTCCACTCCCATACGTGCCATACATCACCAGTGATTTCAGTAATTGCAAAATTTGCAGGCTGGCAAACTTTAAAAGAGGAGGGGGAGCTCATTTTATTAAGGTCTTACTTGCATCTAGTCTCACAGTTGGCATAATTAATGACTCTTTTTAAAATTTCTTGAGTGTGGTGGTCTCTTCACTGTCCTATGATCCAATTCACCTCTTATCTTCCAGCAAGAAACGAACAAATTATGTCAGTTCCTCTACTAAGCACTTTACATGCATTGCATTATTTAATCCCACTACAAAACTCTGGGCTAGGTATTGCAGCTATTATTATCTTCACTGTACATGGGAGAGGCAGAGGGGTTAAGGGATTTACCCAGGGTCACCCAGCAAGTAAGCAGGAGCATTCATCAGTATCCCCACTTGGAGTCAGGAAACCACACAGCAATTTGAACAGGGAAAGTTAAAAGAATGATTAATTATAGCAGGGGGTTAGCTATAGGAGGTACAGGGAACTCCAAAGGATACACTATGGATGAGGGAAAATATCCAAGGAAGAAACAAACTTGGAAGAGGACCCTTCCCCAAGGCTGGGATTCAGATATTCTTGGAGAAGGTGAACTTGGGGCTCACTTGATGGTGGAGAAGTTTCTTGGCCCTGGGTCAAGGCTGTTCCACACCTGCTGAGCAAGCAAGAAACACCCCATAGTTACAGGCTGCCTAGGCTAGCCAGCAAGGAACTGTGGCTGGATCTAGCAAGCAGGAAACTCTTCTCTGTGGTTGTTGGCAGGCTGGTGCTAGGCAGGGGCACCTGCCGGAGTCACTGAGAATCCACGGTTAATGGGGGTCGGGGGAGGTACAGGGTGAATGCCCAGAAATGTCCTCCACACCTGCTGCTGGCAGCAAGGGGAGAGCAACAATCAAGAGAAAACACTGAACCTGGAGCAGCAGCCTTTGGTCCTGTAGCGTCCCGCCAGCACCCTCTCCTGACCAAGCTTAACCTGACAGTTCAAGAACCCAATTCCATTTGCTGCCTACAGGCCTGCACCCGATCCCTGGCGGCGTAGGGAAGAGATTTGCCTCTGGCAGAATTCAGAACCTGCCTGGCAACGCTTAAGCTACACCGAAGGTGGGTATTGGGGTGGGGTCCGCCAAGAGAAGCGACCACTGACGAATTTGTGGAGCAGGAGAGAGGTCGGGACGTGGGGCCCCCTGAGTGGCTGGCGGGTCGGGGAAGCGCGTGGAGAGGACGCCGTGGGAGTCACAACGCGCAGAGCGCCCACGTGTCGAGGCGCGGGCGGCGCTCGCTGGGGAGCTGGACTCGAGGATCGCGCGCCTTACGCCAGAGTCGCCCCACGTCGGGGGCTGCGAGTGGCCCCCGCAGCAGGCTTGCGGGCCCCCGAGGGGGCGAACGCTGCAAGTTTTCTGCTGCCGCCCACAGACCCTAGAGGGCGGCCACTGAATCTCTCCCAACTTCCTGCCACGAGCTACTGGCCCGCTGAGGTGACCATGACACTTGAGGGAGAGGGGAGCCCGCGAGAGTTGGAGGGTGGTGGGGTGGTCCAGCGGGGTCTAGAGGCAGAGAGCCTGGGGGCAAGCGCACGGGCCCCGAGGTAGGGCCCTCAGGGTCTGGGGGCCTCGGGCAGTGCTGGGTGGGGCCCCGCACTCTAAGGGGTCCCGGGCGGAGGGTCCAGAGCGCGCAGGGGGCAGGGAGGCTCGTGCGGGCCAGGTGGCGGGGCTGCAGGGAGGAGGGGGCAGGCTGGGGAGTAGGTGCGTGCGCGCATGCGCGAGGAAGGGTCCCTGGCCGCTGAGCTGCTCCCGGGGCCGGCAGGTAGCTGGAGGGTTGGCGAAGGCGTTGGGAGGAGGCGCCGCGCCCGGTGACCGCGTCCCTCAGCGGCGGAGGCGCAGGTGTAGCAGTGGCGGTTTCGAGGCCCGAGCGGTGAATGCGGGACCACCCCGCCCTGGTGGTGTCTTCTCCCCAGATTCCCCCGGGGAGGCGGAGGGTGGGCCTCCTGGACTTCCCCGGAGGCCCACCCCCTGGCCGCACTGTTGAGTGCAGAGCCGGAAAGTGCGAACCCCCCAACACCAAAAGCCCCAATACACTGGAACCCTCCACAACCCTTCTGCCCCCTCCAAAGCCCGTTGTATGTAACATATATATTATAATATTCCCCGTACCTCGCTGTCTAATGTCGCTCGCCGCTCGCCGCCACACCCAGCGTTGACCCTCCATCCTGTAGTTTTGCATGTCCCTCACTGGACCTCACTCCCTTCCTTTTCCTCTCCAAGTGCCCCTGCTCTGGGGAATGCATCCCGGACTTCCCAGGGAGGAGAAAGTGCCAAAACAAGCACATGACGTAGGAGACACTTCTCTGGACCCCAAGACACACAGAGAAGCTAATGGGAACACATTAAACAAACAGAATTTTATTTTGGTTGCCTTCAGTATTTGAAAGCCAGGGGTCTGGAGGCACGTGTTTTGGGTCGAGGGCTGGGGTGTCCAGAATTGACTTGCTGTGTGACTGTCCCAGTCAGCTGGGGCTGCTGTAATAGAATACCTACCGTGAGCTGGGCCACCCAAACGTATTTCTCACAGTTCTGGAGGCTGGGAAGTCTCAGCTCAGAGGTCCGTGAGATTCAGTGTGTGGTGAGAGCCTGATTTCTGATGCATAGACAGGCATCTTGTCACTGTGTCCTTCACATGGTGGAGGAAACAGGGGAGCTCTCTGGGGCCCTGTCTTATGGACACTAATCCCATTCATCCGGGCTCCATCCTCATGGCCTCATCACGTGCCCAATGTCCCTCATCCTGATACCATCACATCCGGGTTTGGATTTCAACATAAGAATCTGGGGAGGAGGGGAGGACCCAGACAGTCAGATTATAGCAATGACCCAAGGTAAACTTTGACTTCACAAAGCCTGGGTTTCCTTGTCTGAAAGAACCTGGATATTACACATACCCATCTCTCAGGGTGACTAGACTATTTCAACTGACAGAACACAGTAAGTGTTCAATAAATAGAGAGAAGGGGTATGGAAGTTAAGTGCTGCAGGAAGCTCACGTTGTCTTAGTTTTCTTCTGTCAAAGCAAAAATTGCACTGGACGAAGTAAAACAGGCAAGGAAGACTTTATGCGAGGCTACCGGAGCAGGGAAGAGAGGCCAGAACTCAGTCTGAGCTCAACTCTGCTGAAACAAAGGGTGGGAAGGTGTTTGTGGACTGAGGTGAGACAGTGGGAAAGTTGGAAAAGTTGGAGGTGTTATGCCCAGAATTCGTGATCCCCAAAGACCACTAGGGAGCCGAGTCCGATGCAAAAGCAAAAGAGCCTTTATTCGAGCTAGCTCGAGCTCAATCCCCTACCCGCACCAACTCAGCGGTGAGATACCAGGGAGAGCCAGCGAGTTTCAAAAGCACAAAGGTTTTATAGGGGTCTAGGGGCAGTTGGTGAGGTAATGGCTGTGGGCTCGGCCGATTGGCTGGGGAAGGGTCGGAGTCCTGTTCCGCAGGTCGCTGGGCGTGTTTCGATCAGGAAGTTTGAACGGGTGAGTGGGAGGTTACTCAAGGGGAGGAGGCGAGGTCTGAGGTTTCTGCGATTTTCCCGGAAAAGGGGTCATGTCGGGGACATGGTCACTCAAGGTGGAGAACACAGAACAAGATGGAGTCGGACGGTGTAGGCCCGCCCTTTCGGAGGGAAGGTTGACCAGGAGAACACCTTGAGTAACTTCCTGAGTTTGCCCATATGGTTCTCTGATGAGGCCATCTGTGTTTGCTGATTGGTGCCTGTTGAAAGCTAGCTCCCCCCCTCGCACAGAGACTGGGAATAGGGGTGTTATCTTCCTTGAGGATTATGTGTCAAAGGATGACTCCCAGGTCCTTCAGAAAGGCAGTTTGGGGTTGTAAAACAGGAAAGAGGCTTGTAAAAAAGGGATATCTGTATTTTAAACAGAGAAAAGATGTATAATTACAAGTTTTCTAAAGCACATGTTCAAAGAAAAGGGTGGTTAGGACCTAGAGCCAGAAGAGCCTTTCTAAAGGTTGGTCCAGCTCAGAGTAACAGGCAGGCCATCGTGGTCACCTCATTGTATGCAAAGTAGGCAGAAGATTTAAAAGGAAAGATGCCTCTGTATTAGCAGAGTTAAGAAAGCTGCTGTATTTCACTCAGAACAACTCATGGGGCGCCTGGGTGGCTCACTCGGTTGAGTGTCCGACTTCGGCTCAGTTCATGATCTCGCCGTCTGTGAGTTCAAGCCCCACGTTGGGCTCTGTGCTGACAGCTCAGAGTCTGGAGCCTGCTTCGGATTCTGTGTCTCCCTCTCTCTTGCCCCTCCCCTGCTCATGCTCTGTCTCTCTCTGTCTCAAAAATAAATTTAAAAACATTATATATATATATAAAAAAAAGAACAGCTAAGTACTTTTAAGAAAAGTAAATGAAGTAAGTATAGTGACTAAAAATCTCATTTTAAGAAATCAGCACTGTAAGCAATGTAAGCTTAATTTTCAGTAACTCCATTTAATTGTGTTTTTGGAACCCACACATCAATAGACTGCCCTAAAACTTTTCAGACATACTAGGTTTGTGCCTCTTCTACGTCCTCTTCTTTTCCCTCCCACCCCAGTGTTACATCCAGCTTTGGGGAGGACAAGAGTGGTAGTGAAATTAGTATTTAGGGCCAGGATATTGTGGGTGAACTGATTGCTGGCCAGGCTCTTTTAGACTCTTCTTCCTGAAGGTTCTCCCAAATCTGTCTTGGAGGTAGTGAAAGAGGTGGAATGACAGGTTTTTAAGAAGCTTTGTACTCCCTCTTTGTGTATAATTCCAAATCACATGAGTTACCCTAGAAAGGATAAATGGTAAAAATTAGACTTTGTCCTTTTAGGCTTAGGTGTTCCTCACTCTTCTTTGAGACCAAAAAAAAAAAAAAAAAAAAAAAAAAATTGGGAATGTAGTACTTCGATACTAAGATTGTACTAAAGTGCAAACTTATGGTTAATATATCAAAATATTATTCACTATAAGAGCAAGAAAAAAAGTTCTTGGGTCAGCTAGTACATCAGGTAGTTCTTTCTTCACAGGTTTTTACCCCCAACATCTGAAGAAGCTATTAGAACAATAGTACAGGTGAATTCTGTAGAATTCAAATCTTAAAGGCATAACAAATTATAGAATGTGTAAATCTCCTATATTCCACCGCCTGAGAGACAAGTACTGTCAACACATTTGTTTATTCTGTATTTTTCTTCTTTATACATAAACTAACATATATGTTTTTTTTTTAAAAAAAGCATTTATATCACATAGAATGCTTTTCATCTTTCCCCCTTTCATGATATATTATCCTTTCATGAAATTTATCCTCTTTAAAACAGATGAAATAAAATTTCACTGAAGGGATTGCCATTATTTATGCAATCATTCTGTTTTCATTTTATCTTACTATTTCCAGTGTTCTGGTGAATGATCATTTTTTTTTTTTTTTTGGTATGAATCTTTGTTTTGCTATGGTTTTGCTTTAGGAACTTTGTTTCTGTAGTTTTTTTTTTCTCTTTAAGACTTTGATTGGCATAAACTCCTTTATTATTAATGTAGCAGACATATATTGAGTGTCTTTTATCAATCAGTGAGAAGTAATATTTACCCTGAGGTGAAGCCCTCCCTCCTAATGAAAAATTGAAGAATGGCACTATTGCAGAGTTAGAAGGTTGTATGAATTATAAGTTGATGTTATGCCATTGCCATATAAACAGAACACCTGCCATGCCATTTTGAGTGAGGTTAGTCTTATATTGAGAATTGCAATCTTTATATAAATAATGCGCAGTGCACCAGGCTTCATGTTGTTTGAGACCCAAAAGAAAATTACACTATCCCTACTATAGGGCTGTCGAAGGTGTCTTGTCACATTCTTAAAGCTAAAGATTGGTTTTTTGTTTTTTGGTTTTTTACCCTTTGTGTTCAACGAATAGGAGCTACAATGATCTTTAAAATGTGTTTCGCTTGAAGTATAATTTACATAAGATGGAATGCCCAGATTTTGAGTGACAATTTGATCGGTTTTGAAAAATGCATACCTCTGTGAAGACACAGACTATTTGTATCACAACAGAGAATATCCTCCTGCCCCTTTGTTTTCAACCACCACTCACCCTGCTCACCCTAACCCTTGATAGGATTTTGCCTATTCTGGGTACCATCTTAATGGGCTGTACATTTGTGTCTGGCTCTTTTCCCCAGTACCCCTTTGTCACATCCTCCCATAACTAGAGTACTGATCTGTTTTCTGTTCCTAAAATTTTATATGAATTTTTTATGTATTCTAGATAGAAGATCTTTATCAGATACATGTATTATGAATGTTTCCTTTTTCTGGCTGGCTTTTTGGTTTTTTTCAGCAATGTCTTTTGAAGAGTAAAAGTTTTTTATATTGCTTACATCCAGTTACATTTTCTTTTGTGCCTCATAGTTTGGGTGTCCTAAGTAAGAAATCTTCATATACCAGGTTATGAGGATTTTCTTCTGTTTCCTTTGAAAGTTTTATATTTTTAGGCTTTTAATTTAGATCTGTCATATATTTGGGGTTCATTTTTGAGGTAAGGTCAGTGCTCATTTTTTTTTTCCCATTCACATATTCAGTTGTCCCAGCACCATTGTTTGAAGTCTTTTCTTTACCCATTGAATTCCTTTGGTAATTTGTGGGAAATAATTGACCATATTTATGTGAATCTATTTCTGGATCCTATTCTGTGTCGTTGATTGTAGTTTTTATCTCTTCACCAATACCACACAGGGTTTTTTTTTTTTTCCCCTATTTTTGTGGTGCTTATTTCCCCCCTTCCATTTGAAGAACTCTATATTTTAGAGAGATGAGCCCTTTGCCTGTCATATGCATTGCTAGTTTCCTCAGTTTGTCATTTGTCTTTTAACTTGGCTCACGTTACTATTTACTGCACAACACTTACTTTTTTATATATATATTATAATGTGAAACTTGTATTGCTAGTGGATTTTGATTTCATGGAGACTTTTCCCATTTCCACATTTTACCTTTTCCAAATGAGTATTATTTTGTTCTAGCAACATTTATTAAAAATACATCTTTTGCCCAGTGAATTCATTGTCACTTACAGCATATCCTGAATTTCTGTATGTGTTTTGGTTTATTTCTTGACTTTCTATTCTGTTCCATTTTTCTGACTCTCAATTATTTTACTAGTACCACCCATTTTTAAGTAGACTTTATAGAATGTTTTAACATCTGGTAGAGCTAAACTTCACCTCATTAATCTTATTTTTCAGTGTTTTCCTAGCTGTTTTTTCTTACCTTTCCACATAAACTTTAGAATGAAAAAGAAACTTACTGGTTATTATTTTCAGTGAGACAACATTAAATACATACTGACTTGGGAGAAGAATGATATATTTATTTTATATCATCCTATTTAAGAACAAGGAATATTTTTCCAACTGTTCAAATCAATTTCTGAGTTTTACAAGAGGGCTTTAAAGTTTTCCTCATTTAAAATCGCACATTTGTTGTTATATTTGTTTCTAAGTATTTTGTCTTTTTGTTACCATTATAAACTGGAATATTCTCTTCTTTTATGCCTTGTAATAAGTTTTCTGTTTATAAGAACTGTGTATGTGAAAGTTACTGGTTTTTACATTAATTTTATATATTACTACAAATTAAGTACAATTTTACATACTATTAAAATTTAAGAAGATTTAATTTTTTGCTTTTCATTCTGATTCTTTTAGGTCAAGCAATTATATCTGCTTGATAGTTTTACTCTTGTTTTCTCTTGTCTGATTTCATTGTCTAATATCTTTAATCCATTGTGAAACCTTAGTGACTACACTGGCCATCATTCTTTGTGTATACATTTTACTGTGTTAGAACATATT
This sequence comes from Lynx canadensis, assembly GCF_007474595.2. Lineage (NCBI taxonomy): Eukaryota > Metazoa > Chordata > Mammalia > Carnivora > Felidae > Lynx > Lynx canadensis. The sequence continues at coordinate 17,354,835 of NC_044318.1, forward strand.
CATGAATTCCTATTCGTTTTTAGTGGTTTTAATCAGGAACAGAAGTTAAATTTTGTCAGAGGCCTTTTCAAGGAGGTGGTTGTAAGATTTTTTCCCCCCTGAGATATATTAATATGGTGAATTACATGATAGATTTTCTAATATTGAACCACCCTTCTGTTCCTGGAATAAATGCCACCTGCTTAGAGTGTTAATTTTTTTTTAATTTTTTTTCAACGTTTTTATTTATTTTTGGGACAGAGAGAGACAGAGCATGAACGGGGGAGGGGCAGAGAGAGAGGGAGACACTGAATCGGAAACAGGCTCCAGGCTCTGAGCCATCAGCCCAGAGCCTGACGTGGGGCTCGAACTCACGGACCGCGAGATCGTGACCTGGCTGAAGTCGGACGCTTAACCGACTGTGCCACCCAGGCGCCCCGAGTGTTAATTTTTTTTAATGTAATTATGTTTGGTAGTATTCTATTCAGAATTTTTGCATTGATATGTGAGTGGAATTAGTGGGGTTTTTTTGGGAGGTAGTCTGTTAAATAGGTTTGCTTTCTAAAAATAATTTGGTCATTTACTTTATATGCTCTTGAAAGTTTAAGTAGTATTGGAATTGTCTGATATTTGAAGGTTTGACAGAATTTCCCTATGCTATGATGGAGCATTTCTTTGATACTATTTGTGTTTCTTCGATGAAAATTGGACTGTTTTATATCTCCAAAAGGATAAATTTTGGTGTATTGTATTTTTCTAGGAAATTTTCCATTCAAATAGATTTTAAAATGTATTTGCATAAAGTTATACATGTAATCTCTTATGATTTAAAAAAAATCCTCTGTTTAAATGTGTTTTCCTCCTTGTCTTTTTATAGTAATTTTTTCTCCTTTTCTTGATCAGGTTAGCTAGTTGTTTTTCCTTTCCTTTTCCCCATAGAACCAATTTTGATTTTTTTTTTAATTCTGAAGTTCTTCAGTTTTTTAACCCCATAATTTTCCTTATTTTTGTTATTTTCTTTAGCCTACTATTTTCCATTTTAATATTGTAGTTTTTTTCAATTTACCTATTTTTTTATTAACATGAGCATTTATGTTGTCTTTAAAAAAAATGTTTTTTATATCTATTTTTGAGACACAGAGAGACAGAGCATCAGTGGAGGAGGGCCAGAGAGAGGGAGACAAAGAATCTGAAGCAGGTTCCAGGCTCTGAGCTGTCAGCACAGAGCCCAATGCAGGGCTCAGACTCACCAATGGCAAGATGGTGACCTGAGCAGAAGTTGGAAGCTCAACCCACTGAGCCACCCAGGTGCCCCTGTTATCTTTGTTTCCTTCAATCACTGTTTAAATAGTTTCTGATTTATTTACTAAGGCTTATATACCCTCACTTATTTTTTGTCTACTTGCCTTTTCTTGGACTGTTTTATTAAGTCATCCTGTCATTAGTGTGCCTGTGTTTATTTCTTGGCATTTCTTGTAGTTGGGTTTTATGTATTACTGAGAGCAGAGATAAAATTATTGTTTCTTTCTCATAAATTGTAGACTTCAGCAATATAAATTTTTCTTTGCCTTTTGGCCTGATTTCTACTGTGCCTGCTCCTTGCTTGTAATACTTGCCTGTTGTAACTTGGCATTTATAAATTTTTTAGCCTTCTTAATCATTTTTATTTTATTGAACTATAATTTACATATGGTGAAATGCTCAGATATTAAGTGTACTATCCAGTCTGTCTTGACAAATACATATCAAAACATGGTACACTGCCATCACCCCATAGAGTTCTCTTGTGCCTGAGTTTGAGGTCCCCAAGACTACCTCTATATTTAAAGACTTGCTAGAAGTACTCACAGTACTAATCATATAGTCATATTCATGGCTAAGATTTATTGCAGTGATGTAGGAAGGATACATAGCTGGGTCATAATGAAAAAGACACAGGTGGAGTCTAGAAGAATGTGCAGTTTTCTTTATGCTCACTCTCCCCCCTGAGGGGACACATGTAGCTCACTCTTCCCTTAGCAGCAAGAATGACGTGACACATGTGATGTTTCTGCCCATATAAGCCCATCAGAGACTCAGCCCCCAAGTTCTTGATTGTACAGCAATCATATAGGTACCCTTTGCCTCGCATGTACCAAAATTCCAGGCTCCCAGAAGGAAAGCAGGTATTCAGCATGTCGGAGAGAAAAGACTTCCTTCTGCAGTCAGAGTCCTTGGCTAGGCCTGAGAATTAAACTGATGTAAGACAGACTAACAGAAGAAAAGCATGCAAATTTTATTTAACATTTTTACAGCATATGGGGGTCTTCATAAGGAAAATGAAGACCTAAAGCATCAGTTTGGACTCAGAGGTTATATACTTTTTTAACAAAGAAATGATAAATATGTGGAAATGTGATAAGACAAAGGGATTTGGGCTAGAGATAGTCAATTGTGGGAAAGTGACTAAGAAATATATAGGGGGAAGTAATGGAAGATAAAGGTTATTTTAGTAGGGTTTTTTGTACAGGTCCTTTTCAGAGTGAACTTCAGTGTTCTGGTCATGCAAATGTTCTTTTTTTTCTGGTACAGAGAGGGTGCTTTCTTCATGTGAAATTGGTTTTTTGTTCTGTTCTGTTTTGTTTTTTTCCAATTTCTCAGATTTTTTCCCCAAATTTTTATTTAAATTTTAGTTAACATATATAATGTAGTATTGATTTCAGGAGTAGAATTTAGTAATTCATCATTTAAGTATAACACCCAGTGCTCAAAACAGGTGCCCTCCTAATGCCCATCACCCATTTAACCTATTCCTCACCCACCTCCCCTTCATCAACCCTCAGTTTGTCCTCTGTAGTTAAGAGTCTCTCTTTTGGTTTGTTTCCCATTTTTCTCCTTTCCCCTATGTGTATTTGTTTTACTTCTTAAATTCCACATATGAGTGAAATCATACAGTAATTATCTTTCTCTGACTGACGTATTTCACTGAGTATAATACACTCTAACTCCATCCACGTTGTTGCAGATGGCAAGATTTCATTCTTTTGATGGCTGAGTAATATTCCATTGTATGTTTATACCATATCTTCTTAATCCACTCATCAGACTTTCATATAAAGTTTTGTGACTGTTTTTAGATATAAAGGGAGGAGGTCAGAAAGCCCTTCTTGCATCTGTTGTTACTCAAATTCCCTCATTCAAAATAATAAATATACCAAAGCAGAATATTTTGGAGAGAACCCCTCTCCAAAAGGGGAATATTTTGGAGAGAACCCCTCTCCAAAAGGGGAATATTTTGGAGAGAACCCCCAGAGAATATTTTGTTCTGAACCCCTTCAAACATAAACCACGTTGTTTAGGCAGAAACGATTTAGGTGCAGTGAGTGCCACCTATCAGTTGGAGAAGGGTAGGAATCTCCTGAGATCCAAGTTTTCATATGCTAGCCAGGGTCCATTCTTGCAAGAATGCCTTGGTAGGGATCTCAGTTTCATGCCTTTGTTAACTTTCCTGTACAGTGTCCCTTCTCAGTCATTCTAGTGTATGTATTGAGGTATCTTATTTTTGTTTAATGTTGTGTTTCACTGATACTCATACTACTACTCATCAGATCATTACAACTGATCAACCTCCATTAACACACCAAAATGTCCAAATCCGTAGTTTACATTTTTTACAAGTTCATTCTTGGTATGTTACTTTACAGAAGATACTTGCAAATGACATCATACCCAATAAAGAGCTAGCATACAAAATATATAAAGAACTTACAAAACTCAACAACCAAACAACAAATAACCCAAGTAAACAATGTGCAGAATACATGAACAGACATTTCTCCAAAGAAGACATCCAGTTGGCCTTTGGAGTCAGATCCAAAAAAAATATTGGTAGGACCATTGTGAAGGAGCCTTATTGCCTGTTTTCTCCTAGGAGTTTTATGGTTTCAGGCAGGTCTTACATTCAAATCTTTCATCCATTTTGAGTTTGTTTTGCATATGGGGTAAGATAGTGATCCAATTGCATTTTTTTTGCGTGTAGCTATTCAGTTTTCTCAACATCATTTGCTGAAGAGACTGTCCTTTTGCCATTGTATATTCTTACCTCCTTTGTTGTAAGTTAATTGCCATGTATGCATGGATTTATTAAGGAGCTTGCTATTATTTTCCATTGATTTATTTTTTTGTTTTTATGCCAATACCATACTGTTCTGATTATTATAGCTTGGAAGTATACTTTGAAATCAGAGAGCATGATACCTGTTAGCTTTGTTCTTCTTTCTCAAAATTGTTTTGGCTATTCAAGGTCTTTGTGGTTCCATATAAATTTTAGAATTATTCTAGTTTTATAAAAAAAAGTCATTGGAATTTTGATAGGGATTACTTTGAATCTGTAGATTGCTTTTGATAAAATGGAAATTTTAACTCTTAATTCTAACAATCCATGAGCATGGAATAATCGTTCCATTTATCTGTGTCTTCTCCATTTTTTTTCCAACAATGTATTATAGAGTTCAGTAGGCAGGTCTTTCACCTCCATGGTTAAATTTATTCCTAGGTATCTTATTATTTTTTTCTGGTGCAGCTGTAAATGGGATTATTTTCATAATTTTTCTCTTATTGTTTATTATCAATGTATAGAAATTCATATATTTGTGTATATTAATTTTGTATCCTGCAACTTTATTGAATTCCTTTATTCTGTTTTAGTAGGGTCTTTAGGATTTTTTATATATGGCAAACAGTTTTACTTCTTTCTTTCAAATTTGGATACCTTTTATTTCTTTTTCTTGTCTCATTGCTGTGGCTAAGAATTGCAAGACTATGCTGAATAAAAGTGGGGCTAGTGGACAGCCTTGTTTTGTTCCTGATCTTAGCTTTCAGCTTTTCACCATTAATATGATTTTAGCTGTGGGTTGGTCATAAATGGACTTTATTATGTTAAGGTATGTTTCCTCTGTTTTTACTTTGTTGAGAATTTTTATCATAAATGGATGCTAAATTTTGTCAGATGCTTTTTCTGCATCTGTTGGGATGATCATATCATTTTTATCTTTTATTTTGTTAATGCTATATCATATTGATTTGCAGATGTTGAGCCATCCTTGCATCCCTGGAATAAATCCCACTTGATCATGGTATTTGATCCTTTTAATATATTATTGAATTTGATTTGTTAATATATGTTTTTTTTAAAGAAGGGATAACAGTATTTAATGCACAATTTAAATTTTTTTACTTTTATTTATTTTTGAAGGAGAGAGAGACAGAGCACAAGTTGGGCAGGGGCAGAGAGAGAAGGAGACACAGAATCCAAAGCAGGCTCCAGGCTCTGAGCTGTCAGCACAGAGCCCAATATGGGGCTCAAATTCATGAACTGTGAGATCATGACCTGAGCCAAAGTTGGACACTTAACTGACTGAGCCACCCAGGCGCCCCTGGTTTGTTAATATTTTGTTGAGTATTTTTACATCTGTATTTATCAGGGTTACTGGCCTGTAATTTTATTTTTTGTGGTGTGATTGTCTGGTTTTGATACAGAGTAATGCTAGCCTTTTTAACTGAGTTTGGAATTGTTTCCTCCTCTTCATTTTTTTTGAAGGAGTTTGAGAAGGTTAAGTATTAATTCTTCTTTGATAGTTTGTTAGTATTCACCAGTGAAGCTGTCTACTCCTAGAGTTTTGTTTTTTGGGAGGTTTTTTATTACTGTTACATTCCCTTTACTAATAATTGGTCTATTCAGAATTGCCTATTTCTTCATGTTTCACTCTTGGAAGATTATAAATTTCTAGGAACTTACTTCTAAGTTGTTCAGTTTGTTGATGTATAATTTTAATAGTGGTCTCTTATGATCCTTTGTATTTCTGTGGTATTAGTTGTAAATTCTCATCTTTCATTTGTGATTCTATCTGCACCCTCTCTCTCTTTTTCTTGGTGAGTCTAGCTAAAGTTTTATCAGTTTTGTTTATTGTGTCAAAGGACTAGCTCTTAGTTTCGTTGATCTTTTCTATTGTTTTTTTAGTCCCTAATTTATTTCCATTATAATCCTTATTATTTCTTTTCTGGTAACTTTGGTCTATGTTTATACTTTTCAAGTTCTTTTAGTTGTAAAATTAGATTGTTTATTTGATACATCTCTTGTTTCTTGAGATAGGGCTAAATTGCTAAAAAAAAAAAAAACAAAAAACAAAAAACAAAACAAAACAAAACCTTCCCTTTAAAACCACTTTTGCTGTATATCATAGATTTTGGTGTATCATAATTGTTTGCATTTTTTTTTTAGTTTCTCCCCTGATTTCTTCTCTGAACTAGTTGCTGATCAGTAACATGTTTAATCTCCACATATTTGTAGTTTTCTAGTTTCTAGTAATTGACTTTAGTTTTATATCATTGTGTTTGAAAAAAAGGTTGATAAGATTTCAGTTTTCTTGAATTAGTGAGACTAGTTTTGTGGTTTAATATGTGATCAATTCTGGAGAATATTCTGTGTCCATTTGATAAGAATGTATATTCTGCTTTTGTATGGAATGTTTTGTATATATATATTAAGTCCATCAGGTATAATGTGTTATTTAAGGCTGACGTTACCTTATGGATTTTCTGTCTGGATGACCTATCCATGGGGTGTGAAAATCCCCTACTATATACTACTGTCAGTTTCCCAATTTAGGTCTGTTAATATTTGTTTTATGTATTTTGGTGCTTCTTTGATGGGTGTGTATATGTATAAATGTCATATTTCCTTGCTGGATTGACTCTTTGATCATAACGTAGTGGCCTTCTGTATTTTATTATATTTTCATTTCAAAGTCTTTTTTTTGCATGGTTTTAAAAATTAATTAATTGTGTATTTATTTTTTATTTTTATTTATTTAATATAATTTATTGTCAAATTGGCTTTCATACAACACCCAGTGCTCATCCCAACAAGTGCCCTCCTCAATGCCCATCATCCTCATTCCCCTCTCCACTACCCCCCTTAACCCTCAGTTTGTTCTCTATATTTAAGAGACTCTTATGGTTTGTCTCCCTTCCTCCCTGTTTGTAACTTATTTTTCCCCCTTACCTACCCCCATGGTCTTCAGCTAAGTTTCTCACGATCCACATATGAGTGAAAACATATGGTATCTGTCTTTGTATGACTTATTTCACTTAGCATAATGCCCTCCAGTTCCATCCACATTGCTACAAATGGCATGATTTCCTTCTTTCTCATTGCCAAGTAGTATTCCATTGTATATATAAACCGCATCTTCTTTATCCATTCATCAATTGATGGACATTTGGGCTCTTTCCATAATTTGGCTATTGTTGAAAGTGCTTCTATAAACATTGGGGTACATGTGCCCCTATGCATCAGCACTCATATATCCCTTGGGTAAATTCCTAGCAGTGCTATTGCTAGGTCATAAGGTAGTTATGTTTTTAATTTTTTGAAGAACCTCCACACTGTTTTCCAGAGCAGCTGCACCAGTTTGCATTCCCAACAACAGTGCAAGATGGTTCCCATTTCTCCACATCCTCTCCAGCATCTATAGTTGCCTGATTTGTTCATGTTAGTCTTTCTGACCTGTGTGAGGTGGTATCTCAGTGTGGCTTTGATTTGTATTTCCCTGCTGAGGAGTAACGTTGAGCATTGCTTCATGTGTCTATTGGCCATTTGGATGTCTTCTTTGGAAAAGTGTCTATTCATGTCTTCTGCCCATTTCTTCCCTGGATTATTTGTTTTTCAGGTGTGGGGTATGGTGAGTTCTTTGTAGATTTTGGATACTAGCCCTTTATCCAATATGTCATTTGCAGATATCTTTTCCCATTCCATCGGTTGCCTTTTAGTTTTGTTGATTGTTTCCTTTGCAGTGCAGAAGCTTTTTATCTTCATGAGGTCCAATAGTTCATTTTGGCTCTTAATTTCCTTGCCTTTGAAGATGTGTCAAGTAAGAAACTGCTGTGGCTGAGGTCAAAGAGATTGTTGCCTGCTTTCTCCTCTAGGGTTTTGATGGTTTCCTGTCTCCGTCAGGTCTTTCATCCATTTTGAGTTTATTTTTGTATGTGGTGTAAGAAAGTGGTCTAGTTTCATTCTTCTTCATGTTGCTGTCCAGTTCTCCCAGCACCATTTTTTTATTTTTTTATTTTTTTTTAATATTTCTTTATTTTTGAGAGAGAGAGACAGAGCATGAGCAGGGGAGTGGCAGAGAGAGAGAAGGAGACACAGAATCCAAAGCAGGTGCAAGGTTCTGCGCTGTCAGAACAGAGCCTGATGCGGGGCTTGAACTTATGAAACGTGAGATCATGACCTGAGCCTAAGTCGGACGCTTAACTGACTGAGCCACCCAAGCTTCCCTCCCAGCACCATTTGTTAAAGAGACTTTCTTCCATTGGATATTCTTTCCTGCTTTGTCAAAGATGAGTTGGCCATACATTCGTGTGCCCAGTTCTGGGTTCTCTATTCTATTTCGCTGGTCTGTGTGTCTGTTTTTGTGCCAATACCAAACTGTCTTGATGATTACAGCTTTGTAGTAGGGGCTAAAGTCTGGGATTGTGATGCCTCCCACTTTGGTCTTCTTAATTATTACTTTGGCTATTCGGGGTCTCTTGTGGTTCCATACAAATTTTAGGATTGCTTGTTCTAACTTTGGGAAGAATGCTGGTGCAATTTTGATTGGGAATGCATTGAATGTGTAGATGGCTTTGGGTACCCTTGACATTTGAACAATATTTATTCTTCCAATCCATGAGCACGAATGTTTTTTCATTTCTTTGTGTCTCCTTCAGTTTCTTTCATAAGCTTTCTATAGTTTTCGACACATAGGTTAGTTAGGCTTATTCCTAGGTATTTTATGCTTCTTGGTTCAAGTGTGAATGGGATCAGTTTCTTTATTTGTCTTTCTGTTGCTTCATTATTAGTGTATAAGAATGCAACCAATTTCTGTACATGGATTTTGTATCCTGCGACTTTGCTGAATTCATGTATCAGTTCTAGTAGACTTTCAGTGGAGTCTATCGGATTTTCCATGTATAATATCAGGTCATCTGCAAAAAGTGAAAGCTTGACATCATCTTTGCCAATTTTGATGCCTTTGATTTCCTTTTGTTGTCGGATTGCTGATGCAAGCACTTCCAACACTATGTCAAAAACAGCGGTGAGAGTGGACATCCCTGTCGTGTTCCTGATCTCAGGGAAAAAGCTCTCAGTTTTTGCCCACTGAGCATGATGTTAGCCATGGGCTTTTCATAAATGGCTTTTATGATGTTTAAGTATGTTCCTTCTATGCCGACTTTCTCGAGGGTTTTTATTAAGAAAGGATGCTGAATTTTGTCAAATGCTTTTTCTGCATCGATTGACAGATCATATTGTTCTTTTCTATTATTGATGTGATGTATCACATTGATTGAATTGCGAATGTTGAATGATCCGTGCAGCCCAGGAATGAATCCCACTTGGTCATGGTGAATAATTCTTTTTATATGCTGTTGAATTTGATTTGCTAGTGTCTTATTGAGATTTTTGCATCCATATTCATCAGGGATATGGGCCTGTAGTTCTCTTTTTTTGTTGGGTCTCTGTCTGGTTTAGGAATCAAAGTAATGCTGACTTCATAGAATGGGTCCAGAAGTTTGCCTTCCCTTTCTATTTTTTGGAAAAGCTTGAGAAGGATAGGTATTAACTCTGCTTTAAATGTCTGGTAGAATTCCCCAGGGAAGCCATCTGGTCCAGGACTCTGACTCGTTGGAAGATTTTTGATAACAGATTCAATTTCTTCACTAGTTAATGGGTCTGTTCAAATTTTCTGTTTCTTCCTTTTGAGTTTTGGCAGTGTGTGGGTGTTTAGGAATTTGTCCATTTCTTCCAGGTTGTCCAGTTTGTTGGCATATAATTTTTCCTAATATTCCCTGATAATTGCTTGTGTTTTTGAGTGATTGGTTGTAATAAAGCCATTTTCATTCGTGATTTTATCTATTTGGGTCCTCTCTGTTTTCTTTTTGAGAATCCTGGCTAGAGGTTTATCAATTTTTTTTATTTTTTTCAAAAAACCAACTCTTAGTTTCATTGATCTGTTCTGTTGGGTTTTTGGGGGGGGGGGGGTTGGATTCTATATTGTTTATTTCTGCTGTGATCTTTGTTATTTCTCTTCTGCTGGGTTTGGGGTTTCCTTGCTGTTCTGCTTCTAGTTCCTTTAGGTGTACTGTTAGATTTTGTATTTGGGATTTTTCTTGTTCTGAGATAGGCCTGGATTGCAATGTATTTTCCTGTTAGTACTCTCTTTGCTCCATCCCAAAGGGTTTGGATTGTTGTGTTTTCATTTTCATTTGTTTCCATATATTTTAAAATTTCTTCTCTAATTGCCTGGTTGACCCATTCCTTCTTTAGTAGGGTGTGCTTTAACCTCCATGCATTTGGAGGTTTTCCAAACTTTTTCCTATGGTTGATTTCAAGTTTCATAGCATTGTGATCTGAAAGTGTGCATGGTATGATCTTAATTCTTTTATATTTGTTGAGGGCTGTTTTATGACCCAGTATGTGATCTATCTTGGAGAATGTTTCTTGTGCACTCAAGAGGAAAGTATATTCTGCTGCTTTAGGGTGGAAAGTTTTAAATATATCTGTCAAGTCCATCTGGTCTAGTGTATCATTCAGGACCATTGTTTCTTTATGATTTTCTGTCTAGATGATCTGCCCCTTGTTGTAAGTGGAGTATTAAAGTCCCCTGAAATTACCACATTCTTACCAGTAAGATTTCTTAGGCTTGTGATTAATTGTTTTATATATTTGGGTGCTGCTGAATTTGGTGCATAGACATTTATAATTGTTAGCTCTTCCTGATGGATAGACCTCATAATTATTATATAATGCCCTTCTTCATCTCTTGTTACAGCCTTTTATTTTTTTAATATATGAAATGTATTGTCAAATTGATTTCCATACAACACCCAGTGCTCATCCCAAAAGATGCCCTCTACAATGCCCACCCCCTACCCTTCCCTCCCTCCCACCCCCCCATCAACCCTCAGTTTGTTCTCAGTTTTTAAGAGTCTCTTATGCTTTGGCTCTTTCCCACTCTAACCTCTTTTTTTTTTTCCTTCCCCTCCCCCATGGGTTTCTGTGAAGGTTCTCAGGATCCACATAGGAGTGAAAACATATGGTATCTGTCTTTCTCTGTATGGCTTATTTCACTTAGCATCACACTCTCCAGTTCCATCCACGTTGCTACAAAGGGCCATATTTCATTCTTTTTCATTGCCATGTAGTACTCCATTGTGTATATAAACCACAATTTCTTTATCCATTCATCAGTTGATGGACATTTAGGCTCTTTCCATAATTTGGCAATGTTGAGAAACATTGGGGTACAAGTGCCCCTATGCGTCAGTACTCCTGTATCCCTTGGGTAAATTCCTAGCAGTGCTATTGCTGGGTCATAGGGTAGATCTATTTTTAGGAACCTCCACACTATTTTCCAGAGCGGCTGTACCAGTTTGCATTCCCACCAACAGTGAAAGAGGGTTCCTGTTTCTCCACATCCTCTCCAGCATCTGTAGTCTCCTGATTTGTTCATTTTGGCCACTCTGACTGGCGTGAGGTGATATCTGAGTGTGGTTTTGATTTGTATTTCCCTGATGAGGAGCGACGTTGAGCATCTTTTCATGTGCCTGTTGGCCATCTGGAGGTCTTCTTTAGAGAAGGGTCTATTCATGTTTTCTGCCCATTTCTTCACTGGATTATTTGTTTTTTGGGTGTGGAGTTTGGTGAGCTCTTTATAGATTTTGGATACTAGCCCTTTGTCTGGTATGTCATTTGCAAATATCTTTTCCCATTCCATTGGTTGCCTTTTAGTTTTGTTGATTGTTTCCTTTGCTGTGCAGAAGCTTTTTATCTTCATGAGGTCCCAGTAGTTCATTTTTGCTTTTAATTCCCTTGCCTTTGGGGATGTGTCAAGTAAGAAATTGCTGCGGCTGAGGTCAGAGAGGTCTTTTCCTGCTTTCTCCTCTAGTGTTTTGATGGTTTCCTGTCTCACATTCCGGTCCTTTATCCATTTTGAGTTTATTTTTGTGAATGGTGTAAGAAAGCGGTCTAGTTTCATTCTTCTGCATGTGGCTGTCCAGTTCTCCCAGCACCATTTGTCAAAGAGACATTGGATGTTCTTTCCTGCTTTGTCAAAGATGAGTTGGCCATACTTTTGTGGGTCTAGTTCTGGGGTTTCTATTCTATTCCATTGGTCTGTGTGTCTGTTTTTGTGCCAATACCATGCTGTCTTGATGATTACAGCTTTGTAGTAGAGGTTACAGCCTTTAATTTAAAGTCTAGTTTGTCTGATATAAGTATGTCTACTCCAGCTTTCTTTTGACTTCCAATAGCATGATGGATAGTTTGCCATCCCCTCACTTTCAATCTGAAGGTGTCCTCAGGTCTAAAATAAGTCTCTCATAGACAGCAAATAGATGGATCTTGTTTTTTATCCATTCTGATACCCTATGTCTTTTGATTGGCACATTTAGTCCGTTTACATTCAGTGTTATTGAAAGATATGGGTTTAGAGTCATTGTGATCTCTGTAGGTTTCATGCTTGTAGTGAGGTCTCTGGTACTTTGTGGTCCTTGCAACATTTCACTCACAGAATCCCCCATAGGATCTCTTGTAGGGCTGGTTAAGTGGTGATGAATTCCTTCAGTTTTTGTTTAGGAAAACCTTTATCTCTCCATCTATTCTGAATGACAGACTTGCTGGATAAAGGATTCTTGGCTGAATATTTTTCCTGTTCATCACATTGAAGATTTCCTGCCATTCCTTTCTGGTCTGCCAAGTTTCAGTAGATAAGTCTGCTACTACCCTTATGTGTCTACCTTTGTATGTTAAGGCCCATTTATCCCTAGCTGCTTTCAGAAATCTCTCTTTATCCTTGTATTTTGCCAGTTTGACTCTGATATGTATGCAGATCGATTCAAGTTGCGTCTGAAGGAAGTTCTCTGTGCCTATTGGAGGTCTTTTCTTTTTTTTAAACGTTCATTTATTATTGAGAAACAGAAAGAGACAGAGCATGAACATGGGAGGGGCAGAGAGAGAAGGGGAGACACAGAAACCAAAGCAAGCTCCAGGCTCTGAGCTGTCAGCCCAGAGCCCAACACAGGGCTCGAACTCACAAACTGTGAGATCATGGCCTGAGCTGAAGTTGGATGTTTAATGGACTGAGCCACCCAGGCGCCCCTGTGCCTCTTGGATTTCAGTGTCTGTTTCCTTCCCCAGATAGGGGAAGTTCTCAGCTATGATTTGTTCAAGTACATCTTCAGCCCCTTTCTCTCTCTCCTTCTTCTGGAACTCCTATGATACAGATATTGTTCTGTTTCATTGAATCCCTTCATTCTCTAATTCTCCCCTCATGATCCAGAATTTTTTTCACTCTCTTTTTCTCAGCTTCCTCTCTTTCCATAATTTTATTTTCTAATCCACCTCTTCTCCCCACTGCCTCTTCAGTCCATGCTGTGACCACCTCCATTTTTTTTTGCACCTCATTTATAGCATTTTTTAATTCATCATGACTATTTTTTAGTTCCTTGATCTCTGCAGCAATAGATTCTCTGCTGTCTTCTGTGCTTTTCTCAAGCCTAGTGATTAATCTTATGACTATTATTCTAAATTCTTGTTCAGTTATATTCCTTATATCTCTTTTGATCAGTTCTTTAGCTGTCACTTCTTCCTGGAATTTCTTTTGTAGAGAATTCTTCCATTTTGTCATTTTGGCTAGTTTTCTGTCCCTTATGCATTTTAAAAGCTTTTATGTGCTCTGCACCTGTAAGCACTGCTGTATTAAAGGGGGGCGGTCATACACTGTCCAGGGTCTGGCCCTTCAAGCAGTGTTTTTTGGAGAGTGTTACTTGCTCTCTGTTGTGACTTTGGTTATTTTATTTCCCTACTGGCAGTGATTTTTTGGACCCTCCACCAGGTGTGCTTTGATTTGTTCCTTGAAGTAGCCCTGGAAAGGAAAACAAACAAACAAACAGAAAACAAAAACACAAACACACAAATTTAAAAATAAGAAAAAAAGAAAAAAACCACAAACACCAGCCAGAAGTAAAGATCAGGGTGGAGACGGTCCTGATGGAAGAGCACATACTAAGAGAGAAAGGACAGGGGCTGGGGAAAAAGAAAAAGTAAACATTGACCAAGCAGAGAGACTAAATGGCCTAATCCAGAGAGAGAGAGAGAGAGAGAGAGAGGGAAAGGGAGAGAGGGAGAGAGAGAAGGAGGCAGGGGGAAAAGAAAAGAAGATAAAGTTTCACAGACAGAGAAACTATACAGCTTAATTATTCCAGAGAGAGTGAAAGGAAAGAAGGAGGTGTAGAACATGTGTCAAGAGAATGGATTAAATATGTCTGTTTAAACAAACCAACAACCAGAGTAACCAGACTAGAAGAGGGAAGAGATAAGAAGAAAAAGAAGGGGGGCGCCTGGGTGGCTCGGTCGGTTAAGCGTCCGACTTCGGCTCAGGTCATGATCTCATGGTCCGTGAGTTCGAGCCCCGCGTCGGGCTCTGTGCTGACAGCTCAGAGCCTGGAGCCTGTTTCCGATTCTGTGTCTCCCTCTCTCTCTGCCCCTCCCCTGTTCATGCTCTGTCTCTCTCTGTCTCAAAAATAAACAAATGTTAAAAAAAATTAAAAAAAAAAAAAGAAGAAAAAGAAGGAAGATTATATCTATATAACGAGAATTGTCCAAGAATTAATCCAGGCCATGCAGCAGCACTAGTCTGGAGGAGGAGGCCATCTGGTTCCTCAGCATCTCTCCTACCCCAGTAGATACCCACTTACCCGGCACAGAGGGACATGGTTTGGTGTAGGTGGGTCCCACCTCCACTGTGGGCCCCACCGACTGATCCCTGAGGTGGTGGGGATAAAAATGGTGACTTCTTCCTCCCCAGTCTCTCTTCCACAGACCCACTGTCCCAAATCACCTCGTTAGAGCCATCCTCACTGTGCCACAGGTACAGACGAGGTGGTCTGTCTCACTCTGCTAACTCCCACACCCTGGCGCTTGCTGGGTGGGATTCAAACTCCCACTCGGCACGCCCAGTACTGGGGAGCGCAGCTCCACTCCACCCGATATGTGATCCCTGGACAGGCTTTGTCCTGTCCTGCAGCATTCCAGGAGGGGATCCCTTTTTCCTACTGCAGACTGCGCCCCTGACCTAGCCACCGAGCCGAAGGCTGACTCCCCTCCTCTTCAGGTGCACGAACAGGGCAGCCGGCCCCAGTCTGGAGAAAGCCCAGCAGTTACAGATTGGATCTTTCCCCATCCCAGTCCAAGGTTTTCCTCTTGTCCAGATACAGTCCTATGCTTCCCAAGTTGCTCTTTCTCTTCCCTTTGTCTGTCCACAGAAGAGGATCCCTCCCCTCCATTCCTTTAATCTCTCCCAGTTCGCAGCCACACACCTCTGGCCCATCAGATTGTCCCAGTGTATCCCTGGCAGCAACTCAGTCTCTTTGCCTCCCAGACTCTTGGGGTTCAAAGTCCTTTGGCTTCAACACTTCTTTGTTTGAGAAATGTGGGAAGTTCGGATCCCCCTACTTCTCCACCATGTTGGCCCCCTCCTAATTATTTATTTTTAAATAGGCTCCATACCCAGTGTGGGGCTTGAAGTCACGACCCTGAGGTCAAGTCACTTGCTCTACTGACTGAGCCAGCCAGTTACCCTTAAAGTCTGTTTTGACTCTACTATAAGTAGAGCTACATCAGCTTTCTTTTTGTTTCAAAGAAACATGGAATATCTTATTCTGTCTGTCCTTCTTAAGTAAGTCTCTTATAGGCAATACATAGGTGTGTCTCATTTTTTTATCCAGTCAACAGCCATTCTTTGTCTTTTGATTGGAGAATTTAGTCCATTTATGTTTAAAATAATTATTGATTGTAGAGTAGTTCTATTTTTAGTTTTTTGAGGAACCTCCATACTCTTCTCCAGAGAGGCTACACCAGTTTTCATTCCCACCAGCAGTGCAAGATGGTTCCCCTTTCTCTGCATCTTTAGTAACACCTGTTGTTTCTTGTGTTGTTAATGTAATTCTGACAGGTGTGAGGTAGTGCCTCATTGTGGTTTTGATTTTTATTTCCCTAATGATAAGTAATAGTGAGCATTGTTTTCTGTGTGTTAGCCATCTGGATGTCTTCTTTGGAAAAGGGCCTCTTCATGTCTTCTTTGTTTCCATGTCTTAACTGGGTTATTTGTTTTTTGGGTGTTGAGTTTGGTAAGTTCTTTATAGATTTTGGATACTAACTCTTATCAGCTGTGTTATTTGGAAATGTCTTCTCCCATTCCATAGGATGCCTTTTAGTTTTGTTGGTTGTTGCCTTCACTGGGCAGAAACTTTTTTATCTTGATGAAGTCCCATTAGTTCATTTTTGTTTTTGGTTCCCTTGCCTCTGGAGACATGTCTAGTAAGAAGTTGCTACCTCCAAGGTCAAAAGAGGTTGCTGCCTGTGTTCTCCTCTAGGATTTTAATAGTTTCTGTTTCACATTTAGGTCTTTTGTCCATTTTGAATTTATTTTTGTGTATGGTATAAGAAAGTGGTTCAGTTTAATTTTTCTGCATTTCACCATTCAGTTTTCCCAACACCATTTGTTGAAGAGAGTGTCTTTTTTTCCACTGGATATTCTTTCCTGCTTTGTCGAAGATGAATTGACCATATAGTTGTGAGTCCATTTCTGGGTTTTCTGTTCTATTCCATTGATCTGTGTGTCTGTTTTTGTGACACTACCATACTATCTTAATGACTACAGCTTTGGAGCATAGCTTGAAGTCTGGAATCGCGATGCCTCTAGTTTTGCTTTTCTTGTTCATGATTGCTTTGCTAATTCAGATTCTTTAGTGGTTCCATACATAGTTTAGGATTGTTTGTTCTCGCTCTGTGAAAATGCTAGTGGTATTTTGATAGGGGTTGCATTAAATGTGTAGATTGCTTTGGATAGTATAGACATTTTGACATTGTTCCTCCAATCCATGAGCATGGAATTTTTTCCCATTTCTTTGTGTCCTTTCCATTTTCTTTCATAAGTGTTCTAAAGTTTTTAAAGTACAGATCCTTTACCTCTTTGGTTAGGTTTATTCCTAGGAATCTTACTATTTTTGGTGCAGTTGTAAGTGGGATTGATTCCTTGATTTCACTTTCTGCTGCTTCATTCACTTTCTGCTGTATAGAAATGCAACAGATTTCTGTACATTGATTTTATAATCTGGAACTTTGATGAATTCATATATCAGTTGAGTAATATTTGGTGGAAACTTTTGGGTTTTCTGCATAGAGTATCATGTCGTCTGCAGATAGTAAAAATTTGACTTCTTTCTTTCCTATTTGGATGCCTTTATTTCTTTTGTTGTCTGATTGCTGAGACTAAGACTTCCAGTATTGTGTTAATTAGGATTGGTGAGTATGGACTTCCCTTCTTGGTTCTGACCATAAAGGAAAAGCTCTGTTTTTCCTCAGCAAGGATGATATTATCTGTGGGTCTTTTGTATATGGCTTTTATGGTGTTGAGGTACGTTCCATGTATTCCTACTTTGTTGAGGGTTTTTATCAAGAATGGATGCTGTGTTTTGTGAAATGCTTTTTCTGCATCTGGTAAGAGGATCATGGGATGCCTGGGTGGTTCAGTCAGTTAAGCATCCAACTCTTGATTTCAGCTCAGGTCATGATCTCATGGTCTATGAAACTAAGCCCCACATTGGGCTCTGCACTGAGTGTGCAGAGCCTGCTTGGGATTCTCTCGCCCTCCCTTTCTCTTGTCCCCTTCCCAGTTTTCTCTCTCTATCAAAATTAACAAATAAGCTCTTAAAAAAAGATCGTATGCTTCTTATCCTTTATTTTATTAATGTGGTGTATCACATTGATTGATTTCTGAATATTGAACCAGCCCTGCAGCCCAGAAATATATCCCACTTGATCATAGTAAATAATTCTTTTAGTACACTGTAGTTTCAATTTGCTAGTAACTTGTTAAGAATTTTTGCATCACTTTTCATCAGGAATATTGGCCTGTAGTTCTCCATTTTAGTGTGGTCTTTGTCTGGTTTTTGAATCAAGGTAATGCCGGCCTCATAGGAATTTGGAAGTTTTCCTTCTGTTTCAATTTTTTTGGAACAATTTGAGAAGAATAGATATTAACTCTTCTTAAATATATGGTAGAAGTCCCCTGGGAAGTCATCTGGCCCTGCCTGGACTTATGTTTGTTGGCAGATTTTTGATTACAGATTCAGTTTCTTTGCTGGTTATGGGTCTGTTCACATTTTCTATTTCTTCCTGTTTTAGTTTTGGTAGTTTGTGAGTTTCTAGGAATTTGTCCATTTCTTCCAGATTGCCCAGTTGTTGGCGTATAATTTTTCATAGTAATCTCTTATAGTAGTTTGTGGTGTTGGTTGTGATTTCTCCTCTTTCATTTGTGACTTTATCTATTTGGGTCCTTTCTCTTTTCTTTTTGATAAGTCTGGCTAGGGGTTTATCAATATTGTTAATTCTTTCAAAGAACCAGCTCTTTGTTTCATTTTGTTCTACTGTTTTGGGGGATTTTTGTTTATTTGTTGTGGGTTTTTTTTTTTTTTTTGCTTCTATATCACTTATTTATGCTCTATTGTATATTATTTACCTTATTCTGCTGGCTTTAGGCTTTATTTGCTGTTCCTTTTCTAGCTCCTATAGGTGTAAGTTTAGGTTGTGTGTTTGGAGACTTTCCTTGCTCCTTCCCTCTTAGGACTACCTTTGCTGCAGCCCAAATGTTTTGGATTGTTGTGTTTTCATTTTCATTTGCTTCCACGTATGTTTAAATTTCTTCTCTAATTTCCTGGTTAACCCATTCATTCTTTTGTAGGATGTTCTTTAACCTCTATGTATTTGTGGTCTTTCCAAATTTTTTCTTGTGGTTGACTTGAAGTTTCATAGTGTCGTGATCTGAAAATATGCATGGTGTGTTGTTGATCTTTTTGTACTTGTTGAGGTCTGATTTGTGACCCAGGATGTGATCTATTCTGGAGAATGTTCCATTTGTACTTGAGAAGAATGGTATTCTGCTGCTTTAGAAGAAATGTTCTGAATATATCTGTGAAGTCCATCCAGTACAGTGTGTCATGCCAAGCCATTGTTTCCTTGTTAATTTTTTGCTTAAGGTGATCTATTCATTGCTGTGAGTGGTATTAAAAATCTCCCATTGTTATTTTCAGTGAGTTTCTTTATGTTTATTGTTAATTTATTTATATATTTGGGCGCTATCTAGTTGGGGGCATATATATTTATAGTTGTTATATCTTCTTGATGCATGGGCCCCTTAATTATGATATAATGCCCTTCTTCATCTCTTGTTACAGTCTTTGTTTTAAAATCTGGTTTTTGTGATGGAAGTATGGCTACTCTGACTTCCTTTTCATCTCCATTATCATGATAGATGGTACTTCATCCCCTCACTTCCAGTCTGCAGATGTCTTCAGATATAAAATGAGTTTCTTGTAGGCAGCATATAGAAGATGGGTCTTATTTTTTTAGCCATTCTAATACCCTGTGTCTTTTGATTGGAACATTTACTTCATTTACATTCAGAGTGATTACTGAAAGACATGCGTTTAGTGCCATTGTGTTACCTGTAAAGTTGGTGTTTCTGGTGGTGTTCTCTATTCCTGTCTAGTCTTTGCTGCTTATGGTCTTTTCTTCCCCACTCAGAGAGCCCCCTTTAATATTTTTTTGCAGGGCTGGTTTAGTGGTCATGAACTCCTTTGGTTTTTGTTTATCTGGGAGACTTTTTATCTTGCCTTCCATTCTGAATGACAGCCTTGCTTGATAAAGTATTTTTGGCTGCATATTTTTCCCATTCAATGTGTTGAATATATCCTGCCACTCCCTTCCGGCTCTCTAAGCTTCTGTGGACAAATCTGCTGTGAATCTTATCTGTCTTCCTTGTACATTAGGGATTTTTTTTCCCTTGCTGCTTTCATGATTCTTTCCTTTTCTGTGTGTTTTGTGAATTTGACTATGATGTGTCTTGGCGATGGCCAGCTTTTGTTGAATTTAATGCAGGTTCCCTGTGCTTCTTGGATTATGATTTCTGTGTCCTTTCCCATATTAGGGAAATTTTCAGCCATAAGTTGCTCACATAAACCTTCTGCCCCTTTTCTGTCTTTTCATATTCTGGGATTCCTAGGAAACAAATGTTATCCCATTTTAATAAATCACTGAGTTCCCTAAGTCAACCTTCATGATCCAATACCTTTGTTTCCCTATTCTTTTCAGCTTCATTGTTTTCCATAACTTTATCTTCTGTATCACTGGTTTAGTCCTCTGCTTTGTCCATCCTTGTTGTCATTGCACCAGTTGGCTTTGTGTCTCAGTTAATAGCTTTTTTTGTTTCAGCCTGAATGTTTTTTAGTTCTTATATCTCTACAGTAATGGATTCTGTAGTGTCTTCTGTGATTTTCTTAAGCCCAGCTAGTATCCTTATAATTGTTGTTTAAATTCTGGTTCACACATCTTACCTATATCTATATTGAAATCCCTGGCTGCTGCTACTTGTTTTTTGGGGGTGAATTCCTCCATTTTGTCATTTTGTCTAGTTCAGTTTTTTGTGTGTGATTGTTAGGAAAGCCTGTTATATTCCTGCTCCTGAGGATAATGGCTATATTAAGAAGAGGTCCAAAAACAAAAACAGAAAAGAAGTCCTATACTGACTTGGGTCTGCTGCTTCAGGAGGTGTTTGGAGTGTGCATTCTACTGTTGAGTTTTCACTGCTCCTGCCCACAGGTCTGTCCTTTGCAAAGTTTTTCCTTGCCTTCAGAAGCAGGTGGGTGTATTTGGACCTTGTCCACTATGTTGCAAGTTTTAATTAAGTGTGTTTTTGTCTGCTTGATAAAGGAAGATAGATCATTTAAAAAAAAAAGAAGAGGAAGAGGAAAAGGAAGAAGAAGCAGCAGCAGTGGCAGCAGCAGAAGCTGCTAGAGGGATCCTATTTCCCCTAGAGCTGAAGCTTTGCAGCACTCTGTGATCAATAGATTTAGTGCATGGGAGGGGTTTGTGCTGGTCCTCTGGTGGAGGTGTCTGCTGCACTGATTCTCAGACAGACTTGCCCTAGTGGAGATGCACCTGCAAGGTGCAAGAGTGTGGGACTTTGTGTAAGCGGCCCTGGCCTCCAGTTTTGGCATTGTTTTGCTCACTGAAGTTGGTCAGGACTGATGGAGAAAGAGGGTGGAAATGTCATCACCCCACTGTCTTATCTCCAGAGCAGGGAGCTTGTGCCTGCCACTCTTCAAGAAGCCCTCACAGAAGAGGAAACATTCACCCTTTTGTGTCCCTGGCTTCTGTCAGATCCCTGCCTTCACTATGTCTGTGACTGAGCTGTCTGCCTACCATGCAGCCCAGTACTCCTGTGTTTTGTCTCAGTGGGTTTCCAAATGCCAAATTTCAGGCATCTGTGTTGCACATACCCACACTGCTCCTCTGGGGGAGGGTCTCACTGTGCTGTGGCCAGTGCTAGTTTGTCCCAGAAAATGCACATGCGACTGTGCAGCAGTTCAGTTTATGGTAAAGCACAGCAAAAAACCAGCACCAAGGTGCTGCCCTCAGCCTGTGTCTTCATTCCTATGCTAGTGAACAGAGCAGCACTTTGGTGCCACAGCTTCTTTTGTCCCTGGAGAAGCCATGACAAACTCCCAAATGTACTCCAAGAAGGGGTACTGTTTCTCCCCATGCAACCCAGGGGATTCTTAGACCATGCTGCCTGCTCCTGGGTCTCTGCCATTCTTCCCTACCAGAATGCCACTAAGCTGACCAGGCACAACCCTGGCAATGCCACAGACTTCTAAAACTTCAGATTTTGTGCTCCACTGCCTATAAAAATTTGCAGTCATTGGTTTTGGGTGTGAGTTTTTCTTGTGCAATTCCCTGCATGTGCTTTCATGCACTCTCTCCCTCTTTCTCTTCCCTGTGTGTGTGTGTGTGTGTGTGTGTGTGTCGCTCCTCTCTCCATGATGAGGTCTCCTTCTCCTCTGCAGCGCCGACAGTTCTTTTCTCCCCCAAATCCACTCTCTGCAGCTTCTACCTTCCAAAAGGTGGCCATTGTTCCATCTGTAGATGTGCAGTTTGTGCACTCAGTCCTCAGATCAATTTCTTGAATGTTCAGAATGATTTGATATTTATCTAACTGTGTTTGAGGGATCAGGCAAACTTAGGGTCCCCCTACTCTTCTACCATCTTACTTAACTCATCTCAATTTTTACTTTTTTTATAACTTTTCATTTTGTTGATGTGTTTTCCTGATTTTATTTAGTTGTACTAAATAACAGCATTGTACTCCGTGCTGCTTGTAGTTTGCTAAAGTCCTTTAAGAGCGTTATTCTGAATTCTTTGTCAGACACTTTGTAGACCTCCATTTTTTAAGGGTTAGTCATTGGAGTTTTATATTCCTTTGGTGGTGGCCACATTTCTTAGATTATTCATAATCTTTGTGGCCTTGTGTCTGGCACTTCAGGAAGTAGGTACATCTTCCAGTCTTTGTAGACTGGGTTTGTCAGGAAAAGCCCTTCACCAGTTAGGCAGTCCAGAGTTTCTGGGTGGGCAGTCTGGTGCTGTCCACAAATGGGCCACTGCCGGTGGGCTGATCCAGTATCTGGAACAGCAGGTGTGAAGGCCTGGTATTTGGGTGCATGGGGGCCAGTCTAGTGCCTAGGTCTATAGGGATAGGTGTGGAATTTGAGTGGTGGTAATGGACCTTGGGACCTGGGTCTGTGTGGGTACTACTAGAGCCAGGTCTACAGGAGCCATCCAGCACCCTGGAGCACCGTGATGGGCCCAGCAACAGGTCCATGGGTACTGGTCTGATACTGGGACAGGTCAGGAGCCTGGTTTCACAGGAGTGAGCCTAGAGACTGAAGCCATAGGTACTGGCCTGACCCTAGGGTTTTCTGGGAACCTGGACTATAGGAGGCTGCCTATAACCTCAGTATGCAACATGGAGGTTGCGTCTGTGGGGGCTGATGTGGTCCTGAGGTGGGATGGGAGCGTGGGTCTCCACGGCTGGTCTGGTGGTGAGGTAAGCCAGAAACCTGAATGTGTGGGAGCCAGGATGCAATTTAAGTCCATGGAGGCCAATCTGGTACTGGGGTTAGCTGGCAGCCTGAGTTCACAGGTGCCTATCTGGAACCTGGGTTTATGGGGACTAGTTGGGAGGCTAGAGCCACAGGAGCCACCACAGTCATGGAACTGGTGAGCATTGGAGTGAGCCAGGAGCCTTGCTTTTGAGACCCTGTCAGGAGCTTGGTGCCATGGAGCTGGCTAGCATCAGAATGGACTGGGAATCTGCTGGATGGGAGCTGGGTGGTGCCAGAGTGGATTGGGAGGGTAGGTTTATGGGAGCCATCCCACTGGGAGCCTGGGACTGTGGGAGGCACCTGGAGCAATCTGGTTCTTAAGATGGTGATTATATCTTCAGCATACAGGAAATCTAATGATAAGTGTATAATTCTACATATATAAGCAGAGGTAAATAAATTGTACATAATGTATAATTTCAGGTATAGTGTTACATATGTATTCCATACAAGGACTTTATGTGCACCTTATTTTAATAATTGTTCAATTTATAAAATTCATATTATAGCATTATACATCTCTCCAGAAGGAAAAAAAAAGCCAAGAGGAAAAACGCTGTATATTGTAGTGACTTATGAGACTTTTTCCACCAGAAAGCCAAAAAAATTCAGCCATTCTCTGAACATACCTTGTAGTTTTATGCCATCCTACCTTTCTTCTTATTATTTTCCCTCCTCTGTCTGTTGAAATCTAATTTATCCTTTTGGTTCCTGACTGAGTGTTGCCAGTTCTAATAAGCCTACCAAGAGCTGACACCATGAATTAGCTTTTCTTTCTATATTTTTGAGCTATCTTTACATTTCCCACATTCTGTTGTGTATTTTCAGTATTGTTTTAGGAAGCAGGTGTGACTCTCAGTTTCTAAATATGAATGAAAGTAGGTTAAAAACATTATTTCCAAGTTTGCTTAATGTTGCTACATATAATACATAGAGAAGACTATTATATAAGAAATTTAAGAAATACTTATTTTTTATAGTATTAAATAATAACATTTACAGGAATTTATAGCCACTTGTAAACCTCTCTCCAAACCTAGTCTGTAGGTATTCTGATAATTTGGATTAATCCTTTCCTTGTTTCAGTATAATCCCTGTGAATACATTCTTAATCACTATGTGCTGAAGTTTTGCCTTTTGAACTTGAGCTAAATGGGAAGTTAATGAACATATTCTTCTTCGACTTGCTTTTCTCTTTTCTTTCTTTTTCTTTTTTCTTTTCTTTTTTTTTTTTTAAGGTGGTGGGGGGAAGGGGTAGGGAAAGAGGAAGAGAGAATCTTAAGCAGGCTCCATTCCTAGTGAAGCGCCTGACATGTGGCTCTATCTCACGACCCTGAGATCATGACCTGAGCCAAAATCTAGAGTCATACACTTAATCAACTGAGCCACCTGGGCACCCCAAATTTGCTTTTCATTGGTAAGTACTATGTTGGGATGTTTAGACTGCATAATTGCAGTTAATACCTATCATTGATTTGCAATATTCTGTTGTACAGATACATTGCAGTTTCCATTCCACTGTTGATTTTTGGGTGGTTTTTAGGTTTTCTTTATTACAAATAGTTATATTAAGTGTACTCATGGATATTTTCCTTGTTGCGTGTATGTATGTATTTTATTTGGATATATATCATGAAACCATTCTCACCATCATTCTATGAAAGAATTAGGATTTGGCCCTAATATCCACAGGCATATAACCATTTGGAGAAATGGAGCCACATCTTAATTACACTCTAAATATGTTCATTAGATGGTAAATAAACTAATAGAAAAATAGACACAGTATGACTTTCTTTAATTCAAATATGTAATCATAATTGCTATCAGTATTTGAGGCTGATTGAAAGGAAAATTAGGAGAAAGAAGTAATTCTATTATTTGCTTGATATCCACATTATTAGGTAACTTAACATTATAAAACCTTTCCTCTATCCCCAGAGTTGAATTGTGGAAGAGTGGACTTGTTGACATTCAACCAATTTGCAGTGCTCCTCTGGAAAAATTTCACTTTAAAGGTAGGTGAAGGCATCCATATAAAATGTTCATAAATTCCTGTTTGTTGTAGTTGAGGGGTATGTGTGTACATTCTTTTGAAAAAAGCAATTCCAAAGCTCTTCTAAATGTATAAAACTGGTTAATCAATAGTTTAGTATGACCTATTAGAAAGTTGGGAGGGGAGAAGAAGGGGTAGCACAAGATAGTCTAGGAAGCACTTGGCTGTTTCAGAGTGAAATTGGCAGAAGTTCAATATCATAGAGCTATCCATTTGCATTAAAAGTGTATTCTCAGATTAATTAATACCATCTTTTTGTTGCTCTTCTAGAGGAGGCATTTCTTTAATTTAATATTGGAAGTCTTATCAGTACTGGTGTTCCCAACGAGATTTTGGTATTCCGTACAATTATTAATATAAAGGCTGTTGGACCTTACAATTTTACTTCTCAGCCCATCAATACTCTGCCTCCTTTCTTCATAAATCCTGAAGACTGGGAATTGATTTATGTGCCTTCTAATATTAATTTGGTAAACGACATTGCTGAGAATGTGAAGAGGAATCTGAACATCAGTGTAAAAGGTTAGAAATTAAAATTTTCTGTAAAACTTATTAAATTGCTTTTCAGTGGAGATAAAGTGGTGTTTTAAAAAAAGAATAAAATCAGAGGAAATCACGCTTGCTATTTTTCTTTTATTTTGTGGGGGGAAGTGTAAAAGGAGAGGTGGGGGGAGGGAATATGAAGCAGGCTCCACACCCAACGCAGAACCCAATGCGGGGCTCAATCTCATAACCATGAGATCATGGCCTAAGCTGAAATCCAGATTCAGATGCTCAACCAACTGAGCCATCCAGGTGCCCCACACTTCTTGATTTTAAAACTTGCAGTATAACTATAGTTGTAAAGACAATGTGGTATTGGTGGAAGGATAGACACATAAATCAATAAAACAATACAGGCCTACCACAGGGAGATATTGTGTTTCAGTTTCAAACCACTGAAATAAAGCAAATATCACAGTAAAGCTAGTTAGATGAATGTTTTGGTTTCCTAGGACATATAAAAAGTTATGTTTACACTCTACTGTAGCCTGTTAAGTGTGCAGTAGCATTATGTCTAAGAAAGCATTGCATATCTTAATTAAAAAATACTTGTTACCAGAGTGCCTAGGTAGCTCAGTCAGTTAAGCATCTGACTTCAGCTCAGGTCATGATCTCACAGTTCATGAATTCGACCCCTGCATCAGGCTCTGTGCTGACAGCTCAGAGCCTGGAGCCTGCTTCAGTTTTTGTTTCTCCCTCTCTGTCCCTTCCTCACTCATGCGCTTGGTCTCTCTCTCGTGCTCCCTGTCTCTCTCTCAAAAATTAATAAATGCTTAAAAAAATACTTGTTAGTGCTAAAAAATGCTGACCATCTTCTGAGCTTTCAGTGAGTCATAATCACTGATCACATATCACCATACAAATAAAATAATGATGAAAAAGTTTGAAATATTGCAAGAAATACCAAAATGTGACATATAGACATGAAATGAGCAAATACTGTTGGAAAAATGGTGCCAGTAGACTTGCTTGACTCAAGGTTGCCACAAACCTTCAATTTGTAAGAAACACAGTATCTGTAAAATGCAATAAAACAAGTTATACCTGTGGAGAACCCAAAGATCTGCCAAAATATTTTTTTACAATATTGGAAGGATAATCTTTTCAACACATGGTGCTGAACAATTGGACATCAGTAGCTAAAACAGTGAAACCTCACTCTTAAACAGAAAATACATCAAAATGGATTACAGATCTAAAAGTAAAATGATAAAACACTTAGGAGAGAGCATAGGAGAAAACCTTTGTAACTTCATAAAGAATTAGTTGAAGAATTCGTAGGCATGATACCATTTCTGAAAAAATGAAAAATTGGACTTCTAATATATAATATTAGTGGTTGCTCTTGGGGTTAAAATTATGCATACATAATTTTTCAGTCAATTTAGAATATTTTACTACTTTATTGTAATGGCAAATGTTTACCAGTGTATAGGTCCCTTTATATTTCTCTCTTCAGTTTGTAGTTTTCACATCTATGTAAGTTGAAAACTATACCAGGAAGTGTTATAATTTACACACATATTTTAAAAAACTTAAGAGAAAACTATTTAACCAGATATTTACCATAGTTCTTGCTTGTAACTTTATTCTTGAAATTCCAACTTTTCTTCTATCATTTTCCTTCTTTCAGAAGAAATTTCTTTAACAATTTTTTAGAGCATGTCTACTAGCATTGAATTCTCTTTGTTTTCCTTCATCTGAGAATGTCTTTAATTCATCTTCACTCCTGAAGATTATTTTCATTTGGTATAAAATTTTGGATTGACAGTCTTTTCAACATTTAAAAAGTATATGCCACTTTTTTCTGACTTCCTTGGTTTTTGAAAAGAATCTGCATTTGAATCCTTGCTTTTTTATAGGTACTGTATCATTTCTGTCTGGCTGCTTTCAAGATATTTTCTGTCTTTATTTGTCAAAACTATTATTACTATATGTCCGAGTGTGGATTTCTTTCTATTCTGTTAGGGGTTCACTGAGCCTTGTGAATCTGTAAGTTTCTATCTTTCATGAAATTTGAAGAGTTTTCAATAATTATTTCTCAAAGATGTATTGTCCCATAGGTCATTAAGGATCTATTCAAGTTTTTTCCCATTTTTTCCATCTCTCATTCAGATTAGATAATTTCTCTGATCTGTCTTCATGACTCCTTCCTCTGTTATCTCTGTACAGCTTTTGAGCCATCATATGAGTTGTATTTTTAAGTGCAATTTGAAGTGATCTCCATCTCCTGATTTATCTTGTTTTGAGACAGGTTTTTTTGGGCTCCTGGCTGGCTCAGTTGGTAGAGCCTATGACTCTTGATCTCAGGATTGGTAGAGCATGTGAGTCGTGATTTCAGGATTATAAATTCAAGCCCCAGACTGGGCATGGAGCCTACTTTAAAAAAAAAAAAAAAAACAAAAAAAAAACAGAAAAAAGAAAACTGTGACACAGCTTTTTGAAATATAAGGCATATACCATACATTTACCCATTTAAAACATACAATTCAGTGGCTTTTAGTGGATTCACAGAGTTGTGCATCCGTTACCACAATCAATATTAGAGCCTTTTAATCACCAAAAGTAAATCCTGTAACCTTTGGCCATGACTACAATTTCCTATCCCACCAGGATTAGGAAAACACTAATCTACTTTCTGTCTCTATCGATTTGCCTATTATAAACCTTTTATATAAATAGTTTATAAAGAAATCTTATATGTATAAATTTTATATAAATGGAAATTGTGGGCTATTGTGACTGGCTTTTTTCATTTAGCATAATGTTTTCAAGGTTCATCTATGTTGTGGTTTGTATCAATACTTCATTCCTTGCCATTGTCAGGTTATAGCCCATTGTATGGATATGCTGCATTCACTTGGTATATCCTTCATCAGTTGATGGACATTTGGGTTGTTTCTGCCTTTTGGCTATTATGCTGTGAACATTCATCTCTAAGTTTTATGTAGACATATGTTTTCATTTCTTTTGGCTATATACCTAAGAGCGGAATGAATATGTCATGTGGTAACTATGTTTAACTTTTGGGGGCTACCAAACTGTTTTCTAAAGTTGCTATGCCATTTCCTATTCTGATCAGCAGTGTATGAAGGTTCCAGTTTTTCCATAATCTCACCAGCACTTGTTACCTTATGTCTTTTTTATTGTAACTACCTCAGTGGTCGTGAAGTGGTATCTCACTGTGATTTTGATTTGCATTTCCCTTATGATTAATGATTTATATTTATATATATTTTATAATGATTATTTAAAATTGGAGTAAGGTTTATAAAATACCTAAAATTATTTTGAACCTCCAGTATCTATTAAGTAGTTGTGATACCAGTATTTGAAAAACAGTGTTTTTAAATTTAAAATATTGGGATAAGCTTTTATCCCCTCAGGAAGAATTATCAGATATTTCCATTATCCTGAACAATTTATCCTCTTTACAGTTCGAGGGTTTGCTTCAGAAATGGAGTTTGAGAAGTATGTTAAGTATGACTCTGGATCTCATAAAATACTGGCTGCCATCATTTTCGACTGTAACTTCAAAAGCAACAGTGATCCTCTGCCACTTCAGGTGAGATTGTTTTATTTTGAGTTTTCTAAATACATAGTTTTCTAGCAGTTGTACTTCCAGTTTCTAGGATTATAATGATTTGATATTACTAACCCTATTTTATAAATGAAGAAACCAATTTTCCCAAGATCAAGCTACCAGTATACAATAGAGCAAGATTATAAATCCAGATCTGAGTAATTTCTATGTTCTTAATTAACTCTTGCACTATGATAAGGAAAAAACTACACACAGAAGGCCTCAGATTCATGGGAAATTTTGACTTCTCAGGCATCCGTTCTAGTTCTACAAAGAGTGGTGAGCAGATACATTTTCACTAACAAGGAACCACGCATGGGGAAAAAAATCCTCTTTCTTTGATTGAAACAGAGTTTTACGGGGCACTGGGTGGCTCACTTGGTTGGGCGTCCGACTTCAGCTCAGGTCATGATCTCATGGCTGGTGAGTTTGAGCCCCACACCGGGCTCTGTGCTGACAGCCCAGAGCCTGGAGCCTGCATTGGACTCTATGTCTCCCTCTTTCTCTGCCCTTCCCCCGCTTGTACTCTGTCTCTATCTGTCTCTCAAAAATAAATAAACATTTAAAAAAACATTAAAAAAAAAAAAGAAACAGATTTTAAGTTCTCTCATAAATCAGTAGAAAAAACTCTAAGGTTCAGCCATATTGATTCAGAACTAGGACAACCACAGGCGCTGAGAAAGGATCTGATTATAGTATAGCCCATGGGAAGGAGAACGAAACACAGTGCTTTCAGGTTGGTGTCTACCTAGCAGATCTTATTAGACATTCTATGCTGGAGGTGATGGAAGTAAATGGTCTATAATACCTAGACATGGAGCCAAATTCTATGTTTAGAATGCAGTTGTGTGTTAGTAGAAGGCAAAAGTAATAAATGCACTGATAGGGTAATCAGGATGTTCCATCCTTCCATGACTCCATGCTTCTGTACCAGCTTCCTTCCATTTACTAAGTCAAAATTATCCATATGCTGATAATGGATTTAGGCTCAATAATACGCATTGGCTCAACATGTGTTAAGTGCCATTTCAAATTATATTCTCATTACTAAATGACTGTGCTTGTGTCCTCAAATATTTGTACTAGATTCCAGGCACCAAAGTTCCCCCAGTTATTTCCTTAGACGTTTGGTCTGTTTTTCCCCAGCTTAGTTGAGGAATAATTGACATATAATGTTGTGTAAGTTTAAGATGTACAATGTGACTGTTGAAACACACACATATATATTAGAAAATGATTACCACAGTAAGGTTAGTTAACATATTTGTCACCTCACAAAATAACCATTTTGTGTATGTGATGAGAATATTTAAGATGAACAGGTTCCAGAGATTTAATGTACAACATGCTCCTTGGTCTGGTTTTAATGGTTTTCTAAATGTACTTGTTGATCTCTGTTGCTGACTTCTTGTATAGCATAAACCTTCTAGTATCTACTAGCTTTTTCCCAGCTTAGCAGACTTTCTTGACAGGATCTTTTATTTATCCGCAAGTGCCACAATGATTCATCTGTACCTCAGATATGATTATGTCACTGTTCTAATTAAAAGACTTTGGCAACTTCCGATTGCCTTAGGCTCATGTCCAGAGTGCTTTATATGGCTATCTGTCCTGGTACCTAGATATTGCTCCAATCCCATTTCTCCCACTCCTTTGTATACTGTATAGTATGCACTACGTACCTGCTGGAAGTTCCGTAGATGAACCATATTACTTTTTTGCTTCTGGGTTTTTGGTCATATGATTTCCTCTACCAGAGGAGTGCTACTGGGAACTCCCATCCAAACTCTCATTCAGCTTGCACATCCATCCCTTCCTTTTCTGTCCTTTCATTGTAATCTGTGCCTGTTTCTGTCAGTCACAATCTGCATGGGGGCACAGACCCTACTGCAGCTATTTCAACAGAGGGATTTTAATATAAGGAAATATTTACACATTTACATTCTAAATTTTAGTCACTCTTGACCAACACTTCAAATGGTCTACCTTGCTTCGTTGTTAAGTTGAGCCATACCCTTCTTGAGCCCTTTAGTTGTCAGGCCATGGTTGTTGCAAAGTGCATATTCACTATTATCAGTGGAAAAATAAGCAAACCAAGAGGTGCCCCAGTGAAACCCCCACATTTCAGAAATACCTCTTTCTGCTTTCATTGTATAACAGCAACCCTAGCCCTGCTCACTCTGATGTAATAACTTGTTTATATGCTGGTACACTAGTGTGAGCGGCTGAGTATTATTGGTGGTAATCATATGAGTCTTAGTGAAAGTTCTAAGTGTTTCTCCTACCCCAGAAAACAACCTTTAATGCAGCAGGGCATGGAATTGTGATGATGGAAAGTATGAATTCCACAGGAAGGTCTCTGGGAGTAATGATAAGAAGAGCCAATTCTACATCTAAGCCTTGATTCCTATAGGAATCTAGCTTCCAGGACACAGAGTCATTTGTATTACATATGTATATCTAGTGGGATAAAAATTTGAATCATTTGTATTAATGGATTTCACTATGAATTTCCTGCTTGGGTTACCACCCATTGTAATGCTATGTTTCTCTCCTCTCTTTAGTTTTCACTTTACCACCAGCAATTTCATTCCATGTTTATAAAGAGAGCACTATTCACTTGGCAAAATTGGAAGTTGATGTTTTTACATATATCCGTGATTTTGGTTTTAACTACATATCTGTTAATAACTGCAAACTCACATTATGACCTGCCCACCAGAGAATTTGATTTGAGTCAGTATGGTCGAACAATCGTCCCTTACTCAATTTCAGGGAATTCTGATTTGGCTCTGAATCTCATAAATCATCTTAAGATTTTTCTAAAATGTAAGAATCAAGAATTTCGGGAAGTACCATAGGTAAGAGGTAAGACCCATAGGAAAAAATGTGCTGCTATATGAAGACCTATTTGCATTATTTATAAAGAAGGGACTTAACTAGTTGGTATTTAGCTACCCATTTCTTTCTTTCCCTACTAATCACCAGTATGTTAGAGGCAGCTAAATCAGATGTGAAAAAAAGTACACTTCAAGACAACTGGCCACAAAAGTTAATAATTAATGGAGGCATTTTGGCTATAGGTTGTCTTTCAGATACCTTTAAGAGGATGAGTAAAAAGGCCAAAATACTATATTCCTGTCAAATTTAGCACTGAATTTTTATTCTGACCAAAATACAGAAATGTTCCTCTAAACTCTCAAGGTAAAATGTTGATTCCAACATCTGAAGGTTATCCTTCAAGCTACTGAATTCACCTTTTAAAAACAGGTGGCTGAAGATTTAGAAGACTGGCTCCTCAGAGCTAATTTCCTGAAGGTAGTATAAATAATTATACTTAATTTGTTTAATGCTTACCTTTGGTAAAAACCATAATAAACACTCTATATTATCTTTCTTAATAGTAAAAGCAACCCTTTTATGTAGCTTGTTATCTATTCCTATGTAGCACATTACTCCAAAAGTTAGTAAATAGAAAATTTTAATTTTTTGGTATGATGGAATAAACTCCTTTTCCCACAAAAGCAACAAAAATACTTGGAAAACAACTTTTTAAAATCACCCGATTAAGAGCACTGGAAATTAACCAAAAGCACAGAACAAACTTAAAAAGAGTCTATTAAAAAACAATAACAAACACAAAAACAAACAAACAAAAAAGTACCAAACCTCTATAAAAACAGTAGTAAAGGTCTGTGGCATTTTAACTTAGA
The DNA here is from genome assembly GCF_007474595.2 of Lynx canadensis. NCBI lineage: Eukaryota > Metazoa > Chordata > Mammalia > Carnivora > Felidae > Lynx > Lynx canadensis. The sequence continues at coordinate 17,387,788 of NC_044318.1, forward strand.
ACTGTCCCTATCACACTCCCTCCTCAGCTCATGGTAGCTATAAAAGTCTTGAAGTTGATTAAAAGAACTGATCCATTTAGAGCTATGTTAAAAGCCCCATCCCTAGACACTGTCAATACTTTGACTAAAATAGCAGGTCCCTGAAAAACTCCATTCCCAGGCAATTATTGCTATTGAATTTGAATCAGGACTTCGATTTTTGGAAAAAGCCCTATGGCCAGGGCATTAATAAAAACAATAGCAGTCTGCTGGCAACATCATTACATTTGGCTAAGGCTGTGATTTCAGTTGAGCCAGATAAGAGCCTGGCCAGAAATTAATTTTGAAGGAACACCTAGAGAGCTAGATAACCAAGGTGAACTTTGAAAAGTTCTGACATTCCTGAGGATATTAAAGGCTCAGAATAGTAGTGAGTATGACCAGAAATGACCTAGGAGAGAAGACTCCAGTCAGAAACCTCTAGTTGATGTTGAGATCCTGTCAAGCAAGAAATTAAAAGTTGAGGCTGTAAAGGATCTTAAATTTGAAGGTGTGCCTTCATTCACAGATCCTTTTGACAAAGAATGGAAGACTTACTGACTCTAGGCATGTAAAAAATTCTTTTAGCTGATTACTAAATTATACTGACCCAGGGATGACTTCTAAGAACCAGTTTTAAAAATAAAAGCCAGATTGTTTTTAAGCCTGTCAAAGAAATAAGTGGCTGTACCCGGTAGAGGATACAGAATCTACAGAATTAGTCCACATAAGTCACTAACCAAATGAACAGCAACAAGTTAGGGGGGGAAAAAAAGACAGGAACAGCAAACAAGGGATGGGGAGGGGAGTTCAGATACCAGTTCAATTCAGTTACACTATGTATCTTAAATGTCTAGTTTCCACAACAACAACAGTAACAGAAAGATAATTATGGGCTGAATTGTGTCCCTTCAAAATTTATAAATTGAAGGCCTACCCCCAGGGCCTCAGAATGTGGCTATAGTTGGATGTAGGTTCTTTAAAGAAGTAATTAAGCTAAACTTACTTAGGTCATTAGGGTGGGCCCTAATCTAATATGACTGGTATCTTTATAAGAAAATATTAGGAGGTGCCTGGGTGGCTCAGTTAGTTAAGCATCCAGCTCTAGATTTCAGCTCACGTAATGATCTAGCCCTGCATCGGGGCTGTGCTGTCAGCACAGAGCCTGCTTGGGATTCTCTCTCTCCCTTTCTCTGTCCCTTCCCTGCTCACACATTCATGCATGCACATGTATCCATACATTCTGTGTCTCAAAATAAATAAACTTTAAAAAAGAAAAGAAGGGAGGCCTGGGGAAGATGGCAGCGTAGGAGGACGCTGGGCTCACCGCGCGTCCTGCTGATCACTCAGATTACACCTACACCTGCCTAAATAACCCAGAAAACCACCAGAGGATTAGCAGAATGGAGTCGCCGGAGCTAAGCGCAGCCCAGAGGCCCACAGAAGAGGGTAGGAAGGGCGGCGAGGCAGTGCGCGCTCCACGGACTGGCGGGAGGGAGCCGGGTCGGAGGGGCGGCTCGCTGGCCAAGCAGAGACCCTGAGTCTGGCTTGCAAAAGTGGAGGGGCCTGACGGACTGTGTTCCGACAGGAAGCACGACTTAGCATCTGGGAGGTCATAAGTGAACAGCTCTGCTCGGAAAGCGGGAAGGCTGGAGGACAAAGGGAGGGAGAGCTGCTGAGCCCCCGGATGACAGAGCTCAGTTTGGTGGGGAACAAAGGCACTCGCCAGCGCCATCTCCCCTGCCCATCCCCCAGCCAAAATCCCAAAGAGAACCAGTTCCTGCCAGGGAACTTGCTCGCTCCGCACAAACACCCAACTCTGTGCTTCTGCGGAGCCAAACCTCCGGCAGCGGATCTGACTCCCTCCCGCTGCCACAGGGCCCCTCCTGAAGTGGATCACCTAAGGAGAAGTGAGCTAAGCCTGCCCCTCCTGCCCCCGTGCACCTTGCCTACCCACCCCAGCTAATATGCCAGATCCCCAGCATCACAAGCCTGGCAGTGTGCAAGTAGCCCAGACGGGCCACGCCACCCCACAGTGAATCCCGCCCCTAGGAGAGGGGAAGAGAAGGCACACACCAGTCTGACTGTGGCCCCAGCGGTGGGCTGGGGGCAGACATCAGGTCTGACTGCAGCCCCGCCCACCAACTCCAGTTATACACCACAGCACAGGGGAAGTGCCCTGAAGGTCCTCACCACTCCAGGGACTATACTATCCAAAATGACCAAGCGGAAGAATTCCCCTCAAAAGAAATAACAATAGCTAATGAGCTGATCAAAAAGGATTTAAATAATATAACAGAAAGTGAATTTAGAACAATAGTCATAGGGGCGCCTGGGTGGCTCAGTCGGTTATGCGGCCGACTTCAGCTCAGGTCATGATCTCTCGGTCTGTGAGTTTGACCCCGCGTCGGGCTCTGTGCTGACAGCTCAGAGCCTGGAGCCTCTTTCAGATTCTGTGTCTCCCTCTCTCTGACCCTCCCCCGTTCATGCTCTGTCTCTCTCTGTCTCAATAATAAATAAATGTTAAAAAAATTAAAAAAAAATAGAATAATAGTCATAAAATTAATCACTGGGCTTGAAAACAGTATACAGGACAGCAGAGAATCTCTTGCTACAGAGATCAAGGGACTAAGGAACAGTCACCAGGAGCTGAAAAACGCTTTAAACGAAATGCAAAACAAAATGGAAACCACCACGGCTCGGATGGAAGAGGCAGAGGAGAGAATAGGTGAACTAGAAGATTAAAGTTATGGAAAAAGAGGAAGCTGAGAAAAAGAGAGATAAAAAAATCCAGGAGTATGAGGGGAAAATTAGAGAACTAAGTGATACACTAAAAAGAAATAATATAGGCATAATTGGTATCCCAGAGGAGGAAGAGAGAGGGAAAGGTGCTGAAGGGGTACTTGAAGAAATAATAGCTGAGAACTTCCCTGAACTGGGGAAGGAAAAAGGCATTGAAATCCAAGAGGCACAGAGAACTCCCTTCAGACGTAACTTGAATCGATCTTCTGCATGACATATCATAGTGAAACTGGCAAAATACAAGGATAAAGAGAAAATTCTGAAAGCAACAAGGGGTAAACGTGCCCTCACATATAAAGGGAGACCTATAAGACTCGTGACTGATCTCTCTTTTGAAACTTGGCAGGCCAGAATGAATTGGCACGAGATTTTCAGTGTGCTAGACAGAAAAAATATGCAGCTGAGAATCCTTTATCCAGCAAGTCTGTCATTTAGAATAGAAGGAGAGATAAAGGTCTTCCCAAACAAACAAAAACTGAAGGAATTTGTCACCACTAAACCAGCCCTACAAGAGATCCTAAGGGGGACCCTGTGAGACAAAGTACCAGAGACATCACTACAATCATAAAACATACAGACATCACAATGACTCTAAACCCGTATCTTTCTATAATAACACTGAATGTAAATGGATTAAATGCGCCAACCAAAAGACACAGGGTATCAGAATGGATAAAAGAACAAGACCCATCTATTTGCTGTCTACAAGAGACTCATTTTAGACCTGAGGACACCTTTAGATTGAGAGTGAGGGGATGGAGAACTATTTATCATGCTACTGGAAGCCAAAAGAAAGCTGGAGTAGCCATACTTATATCAGACAAACTAGACTTTAAATTAAAGGCTGTAACAAGAGATGAAGAAGGGCATTATATAATAGTTACAGGGTCTATCCATCAGGAAGAGCTAACAATTAGAAATGTCTATGCACCGAATACCGGAGCCCCCAAATATATAAAACAATTACTCATAAACATAAGCAACCTTATGGAGAAGAATGTGGTAATTGCAGGGGACTTTAACACCCCACTTACAGAAATGGATATATCATCTAGACACACGGTCAATAAAGAAACAAGGGCCCTGAATGAGACATTGGATCAGATGGACTTGACAGATATATTTAGAACTCTGCATCCCAAAGCAACAGAATATACTTTCTTCTCGAGTGCACATGGAACATTCTCCAAGATAGATCATATACTGGGTCACAAAACAGCCCTTCATAAGTTTACAAGAATTGAAATCATACCATGCATACTTTCAGACCACAATGCTATGAAGCTTGAAATCAACCACAGGAAAACGTCTGGAAAACCTCCAAAAGCATGCAGGTTAAAGAACACCCTACTAAAGAATGAATGGGTCAACCAGGAAATTAGAGAAGACATTAAAAAATATATGGAAACAAACGAAAATGAAAATACAACAACCCAAACGCTTTGGGACGCAGCGAAGGCAGTCCTGAGAGGAAAATACATTGCAATCCAGGCCTATCTCAAGAAACAAGAAAAATCCCAAATACAAAATCTAACAGCACACCTAAAGGAAATAGAAGCAGAACAGCAAAGGCAGCCTACACCCAGGAGAAGAAGAGAAATAATAAAGATCAGAGCAGAAATAAACAATATAGAATCTAAAAAAACTGTAGAGCAGATCAACGAAACCAAGAGTTGGTTTTTGAAAAAATAAAATTGACACACCTCTAGCCAGGCTTCTCAAAAAGAAAAGGGAGATGACCCAAATAGATAAAATCATGAATGAAAATGGAATTATTACAACCAATCCCTCAGAGATACAAACAATTATCAGGGAATACTATGAAAAATTATATGCCAGCAAATTGGACAACCTGGAAGAAATGGACAAATTCCTGAACACCCACACACTTCCCAAACTCAATCAGGAGGAAATAGAAAGCTTGAACAGACCCATAACCAGCGAAGAAATTGAATCAGTTATCAAAAATCTCCCAACAAATAAGAGTCCAGGACCAGATGGCTTCCCAGGGGAGTTCTACCAGACGTTTAAAGCAGAGATAATACCTATCCTTCTCAAGCTATTCCAAGAAATAGAAAGGGAAGGAAAACTTCCAGACTCATTCTATGAAGCCAGTATTACTTTGATTCCTAAACCAGACAGAGACCCAGTAAAAAAAGAGAACTACAGGCCAATATCCCTGATGAATATGGATGCAAAATTTCTCAATATTAGCAAATCGAATTCAACGGCATATAAAAAGAATTATTCACCATGATCAAGTGGGATTCATTCCTGGGATGCAGGGCTGGTTCAACATTCGCAAATCAATCAACGTGATACATCGCATTAACCAAAAAAAAGAGAGAACCATATGATCCTGTCAATCGATGCAGAAAAGGCCTTTGACAAAATCCAGCACCCTTTCTTAATAAAAACCCTTGAGAAAGTCGGGATAGAAGGAACATACTTAAAGATCATAAAAGCCATTTATGAAAAGCCCACAGCTAACATCATCCTCAATGGGGAAAAACTGAGAGCTTTTTCCCTGAGATCAGGAACACGACAGGGATGCCCACTCTCACCGCTGTTGTTTAACATAGTGCTGGAAGTTCTAGACTCAACAATCAGACAACAAAAGGAAATCAAAGGCATCAAAATTGGCAAAGATGAAGTCAAGTTTTCGCTTTTTGCAGATGACATGATATTATACATAGAAAATCCGATAGACTCCACCAAAAGTCTGCTAGAACTGATACATGAATTCAGCAAAGTTGCAGGATACAAAATCAATGTACAGAAATCAGTTGCATTCTTATACACTAACAATGAAGCAACAGAAAGACAAATAAAGAAACTGATCCCACTCACAATTGCACCAAGAAGCATAAAATACCTAGGAATAAGTCTAACCAAAGATGTAAAGGATCTGTATGCTGAAAACTACAGAAAGCTTATGAAGGTAATTGAAGAAGATTTAAAGAAATGGAAAGACATTCCCTGCTCATGGATTGGAAGAATAAATATTGTCAAAATGTCAATAGTACCCAAAGCTATCTACACATTCAATGCAATCCCAATCAAAATTGCACCAGCATTCTTCTCGAAACTAGAACAAGCAATCCTAAAATTCATATGGAATCACAAAAGGCCCCGAATAGCCAAAGTAATTTTGAAGAAGAAGACCAAAGCAGGAGGCATCACAATCCCAGACTTTAGCCTCTACTACAAAGCTGTCATCATCAAGACAGCATGGTATTGGCACAAAAACAGACACATAGACCAATGGAATAGAATAGAAACCCCAGAACTAGACCCACAAACGTATGGCCAACTCATCTTTGACAAAGCAGGAAAGAACATCCAATAGAAAAAAGACAGTCTCTTTAACAAATGGTGCTGGGAGAACTGGACAGCAACATGCAGAAGGTTGAAACTAGACCACTTTCTTACACCATTCACAAAAATAAACTCAAAATGGATGAAGCACCTGGATGTGAGAGAGGAAACCATCAAAACCTTAGAGGAAAAAGCAGGAAAAGACCTCTCTGACCTCAGCCGTAGCAATCTCTTACTCGCCACATCCCCAAAGGCAAGGGAATTAAAAGCAAAAGTGAATTACTGGGACCTTATGAAGATAAAAAGCTTCTGCACAGCAAAGGAAACAACCAACAAAACTAAAAGGCAACCAACGGAATGGGAAAAGATATTTGCAAATGACATATCGGACAAAGGGCTAGTATCCAAAATCTATAAAGAGCTCACCAAACTCCACACCCAAAAAACAAATAACCCAGTGAAGAAATGGGCAGAAAACATGAATAGACCCTTCTCTAAAGAAGACATCCAGATGGCCAACAGGCACATGAAAAGATGTTCAGCGTCGCTCCTTATCAGGGAAATACAAATCAAAACCACACTCAGGTATCACCTCACGCCAGTCAGAGTGGTCAAAATGAACAAATCAGGAGACTATAGATGCTGGAGAGGATGTGGAGAAACGGGAACCCTCTTGCACTGTTGGTGGGAGTGCAAATTGGTGCAGCCGCTCTGGAAAGCAGTGTGGAGGTTCCTCAGAAAATGAAAAATAGACCTACCCTATGACCCAGCAATAGCACTGCTAGGAATTTATCCAAGGGATACAGGAGTACTGATGCATAGGGGCACTTGTACCCCAATGTTCATAGCAGCACTCTCAACAATAGCCAAAGTATGGAAAGAGCCTAAATGTCCATCAACTGATGAATGGATAAAGAAATTGTGGTTTATATACACAATGGAATACTACGTGGCAATGAAAAAGAATGAAATATGGCCTTTTGTAGCAATGTGGATGGAACTGGAGAGTGTGATGCTAAGTGAAATAAGCCATACAGAGAAAGACAGATACCATATGGTTTCACTCTTATGTGGATCCTGAGAAACTTAACAGAAACCCATGGGGGAGGGGAAGAAAAAAAAAAAAAAAAGAGGTTAGAGTGGGAGAGAGCCAAAGCATAAGAGACTGTTAAAAACTGAGACCAGGGGCGCCTGGGTGGCGCAGTCGGTTAAGCGTCCGACTTCAGCCAGGTCACGATCTCGCGGTCCGTGAGTTCGAGCCCCGCGTCAGGCTCTGGGCTGATGGCTCAGAGCCTGGAGCCTGTTTCCGATTCTGTGTCTCCCTCTCTCTCTGCCCCCCCCCCCCCGTTCATGCTCTGTCTCTCTCTGTCCCAAAAATAAATAAACGTTGAAAAAAAAAAATTTAAAAAAAAAAAAAAAAAAAAACTGAGACCAAACTGAGGGTTGATGAGGGGTGGGAGGGAGGAGAGGGTGGGTGATGGGTATTGAAGAGGGCACCTTTTGGGATGAGCACTGGGTGTTGTATGGAAACCAATTTGACAATAAATTTCATATATTAAAAAAAAAAAAAAAGAAAAAAAAAAAAGAAAAGGGGATTAGGACACAGCCATGCATACTCAGAGGAAAGACCATGTGAGGACAGGGAGAAAACAGCCATCTACAAACCAAGGAGAAAAAGCTTTCAGAAGAAACCAACCTTGCTGACACCTTGACTTGGACTTCTAGTCTCTAGAACTGTGGGGGAAAAAATTTGTGTTATTTAAGCCACCCATTCTGTGGTACTTCCTTATGGCAGCCCCAGAAAACTAATACAGGAAGAAACGTATCATATGACCCATACACAGGGAGAAAAAAAGCCAGATATTAAACATAGTAGACAAAGACTTTAAATCAGTTATTACAAATAGTTTCAGAGTACTAAAGGAAATATGTTTAAAGAATTAAATTATAGTAACTATGTCTCCACAAATAGAATATTAATAAAGAAGCAAATCATTTTTAAAGTTTATTTATTTTATTTATTTTGAGAGAGAGAGAGAAAGTGAGGGGTGGGGAAGGGGGAGAGAGAATCCCAAGCAGGCTCCACGCTGTCAGTGCAAAGGTGGGGATTAATCTCACAAATTGTGAAATCATGACCTGAGCTGAAATCAAGAGTCAGACACTTAACCAACTGAGCCATCCAGGCGTCCCAAGAAACAAATAATTTTTAAAAAATAAATGGAGATTTCAGGGGCGCCTGGGTGGCTCAGTCGGTTGAGCATACGACTTTGGCTCAGGTCATGATCTCACGGTTCGTGAGTTCAAGCCCTGAGTCAGGCTCTGTGCTGACAGCTCAGAGCCTAGAGCCTGCTTTGGATTCTATGTCTCCCTCTCTCTCTGCTCACCCCCTGCTCACACTCTGTCTCTCTTCTCAAAAATAAAGATTTTTTAAAAAAAATTTTTAGTAAATAAAAATAAATGGAGATTTTGTAGTTGAAAAGCATGACTGAGAGAAAAATAAGTGGAAGGTAGATGGAGTAGGACTCTTTTCCACATTTTCAACTAGACACTGTCCACATCTAAATCAACAAACCAGAGAGCAATCCAAAGACTGGCAGAACAAACTCCACAACTAAATAGAAGAAGCTGCATCTGAAAGGTTAGGAAGGTCAGAACAGGAGAGGGAAACTGCCTGCAACAGGGAGGGAACTGCAACAGTAGAAAGGTCAGAGAAAGGGGCCCTCACATGGGGAAGACTAATCTAATGTCTAGTCTAAAGGCTAATTTAAATATCTGGCTTTAAAAACCCTAGGGGCTGAATTCCATGAGTTTACAAAACCAGTGGTACTTGGAGCCTGGAACTTTTTTTTTTTTTTATATTTATTTTTGAGGCAGAGAGAGAGAGACAGCATGAACAGGGGAGGGTCAGAGGAAGAGGGAGACATAGAATCTGAAACAGGAGCCTGGAACTTTAAAAAGTGTGTTGACTAAGCATTGGGTGAGCCAGAATGGTGAGTGATAGTTCAGTCGCAGTCCTTAAAGACAGAAGCTTGCATGGAAAGGCAACAGGCAACATAAATATGTCAGTTTATCCAATGCTGGGGGCAAATGGGAGACAGTAAATGTTGATTGTGGAGGGTGTTGGAGGACTTCAAAAATGAAGCATCTGGCAGGCACTCTTTTTACTCCTCCACCCCAGCATAAACAGAGCCACCTGAGAGAGTCAGGAGCTACATAGACTTTTCCTACCAAACCTGCTAGCAGTGCACCATGCCCACAAGTTCTGAGGATTAGCCCACTCCAGGCCTCCTGGCCTAAGCCCTGGGCTCAAGGCAGAATTTTTTAAAGCCATGCATGTGACCAGGTGCCGGGTGCACAGTTTCCACAGCACTTCACACACATCCACTACAGCACCCAGCCATGTGCCCCCAGCCACTGACACATGACACATACCCTCAGGTGCCAGCACGTCAGGCCCAGTCATGCCCAGCCTCTGACTTGGAAGCCCTGGCACACAGTCCCCAGCTGCCACAGCACTTCAGAGGATCCAGAATAGGACTAGTGGCCCAACAGAAATTTTTCTAATCCTGTTGATTTGCTCTCAAGTTCTCCAGCTAGCATACCCCCTCACAGCTGGCCTCCCTGGGTCCCACTAACACCACAGAGAGCAAGCACAGCCCACAACATGCAGAGAGTCTGTGCAGACAATTGCACTAAAAGAAAAGTGACTCATATACAACAGGGTGTAAGCAAGACAGGATACTCTCATCAAGTGCCAGGTTCAGGACCTCTTCTTCATAAAGTGACTATTTTCAAGAGAAGAAGACACAGATGACTTTCTTAACACAGAGAAATAAACACCAAGAAGCCAACAAAATGAAGGGACAGAGAAATTTATCCCAAACAAAAGAACAGGACAAGGCCACAGCCACAGATCTAAAGGAAACAGATATAACAAACATGCCTGAAAGAGAATTTAAAGCAGTGATCATAAGGATACTCACTGGACTTGAGAAAAGAGTGGAAAACATGAGTGAGACTCTTATCACAGAGATAAGGAGTAACAGCAGAGAAAAAGTGCACAAGAAATGAAATGAAAAACATGCTTGATGGAATGAACAGCAGGATGGAAGAATAGAGGAAAAATTAGTGACCTAGAAGACACAGTAATAGTAATCAAGCTGAACTAAAAGGAGAAAAGGGAATTATACAACATGAGAATAGAGACCTCAATGACTCCATCAAACATAATAGCATTCACATTATAGGAGTCTCAGAAGAGGAAGAGAAAGGAGGGCAGAAAATTTGAGGAAATAATACCTGAAAACTTCCATAATCTGGGGAAGGAAACAGATATCCAGATCCAGGAGGCACAGAAAACTCCAACAAAATCAACAAAAGCCGACCCACACCAACACATGTTGTAATTAAATTTAAAAAGTATAGTGATAAAGAAAAAACCTTAAAAGCAGAAAGACAAAGGAACTCATTAACTTACAAAGGAAAGCCCATTAGGCTAGCAGAAGAGTTTTGCAACAGAAAACTTTGCAATCCAGAAGGAGTGCCATGATATATTCAAAGTGCTGATAGGGAAAACTCTGTGGCCAAGATACTCTATCCAGCAAGGCTATCATTCAGAATAGAAGGAGAAACATAGAGTTTACCAGACAAACAAAAACTAAAGGAGCTCTTAACCACTCAACCAGCCCTATGAGAAATATTAAAGGGGACTCTTGGAGTGAAGAGACCAAAAGTGACAAAGACAAGAAGGGATCAGAAACAATGACAAAACAAGTAATAAAATGACAATAAATATGTATCTATCAATAATTTAAGTGTAAATGGACTAAATGTTCTAATCAAAGACATAAGATGTCAGAATTGATTAAAAAAAAAGAAAAAGATAACAAGGGGCACTTGGGTGGCTCAGTCAGTTAAGTGTCTGACTTCCACTCAGGTCATGATCTCACAGTTCATGAGTTTAAACCCCGCGTCGGGCTCTGTGCTGACAGCTCAGAGCCTGGAGCCTGCTTCAGATTCTGTGTCTCCCTCTCTCTCTGTTCCTCCCCTGCTCACACCCTGTTTCACTCTCTCTCAAAAATAAATAAACATTAAAAAAATTTTAATAAAAACAGAAAAAAAAAAAAAAGAAAACAAGAGCCATCTATATGCTGCCTACAAGAGACTCATTTTAGACCTAAAGACACCAGCAGATTGAAAGTGCGGGGTGGAAAAACATTTATTACACAAATGGACATCAAAGGAAAGCCAGAGAAGCAATACTTATATCAGATACACTACACTTTAAAACAAAGACTAAGGGTGCCTAGGTGGCTCAGTCCGTTAAGCGTCCAACTTCAGCTCAGGTCATGATCTCGCAGTTTGTGGGTTCGAACTCTGCATCAGGCTCTGTGCTAATGAAAGGGAGGGCCTACACTGGCTGACTCCATCTTGTTCTGTGTCCTTCACCTTGACCACACCTCCTCCCCTTGAGTAACCCCCCCCCCACCTGCCTAACAGGACTAGGACCCTTCCCCAGCCAATCGGCTGAGGCCATAGCCATTACCTCACCAACTGCCCCTAGGCCCCAATAAAACTTTTGTCCTTTTGAAACTCGCTCTCTCTCCCCAGTATCTCACCGCTGCGTCAGTGCAGGTAGGGGATTGAGCTCGAGCTAGCTCGAATAAAGGCTCTTTTGCTTTTACATCGGACTAGGCTCCCTGGTGGTCTTTGGGGATCACGAATTCTGGGCATAACACTGACAGTCCAGAGCCTGGAGCCTGCTTCAAATGCTGTGTCTTCCTCTCTCTCTGCCCCTCCTCCACTCATGCTCTCTCCCCCCTCATGCTCACTCTCTTTCTCTCTCTCTCTCTCTCTGTCTCTCTCAAAAATAAACATTAAAAACTATAAAAAGAGACAAAAAAGGGCATTATATAATCATAAAGGGAACAATCCAACAAGAAGATATAACAATTCTAAATATTTATGTACCAAATTTGAAGCATCCAAATATATAAAACAATAACAAAGGAACTTATTGATAATACAATAATAGTAGGGGACTATAACACCCTGATTATATCAATGGACATATCATCTAAACAGAAAATAAACAAGGAAACAATGGCTTTGAATGACACATCGGAGGGGCACCTGGGTGGCTCAGTTGGTTGAGCATCCAACTTTGGCTCAAGTCACGATCTTGTAGTTCATAGGTTCATGCCCCACGTTGGGCTCTGTGCTGACAGCTCAGAGCCTGGAGCCTGCTTCAGATCTGTCTCCCTCTCTGCCCCTCCCCTGCTCTCACTCTGTCTCTGTCTCTCTCTCAAAAATAAATAAAAACATTTTTAAAAATTAATGACACATTGGACCAGATGGACTTAACAGATATATTCAGAATATTTCATCCTAAAACAGCAGAATACACAATCTTTATGAGTGCACATGAACATTCTCTGGAATAGATCACATATTAGGTCACAGCAGGTCTCAACAAATACAAAAAGACTGAAATTATACCATTCATATTTTCTGACCACAACGTTATGAAACTAGAAGTCAACCACAAAAAAAAAAAAAATCTGGAAAGACCACAAATGCATGGAGGTTAAAGAACTTGCTACTATACAATGAATGGGTCAACCAGGAGATAAAAGAAGAAATAAAAAAGTGCATGGAAAGAAATGAAAATGAGAACGTGATAGTTCAAAACCTTTGGGATGCAACAAAAGCAATCCTAAGTGGGAAGTATACAGCAATATAGGCCTACTTCAAGAAGTAAGAAAAATCTCAAACAACCTAACCTTACATCTAAAGGAGCTGGACAAAAAATGATAAATCAAGCCTAATAGCAGCAGAAGGAAAGAAATGATAAATATTAGCACAGAAATAAATTATATAGAAGCTAAAAGAAAAAAACAGAATAGATCAATGAAACCAGGAGCTGGTTCTTTGAAGTTTTTAATGAAATTGATAAACCCCTAGCCAGACTTATCAAGAAGAAAAAGAGAAAGTACTCAAATAAATAAAATCACAAATGGGAGGGGAGAAATAACAACCAAAACTACAGAAATACTAGCAACCTTAAGAGAATATTATGAAAAACTATATGCCAACAAATTTGACAACCTGGAAGAAATGGATAAATTTCTACAAACGTATAAATTACCAAAATTGAAACAGGAAGAAATGGAAAATGTGAACAACAAAGAAATTGAATCAGTAATCAAAAAACTCCCAACAAACAAAAGTTCAGGGCCAGAAGGCTTCACAGGGGAATTCTACCAAACATTTAAAGAAGAGTTAATACCCATTCTTCTCAAACTATTCCAAAAAATAGAAAAGGAAGGAAAACTTCCAAACTCATTGTATAAGACCAGCATTACCCAGTACTGGATGAAGGCACCATGAAAAAAGAGAACTACAGGCCAATATCCCTGATGAACATAGATGCAAAAATCCTCAACAAAATACTAGCAAACTGAATCCAACAATATATTTAAAAAATCATTCACCACAATCAGGTGAGATTTATTCCAGAGTTGCCAAGGTGGTTCAACGTGATACACCACACAAATAAGAAAAAAGATAAGAACCATATGATAATTTCAGTAGATGCAAAAAAAGCATTTGACAAAGTACAACATCATTCATGATAAAAACAACAACAACAACAACAAAATAGGGTTATAGAGAACATACCCCAAAATAATAAAGGTCATCTATGAAAACCTCACAGTTAACATCATCCTAAATAGGTAAAAATGGAAAGCTTTATCTCTATGGTCAGGAACAAGACAGGGATGTCCACTCTTACTACCTTTATTCAACATAGTACTGGAAGTCCTAGCCACAGCAATCAGACAACAAAAGAAATAAAAAGCTACCAAATCAGTAAGGAAGAAGTAAAACTCTCACTATTGGCAGATGACTTGATACTATATATAGAAAACCTGAAAGACTCCACAAGAAAACTGCACAAATCTGCACAGATCTGATGCACAAATTCAGTAAAGTTGTAGGATACAAAATCAATGTACAGAAATCTGTTGCATTTCTATACATTAATAATGAAGTAGCAGAAAGAGAAATCAAGGAATCAATCAGATTTATGACTGCACCAAAACCAATAAGTTGCCTAAGAATAAATATAACCAAGATGTGCAAAACCTGTACTCTGAAAACTATAAAACACTGGTGAAAGAAATTGACGACACAGAAATGGAAAGACATTCCATATTCATGTATTGGAAGAACAAATATTATTAAAACACCTATACTACGAAAAGCAGGCTGCCCATTTAATGCAACCCCTATCAAAATATCAACAGTATTTATCACAGAGCTAGAACAATCTTAAAATTTGTATGGAATAACACAAGACCCCAAATATCCAAAGCAATCTTGAAAAAGCAAAGCAAAGTTGGAGGCATCACAATTCTGGACTTCAGGTTGTATTGCAAAGCTATGTAAAACAGTGGTAGTGGCACAAAATAGATCAGTGGAACAGAATAGAAAACCCAGAAATGGACCACAACTATCTGGTCAATGAATCTTTGACAACTTTGACAACTTTGACAAAGCAGGAAACTTTGACAACTTTGACAAAGCAGGAAAGATTATCCGTGGGAAAAAGTCTCTTGAACAAATGGTGTTGGGGAAACTGGACAGCATCATGCAAAAGAATGAAACTGGACCACTTTCTTACACCAAACACAAGAATAAATTTAAAATGGATTAAAGACCTAAATGTGAGATATAAAAGCATAAAAGTCCTAGAGGAGGGGCGCCTGGGTGGCTTAGTTAGCTGATCGAACAACTCTTGATTTTGGCTCAGATCATGATCCCAGGGTTGTGCAGTTGAGCCCTGTGTTGAGCTTTGTTCTCAGTGTAGAGCCTGCTTGAGATTCTCCCGCCCTCTCTCTCCCCCCGCCCCCCCGCCCCTCTCCCCTGCTTGCTCTCTCTCTTTAAAATAAAATAAATTTTAAAAAAATAAAAATAAATTCTAGAGGAGAACACTTCCTTACAACACCTGGTGCTCATCACAACAAATGCATTCCTAATCCCCATCACCTATGTCACCCATGCCCCCACTCACCTCTCTGGTAACCATAAGCTTGTTCTCTATAGTTAACAGTCTGTTTTATGGTTTGCTTCTCTCTCTTTGTTCCCCCCATATGTTCATCTGTTTTGTTTCTTAAACTCCACATATGTATGAAATCATATGGTATTTGTCTTTCACTGACTGACTTATTTCACTTAACATAAGACTCTCTAGCTCTATCCACGTTGCTGCAAATGGCAAGACTTCATTATTTTTTATGGTAAGTAATATTCCATTGTATATACATACCACATCTTTATCCATTCATCAGTCGACAGACATTTGGGCTCTTTCCATAATTTGACTGTTGTCGATAATGCTGCTGTAAACATTGGAGTGCACGTATCCCTTCAAATCAGTATTTTTATATCCTTTGGGTAAATACCTAGTAGTGCAATTGCACTGTATGTTAACTAGCTGGAATTTAAATAAAAACTTAGGGAAGAGCACTTAGGTGGCCCAGTTGGTTAAGTGTCCAAACCTTGATTTCTGCTCAGGTCATGATCTCATGGTTCATGAGACTGAGCCCCATATCAGGTGCTGCAGAGACAACACAGAGCTCGATTGGGATTCTCTCTCTCCCTCTCTCTTTCTGCCCCTCCCCCATCTTTCTCTCTTTCTCTCAAAATGAATAAATAAACATTTTTTTCAAAAGTGGGGAAAAAATTATTCACCATGATCGAGTAGGATTTATTCCTGGGTTGTAAGGATGGTTCAATATTAAAAAATCAACCAACATGATACATCACATTAATAAAAGAAAAGAATCATATGATCATTTCAATAGATGCAGAAAAGGCATCGGACAAAGTACAACATCCATTCTTGATAAAAACCCTCAACAAAGTAGGGTTAGAGATAATATACCTCAACATAAAAAAGGCCATATATAAAAAAAACCCACAGCTACTATCATTCTCAATGTGGAAAAACTGGAAGTTCTAGTCTGTAAGATAAAATATGATCAGGAAGAAGAGAAGGATGGTCAGGAAGAAGACAAGGATGTCCACTGTTACCTTTTTTATTCAACATAGTGCTAGAAGTCCTAGCATCAGCAATCAGATAACAAAAAGAAATAAAAGGCATCCAAATCTGCAAAGAAGTAAAACTTTCACTATTTGCAAATGACATGATACTCTATATAGAAAACCCCCGAAAGACCACCAAAAAACTGCTAGAACTTTTATATGAATTCAGTAAGGTTACAGGATACAAAATCAACATATAGAAATTTATTTTATTTCTATATACCAATAATGAAACAGCAGAAAGAGAAATTAAGGAATCAATCCCATTTACAACTGGGAGGAAAACAATAAGAAAACTAGGCATGAACCTAACCAAAGAGGTGAAAGACCTGTGCTCTGAAAGCTATAAAACACTGATGAAAGAAATTGAAGATGACACAAAGAAATGGAAAGACATCCCATGCTCATGGATTGGAAGAACAAATATTATTAAAATGTCTGTACTACCCAAAGCAGTCTACACATTTAATGCACTCCCTATCAAAATACCACCAGCATTTGTCACAGAACTTGAACAATTCTAAAATTGGCATGGATGCACCAAAGACTCCAAATAGTCAAAGAAACCTTGAAATTGTTTTCTTAATTTTATTTTCTGCTGCTCCCTGCTAGTATATAGAAATCCAAATGATTTTTTGTTTATATTCAAAATACTATGACTTTTTGGTCTTATATCCTGTGCACTTAATTAGCTCATTTATTACTCCTGGTAGTTTCTTGTGTATTCCTTAAGATGTATTTATATGGAGGATTATGTTGTTTGTAAATACCTTACTTCATCCTTTCAAAATCAAACCTTCTTTTATTTTTTATTTTCTATATGTTTATTTTACTGACTAGAACTTCCAGTACAATATTGAAGAGTAGTGATGGGAGTAAACATCCTTGCCTCGTTCCCAGTCTTAAGAGGAAGGCAATCCGTTAAGTATGATTTTTAGCTGTAAGTTTTTCATAGATTCTCTATCAGTTTGAGGGAGGTCCATTCTATTTCTGGTTTGTCAAGAGTTTTTGTCATGAATGGGATAAAGTGCTTTTTCTGTGTCTTTGAGTATCATATGGAAGTTTTGTGCTTTATTCTTCTAATATGGTATAAAAGTTAATTGATTTTCTGATGTTAAACCATATTACTTAAAAGGACTCTGATTAGTTTATCTGATTTTATTTTCTTTGCAAATAGCCTATTCCTCTGAAAACTTCTACCTTCTATCATTATCTTTTGGTGTTGTGGAACTTTACCATCAACTATCCAGGGATGGATTCCCCCACCCCTTAATTCACTTGATGGCAATTTCAACCCAAAGTCTCTAGTCCTCATTTAGTGCTAGAAAATAATCTGTCATTTCATTTATCACTTTTCCTCCATCTCTTCTGTTTTCTCCTTCTTGAACTCTTACTACTTGCTGTACTTTCTATACTGATATAATACTGAAGAAGACAGGTTCCTGGTTTCATAGGACTTATATTCTAAGGGCTGGGACAGGTGAGAAAAAAAATGAAACACAGTAGTTGCATGTAGAAATAAAACAGTAAGCAGGATAAATGAGATAATAAGATAGAGTAACTTAGCCCACTTCCAATAGAACATATATAGAGGACATCTCTGCAGAGTGGTATTGGATCTAATGACTAAAAGAATGAGATTAACTAGCCAGTGAAGAGCTAGATGAATGATATTTCAGACTGATGGAAGAGCAAGAACAAATGCCTCAAATTAGGGAAGGGCCATATGTGTTTAAAGAACAGAATGGAGGCTTGTATGGGTGGTATAAGATAGAAATAAAGCTGTACAACGCTTATATTAAATATCCTAAATACCTTTTCACAAGACCACAACAGCAGCATTTCATTTAAAGCTTCTCTGAGATTTTGTCTCTTAGGGCCACAATTTTTTTTTCCTTGGGTTTATGGACCACCACCACCCAGTCATCTTTCCTTCTTACAAAAAGTCAAGAAAATTTCAAGTTATCTGGTTCCCATTATTTCCTCCACTTCCATTCTCCATGTTGGTATGGATTTATACTTTTTCCCATATCTTTAATGACATTTGAAATGAATTTTAGGAAAGGGAAGATGCAAGTGTGTGTGCTCACTGACCATTTGAAAATGAGAACTCTGAAATTTTTTAAGTAATAAGGGAATTATTTGATTCTTGATGGAGCTTAGCTTGTGAAGTTGTCTAAACTTGTCATATTTTTCCTGAGAGATTTTTAACAATTTCTTCAGTTATTGATTCACTCTTTCCATGGTTCAATCCACAGAATAGGTAAGGTAATTTATATTTTTATTTAAAAAAATATTTATTCTGAACCCACTACTGTATGGTCAGTTAATTTCTGACAAAGCAGGAAAGAATATCCAATGGGAAAAGTCTCTTCAACAAATGAACAGCAACACACAAAATAATGAAACTGGACCACTTTCTTACACCATACACAAAAATAAATTCAAAATGGATTAAAGACCTAAATGTGAGGCCTGAAACCATAAAAATCCTAGGGAGAATACAGGCAGTAATCTCTTTGATATTGGCCATAGCAACTTCCTTCTAGATATGTCTCCTGAGGCAAGGGAAACAAAAACAAGAGTAAACTATTCGGACTTTATCAAAATAAAAAGCTTCTGCACAGCAAAGGAAACAACAAAACTAAAAGGCAACCTATGGAATGGGAGAAGATATTTGCAATTGACATATCTGATAAAGGGTTAGTATCCAAAATCTTTAAAGAACTTATCAAACTCAACACCCAAAAAGCAAATGATCCAATTAAAAAATGAGCAGAAGACATGAATAGACATTTTCCCAAAGAGGACATCCAGATGGCTAATAGACACATGAAAAGGTGCTCATCATCACTGATCATCAGGAAAATACAAATCAAAACTACAGTGAGATATCACCTCACACAGGTCAGAATAGCTAAAATGAACAACATAAGAACAGGTGTTGGTGGGGCGCCTGGGTGGCGCAGTCGGTTAAGCGTCCGACTTCAGCCAGGTCACGATCTCGCTGTCCGTGAGTTCGAGCCCCGCGTCAGGCTCTGGGCTGATGGCTCAGAGCCTGGAGCCTGTTTCAGATTCTGTGTCTCCCTCTCTCTGCCCCTCCCCCGTTCATGCTGTCTCTCTCTGTCTCAAAAATAAATAAACATTAAAAAAAAATTTATAAAGAAGTTCAAAGAATTCATGGCAGCAACTTTCCCAGGTAATGTAGGCAGGGCTGCCTTGTGACGATTGTGTTAAGTTTTAATGTTGTTCTGCTTCATGTCCTCAATAATTAACTTTTTCCTGTGAGTTGTTTTTTATTGAGCTTTTCTATTAAGCTCCTTTTGGAATAATTTCTCTCTGATATTATGCATGATTATGCTAAGAAACTTTCTCAAAATAGCAGAGGCTCTCACCAGTCTATTTTAGGAATCAACCAGTAAGACAAACCTGTTTATATGTATTCATCTAGAATTAAATTATTAAGGTTAAGTCTATTTTTTACCCTTGATAATTTCTTAAGGTTTCCCCTTGACCATGTTTCTTCTGCCTTTCCCTGATCCCTGAGGCAGGCAATGCTTATGAAATGCAAGCTAGAACAGTAAACTCCCTTTATTCCTTTCAAGGAAATAATCTGGATGCATAACACATAAAAATCTATTTGCTTTTGTGGCTAAATTTAGTAAGTGCCTCTCTGTGCTCATGGTACACAGTCATTTACATCTAGTTCTATTTACTTCTATTCCTACTCCTTTATTCTAATCATTAAGCAGAAACATGATAAAGAATTTTTAGTTCCTTAGTCTCCAGCTTGAGTGATCACTCTATCAACAGTGTGGTGGCCAGATAGTCAGGATACAAGATTAAAAGCATGGAGACTATAATGATGAGAAAGCAATAAATAGTATTGGACTGCACTGAGAAAGTCAGGGTAAGAATAGAGAGGAGGGTAGCTCCTGGGTAGCTCAGTCAGTTAAGCCACTGACTCTTGATTTTGACTGGGGTCATGATCTCGCAGTTCGTGGGTTTCAGCCCCATGGTGGGTTCCATGCTAACAAGGCAAAGCCTGCTTGGGATTTTCTCTCTCCACTGCCCCCCTCTCCCTCTTTATCTGACCCTCCCCACTCACACATGTACACCCTCTCTCTCTCAAAATAATTTTTTTTAAAAATCTTAAAAAAAAAAAGAATAGAGAGGAGGACATGATAGGAAATAGATACACACACATGTCTGTGTGTTCAATTAAAGAGGAAAAACCACTATGTGGGAAAGATCATTAGTTCAGGTATATATCAGGTATATTAATTATCCCTGGATATTCAGATAAATATGTCTGTTAGGCAGTTGAATATTCATTTAGTCATCATTCATATGATTTATGAACACTTATTGTATGCAGTGTTGAAGATACTGAATTAACCACACATCATATATACTGTCTTTCACATGTTATATTTCTTTCTTTTCTCCTTTTCTGGATATCCAGATTATCCAGAAAAGGAGAAAAGAAAGAAAATAGTTGCTCTTTCTATAGCATGGCAAATTATACTCTCAGAAAGGTTCTTCTATTAAGTAAAAACATATACTGGAAACATTAAGTAAAATTACTTTTCACTTATTTTCTTAAACTCACAAAGAAAATGAGAACAATTCAAAGAACCAAAACAGAACAGAAAAAAAATCATGAAGCTGAAACTTGATAGAAGAATTTAAAAATGCAAAAGCTGGTTTTCCTGAAGAAAATTCCAATACCAGTATTGAGATAGGATGTGACTTTGGACTCACTGCAATGTTGCATAGATTAACCTAAGATATATCAATTGAAGATATATCAATAGGACTAAGGAACAGTCACGAGGAGCTGAAAAACGCTTTAAAGGAAATGCAAAACAAAATGCAAACCACCACGGCTCGGATGGAAGAGGCAGAGGAGAGAATAGGTGAACTAGAAGATAAAGTTATGGAAAAAGAGGAAGCTGAGAAAAAGAGAGATAAAAAAATCCAGGAGTATGAGGGGAAAATTAGAGAACTAAGTGATACACTAAAAAGAAATAATATACGCATAATTGGTATCCCAGAGGAGGAAGAGAGAGGGAAAGGTGCTGAAGGGGTACTTGAAGAAATCATAGCTGAGAACTTCCCTGAACTGGGGAAGGAAAAAGGCATTGAAATCCAAGAGGCACAGAGAACTCCCTTCAGACGTAACTTGAATCGATCTTCTGCATGACATATCATAGTGAAACTGGCAAAATACAAGGATAAAGAGAAAATTCTGAAAGCAGCAAGGGGTAAACGTGCCCTCACATATAAAGGGAGACCTATAAGACTCGTGACTGATCTCTCTTTTGAAACTTGGCAGGCCAGAAAGAATTGGCACGAGATTTTCAGTGTGCTAGACAGAAAAAATATGCAGCTGAGAATCCTTTATCCAGCAAGTCTGTCATTTAGAATAGAAGGAGAGATAAAGGTCTTCCCAAACAAACAAAAACTGAAGGAATTTGTCACCACTAAACCAGCCCTACAAGAGATCCTAAGGGGGACCCTGTGAGACAAAGTACCAGAGACATCACTACAAGCATAAAACATACAGACATCACAATGACTCTAAACCCGTATCTTTCTATAATAACACTGAATATAAATGGATTAAATGCGCCAACCAAAAGACATAGGGTATCAGAATGGATAAAAAAACAAGACCCATCTATTTGCTGTCTACAAGAGACTCATTTTAGACCTGAGGACACCTTTAGATTCAAAGTGAGGGGATGGAGAACTATTTATCATGCTACTGGAAGCCAAAAGAAAGCTGGAGTAGCCATACTTATATCAGACAAACTAGACTTTAAATTAAAGGCTGTAACAAGAGATGAAGAAGGACATTATATAATAGTTACAGGGTCTATCCATCAGGAAGAGCTAACAATTATAAATGTCTATGCGCCGAATACCGGAGCCCCCAAATATATAAAACAATTACTCATAAACAGAAGCAACCTTATTGATAAGAATGTGGTAATTGCTGGGGACTTTAACACCCCACTTACAGAAA
Organism: Lynx canadensis; assembly: GCF_007474595.2. Taxonomy (NCBI): domain Eukaryota; kingdom Metazoa; phylum Chordata; class Mammalia; order Carnivora; family Felidae; genus Lynx; species Lynx canadensis. Next base: position 17,410,067 of record NC_044318.1, read on the forward strand.
TGGATAGATCATCTAGACACACGGTCAATAAAGAAACAAGGGCCCTGAATGAGACACTGGATCAGATGGACTTGACAGATATATTTAGAACTCTGCATCCCAAAGCAACAGAATATACTTTCTTCTCGAGTGCACATGGAACATTCTCCAAGATAGATCATATACTGGGTCACAAAACAGCCCTTCATAAGTTTACAAGAATTGAAATTATACCATGCATACTTTCAGACCACAATGCTATGAAGCTTGAAATCAACCACAGGAAAAAGTCTGGAAAACCTCCAAAAGCATGGAGGTTAAAGAACACCCTACTAACGAATGAGTGGGTCAACCAGGCAATTAGAGAAGAAATCAAAAAATATATGGAAACAAACGAAAATGAAAATACAACAATCCAAACGCTTTGGGACGCAGCGAAGGCAGTCCTGAGAGGAAAATACATTGCAATCCAGGCCTATCTCAAGAAACATGAAGATATATCAATAAAATAACCAAAACCAAAAAACAAAGAAAACAAAGACAAAACAAAAACAAACAAAAAACAGAACAGAATATGTGAAGACTGTAGGACAACTACAAAAGGTGCAACATATGCATAATGGGAATACCAGAAGATAAAGAGAGAAAGGAACAGAAGAAATATTTGAAACCATAATGACCGAGGATCTCCCCAAATTAATGTCAACACCAAACCACAAATCAAGGAAGCTCAGAGAACACCAACAGGATAAGTTCAAAACAACTACACCCAGGCATATCATTTTGCAACTGCAGAAAATCACAGAAAAATAAAAAAATCTTGAAAGAAATCAGAGGAGAAAGATACCTTACCTACAGAGGAACAAAGAAAACAATCACATCCAACTTCTCAAAAAATCATGCAAGCAAAACAGTGAAATGAAATATTTAAAGTGCTGAGAGAATAAAACCACCAACATAGAATTCTGTACCCTGAGAAATTACCTTTCAATGTGAGGGAGAAATAAAGACTTTACCAGGCCAAAAAAAAAAAAAATATTGAAGTTGTTTTTGTTTTTTTTTTTACCAGTAGACCTGCCTTGCAAGATACATTAAAAGAAGTTATTTAGAGAGAAGGAAAATTATGCAGGTCAGAAAATCAGATCTACATAAACAAAGGAAGAGCATCAGAGAAGGAATAAGTAAAGATAAAAATGAAAACTTTTATTTTTCTTATTCTTAATTGACCTGAAAGATAAGTTTATTCAGAGTAATAATAGAGTGATGTCAGCAAATGACCAAATAGGAGTTTTCTACAGTCTTCTCCACAAAAAGACATCAATTTGAAAGTCATCCACATGTAAGAGTGGTGGAAGTAGAGAGTCCAGAAGAGAAGTTCCAGCACATCAGTGAGCAGAGAAGTCCAAGATTGGTCACACTGGTGAGAGTAAGAGAAACAATTTCACTTTACCAACATCACCCTGACTTCAAGGTGGCACACAGCTCAGTGCCAAGAGAAACCTTATTTGCACACATTTTCCCTCATGAGGGAAAGACTGAGTAAGTAAGCACCTGACTTCCCAAGTTTTGAGGAACACTGACAAAGAAACCCACCTTGTCTTTCTCCATCCAGGATACTGAGATGCACTGCATGACTGGGGCAGAGACAAGCTGGGAGAACAGGAGCAACTAAGTCTCTCAGAGGTCATCAAAGGGATTCAGATCCTACAAATTTTAATTGGATTATTCATTTGGGGGGGGAGTGGTATTGAGTTTTAAAAGTTCTTTATGTATTTTCGATACTACCCTTTATCAGATATGTCATTTGCAAACACCTTCTCCCATTCCATAGGTTGATTTTTAGTTTTATTATTTCCTTCTCTATGCAGAAGCTTTTTATTTTGATGAAATCCCAATTGTTTTGTTTTGTTGGTTTTTTTGTTTTGTTTTGTGTGTGTGTTTTGTTTGCTTTTGTTTCCCTTGCCTCAGGAGACATATCTATAAGGAAGTTGCTATGGCCAATGTCAAAGAGATTACTGCCTGTGTTCTCCCTTAGGATTTTTATGGTTTCAGGTCTCACATTTACGTATTTAGTCCATTTTGAACTTATTTTTGTGTATAGTATAAGAAAGTGGTTCAGTTTCATTCTTTTGCATGTTACTATCCAGTTTTTCCTAACACCATTTGTTGAAGAGACTGTCGTTTGCCCATTGGACATTCTTCCCTGCTTTACTGAAGATTAATTGAACATATTAGTTGAACATTCATTTCTGGATTTTCTATTCTATTTTCTATTCTATTCTATTGATCTATATGTCTGTTCTTGTTTGTTAAGAAACAAAACAAATGAGCAAAGGGGAAAAAAGAGAGAGAGGCAAACCAAGAAACAGACTCTTAACTATAGAGAACATACATAGTTACCAGAGGGGAGGTGGCTGGGGAGATGGATTAAATAGATGAGGGGGATTAAGGATATACTTGTTATAATGAGCACCGGGTGTTGTATGAAGTGTGGAATCACTATATTGTACACCTGAAATATTAATATTACACTGTATGTTAACTGGAATTTAAAGAAAAACTTAAAAACATATACTAGTGAACAGAATTCAACAGTATATTAAAAGGATCATATATCTGGGATTCTCTCTCTCTCTCTCTCTCCCTTTCTCTGCCCCTCTCCTGCTCTCTCTTTCTCTCTCTCTCTCAAAATAAATAAATAAAATTTTTAAAAGGGTGGGTATCTTGGGTGGCTTAGTTGGTTAAGTGTCTGACTCTGGATTTCAGCTCATGGTTCATGAGTTCAAGCCCCACATTGGGCTCTGAGCTGACTGTGCAGAGCTTGCTTGGAATTCTCTCTCTCTCTCTCTCTCTCTCTCTCTCTCTCTCTCTCTCCCTCTCTCCCTCTCTCCCTCTCTCCCTCTCCCTCTCCCTCCGTCTCCTTCTCCCTCTCCTCCTCTCCCTTTCTCCGCCCCTCCCATGATTTCTCTCTCTCTCTCTCTCTCTCTCTCTCTCTCTCTCTCTCTCTCTCAAAATAAATAAGTAAACTTAAAAAAAAATAAAAGGATCATACGTCATGAACAAGGGGGACTTACTCCTGGGATGCAAGGATGGCTCAACATATGGAATGTGTGATATACCACATTAATAGAATGAAAGATAAAATCATACAATCATCTCAATGCAAAGAAAAGCACGACAAAATTCAACATCCTTTTATGACAAAAAGTCTCAAATTAATTATAGTAAGAATGTACCTCAACATAATAAAGGCCATATATGGTAATCTTAAAACTAATATCATAGTCAACAGTGAAAGGTCAAAAAAATTTCCTCTATAGGACACCTGGGTGGCTCAGTCAGGTAAGCATCAAACTTGATTTTGGCTCAGGTCATGATCTCACAGTCGTTAGATTAAGTCCTGCATCAGGCTCTGTGCTGGATGTGGAGCCTGCTTGAGGTTCTCTCTCCCTCTGCCCTAACCCCACTCACTTGCAGACATGCACTCTCTCTTAAAAAAAAAAAAAAAAAAGCTTTTCCTCTATGATCATGGTTAAGACAAGGATGTCCACTCCCATCATCCTATTCAACATAGTACCAGAAGTCCTAGTCAGATAAATTAGGTAAGAAAAAGAAATAAAAGTCATCCAAATTGGAAAGTAAGAAGTAAAATATCCTTGTTCACAGCAACTTATCCTTTGAAAATACAAATAAAGTCCATAAATGTCTAGCCAGGATACATAAGAAAAAAAAAGACACAAATTACTAATATCAGAAATGAAATGGGGACATCAGTACAAATCCCATGGACGTTAAAAGGATAATCAAGCAATACTATGAATTAGTCTATGTCCACAAATTTGATAATGTAAATGAAATGGACCAATTCCTTGAAAGACACAATCTTCCAAAACTCACACAAAAAGAAATAACCTGAATAGGACCTTATCTATTAAAGAAATTGTCTCAATAATTGAACTTCCCAAACAGAAACTACTAGACCCAGAGGGATTCTGGTGAATTCTACCAGACATTTAAGGAAGAAATTATACCAATTCTCTACAATCTTTCAGTGAATAGAAGCAAAGGGAATACCTCCTAACTTACTTAGCATTATCTTAATACCAAAGCCAGACAAATATAACACAACCAAGTGTGATTTAGTCCATGGATACAAGGCTGATTTCAACAATCAAAAGAAAACAATGTAATCCAATACATAAACAGTCTAAAGAAGAAAAATCACATGATTATGTCAATAGATATATAAAAAGCATATGACAAACTCCAACACTCATTTGTGGTTTTTAAAACTTACAATATACTAATAATACAGAGGAAAGTCCTCAATGTGATAAAGAATATCTACAAAAAAACTACAGTTATCATCATACTTAAAATGTGAGAAACTTGAAGATTTCCTACTTAGGCCAGGAATAAGGCAAGGATGCCCTGTCTAACCACTGCTCTTCAACATTGCACTTGAGATCCCAGCTAATGCAATAAGACAAAAAAAGGACATAAAAAAACAGATTAGAAAGGAAGGAATAAGTGGTGGTTTTTCACAGATGACATGATTGACTCAGAAAATCTGAAAGAATCAACCCAAAACTCTGGGAATTAATAAGTGGTTAAATCATGGATGCAGGATACAAGGTTAATATACAGAAGTCAATGAATTTTCCATATACTACCAAAGAACATGTAGAAGGTCCTTTTTAATAATTTTTTTAGTTTACTCATTTATTTTGAGAGAGGGAGAGCATGAGTGGTGGAGAAGAGTGAGAGGGAGAGAGAGAATTCCAAGAAGGCTGCATATTGTTAGCTCAGAGCCCAATGAGAGAATTGATCCCACAACCCTGGGATCATGACCTGAGCCAACCAAGCATTGGGTGCTCAACCAACTGAGCAAGCCAAGCTCCTTGAACAAGTAGAATTTTAAATTGAAAACACAATACCATATACATTACCCTCCAAAAAATGGTATGCATAGGTAGAAGATCTCTATGAGGAAAACTGCAAAATTCTGATAAAGGAAGCTGAAGAAAAACTAAATAAATGTAGAGATATGCCATGGTCATAGATAGAATAAGTAATTTTGTGGATATCAATAAATTGATTCTAAAGTTCATATGGAGTGGCAAAAGTTCCAAAATAGCCAACATGATATTGAAAAAAAAAAGTTGGAGGACTGACAGTACCTGACTTCAAGGCTTAATATAAAGGTACTGAAATCAAGACAGTGTGGTACTGGGGGGGAGGGTGGGATAGATAAATAGATTAATGGAACAGAATAAAGAGCCCAGAAATATGAAGCCAACTGATCCTTGATAAAGGAGTAAAAACGATTCAATGGAGCAAAGGTAGTCTTTTAAGCAAATGATACTAGAACAACTGGATATCCACATGCAAAAAAAAAAAAAAAAATGAACCTAGACAAATACCTAACACTCTTAACAAAAATTAACTCAAAGTATATTACTGGCCTAAATGTGGAATGTAAAACTATAAAACTCCTACAAAAAAAATTGGACGAAATATAGATTACCTTGAACATGGCCATAACTTTTTAGATACAACACTGAAGTCATGATCCAGGAAAGAAATAATGGGTAAGTTGGACTTCATTAAAATTATTTTTTTCTGCTCTGTGAAAGACACTCACTGTCAAGTGAATAAAAAGACAAGCGACAAACTGTGATAAAATATTTGCAAAAGACATATCTGATAAAGGACTATTATCCAAAATATGCAAAGAACTCTTAAAACCCATCAATAAGAAAACAAGCAACCTGATTTTAAAATGGGCCAAAGATGGGACACTTGGGTGGCTCAGTTTGTTAAGCATCTTGGTTTCCGCTCAGGTCGTGGTCTTGGGGTTTCATGAGTTTGGGCCCGAATGGGGCTCTACACTGGTGGCGTGAAGCCTGCTTGGAATTCTCTCTCTCTCCCTCTCTCTGCCCCTCCCCCACTCACACTGTCTTTTTCTCTTTCAAAATAAAAATAACTTTAAAAAATAAAATGGGCCAAAGACACAAAGACACCTCACTAAAAATTATATACAGATGGCAAATAAGCACATGAAAAAATGTTCCACATCATATGTAATCAGGGAAATGCATACTAAAACAACAATGAGTTATTACTACACACCTATTAAAATGGTCAAAATCTGGAATATTGATAACACCAAATTCTGGTAAGGATGTGAGCAACAGGAACTCTCATTCACTGCTTGTGGGGATTAAAAATGGTATAGCCACTTTGGAAGGCAGGTTGGCAGTTTCTTATAAAGCTAAACATACTGTTGACATATTATCTAGCAACCATGCTTCTTGGTATTTATTCAAGGAGTTGAAAATTTATGTCCACACAAAAACCTGCACACAGATGTTTATAGTTGTGTTATTCATACTTAACAAAACCTGGAAACAAACAAGATGTACTTAAAAAAAAAAAAAGTCCTTGAGTGGGTGAATGGATGGATAAACTCTGATTCATCCAGACAATTGAATACTATTCAGCACTAAGAAGAGATCTAATAAACAAGTTTGGCAAAATTTCACAGTATAAGATCAACTCCCAAACTCAACTCTATGTTATATATCAGCAATGAACAAGCCATACAAAGAGTCAGGAAAGCAAGTACATTTACAATGGCATCTAAAAATTAAATACTTAGGGGCACCTGGGTGGCTCAGTCGGTTAAGCATCCAACTTCGGCTCAGGTCACGATCTCACAGTTTGTGAGTTCGAGTCCCGCGGCGGGCTCTGTGCTGACAGCTCGGAGCCTGGAGCCTGCTTCAGATTCTGTGTCTCCCTCTCTCTCTGCTCTTCCCCTACTCACACTGTGTGTCTCTCTCTCTCAAAAATAAGTAAACATTAAAAAACTTAAATAAATAAAAATTAAAATTAAATACTTAGAAACAAATATAACCAAGGAGATAAAAGACCTATGCAATGAAAGCTATAAAACATAAAAGAAATTAAAGATTTAAATAAAGGGAAAGTGTCCCATGGTCATAGGAAGACTTACCCATTGTTAAGATGTTAATGCTACACAAAGGAATCTACAGATTTAATGCAAATCCTATCAAACTCCCAATCTTTTTTGCGGAAATAGGAATATCCACCCTAAAATTCATATGAAAGTTCAGTGGACTCCAAATGGCCAAAACAATCATGAAAAAGAACAAAACTGGAGTATTTACTCTTCCTGAGTAGTTTGGAACTCAGGAAGTATGATACTGGCATAAAGATAAGGATAGTTACATAGATGAACAGAATGTAATAGAGGGCCCAGAAATAAACCCTTGCATATATGGGCAGCTGCTTTTCAACAGCTGGTTGAAACAGTCTAGAGTGCCAAGACCATTAAATGGAGAAAGGACAGTCTTTTTTAAAAAATGATGCTGGGGGGGGGGGGGCGCCTGGGTGGCTCAGTCGGTTGAGCGTCCGACTTCACCTCAGGTCATGATCTCGCGGTCCGTGAGTTCGAGCCCCGCGTTGGGCTCTGTGCTGACAGCTCAGAGCCTGGAGCCTGTTTCAGATTCTGTGTCTCCCTCTCTCTGACCCTCCCCCGTTCATGCTCTGTCTCTCCCTGTCCCAAAAATAAATAAACGTTAAAAAATTAAAAAATAAATAAATAAATAAATAATAAAAAATGATGCAGGGAAAATTGGATATCCACATGCAAAAGAATGAAGTTGAACACTTATATCATATGCAAAAGTTAACTCAAAATGGATTGAAGACCTAAATGTAAAAGCTAAAACTGTAAAATTCTTAGATGAAAATATTGGGAGAAATCTTCATGACATTGGGTTTCACAATAACTTCATAGATATGAGCCCAAAGCACAGGCAACAAAAGAAAAACTAAATTAATTGGACTTCATCAAAATTAAGAACATTTGTGTACCAAAGACTACTATGAAAGTAAAAAAAAATCCTACAGAATGGGATAAAATATTTGCAAATTATATATCTGACAAGAGATTAATATCCAGAATATATAAAAATCCCCTACAGCTCAGCAAAAAAATAAAAAGAAAAGAAAAATATTCAAAAATAGGCAAAGGACTTCAGTAGACATTTCTTCAAAGAAGATAGAGAAATGGCCAATAAACACATAAAAAGATGCTCCACATCGCTAGTCGTCATGGAACTTAAGTCAAAACCACAATGAGATACCACTTCACACCTGCTAGGATGGCTATAATCAAAGAGGGAAAATAAGTGTTGGTGAGGATGTGGAGAAACTGGAATTATTGTGCATCACAGTGTGAGTATAAAATGGTAAAAAGACCACTATGGAAATCAGCTTGGGAGTTCTTCAAAAATTTAAAGAGAATTAACATACGACCTAGCAATTCTGCTCCTAGATATATCCTCAAAATAATTAAAAGCAGGGACTTCAACGGATATTTGTAAACCAGTGTTCCTAACAGCATTATTCACAATGGTCACAAGGTGGAAAATACCCAAGTGTTCATCAAAGATGAATGAGTAAATAAAATGTGATACATACACACAGTTCAGCCACACAAAGGAATGAAATTTTAATAATGCTACCACATAGACGTACTTTGAAAATATTATGCTTAGGGGGAAATAAGCCAGACACAGAAGGACAAATATTGTATGATTCCACTTGTATGATGTACCTAGAATAGGCAAATTCATAGAAGCAGAAAGCAGAACAGAGATTACCAGGAATTGAAGGGAGGAGTGATGGGAAATTGTTTAATGAGTACAGAAATTATATTGGCGATAATGAAAAAGATTTTGGGGGGCGCCTGGGTGGCGCAGTTGGTTAAGCGTCCGACTTCAGCCAGGTCACGATCTCACGGTCTGTGAGTTCGAGCCCCGCGTCAGGCTCTGGGCTGATGGCTCGGAGCCTGGAGCCTGTTTCCGATTCTGTGTCTCCCTCTCTCTCTGCCCCTCCCCCGTTCATGCTCTGTCTCTCTCTGTCCCAAAAATAAATAAAAACGTTGAAAAAAAAAAAAAAAGATTTTGGTATAGGTGATGTTGAGTACACAGTATTGTGAATGTAACTAATGCCACTGAATTATACAGTTAAAAATGGCTTAAATAATAAATTATCATGCATATTTTACCACAATGAAAAAAGATCAAGAAATTAGAGACTATCAAAAATGAATAAAGTAGATTGAGGAAATTCCTTTCTTTTTAAGTTTACTATGAATCTTAATTATTAATGGATGTTGAATTCTATCTCATGACTTGCACACATCTATGAAAATGATTTTATAATCTTTGCTTTTTTCTGTTAATGTGGTGAATTATATTGGTTGATTTTTTTTGAGGGTGGCACATCCTTTTCTTCTCCTTGATAGACATTATTTTTTAGAACAGTTGAGGTTTACAGATGAATCAATAAATGGGTTTTCACATGCACCGTGTTCCCTTCACACAATTTCCCCTTGCATTCTTGCATTAGTGTGATACATTGGTTACAAGTGATAAACCTACATTGATACATTTTTTTTTATATTTGATGTTTTTATTTTAGACTGCAAATACAAAAACAAGCAGAGAAACAACAAAAAAATTGAAATAGGCTTGTCAAATGATGTAAATTCATCCTTTCTAGGGAAGCAGAAGGTAGACCCTACCATAAAGAAAAGATGCTTAGTTAATGGTTAACCTCCATTAAAAATTACATTTAAAAGTACAGTTAAAATAATGATAGTGCATGTGTGCTCTCTTTCTCAAATAAAAAAATAAATACAAAAAAAAAACTGGTTGAGACAAATATATGGTTAAGAATTTCCAGGGGCGCCTGGGTGGCTCAGTTGGTTAAGCATTCAACTCTTGATTTCGGCTCAGGCCATGATCTCATGGTTAGTGGGATCAAGCCCCAAGTCGGGCTCCACACTCAGCATGGAGTCTGCTTGGTATTCTCTCTCTCTGCCCTTCCCTTGCTCGCGCGCTCTCTCTATTCCTCAAAATAAATAAATAAAAGAAAAAGAATTTCCAGTGAGACCAGAACTGATAACTTGTTAATGGACTTTGTATTTTAAGTGATAAAGTTAGAAATATTGATACAGTTTTAACTTAAGCCCATAGTTTACATTAGAGTTCATTCTTTGTGTCATACACTCCTATGGGTTTTAACAAATGCATGTCATGAATCCACTACTGCAGTATCCTACAGAATATCTTCACTGCTCTAGAAGACCCAGTGTTCCACTTATTCATCCTTCCTTTCCACCTCACTAACCTATGGCAGCCACTGATCTTTTTACTGTCTCTATACTTTTGCCTTTTCAAGAGTGTCCTGCAGTTGGAATCTACACATGTAGATTTTACAGACCAGCTTCTCTCACTTAATGCTGTGTATTAAGGTTCTTCCATGTCTTTTATGAGTTGATAGCTCATTTCTTTTTATCACTGAATACCATTGCATTGTATAGATGTCCCACAGTTTGTTTATCTAGTCACCTAGCAAAGGACACCTTGGTTACTTCCACTTTTTGATGATAAGCTACTATAAACACTCATCTGCAGACTTTTGAACATAAGTTTTCATCTCATTTGGGTAAATACCTAGGCTATGATGGCTAGGTTAAATGTAAGAGTATGTTTGGTTTTATAAGAAACTGCCAAATGTCTTCTAAAATAGCTGTACATGAAATTAAAATAAAAACTTAAAAAACATATATATATATATATAAACATATATATGTGTGTGTGTGTGTGTATACACACATACATACAATAGCTGTAGGGGCACCTTGGTTAAGCCTCCCACTCTGGATCTTGGCTGAGATCATGACCTCATGGGTTTGTGGGTTTGAGCCCCACATCAGGCCATGCGCTGATGGCATGGAGCCTACTTGGAATTCTGTCTCTCCTGCTGTCTGCCCTCCCCCACTTGTGCACATGAATGTGTGCTCTCTCTCGCTCTCTCTCTCAAAACAAATAAATAAACTTAAAATACCAAAAATTTAAAATAGCTGTACAGTTTTACATTCTGATCACTAATGAATGAGAGTGATCCACACTTGCCAGTATTTGTTGTTATCATTGTTTTGGATTTTAGCTGTTCTAATGGCTGTGTAGTGATATCTCGTCGTTTTAATTGTTTAATTTGATTCCCTAATGACAAATGATTTTGAGCATCTTTTGTAGGCTTCTCGTCTGTATATATATTTTTTTGGTGAGGTGTCTGTTTAGATTTTTTTACCCATTTTTAGTTGGGTTGTTTGCTTTCTTATTGTTGAGGTTTTTGTTGATTTTTCAATGTAAGGCATTCTTGTATTCCCAGAATAAATCTCACTTAGTTCTAATGTACTCTCCTTTTTACATACTGCTAGATTTAATATGCTAGTATTTGATAAATATATTTTCATTTATGCTCAGAAGATATATCGTTCTATAATTTTCCCTTACAATTTGTGGTATCTAATTTTAGGATGAAGTTTATACTCGTCTTATAAAATGAAATTTGAAGTGCACTCTCTCTACTCCTGAAATCCATAGTAGGAATGAGTACATATGTTCACTAAAAAAATACGTACAAAGTTGTTTATTAAAAGCTCTATTCAGAGGCACCTGAGTGGCTCAGTTGGTTAATCATCCGACTTCAGCTCAGGATATAATCTCACAGCTGGTGGGTTTGAGCCCCACGTCAGGCTCTGTGCTGACAGCTCAGAGCCTGGAGCCTGTTTCAGATTCTGTGTCTCCCTCTCTCTTTGCCCTCCCCTACTTGCACTCTGTCTCTCTGTCTCTTAAAAATGAATAAATGTTAAAAAATAAAAAAATAAAAGCTCTATTCATATTAGGGTTTTCAACTCCTCTTTATGATTTCCTTCCTTCTATTTTATTTGGATTTATTCTGTTATTCCCTTTCCAAATTCTTAGATAACTAACTTATTAATTTTTAATCTTTCCTTTTTTATAATATAGATAGAGCATAAAGTTTCCTCTTAGTTTTAGCTGCATCCCAGAAGTTTTTATATGTTATATTTTCATCATTATTCACTTGTGTGTGTGTGTGTCTAATTTTCTTATTTGACACAAAATGTTACATCATTGGTATTAGGTATACAACATAGTGATTCATCTCTGTACCTTTTGCTATGCTCACCACAGGCATAGTTACCATCTATTACAGTATCACAGACTATAATCCCTATGGTGTGCCTTTTTTTTTTCTGTCTAGACCTTTTATTCATGTGACTTACTCATTCCATAACTGGAAGCCTGTATCTGCCTCTCCCCTCTACCCATTTTGCCCATGCCTCCACCCCCTCTCTCTTCTGTCAGCCATCAGTTTCTTCTCTGTATTTATAGGTCTGATTCTGCTTTTTGTTTGTTCATTCGTTTTGTTTTTTAGATTCCACATACAAGTGAAATCATATGTTATTTGTCTTTCTCTGTCCACCTTATCTCACTTATCATAATATCCTCTGGGTTTAGCCATGTTGTTGCAAATGGCAAGATCTCATCATTTTTTATGGTTGTGTAATATTACACTGTGTGTGTACAGATGTAGATATATAGATACCACATCTTCTTCAACCATTTATCTACCAGTGGACACTTGGGTTCCTTCCATATTTTGGCTCTTTTATATAATCGTATATAATTCATGGAAAACATCTATAACAAAAACTAAGTGATGGAGTATCTTCCAAGAACCCTGAAATACAAACAAATAGGCCAAAATCACTATAGCAACATGACTTATGTACAATCATCGGTTATGCTGGACATACCCAAGGGAAGAGAAAGGGTAGTTTTGATATTCTTAACAGCTAGGGACTCTAGAAATTGTTATGTTTTGGAGAGAGCAATTTTCTATTTCAAAAAAATAAGCAAAACAAGCAGCAAACATATAGAAAGGTGCTCAACATCATTAGTCATCTGGGAAATACAAATTTAACTTGCAGTGAGTTACCACTGCACACCCATAATAACAGCTAAAATTTAAAAATTGACCATACCAAGAGTTGGTACAGATGTGTACAAAGGAGACTCTCATACATGGCTGGTTGGAGTAAAAAGTACTCGGAAAATTTTGGCAGTATCTACAAATGTAATGAAACTCAAATCTCTGCCCCAACAGTTCCACTCCTAGGAAAATTATTTCATATAAGCACCACAAAGTAGGTGGAGAGGGGGTGCCTGGGTGGCTCAGTTGGTTGATCATCCAACTTCGGCTCAGGTCATGATCTCACCATTTGTGAGTTTGAGCTCCTCATCGGGTTCTGTGCTGACAGCTCAGAGCCTAGAACCTGCTTCTATTCAGTGTCTCCCTCCCTCTCTCTCTACCCTTCCCCCCCCATAAATAAATATTAAAAAAATTTTTAAAGAGAGAAAGTAGGTAGAGAGTATTTTTTAAATCATGTGTAACAGCCCCAAAGTGGAAGCTATATCAGTTATCTCTTGCTGCATAACAAATTACCAAAAAAAAAAAAAAAAAAAAAAACACAAAAACAAAAGAGCAAAAAAAACAAAAACAACAGTGGTCTACAACAACAATAAATACTTACCAGACTTTCCGGGAGTTAGAAATTTAGGAGTGGCTTAGCTGGGTAGTTCTGGCTCAGTCTTTCATGAAGTTAAAATAAAGCTGTTGACTGGGGCTTCAATCATCTGAAGGCTCTCTGGAGCTGGAGGATCTGCTTCCAAGATGACTCATTCATATGGCTATTGACAGTTCCTCACTACATGGTTCTCTCCACAGGACTTCGTAAGTGTCCTCCTTAGAACATAATGTCTGGCTTCCCCTACATCAAATGACCCTAGAAAGAGCAAAATAGAAACCACAGTGTCTCTCATGAATTAGCCTCAGAAGTCACACTCTGTTGTTTCCACAGTGAATAGGTCAGCCCTATTCACTGTGGGAGGGGACTAGACAATTTTGTGATTACTAGGAGGTAGGGATCATTTGGGGCTACTTAGGAGGCTGGATACCACACCATATATCCACCAACAATAAAAGTGTAGTCATACACTGGAAACTTTATAGTAATGAAAACAAATGAAGTACAGTTTACAGAGCAACGTTGATGAATCTTAAAAATATAATCAGTGACAGAAGCCAGATAAAAATAATACAGACTGTATTACTGCACTCATATGAAGTTTAAAAAAGCCAAAATTAAACTCTAGTACTTAGGATTCCACACTTAGGTAATAAAACCATAAAGAATAGGAAAATAAATGCTTACCTTAGGGAGGACATGAGTTTTGGTAGTGGCACAAAGCTAATATCTGGAGTGCTGGATTTCGGTTACACATTTGTTAACTTTATTATAAATCGCTGAGCTGTACATTTATGTTCCATATTATAATTCGCTGAGCTGTACATTATGTTCCATACATTTATGTTCTATACATACATGTTCCATATGTATAAAATACATATATACATTTTATATATGTTTGATGTATTTCACAATTGGAAAAGTTTTTTTTTAATTTTTTTCATCTTTATTCATTTTTGAGAGAGAAACAGAGTGTGAGAAGGGGAGGAGCAGAGAGAGAGGGAGACACAGAATCCGAAGTAGGTTCCAGGCCCCGAGCCTTCAGCACAGAGCCCGACGCAGGGCTCAAACCCACAAACCATGAGATCATGACCTGAGCTGAAGTCAGATGCTCAACCGAGCCACCCAGGCGCCCTGAAAAGTTTTTTAAAATTTTATTCCATGGAGGTTATTTTGGGACTCATTACAAAATTAAAATCAGTATTACTGATTATACTTTTTAAAAAATACTTTAACCCAGGGGCGCCTGCATGGCTCAGTCAGTTAAGTGTCCGACTTTGGCTCAGGTCATGATCTCACGGTTCGTGGGTTTGAGTCCCACATCGGGCTCTGTGCTGACAGCTCAGAGCCTGGAGCCTGTTTCAGATTCTGTGTCTCCCTCTCTCTCTGTCCCTCCCCCACTCATGCTCTCTCACTCTCAAAAATAAACAAACATTAAAAATTTTTTTAAAAATTACTTTAACCTCAATTCCATTTGCAATAATCTCCAATTGTGTGATAATATGTATAAGTGCATCCTATCAATTAGGAATGGCTACAATATTACTACCATATTTTCAAAAGCTGTAATATCCCATTTCTCCAATGAATGACTTCACATTTATGTTTTATATATATGAATTTTTTCTTTCCTTTAGGATGAAGATTCCCTAGTCATGAGAATAGTTATAGAGATGCTACCCTAAACACGCGTGTACACACACACACACACACACACACACACACACACACCTGGAGAAGGAAATGACACCCAAATTTATGAGCATAGTTTCAGGACAGTGGAACATTAGGATTCATATAAGTCAGGTTTGGCAAAATAAGTCTATGACCTTGCTGTGATTATCTGTCCCTCTATAATTTTTACAAACTATAGGCAATAAGACCATAGTTCATGTGGAAGTAAATCTATTAAAATATTTAACAAAGTGACATATACTAAAAGAGAAAGGGCTTTGGGATTATGTTGTCTTTTGTATTAATATATATTCTCTCTTCCAGTGGTATGGACAATTAGAATAGGATTTATTTACCTTATCAAATACGGGGCCCTTTCTGTTACTCACCTGTGAAATCTTACCTTTCTTAGGTAACGACATACACCAGGAGAATCAAGGGATTATTGGCTACCACATTCCAAAAAAGGAAATCTGCTGGGAAAAGGTGATTGTAGAAATCATATTCTTCTAGCATTGTGTGTAAGAGAGGACTCTTAGAAGGAGGCATTGGGATTAAGCATGTGGAATGGGAGCCTGACACTGGCACAAGAGAAGAAACTTTGTTACTTTTCAAAGGCCCCTGTAGTTTGACTGAGACTTCTAACCCTAATTAATTCTATCATTCTATCGTATCAAGAGAATAAGGATGGAAAACTGCCTTCTCTCTATTTTTCAACTATCTTTCCTTCTACTTTCTATCTTCCCCCTTCTGTGTCTTTTTGTCACTAAGCATAAACCTGGCAGGAGTTGGGGAACGATTGGGTGGAGGAAAGGGTCATCTGGGGATATTACAATGGTAATACATCATTTTTTTCTATTAAAGGTGTTTAGGATTTTGGAAGAAGCTAAAGCACTATTCAATCTAGAAGACTATTCTGTCAGATAACACTGGAATAAATATTCCTGACCATTGCTAATATTGATAAAACAAAATACTCAAATAAACCTGCTATGAGATTCAGTTCCAGTAAGTGACCATTACGTCTTTCTTAGATTGCTGTCTGCAATTAGATACTAATTACTATTAGACACACAGAGGGACTTCTCCCTCTCCGTTTGTGTCTTTGTGTGTGTCCATGTGTATACACAAATTGAACCCCCAAAGAAGAAAATGTGTAGATTTAAGATTAAGATTACAGTAAGTGACCTGTTGTAAAGAACTGAGATGTTACCCTACTTGAAAGCTATCAAGTTGGCTTACCACAGTTTCATGAATACTGGCAGAAGACTCTGGAATCCTAGGTCAAAGACAG
Organism: Lynx canadensis; assembly: GCF_007474595.2. Classification (NCBI taxonomy): domain Eukaryota; kingdom Metazoa; phylum Chordata; class Mammalia; order Carnivora; family Felidae; genus Lynx; species Lynx canadensis. The sequence continues at coordinate 17,426,512 of NC_044318.1, forward strand.
GAATTTATTATAGCAATAGCAGTAGTCAGAGATTATATTTGTGCCAATTCTTTAATCCCTAATTTTAATTTATTTTTTTAAGTTTATTTTTGAG